>NC_052948.1:40413669-41613669 GCF_013358895.1 Oreochromis aureus | reverse complement strand
GAGAGACGCTGACTGATCTCCTCTTATCTCAAGTCCATCAGAGGTGAAGGGAAAAGCGCGAGCTCCCCGCTCGATGGTTGGGTCTCGCGCACTGAAGCAGCTGCCAGCTGCGTGCGTCTGCCTCAAGGAGACTCGAGCGGTCTCAAGACGGACGCAACAACCCACTGAACTTCCGTGAATGTATCAAAATAAAAGTCCCACGGCTTCGTAAAGCCTGTAAAGTAAAAGTCCATCGAGGGAATCATAGATACAAGCGTAATTTTACTGCACGCATGGTCCAAATCCAAAAATTCCAAAATATACGTAAAACCCAAGCGACAAAAAAGGAGGTGGGATGCAAGGTAATATTATCTTTGGTTTGTTTACTTGTTTACAGTTACACAAAGTTCACAGACAGATTTAACATCTTGTTTTTATGATGTAATAGTACTATTAATGTATTCAATTACATTTATGAAAAGAATCACTTTGCAGTTTTTTTTTTAATTTAGTGTAAGGCTAAATGTGATATATATGGCATCCAGTCTCCATTTTATCAGCAGAACAACAAAATATTTTAATCAATTAAAACAAATTATATATGTTTGATTCTAATAAGTGAACGTAATAAAAAAAAGTAGATTGCCTAATTAACAAGGTGTCATTGCTAGTTTTACTTTTGTTCAGGATTGTCATAAAGGTCTATGCACATCTGTACAAAATACTCTATTTTATTAATGTATTTATTTGTTTACAAGCCCGACTTTCCGCCTCCATGGTAACAAAATTCCCCCGTAGTCATCTCACATTTACAATTTCCTTTACGTAGTTTTCATGTGTGCTTTTATTTTGAAATTCTGTTCCCAAATTTCCTTTGGGCTGCTATATTCCTTTCCTGTGACTTTATTTAAACAGCTGTGAGAAAATTTGAATTGGCTTGAGACACCTTTTATTCAATCTCTTTGGACTGGAATCGTGATGCATCAGAAAGTGAAAGGTCAGTGCCCCGAAGAAAGCAATTAAAAGATCGCCCCGTTGTATCAGTTAAAATGTGATGCAACATGATGCCGAAAAAACATCACTGAGTGAGCACTGCTGACTAAAATACTTCTGACTCCAGACCCAGGCTACTTTGCTCAGAAGCTTTAGTGAGGGGGGTTGGATATGATATAAAGAGATTAATTATGAATTATGTATAATTATGAATTATTAATTATGAATAAACATCACAAATTTCTGAAATAAAAAATATTAAAAGACACGTGATATTTACCGTTTTCTCTTCTGGTGTATCGTTTCAGCTAAATAATAAGCAAGATCCTTTAAATGACAGATCCCAATATGAAAGCTGTTCACACTCATGAATTGTCCTCAGGCTAGACATTGAATCCTTATTAGGTTTAGTGGTGTTGACCTGAAAATGACCCAACAAAACACCACTGAAACCTTCCTGCATTTAAAAAACAACAACACCATTTTCTTGGAGCAGTTTTAAAAAGCATACCATTGTTTCTATTGTGTCTATTGCTTAGAATAACTGCTCACTGTGGCTTCTTTATCGTCAAGGTGATTTATGCATTTAAAACTTGAATCATAATGCAGATATACGTGCACACCTCGGTGGCCACCCACATCCAGGCGCCCATATTCAAGCGTCTTAATCATTCTGTGTCTACTTTGATAGACAGTCTCCTTAACCTAACCACACTGTCACTAATGATTCACAGCTCTCCTTTATTGTACCGCGGCCTCATGACTCGACTGCAAAGAAATGCATAATGATTGCCAGGGCACGAGCGCACACATTCACGAATTAAGCTTATTCAATTGATCTGCGCTTGTAACCACTTCAAACCATTTTTCTGTGTACATTTTCTAATAGATATATCATTATTTTTTCACTGGCAGAGCTAGTCAACTGGTGCCATTAGAGTCCCAGAATGTGCAGGGAAACAAACAGAAAGGAACTGACATCCAATTAAGTACACATATCAGCACAAGCTTGTTCCTTGAAGTGGTGAACGTGCACGCCTGTGAGATGCAAAGATTTCGGTCCCTTCATTACACTGTTTTCGTTTGTTTTCAAAGCAAAACGGGGAGCATAAAATGTGCTGAAATCAGGGAGATAATCTGCAAATATTACAATGTAGAAAACAGTGACTGTAAATGCTCAATCCAGCTCAGTTTGCCGAGCTTTGCTTCATTTGATGAGAGACAAATGGATTGATTTATTAATAATATTATATAATGAACACCCGCCGGCTAATCTGGAAACTTTTACTATCAACTGACCCATCAATTGGTCCAAATAAATGCCAGTGACAGAAGCGGTCAATATCTTCTTGGCAAGTTGCTTGTCTCATTCAGATCCATTCCAGCAGTCATTCATCACTGGTCCTCAAAGAAAACTTTTTTTTCTATCAGCATTAAGTTCTGCTGTGTTAGTGCTAAATGCTCGAAACTTCCCGACACCAGAGTGATTTCAGTGCTAGTCACATACATCTCATTGCGACAACATTATGATAATTGTAGCGTCTGAATATTGTCTCACAGCATGTCTGTTGGCAAAAAGAAGCTTCAGTCATTCAGTTTGATATTAACAGAAGGTTAAAACACCCATTTACTTATCTCAGGCTGCTGTGGGCACTGGCTTTCACCTTCAAACTATTTTCCAGAGAAATTTAGCTAATTTTCTCTGGTCAGATCGTACAATTATAGAAAAATCTATTGCCCAGTGTGGACGTGGGAGGAATTGAGTTTGCTGGCTGGTATTGTAATGCATGTATTTTAATATTTGTTGAGGCGTATTGTGCCAAGTTGGCCGCTGCGATGCCTTTTGCATTGATAAATGTCAACTTGAATTCTGTGTCGTCAAATAATGTCAGGCAAAGTCACGGAGAATTGATGAACAGATTATTGTGGGACTTAGTGAGATGCTGTTTGAATATGATGACAGTGTTTGATTGTAAATGTTAATAACATAATTCACACCTAATGTGTTTTGTATTCACACCTTCAGCTCTACCTAATGGGCTTTACCATTAGTCAAGTTAACGTTGTGGTATTAATACCCATACAGCTTTCATTAATGCCTGTGCTTCGTCTACTTTATGTGTTGTTTGAAAAGAAGATTCTTCACAGTACTTATGCAAACAGCTCGTCTTTGCACATGGATAACTTAGCTCAAGATACAAGAATACGCATACACAAAAAGGTTTATGATGTTTTATTGACTTGGGTTTAACCTCTTAAGCCCCAAGCCTACCTGATCTCCAGCCATTTGCCCCCGTATCAGGGGGCGTTGGGGCTTAAGGGGTTTAAGGTACTGGTGAAGATCTGCCCCAGGAATTACAATACACTAGGCTGTGCAAAAGCCTTATATATTGATAGGAAAGTTGGAAATATGTGCAACAATTTATTGAAAAATGTGCAAACTCACATGGACATACAGTATATAATAATCATTAATCAGTATTTAATTGCTACTTCAAGGAGTGGGAGGAGCTGCTGGCTATTTAATCAGGGGTTGGAAAGCCTCTAGAGGACTAGTGTGTGCCAGAATAAAGAATAAAAATAAAAAAGACTGGACTGTCAACCTTCTGAACAATTTATTTCTGCCTCCACCACTTGGTCAACCCTCACAGTCAATAACTGGTGTGACCGCCTTTATTCTTCAACACAGCCTGAACTCTCTTACAAATTTATTTAAGTAGTCTTCAGCAATAGTTCTCCAGACTTCTCAAAGGACATTCAAAGTTTTTCTTCGGCTGCCTTTTGTTTTATTCTGTCAAGATGATCCCACATTGCCCCAATAATGGCTCCAGGGAGGCCAATCCATGACTTATAAGAGTTGCATTATGTGCTTTTCTGTACAAGTGGGCTTTTATTCTATTGGCAGTGTGTTTGGGATCACTGTCATTGAAAAATTAAGCTGCTGCCAATCAAATCTGCCATTCCCAGGTGGATTAAAATTGTATGGTACTTTCCTCATTTATAATTGCATTTTTACAAGATCTCCAAGATCTTGGGCTGAATGCAGCCCCAAACCATGACAGAGCCTCCACCGTCTTCTGTAGAAGGCTGTAAAGACTCACTGTTGTACCTCACTGACCTCCTCTGACAATTTTTGAGCCAGAAATGTCAAATTTGGATTTTTAAATTTTTTTTTTTTTTAGTAATTTTCACCAGCTGCAGCATAATTTGCAGTAACTCAGTTTTTTCCTCCCCATTTCCCTTTCTTAAGAGTGGCTTCTTGACAGCCACCTTTCCACTGAAAGGTAATTTTTCTGATGAGGCTTCATCAGACAGATCATCACTCAGGACTTGTGTCAGATCTTCGCTTTCTATTAAGTTTTTTTCTTAACTCAAGGAATTTTTTTAAAGCCTGCCACTACTTCTTTGTCCACCACTTGTCCATTTTTCTCAAGAAAGGAAACACTGCACACCATGCCAAGACATGCCAGAATTTCAGCTAGTACTTCTTTGTAAATCACCCTGTTGGTAAAAAAAATACCTTTTTATACCTATTAAATAGTGTTTTTTTCTGACATTTTATATAGATTCAGCTAAAGAAATGCCCAAAAATATGTGTTTTGAGACAGGCTGCTATCAACAAGGTGCCTAAAGATACAATTTTAAAGTGGTTCTTTGCCAAGTTATTTGTTATTATTAGACTCAACACTGGTTCATATCTTGAATTAGGGCAGTGATAAGTGGTCAGGTACAACGACTGGACAGAAACTGAGTGAAAAATCAGTTAATCTCCAAAGAAAAACTTTTAGAAAGCCTGGAGAACTGTTGTTCAAGACCGCTTTAAAAACTATAAAGAAAGCCTGGCTCTTTAGAAGAAAAATATAAAGAATAGAGGATTGGCTCAACTGTAGATAAGTATGGCAATTTTGGTTTGGCCATAAAATAATTATTTTAACCTATACCTGAAGTGATGTGTAGGGAAGCTCATTTATAATTTAATGAGTGGAATATGTTAACTGCACAGCTGTGCTTCTTATCTTTGGCTGTATCCCAATTCAGGGTCTGCAGCCTTAAAGGCCGCATTTTAAGGCCGATTACGTCACAGCGACGCGACGAAGGCTGTCCCAATTCAACCAAGAGCATCTGGCTGCAGCCCTCAAATGTGTCCTTCATTTACCTGAATTTTAAGGATGTGGCGGTGTAGACTTCGTGGCCCAACATATCCCAGAGTGCATAGCGCGGCGGTGGGTGTGGATAATTTTGCCGAAAAAAACGGCGGAAGAGGGGCGCCCGAAGAGTAAACTTGTAAAAGTAAGTACTGAACATGATGTCACTTATTTATGTGCAAATGTTTAATAACGAAGAACATTAAAATATTACTGTTGGCCACATGTCGGCAAAGTTATGTGACATTAGTGACGTTTGTACTAACTTGGTTTTAAAGCCTTTACTTTAAAATATATGCTGTTCAATAGTTGACCTTAATCTTACAGAGAATGTGATGATTTCATGGATATTTAAAGTAAGCACTGAGAGAAATTTAGTAATGCCAACATATTGAAAGAACAACATTTGTCTCTTATATATAATACATTTGTATATACAGTGTCAAAGGAACCTGTCTTTGAGTGAAGATTTAAGGTGACAGGAAATATAAATAAATGCAGCTTGAATCTTTACTGAAGCTCAGTATGAAACAGTATGAAACAGAGTTCATTCACTGCTGTAATAATAACTAATACTGATTGAAATAATAACTTTAATATTGGCCATATTATATTTACATTACCAAAGCGAGATGACTCATGAACAACATTAAGTAATTGTTATTAACTAGCTAATCTTAAAATGACTGTTCAGTACAGAAATGAAGCCCAATAATCATGATTTCACAGTCCTGTGGTCTCAGCCTCAGATACTTATCAAATCAAAGGTCATGTAGAAACAAACAAACAAATGAAGAAGAATTTGAAGATTTTCTCCTTCATTTCTGTCAAACCAAGCTGTGTGAAACGTTTTCAGCTGTTAGTATCATGGTTGCTAGGCAACCTGGGCAGCGCGACGGAGGCTAGACCGTCCCATTTCACAAGCCTACAAGCATCGCACTTCCGGCCTTAGCGGTCTTTGAGTACGCGGCCCTTGTGGACCGTTAAGGCTGCGTACTAGGGCCAAAAGAGTCCCCAAGGCTTCCAGAGCACCTTTTAAAGGTTCCAGGTGACACCAAGTGTAATTGACGAGGGGATGAAATGGGTATATAATCCTTCATTTTAGATTACAGGTTGTAGGCCAGGGGCCAGAATATTTTTTTAATGGTTATTGCTTTTTTCTGTAGTGGTGAAAAGCTGTTATTATTAGTTATGTAACCCCATACAGTGGTATGGTTGGTGGGTCACTTACAATCAGTCTATTCATGAGTGGTAAGTGAGATCATTCATAACAAACAGGTCAGTGCTCTCAATAACATTATCATCACAATGTCCCTTTGACATTGTTGACTGAGTGAAAACGCTGTTAACAAATCATAAAATATTACTTATGAAATGATAAAAATCCACTGTAGGATATGCCGTTATCAGTGAAGCTTCAGTCGCTGCTGTTTCTGGTGTCGCTAACCGTATTGCAGTACCAAAAAATAGATTGAATCAGGAAAGGCATTTTAAAAAAGGAAGATTATGCAATGCTATAACAAGAATGAGCAAAGAGTCAGTGCAGATGTAAGGATTTAAACCAGTACCATCTTTCCCACCTGTAAATATAAATAATTGTGTTAACTCAAACATATTGTTGATGTACCAGGACATGTACGCTGGGCTTATGAATACCTTATCATCCTTTCTGGGAATTAAGATGAAACATTATAGGCAGAACATTAATATTAGTATTTTTAAACTATTGCTGAATAGTAACCACATAAAGAAGAGAGGCACACATGTACTTATTGATTTAAGGGTGGAACAGCACAGGCAAATCGTCTCTCTGGTTGTCTTGTATACAGTATACGAGAAATGTCTCCTGAGATGCATCGTCAGTGATGTATCATGGGCTCGTTGGGTGTCTCAGGTCTTTCCCGCCACACCAGCTGTAAGTCATCACTGTCATCAGTCCTTTGCTAACACAGAGAGACAAATAACAATGCCTATGGCCAATGTAAAACACCAAAATGTTGTTTTCAATATTTACAAATGATAAACAGTGACATAATTTCCCATGGAGGCCCTCTCCCTCTCCCCTGAAGTTACCAATTCATTCACCTCCCTGTTGAGAATTAGCTATAGCTCACTTAAATGACTCCTTCCCCCTGTGGCTGTCTGGAAGACTGACAGCGACTAAACGCAACAAACCAGTTTTCTGAATAAAATATACCTGCACCTGCCTTTCAAAGACAAAGAGGTGTTTGTGAACAAGCATCTGGCCTTGGGCTTTATTCTCTCCTTCTTAGTGTGTGTGTGTGTGTGTGTGTGTGTGTGTGTGTGTGTGTGGTGTGTGTCATTGGGCGTGCATCTGTTAGTGGCTGAGATGCCTCAAAAAGAATGTAATTAATTCATGAGAACACAACCATACCCTTAAATCCCATAGGAATGCTAGTGAATTTATGGCCACTGAACTACATTTCTCATTAATTCTCCCTCAAAATACATTAAAAAAATCTCTTTAAACACAATTCTTACTTTGTCTATTTGGTCAATAACTGAATAAATGTATGAATGTATAAATGCTGGACAAATATCTTTGAACATAATCTTTTCTGAAAGGTGCCTCAGGAAAACAGACACATGAAAAAAAGTTCACCCACCATCATTTCAAAGGTTTTAGGCATCAGGATAAGTTACCAAGTGTTAAAATTAGGCAGATGAGCAAGAATTTCAGATAAGCAAACTCGTATGAACCAAAATATATGATATATTACACGCCGTTATTATTTATTTAACAGAAACTAAGACTAAGCCAAAATGAAGAAGTAGTGTGTGAAAGTACACCCTTATTGCTTCCACATGAATTAGGAGGGTAAGTGGCAGCTAGGTGCTAATAATAAGATACACTTCATTAACTGACTAGTGAGCAAGTGTGAGCACCTCTAAAAAAACCAAGGAGACTTTTTGGCAGTTTGCTGGGCTGAAACATGGTGTGTCTCAGCATATTGCCGAGGAGAAAAGACAGCGGTGATCTTAGAGAAGCAATTGTTGCTGTACATCAAAGGGTTAAAAGGCCATTTCCAAACTATTTCAAGTCCACTGGTCGCCAGTGAAAACATTTTTTTCACAAGGACAAAACATTCAAAACAGCTCCCAGTCTTCCCAGGTGGGGATATTCCAGCACGTTATCCCCAAGGTAAGATTGTGTAATGGTCAGAGAAACAGCAAAAAACCCAAGAACTATATAACAGACTCTACAGGCCTCAGTTACCATGTAACATTTTAAAGTTTATCACAATATAATTATAAAAAAAGACTGATTAAGTATCTAGTTTATTTGATCTCACACCTGTATTACCGAAAATAATATATCACTATATAAAAAATAAAACTATAACTAAACTTCTAAGGTTCTTGCAATGTAGAAACAGTACACTGCATAATATAGTGTTATACACATGTATGCACTTAGAGATCCTTAAATAAAGTTTATCGTCATTATTCACCAAGTATCCGTCGCAAACTACAATCAACTAGGCATTCAGTTCAGATCTTTCTGAATAAAATACCTTGTCTGGCATAAACAAGTGTTGAGTAAAGAACAAACAATTAAAACAACATTAAAAATGGCAATAGCAGGAAAGTCTGATTACCCCCCCCCCCCCCAAAAAAGAGTGCTTTTTCTGTCAGTCTACTGCTCTATTCACATTCAGTCTGGTGCAGCAGGAAAGAGGAGAAAATACATATTGTTCTTATACAGAAGAATGTCATTTTCCTCCTGTTTTCTACAAAAGAAGAACAGCTATATTTGTTCCTGCGTGCTCTGAGCAGAATGAAGAGAAACACCCCAGTGAGGTCACTCATCTATAGTAGAACCTGGGAAGTTAAATGCAAATCCAACATCCGTCACCCTGGGGAAGCCTGAATGTGGAAAACCTTACTTAATCTTCCATCCTTCAAACGTGTATCTGGAAAAAGGGGTTGAAAATAAGTAATGAATGTTACATGGTGAAAGGCCATACAGTAAATCATTATCTACTAGGCAAGGATTGATGTTGGCGCTGAGAATCTGACATGTATTTGTAAGACTTGGAGAAATCAGTCCTGCTAAATCTGCTCTATTCAGAAAGAAAAGATGAAATTATGCAGGGTTAGAAAGGTCCCACTTTAATATATGGAGCACAGTACTCCTCTTATCATAAGGGCCTCTTTTCAAAAGCCTCTCCAGAGCTGCGTTCCACCACAAATTTGTTTAACACGTGTAACATCAGGGAGAGTATTTATGTGTTATTTTTCCCCAGCATCTGAGTGCCGCTGAAGATCTCCATCCATTACCATGATGACGAAACTTTATACCACTTTTTAACATCTGAATAAAGTATTCATCATATCCCCGTCCCCTGGAAACACCAAAGCATCCATTACACCCCTTACCTTTAAAGTTTAGGTTATATTTTTAACGGAGGCAAAGCCCACCCTAAAACATGGATACTTTAATCTGCTTCTGCTCCAAAGTAAATATTAACAAACGGCTCAACATTTTGATATTTTGCAACTTTCAGCACATATAGAACATAAAAAAAATACAAATTCTAATTGCAAAATATAATCCAGGTGAAATAATCCGCCTGTCCAAAGAACACACTTCCTTGTTGTCTGTAAATGTCAGTGTTAAAATGGTAGAAACTGCAAAGAGAAACCCAGTCCTGCTCCCACCTCGTCACAGTTACTGCCCTAATAGAAAACGTACTCTGCGTTAAGAGCTTGTTTCACTGAACTTGTTTCATTGGTAGGACTTCAGCGTGAGCCATCACGGGAGCCATCAATGATTTAGAGCTCTCCTCACTCCTTAACAGGATCTGCAGGTGTGGGGCTGCAATCATTCATCTCTTTAATATTGTCAATTCTCATCCAGATTAAGCAAAGACCCTTTTACTCTCTTTCTGCTTCTCCTGCACCGTGTAAACATCTCTCTCTGTTGTTCATAAACACTGCTGTAATTCACAGAAATCCTTCTGAAAATAACCCCATTGGTTAGATTTCTGTCATACTGGGCAACCTTTTGGCAGTTTGCTTGTATTTGGCTTCCATAGAGAGTAAGTATCTGACAACTGAGAACAGGAAAAGTGCACGGCCTTTCCACATGAGCATTCAGACAGATTTATTATGACTATTATAATTTTTTTGTAAGGTATTCGGGACCATTTGGATTTATTAACCCCTGAAGCCTAATGTGCATACAAAAATGAATGCACAGACAAATGTTAGCAAAAAACACCCCAACATGAACTCAACAGTCCCCCCCCCTTCACAGTCTCTCCTTTTATGACACCTCCTCTCTTCCACCCCAACTTCACAGATGCAAATCTTTCAGTCATCAAAACACAAGTTCAGAAGAAGACCTTGCCTCACCTTAATTAGTTCCTGCCCCTATGTATTTAGGCAACCCTAACTCTTCTTCTCTCTCATGTTCTCATGTTGGTTTATTTGATCCCATCAAAGACCAGTAGTATCTTAAAGAATGATCTGGTACTCACCAACCCTCAGACACCTAAATAGGTTTATCGATCCACATATCTCAGCAAAGACTCATCCTTCACACCGACTTCAGTACATACGGCAAAATACCACTTTAATAATCTTATCCGGGTAGATGCCACAGTCATCGCTGATATTCCTCATGAAAACACCATTACCTGTCCATCACGCTGGAATTAATCTTGTGGTGAAAGGGAAGTTTTTCTGCTTTTTTTAAATGCCTATCCCCACCTCTGTGAGTCAGCTCTCTGAAAGTCACCTGAAGAACCATGCCGGTTCTTTTCTTTTCCATAATAAACCCCAACCTCAACCCAGACATCCAGTTTATCTGAAACTCGTAATACAGTTACAATCTTTATTCTGCGCTTAACCAGCCAGATTTTGGTTAAAAAAAGTTATTCTGTGTTTGATGATGTCTCTTTACAAGGTTACCTCATCAGCCCAGATCGCTCAAGCTATTGTATTTTGTCTTCAGTAAATGACAGTTAAATTTTAAATAAAAACTAAAACTAGATATGAAAAACATTTTAGTCTACTACAACAAATATAAAAAGCCCACCCGCCCACCCCATCAGCTTGTTATAGCAGAGGGGTAAAAACTATTGTGAAACAAGAAAATCCACTCTGGAAACTAACTGAGACTAAACAGGATTTTTTTAAAAAGTCACAATGAAATAAAAATAAAAACTAATTAGAAAATACAAACTATAATAACTCTGATCCACATCTTGGTGTTATTTTTATGTCACTATTTTCATGTACGCAGGCAGCTGTAAATACTGACAATATAAAAGTGTGAATGATGGACGTGTTTCGGCAAGACCTGTACAGTACAGCCCTTTTCAAGAGGAGAGGTCAATTTTAGCAATTCATTTTTTTTGTGTGGAATAGAAGAAAATTGGCTTCTAATTTCAATTCTAAATGGTGAACTCGAGATACTCAATCCAGTATTGAACATGATCCCTGCACGGCTGCAAGAATAAATACGATGTGTACAACTTTACCAAACCTAAACTGGCTGTAGGTGTGAGTGTGAACACAGTCTGTCACTCTGTGTTAGGCTTGGCAGCCTGTCAAGGGTGTACCCCCTTTCATCGGTTAATGACTGGGGTGGACTCCAGCCCCCCTGTATGGACGGAGGGATCTCAGCACAAATCTGAGTAAGAAAGGGACCAAAAGTTTGACCTCAGTGAGCAAGTGTCATTGCCCCCATTGCTAGGTATTAAGTAACTGGTGCCTGATAAAAGGAGAAACAACTTAGTGACAATCAGCACAATGGACATGAAATTGACCTACCAAATCCCAAATCACAGAATAGAATGTGCTCTACTGAGACATGGTGAGGCTATAAACTGATTCTGTGGAAAGATCAAAAGCCAAAGCTACCATATAAAGTCTTTGAAAATGCAGACCTGCACAGGTTCCCATATTTAGAGTTGTATTTTTGCTCATTTTTAATTACCGCACTGGTGTCTTTAATCTCTTTGATATCAAAGATACTAGCATTGCTGCATGAGAGTGCCATTTTTTAAAGATATGAAAAAGCACTCACAACATGAAACTGTGAAACACTATAACTACACGTTTTCCAGTTTTACCATATGTTAGCGTTGTGATGATCGTTTTCTCTCAATATAGCATTATTGCATTAGGCAGGAGACGTGGTATCCACAACAAACATCTGTCTCTGCAGCATTTAACCTTTGCAGTGTAAAATGTTTAAATCCCAGAGTGCCCCTGTGTACATACATGTACATGATCATCATCTAAACATGTCTTCATCAGCTAGCATACAGACTCCACAAAAGAAAATTTACTGTGTCGCTCAAAGGCTCAAAGTGGCAGCTACTGACAATTAACAAGATGGAATGGTTTCTTGCATGTTACTCAGTGTGTGAGCTGATGCTGGGAATCAATTAACACTCTTTAAAAATTACTGGTTTGTTTTTATTGGCTCTCTTGCATGTCACAGTGGTGACTGATTTTCTTTTAATAAGCATACTGGTGCAGGCCTCCACAGCAGTCTCAGTTTCTCTCGTGGCCCCTTGGGAAAATTAATCGCCCACACCTGATTTAGCGCTTAGAAAGAAGAATAAACAGGATTATGGAGACTGTGCACATTGTAGTTCCTCACTTGGTGCTCCCGTAATGCCAGACTTTGTTTTCTATTATTTTCTCATGCCTGCAAAAAACTTTTAAACCTTAGTTTCCCCTCCCCTCTCCTGACAGTCTTTCTTCTTATGATCGCAGTGAATAATTTATCTTTACCAGGATTTAGTCTTAACTTTAAGAGGAAGTTCTAGGAAAATGTCGTAATTCTGAGTATTTTCGTAGAATTTGCACACCAGGGGCTGATCTTAGTAGGTGGTTGTGAGAAAGGAGCCTAGATCAGAGGGATGACCAGTGTTTGTGAGATCAGTTAAATATCTCGATTTAGCTTAGTGGCAGCAGTTAATTTTAATAGGATTTGTTGTAAATTTTAAGTCAAAGACCTGTGGGGTCTACCTTGTTAAAACTAGACATTAGTTATGCAGTGACACTCTAGTTCTGTGAACACAGGTGTGCCCTCTAACCAAAATCACTGCTGTGTTTCACTTGTCAAGAGAAATTCATTAAGGCAAAGGGGGGGTTAATCCCCACTGCTGAGAGCGTAGCCACAGAACAGATTTTACAGTGTGTGCCTACATTATTTTACTTTCATGACATGCATATTGATCACAGAATGCATTTCCATTTGTTGTTAGTGGCGATAGTACGATTACACACTTGATTAAATTTGTGACTACGGCCCAGTCGCAGCACAGGGTAATGAAATCTGACACCGTGGCTGAAAAAGTGTGCAGAAGCCGCCACCGTAAAACAGATGAATGTCCAAAATTTTAACATCTACCGTTCCCTCTACCGTAGCCTCTCTGTAACCGACACGAACTGAATACTCAAATAGACAGGGTCAAGATGTAGATATGCATTTTTCACATTTCCATATTAATCAGACTTTAGTGTTGCTCCAGTGGGTCATCATGACCAGAGGATGGTAGTAGAATAGAGTTTTCTACCCTAGTCATTAAATGCGGCCCCAGATGAGTCCTTAACTCCAGGCTCCCAGTCATCTGTCTCGTGTGTTTATGCCACCACCACACCTCCTGCATCCTAACGCACACTTTCTCTGCCCTTAAAAGTGGAAACACTTATGTTGTTTCAGGAATGCTTAAATAGGTGGTAGAAGACTGCGGGTACAAAGAACCAATGTGATCTGTTTAGGTGAAGGGTGTTTTTGGAAACCACAGCAGCGCCGACCATGTATGTTTTTATTCTACTCTCTAAGTCTCACTACCACTTGATTTTGTTTTCTTGCTTGCAAAGAGCCAGACTTGCTTTTTAAAAGTGTTGCTCAGCAATAATTCTCCAGATCTTTCAAGGTTTTTCAAGGTTTTTCTTTGGACTTTGCTTTTTCAATAATTTTCAGTCCAGTTCTTGTACATCAACATTTTCAGAGAAATATTGTTTTAATTGTTGAGGCACTTAATTCAGTTCAGTTCCATTTGATCTATATATTGCAAAATCACAACAATCACCTTAAGGCACTTTATGTTGTAAGCTAAAGACAATAATAATAGAAATAAACTCCAACAAGCAAATGACCCTCATTAGCAAGCATTTTGTGACGGTAGGAAGGAAAAATTCCCTTTTAACAGGAAGAAACCTCCAGCAGAACAAGGCTCAGGGAGCGGCAGCCATCTGCTATGACTGTTGGAGGTGAGGGGAGGAAAACAAGACAAAAAGCAGCAATGGAAGAGAGCCAGAGATTAATAATAATTAACGATTAAATACAGAGCGGTGTATAAACACAGTAAGTTAAAAAGAAATGGTAACTGACCTATGAATCAATCAAGCATACAAGGGCACCTAACTCAATGGGTTTAACTAGTGGTAGATCTACACATAGCAAACCACTTAGCACAGAACCAATTTTTAAATGTATCTTTAGGTATTTTGTTACCAGCAGCAAGGCAAAACACAGTTTGTTCCCACTGATGTGCAATATGTCTTGAAGCTCAACAAGTGGAGGACAAAAGAAGAAGTAGCTGGCTTAACAATAGCTATAGCAGATGAATGGCACCTGAAGTATCTGACAGTCATATCCTTAAGAAATAGAAAAAAAACTGACTCAGGACCTGAGAAATATATCTGGCCCTTCAGCTGATCCATTTCCTCTTCACTGAAGCCTCATCAGAAGTGCCATTCTTAAAGAAAGGAAACAGTGAGAAAAGGCTGAGGTATGCC
Organism: Oreochromis aureus; assembly: GCF_013358895.1. Taxonomy (NCBI): domain Eukaryota; kingdom Metazoa; phylum Chordata; class Actinopteri; order Cichliformes; family Cichlidae; genus Oreochromis; species Oreochromis aureus. The sequence goes on along the minus strand of NC_052948.1, from coordinate 41,598,763 downwards.
ACGTTATACAAGAACTGGATGAAAAAAAATCAGTGTCAACAGATCTTATAGACTGAAAGATTACAATTTTAGGTTTTTTGTTCAAGTTACAGGAGGTTAAGAGAGAGGTACAACACTGAGTGTCTGCAGACATCTGTAAAACATCTGTAAAACATTTAGGCCAGTGGTGATCTTCATTGTTCAGCATGAAGATGACCCCTAACACACTGCCGATGCACAAGTATACTTGAACAGAAAAATGCACAATGGACCTCTATCAGTTGTAGATTGGCCTCCCAAGAGCCCCAACCTAAGGTGTGGCTCAAGACTTTTCACAGCGCTTTATAGAAACATGTTGGAGTGCTGAGTTTAGTTTTCTGTGTTCTTCCACAAACATGTGTTTACCCGTTCACACTGTTCGAAAATTAAATAATTTAAAAGAACTTTTCTATAATGTAAACTGTCTAAGGCTGTGGCAATGGGATCCATTTTTCTCTGTGTTTCAAATATCACTTTGTAAGTTGTGGTCTATGATATTTATAGGCGTTTGCTGTAATGCCACAAAACATCTACAACCCCACCCCCACTAATGTAAAGCATAGAAGTTGGTTTATATATCTGAGTTAATTGAATAAAAATGTGTTTTGACTTCTATACCATCCACTACTATTATAGTTATTTGTCCACTCTTTCCTTTATTTGACCTGAATCTAAGCCTTTTTAGTTTCTGACTGGTATTTGGGTAACGTGTCATTTAGAGCAATTAAGCTGATCATTTTCGATATACATGGTTCGATGTTGGGCGGCCTATTAAGCTCCATTTATTTCTCCACCAGGAGAGATCCAAGCTGGAATTATGTGATCATTGCCGTTCTTTGTTTGTGATAATCAAGGGGTAATCATCATCCCCATTACTGCTTTTCTTCTGCCAAGTTGAGAACCAACACTGTTTATTTGCAAGTCAGACAAACCAAAACTAGATGGAGAGGTACTGTAAAGCTTGGGTGATGGAAGAAGCCAATAAGTTCAGTTGGTGCTCCAGATAAATTTCTTACAAAAAAAGAAAAAAGAAAAAACTAAAACGGGCATTAGCCTTGAAGGAGAATGTGCTCTCCGAGTGCCTTCAATGTTCAATGTTAATAAGTGTCAATGCAGTGAGGATGAGTTTGCATCATTTGCACTCCCTCAGTTGCATGGTGCTGTGACTCTGACAGATAACAAACAGCTGCACCATAGGGGATGCGGCAAACCAATGCATCATGAAAGGAATCGTCACCCATCCCTTCTTCATCTTCTCTATATTCTCCTTTCATCTGCTCTTCACACATTCTGCTATTCCATGGCCCATGTCAATCCCGTAATTTGTATTTGTCGGTGTTCGCTGCTCGTCTTTGAAGGCCCGCTGTGTCTCCCCTGCAAAACAATGAAAAAACATTGGCAAGTAGTGTTTAGGAGGTAGAGCAGTTCAAAGAAAGGATCAATCCTTCCTCATTTGCATAGTCGTTGTTTGCTAGGCACTGTCAGTGCTACAAGGTTGCACGCCATTCTACAACTAAAGGAGCTCTGTCGCCTGAGTCCTTATACGAAGAAGAATAAGAGGAATTTTTCTAGGTGACATTGTTATACAAGTAGCCACTCAAACGAACCGTGAACATACAGAAAAATACACAGAGAGCAAAACAAGAAAAGACAAAGCACTTGCTTTGTTATCAGCAGAGAACTAAACTCGAGTCTCCTAAAGAGGCTTTATGATAGTAGCTTGCTACACCAAAGTGCTGTCTCACTTTCCATGGAAAAGACAGAATTAGGCCATGAAAACACCCAAAGGAGTCCAATTAAAGTCTATAATATTAGCAAGTAACAGTGAAAACAGTGGGGTTAATAGCTATTTAGCTATCCAGCTTAATTACCAGCCTGCAGCTTTCTGTGAGTCCTACAAATCCCAGGTTTGCAAAGTAGTGCATTGAAAGACCCGAGGCTCTGTCAGGTGCATTGTCTCTTATCCTGGTGCATGAGACATAGATTTAATGAAGTGTTACCATTTTACCAGATTCTATTATTATCATTGCGTGGAAGAAAGGTATTATACATTGAAAAAATTTATATTAAATGTAAAGAGAAAGGTAAAGACAACCTCAGAGATACTTTGAGGAGTTTAAAGTGGGCCATTAGGGCATTGCTCATTACTTGGATGAGTTTACAGAGCCAACTGTAGTGACGCTGACAGTTTTGCGAGCCATTTTAAAGGCACGGCACTCTGGAAGTTTAACAAATGCTGATAACAGAAAATACAGCAGGAGTTTCTAACTGAACTGTGCCCTGTAGACCACAGTGAGAGTTGCAGGAGTGTCAGTCTTGAAGAATAACTTTTCAGTAATTAAAAACGTATGTCCTGCATTAGGAAAGACTGGAATCCAGACAAACCCAAATGCATAAAAACAGCTGCAACACCTACAGTAGTTTAACTCTGTGGATAATTGTAGGAAATACACTTTATTAATTTTAAAAGATCAATAATTAGCATACACCCCTGGAGGTAGTTTGTGTATTCTGATTGTTTTTCCTAATAGGTGGGGTAAAATAATGCTAATGCTTTTATTTTGCGGACATTAAAGCCATTCAGTGGAAATACAAACACGTTTCTGAAACTAGAACAATGTGAAGTGAAATCTCGGACAAAGTTCATACTCCTTAGATCTGCTGTAACCTAGTTCTGTGAACCTGAATATTCGCAAATTATTAGATAAATAATTTATAATAATTTATATAAATAATAAAAAGACAGCCAGTGACTCACGCTGTGGTAATCATACATTAGAAATTTTGTGTCATACTGTAGAGAAGACCCAGATACAGACACTAGTAGATGGGTATTGTTACCAGTTTTAAAATATCTGAGAAAACACATTGTATGAAATAAGGCCTTAAAACTGGGACACTCATTGTACCTATAGCACAGCTGAACTAAGATTAAATGTAAATCGGATGCAAATGACAAGATAGTAATGCTCCGATACATTAAACATATTTGGCTTAATACCCAGTGATCTCCAAAACAAACTGCTTGTAGGTACACCCATAGGACAGCAAACATGAGAAAACGCCCTCTAAGGCAGCGGTCACCAACCTTTTTTGTGCCACAGACTGGTTTATGTCTGACTATATTTTTGCGGACTGCCCTTAAAGGTGTCGCGGATAAATACAACAAAATAAAACCAGTACCGGTACCAAAAAAACAGAAGATTTATTCATAACACACGGGAAAAGACCCAGGGAAACCGAGTTAACGATAAAAATGATAAAAAATAACGATAAAACCCCTGAAAACCATACATTTCACACCCGAGCCTCAACTCTCGTGGCCCGGTACCAAACGACTCTGGTCCGTGGCCCGGGGGTTGGAGACCGCTGCTCTAAGGTACCAACACAAATGGCAAAGCAAGCCAAAGTTCTGCTGTAGCTTTCTCATTTAGTGGGAAATTATGATAAAGTCCCCTACAGAGTGCTTTTGCTGCATATGTGGGAATCTGGAATCTGGCAAAGCACACACATAAGGAGAAACTGTGATAGTACTCTGAAGTGATTAAACAGAATAAAATGAAGAGGACAGGTTTCTGCTGTTCTTAGAATCCATTAATCAGTTTGTCTGCTATTGGCTAAGAAATGGAAAATTATGCTCCAATGGATGACATCATCTCACCATTTAGTCTGATAAGATTTCCAGATTTCATCCACAGTTCTTTAACAAATGGTAAAGGGACTGATTCTTATACAGCGCTTTTCTACTCTCCCGGAGTACTCAAAGCGCTCTATACAACACGCCACATTCACACAAGCACTACCTCTATACTGAGTGTTTCCTAACTACACTCACATTCATACTCCGATGGATGCATGGGGTTAGTATCTTACCCAAAGGACACTTGGCATGCAGACTGGAGGAGCCTGGGATCGAACCTCCAACCTTCTGATTAGTAGGTGACCTGCTCTACCTCCTGAGCTACAGCCACACTGTTCTGTACACGAGTGTGATAAACTTCCAGTTGTAGCACATCCAACAGAAACGACAATGTGCATACTGGGTAAAGTCCAGATTAAATTTTCTCCAGATTTATGTTTAATCTTTCCTGCTATCCAGCAGTGGTTTTAGCTACATGCTACAGCACCTCGGGGTACACAGGACATTGGCAGGCAGTGGATGCAGAGCTCCGCTCTGAAGCTGCCTCGCTTTCTGATCTGGAACCACACAGCAGCACCGAGGATGTACTGATTTGACTTGATATTTTATTGACTAGTTTTCTTCTGGCCTTACAGCATCCAGATAACTCTCTGGAAACTGTATGTGGGGGACTAGACATCAAAACAGCTGTAATGCAATACCTTTGTTAAAGCCACTGAATTAAAGCTACAAAAAAGTCCTTATCCAAAAACCACTTTAACTGTGTTTTTATTTTGTTTTTTAGCTATAATTGTCTGTCATCATTCCTGTCAGTACTCGTGGACAAAAGAAGACTAGATTAGACTGTTCTGTGATAGATTTGTGATTGTTTGGATTATAGCAAACAGTCCTGATGTGCACAACATCAAGCCAGCTGATTTTCTTTCATCGAACACCTGAACAAAACAAGAAGGGGAAATGAAGTGTAGTGTACACAGTAATATTACATTTAATATTAATGAAGTAGATCCTTTAGAACCTGCAAAAAAGATATCACACATGAAATACATGAAGCAAATAGGTTTAACGCGTGCCATCATTAGACCTGGCTGGTTGTGATAGAATCAGACGTTCATGATCTTTACGAAAAGATGGTCAAGCAAAGATGGAGCCATAGAGTCTGCGTCCTTTGTCAGTATCCAAATTCATCCTCATATCTGCACCGGAGATGAGGATTCTGTTCCTACCTCCCAGAAGTATTCCCAGCAGTAAGCACCAGCTCATTGTTTAGCCTCTTTAATCACTATAATGATATTTAAAAGCCTACGACAGCTGCAACAGGCTCCAGGCCCTCCGGTGACCCTGAAATGAATAAGCATTTAAGAAAATGGATGGACATCCTTATGCTATTTTATGTTATCAATGCTCGCACTCTACTCAGTTTTCTTCAATTGCGATGTTGTTTTCCTGCTACTGTGTTACAAACAGGAGCTCCAGCATAGCGAACCACAGTCCCAAAGCCCCACATCATCAGTCAGCGGATCATAGGGTGGAAATGTAAGACTACAGGGAGTGCTATCCTGCACAGGCTGTGATATTCATGTCTGAGATTTTAATGAGGGGGTCTCTGTCATCATGGGCTACATTAAGCTTTGTATCACAGCACACATCCCTTAAGACGTTCCACACATGTGACGAATCCAAAACCTGTTAACTCCCGACATAAAGCACATTTCAGAGAAAAACAAAGAGGGCTTAAACTGAATGACGGAGCTTCACTTAAGATCCATAAGCTGGACAGTGAAGAGTGACATAATTTGGGTGACGCTCAAATACAAAGACCACCAGTCGAGCATTTCAAAACTTCCTGTTTGCTAAGCGCATGCTGGCTTAAAGAAAAGTGAAGAGAGCTGAAATGCCTTATTTCAGACAGTACGTGAACTGAAGAAAGGCCCAGTATAAATTAGGATTATTGCAAAGGAACATAATATAACACCTGGGGCTCAACTATAGCTATGCATTTAGTTTTTTTCAGTTAAACATTTATATTGTTGCTTACTAATTAATAAAATGGAATTTGAAACTTTTGCTGAACAATTGCAAATTTTACGGATCTGGGTCCACAACAACAAATGCAAAATTCATGTTTCAGTCTGTCACGTGAGGATTTTAGAGTCAAAGTCCTGTTTTAACCTTGTTCTTACTCACTGATATACATAAAAATAACTCAGTGGAAAAAGAAGGCGCTCTCCCAGTTCTTACCGATACAATAGCAGGCTCAGAAATCAGTCACTTTGGTGTTAGAGATTCATCCCATGAGCATAAGAATGACACATCTTAACCTTTTCCCTGATTACTTATTCATATGAGAACAGTTCAGAAAAGTGTGCTCTGCTCTGGGCTTTTGAAAATATTCCATTTCCTCTTTTGATTCTCCTTTTAAATTAACATTAATGGAATCATCAGTTTGCAAGTAAATAGTGTGCAGTGCTACTGAGTTGCTGGTCTGTTCCCAGTCCTTCTGCTGCACTGTAGTATCATTTTTCTGTCCAATCTGATTTTACGCACTGAACAACTATCTTTATTTGTCTCTTTTTTTTCTTCCTTTTTTTTGTTTTGTTTTGGGGAAACTAGAATTATTGACTGACCATCCTCTCAGCATCTCATTTTGAAATTCCATTTGGCCTAATAAATAAGTAATGCTACTCTACACCCCAGTGTGTAAATTCTGCCCACGTGTTTTCTGTTCGCGTTCAACTGATGTGTTTGTTCAGGGTAAATGCAAAGAAGTGCAGAAATATTTTTAGATGTTTCAGTCAATAGTAGTGAGAGAGAAATCTTTGACACTATCCACAGCTAGAAAGAGTTAAGATCCTCTGACTTTTTCTTTGTATTTTCTTTGTGCTCACACAGTCGTTCCTCTTTCACTTTATGAGAGGAGTTACAGGGGTTTATCTGCAAAGTGCTTATCATCTAAACATGTCTTTACAGACAAGTCTTTACATACATGTCTTGAGCCACCCCTCAGATTTTTTTCTAGGGATCCAGCATTTCTTGTAAGTTTTTAAAGTACTCTTCCCCAATTCTGCAATTCTCTAGGCTTTCTGAAGGTCTTTTAAAGCTTTCAAAGCTTGGCTGCTTTTTCACACATTTTCAGTCCAGTCCTTGCACCGGACCATTTTTAGAGGAATGATTTATATTGTTGTTGTTGTTTTTTTTTTTAACTAAGTCACAAGTTTAGCCTATGAATCATTTAAGCATACAAGAGGCACCGATGAGGTGAACCAGTGTTGTGTCTACACACAATACACAACTTAGCAAAGAACTCTTTTTAAATGGCATCTTTATGCACATTTCTTTAGCCAAATCGATCAAAAATGCCACAGTTAACACTCTTTATCTCACCCTCTATCTCTGCATGTTGTGCAGGGCATCCTTAAAAAAATTAAAAGAAAATGGACAAGTGGAGGACAAAAGAAGAGTCTACAGCATATGAAAGTCATGTTATTAAGAAATGTGAAAAATCCAGCAACGACCTGAGTGATTCAGCTTCAGTTTACCCAAAGTTTACCCAAAGTCTACCCAAAGGGCGGCTTTTGCCTAATAAAGTTCAGGATGTGCTACAGAATAAAGGTGGTCATGCCACATATTGACTTTTTGCTTTATATTCTGTATTTTCCTGTATTCTTGCACATCTTTCAGTAAATTGCTGCATCTCTTTCTCATTTTGCTAGGCTGATAGGTAAAGGCCCTAACATCTCAACCTATATTAATTACAGACGTTTCATTAAACTTGCTCTCTAGGCAGGTTTAAATCATGTGTGCCTTTTTGTTACTGGATTCTACAAACTGGACTGCGTAGTTTTCATTTTTATTCTACAGGTCAGTGATGAACAATCATTGGCATTCGACAAAAGTGCTTTTCAAATTCCGGTTTTCAGTCTCTTGTTTGCTGCAGCACTTCAGAGGACCAGCATTATCATGCAAGTGTGACCATCAGGGTCTTGGTTTCCTCTCTATCCACAGCCATTGCAGACAGCCATCAAGAGCTTTGGTGGACTGAAATGATTACATATGTTGGACTATTTAAGTCTGCTGTGTGTTTGATAACATTTCAGGGCCAGAGTCAGAGATCTTCCGATCAGCTAATCAATCGGTCAGTCTGCCAACTTAACCTCTGTGGGAAATAGTCAATTTTAGGATGTTTTCGGTGCAGCCAAGAAATCTGGACTGTGGACGTTCACTTCAAGACTTTCTAGTTTGTCCATCTGTCATTGTTTATAAATGCAGATGCGTTTTAACAAGCTAATAAAAGCCTATATCATCATCAGTCAGTATTCAGTGGTTCTGAGATTGCATTTTGGTAAATGTTATTCCACATTTGCTCACTAAACTGATTATACATACACTGCCTGCTCAAACATGACCAGTCAACAGCACTCAGACATGAGCAGAATAGAAACCAGAAAGCTTCCAGTGCTTAAAATGTTGCCTACAGATTCTACAAATCCATATGCGTGTACATGTACAATATGCACAGATCTACAACGTATTGCTTGTCTTTAAGGACTTGTTTTTATTGCACAGACAACAATGGCTTTTTAGCTGACGCTGTGATAGACATGTGACCTGTCTGGGTGTGCGCTGCCTTTCCCAAAAATAACAGCTGGGATAAACTCCATCCTTCTATAAGCCTGAATTAGATAAGCAGTTTAAAAAACATGGGTAGATGGATGGATGAACTTTTGAGTCTCAATACGTGCTCCTGAATCATATTTAATCAATTCATTGTGCTATTTATGGGACATTTCAAAGTGTATAGAAAATCTGAACAGTAACCCAAATTGAATGGCCAATTCTTTGTTAAAATCAACAACAAAAGGGCACCTTTAAGAGGCTCCCACTGTTAGCTGATTCAAGATAGAGAGCGCCACAATAGCATGGTGCTCTTGGAAAGATAAATGTACCCTTCAGAAGGGTCAGACCTTCAAAATGTCACTTCTTAGATTTAGTAAGGCATATCCCACTCGCAATCTTTAAGCAGCGCCTGTAAGAAGTTGTTGTCCCTCATAAATCTAGAAAATGTCCACTGTGCTTTCTTTGAGACACAAATGAGAGCAGGAGGACTACATTAGGTAAGGCGAAGGTTTTTGTTGAGATACAATAAAGACAGAGGGGGCGAAGCCACTAAAGCACACCTATGGTGTCATCCATGTCATTAAAAGACATGTAAGTTTTTAAAAACCTGAAATCGTATTTTCCTCTAAAGATGACTATTCAGGTCACTCATGGGGCAACTACATGTGGAGAATTTATACAGATCAGGTAGAGTGATCTCACTTAACACCTCTGCATATCAATTTCCTCCAGCACCCTGCTGCCCAACATCACTCGGGGTAGTCGTTAACCCAGGCCCTGACCAATTTGGAATATAAGTTGAAATTCTGATGATCCGAATGTTTTATTTTGACTGTCCTTCATGCAACCCTTCCCCATTTACCCAGGCTTGTGGTCCAACCATTGCTGGGTTAAATCAGTGCATGATCCTACCCAGAACAGGGACAGGATCCACTGGCATGGAATACAAGAAGACTGGGATCGCTTTTCTGCTGTAGCTTTCATCCACCTTCCCAGTGATTTTCATGCACCCACAAAGTCAGCATCCTTCTTCTCCTTACTCCAGTGGGTGACATTTTCAGGAGTATAAACTCTGGATGGCTCTGCTCTTGGGATCTCAGGACCACACAAGCTTCTTCACCACAAAAAGATGACAATCCACAAAAAAGACCAGCTCACAGTATGTAAAGACTTTAAGAATACATTAGATGGTTAAGCATAATTTCTACTTAGCATCAAGTAGCATAACATGCACAGATCTGATTAATCTGTGATCTTTTAACACCAGCTTAACAGCTTTCTAATTTTCTCATTATGACCTGTTCCTTTGTGTATGTATGTGTGTGTGTGTATTAATGGTTGAAGGATGGCTTAGATATTCTTTCCCCACTTAAAACATGTTGTTGGCTCAACCCTGAGTGAATTTGCATCTTTTTATATTTGCATAAATAGACAAGTCCTCTCAAAAATGCAAAGAGGCTAGAAAATTAAATACATCTAAGACAATGTTCTTGAGAGAAAAATAATTCATTTAGATTGAAATACATAAATGAATGAATAAGCTGCCGGGCTAAATGTCATTTAGAAAAGAAAAAAAGTGACACCATAATTTATTCTACAAACAGCTCCCACACTAACAAAAGCAAGAATCCTACTGGGATTATTTAAAGGCTTTGAAAGGAATAATTCATTTTGCATATTTTTCAACAAAAATGTCACCTAATTTGTCCTTTTCTGCATTCTAATGTTTGATGTAACCAAAATAAAGAACATTTCTTTTTTTTATACCAAATCAAAGTAATCTGGCCTTTTGGACGTGCTTTTGCCTCCCAATGAAACTTTCTTTCATCATCATCACACACACACACACACACACACACACACACACAGCCGCACATGCTTCAACAGGGCGAGACCTTTGTACTTCCCCTCCCTGTCCTCGTGACTCTCCATTTAACTGTTCCATTAAACACTAGAGGGCCCGCAAAAATGTAGTGATTTATTTATGACCAAGCATCACGGAGCACATTTTCAATCCTGCTATGTAAATTCAGGCCTGTTTCGCCGAACGTAAAGCTCGAAATAAACGTTCTTTTGTACACCACAGGCCAGAGAGGAGTTTCTCAGCAGGGGGACACTGAGGGTAAGTATTATCCTCAGTCAATCCTAATCACATAGACTATCTGGATGCATGAATGTAAGAAAGGATTAATTACAGGATGAAGGAGGATCCATCGTCATTCCCATTTTTCAATTTAAGTGGATTATCATCATCTTCCTTAGCGCCATGAAATTGCCTAAGCTGCCCAGAGTCTGATACATATTTGCCCACAGACACTTCTGCCCTTCAGTGAGCAATAGAGGAGAGAGTAGAGGGGAGCCATTATCCTCCACAAGAAGATCACACATTCATATCCCCTTCCTTTCTGCTGTCTCAGTTTTTAATGTTCCTCTGTCGCCTACCTGCTTTCACTCACATTCTCGCTCTCGTTTGCCCCCCAGAAGCCTCCTCCTATCTTTATTTTCCTCTCTTTCTCCATTTCCCTCTTCCACTCAGGTCTCTTTACTGTCCCACACAGCTGTCTATCATTCTCTCTGCCGATCTCATCTTCTCGTTCCCTCTCTGCTGTCATGGCTTCTGTCCCCTCTCATATCTTTCATCCTTCCCACGTTCATTTAATCTTTCAAATTAATCTGCTTAATGAGCCCAGCTTCTGTGCAACTGAGCAGCGCCACATAAATGTGTACGTACCAATCTGCAAACAAAAACACGCGCAAAGGTGTCTTTGCACGTCTGCACGCACGAACAGTGATGCGCTGGCGCATGCTTGAGGCACCTTTGCAAATAGGAAGCGTTCAGGTCACAAACATTCAAACATATGTAAATGACCAAGCACAATGTTTCAATAGTAGTCATCACTCTTTTCCTCTAATAATACTGCCAGCACCCAAAAAGAAAGGAAGTCTTTGATTTATGTGTCCAGTGATTTGATTGGGTAACCCTTTCATGGCACTTTATTAATTAGCAGATGGATACAAGTAAATGGCAGGGTGGAGTATACCATAAAGGACTGGACGGGAGGGGCTGAGCCTTTTCCCTTAATTAACTCCTGCATCTGAGGAGACATGAGCTGGATCAAAGAGCATGTGTAATAAAGTCCACAACCAAAAAGCAGCGAGCAGAGAGTTTTTCTATCATTTGTCTCTTTTCTGATGTCATCTCTCTGTAGTGGGCACCTGAACTTTCATTTAGTTTACAAGTGTTTTGTAGGTAGTGAGAGAAAGACTTGCTGGCACTTATACAAGGACATTTTACAGAGGCTACAGGCTACACGAAAATCTCTGTGCTCCTCTTGGGGAATTCAGAAGTGGGTTCAAGGAAGACATCCCTTGGGCATATCTGTAAAACCCAAAGAATCATTTTCAGAGCTGACTCCTTTCTGTGTCAAGGCTCGTCTCCGAGCTCCCTAAAGATGTGTGATCTACACAAGATAAGAAATACTTTATTTATCATAGTTATTTGGGAAATTCTTCAAGATATCAAGGCAAAACTATTCAGGAGCTTTCGACTCTTTCACTGTTGTTGACTTTTATGATTTTTTTTTTTTTTTTTATCTATGCCGCTTGTATTTACTAGTTCACCTAATCAGAACATACCTATGAGGCTAACAATGAAATTCTAGCTCCAAAATCTAGCTTCAGTAGCACAAAACTTCACCTGTACAGCTTTTGGCTCCTCCCTTATTTCCTGTAGTGGACCTTCCTGCATATTTGGTTTGACACAGATGATTATGCCAGATACTATTCACACATTTATTAAGGATTGAAGCAGGGGTGGTACAGTATGTGACCCCTTCTGAGCCCTTCAAACTAAAATATTTACCTCAGTGAGGAGGGTGGCTGACATGGGTATGGTTGGTGTCACACATTCTGTCAGAAGAATGGAAATAAAAATGTAATCTGAAATATTGTGCATTCAATGTAGAGTTAAATTTGTAGGATTTAACTGTACCAAGCCCTGTATTATAAATAATGTATGTTCAATGTTCAGTAACTAGTTATAAACCATAATTAGTGCTACTTTAATCTACAGCTTTTAAAGTCACATAGTGGTGACATATAATTTATAATGTCCGGAATCATTAAGGCTGTGTTAAAATCCACTAAACACTCAGAAAAAGTCATTTATCTTCAGGCTGAGGGATAGCACAGACAATTATATGATTCAGCTGATGGAAATGCAGCAAAGATCAAGTTGGTTTACAACAATAAGCAGCTTAAGATGTATAAGGAACAGATTTCATGTAACTGTCTGCTATAGAACATAGACGATTTCTCACAGAAGGCTATAACCACAGGCATGTTTTCAGTGAAATGACTGAAAAAAATAATAAAGTGGACAAATATTTTTCAAGTTTTCTGTATGATGGTGAGCAAATCTCACCTTGAAGAGAGTCCCTGGGATACTGGTGCTGCTCTACTATCAACCTGATGGAGAAGAAATGTGGATGGATGGCCTCAGACAGCACAAAAAGAGTACAGGAGCAGTGTTACAGAGTTACATCAAGCCTCTAAATGCAAATAAACCAACACCGAGATATTATACATTTGTGTCTTTCTTTCAGAATGGTTTCTGTTTATGCGTCATAAACTGTATGTTCAATCCAGGCAAAACTGAGCTTGTAACTTGGGTGAAATGCAAATTTATAAATTGGGCTCTGTATACAGCAGTCCACTCTGGATTAAGTTCCTCACTTGTGGAGTGCAACAATCATCATTATCGTCCTCATCACTGTCACTATAATTGTCCTTGAGAGGTTCCGGGATTTGTGTGGCATTGCAGATGTTGTGAAGTATTGCAGAAGCTTTAATGACTTTGTGAACCTAATTTGGTGTGAGCTGCAGCTCTCCATGTCAAAATCTTCTCTTTAGTTAGCCAAGTCCCAGTTCAGCTGTGACCCATGCTTTTATTTTGGAACATTTGACTTCATATAGGGGTCCATCTTTTTTAATTCAACTCAAACAGGTAAACGTTGATATATTTTATATTCATTACAGGTTAAACTGAAATACTAATTCTAGCTTATAGCTCATGTAAAACAGAAATTCTGTATCTCAAATTATACGAATATTAAAAATCAAAAGGATAAACAAAACAAATAATAATGAAAAAGGTTCACAAAACAGAAATGGCCAACTACAGTACTTGGCTGGGGCTCCTTTGCCATGAATTACTGCATCAGTGCAGCGTGGCATGGAGGTGATCAGCTTCTGGCACTGCTGAGGTATTATTGAAGCCCAGGTTGCTTTGCTTTGTGGCCTTTTTAATATTTTTTGGGTCAGGGGTTTTCATCTTTCTCTTCACAATACCCCATAGATCACAGATTCATTATGGGATTCAGGTCAGGCAAGTTGGCTGGCCAGTCAAGCACAGTAATGACATGGTCAGCAAACCATTTGGTAGGGGTTTTGGCACTTTGGGGAGGTGCTAAATCCTGCTGGGAAGGAAGTCAGCATGTCCATAAAACCTATCAGCAGATGAAGAGGCTCTAAAATCTCCTTGTAGACATTTAAATTGACTTTTCACCACTTGGCACATGTGATTCCAAAAGCTTTCTTAAGCCACTTTCAGAAAGCATTGAGGAGGCTGGCCATCTTGCAGCGATGTCCAAAATCTTGTACTCTGCACAGAAAAAAAAAAAGCACACTGTTACTGTGGTAACGCTTCCCGTTTACAAAATTGTGTTTATTTTGTGATGGTGCTATGATGCGCATGTGAATCCCATCAATTACACCCAACAAGCCTAAGCCTATGCCCATGAATAGCCTTTTGTGAGAGTGCAAGGTGTGGACGTCCAGTGGAAATTAAATGAAATGCATCACAATGTGAGGATGTGAAAGAGCTGTAATCATTTGTATGATCACTCTGCCGATGGAAGGTTGTGACAGACCCAAATCATTATTGCTACACTGCTGCATTTTTCCACTTGCCAAATATCTTGGTGTTGTGATCACTTTCATTTCTGGCTTTACAACGTTACTGCACTGGGTAGGAGATGTAATGAGATTGCAACCACAAACATCATCCCTGCATGATCTAATCTGTAGCATTTCATTAACTCAGTGTCATTCAGCGTTTGGAGAGGATTTCTCCTACGCCCTCTTTGTCTCTCCATCACTTTTTGTTCTGGTTAACTCATAAGCATCGTAAAAGTCCTCTGAATGAATGTTTCTTACCAATGCAAAGATTTCCTCCTAATTTTAAGGAGAAATTCATAGAAAACTTCATAATTCCAAGAATTTTCTTACTAGGAACCACTTTTAGTTGGTGGCTTATCAAATTTCATTTCATTTGGCAATTTCAGTGATTTAAATTTAAAACCATAGCCAGGTAGCCACAGGGCTAGACAAATTGAACATAAATGTAACATTTTGTTGGATAAATTAAGAGTTAAAAAATTCACAAATGGAGCACAGGAAGCACAAGAAAGAAGAGACAAACATGGTGGAACATATCACTCTGTGTACACTGCTGGCTGATTGCAGAACAAGACACAGGTGAATCTCCTGAGGGCGGGAGAGAAAAGAAAAGTCCGACGTCAGAAATGAAACTATAATAAAAACAAAACAAAAAAACACAAACCTTTAAACTAAAGCATGAAGTGATCAAAAGACAAAACACTAACACAGCTATGACATCACTAACACAAAATGTGATTACAGAGACAGGGAGACACTGAAGGCAGAAGAACAGAGGAGGAAACACAACAAACCAGCTAATATAACCAGGACCACAACAGAGAGTTTGAACAGATTTCAGAGTTTCATTCTCAGGCTCTTCTCTCAACTCACAAAGTCCCTGATACAAGACTCAGACTGCCCTGCATGATCCATTTTACCCACACTTGTAAGAAAGACTTGAAATTTTCCATACTAATGTGCTTGACTGCTGAGACTAAACACGGCTCTCCCTCCAGGAGTTAAGCATCTAAATGGTTGGTAGCAATGGCAATGGGACCTTAAATTCAGAGGACATGGCTGCAAGTCATGTTCATTAAAAACACATTCAGATGCAGCAAACCTCTGTCATCAGACATCACCAGTAACCATATAAGGGGAAAGAACTTGTCCATTGCCCTGCGACAGACTGGCGACCTGTCCAGGGTGTACCCTGCCTCTCGCCCTATGACAGCTGGGATAGGCTCCAACGCCCCCCGCGACCCTGAAAAGGATAAGCGGAAGCGAATGGATGGATGGATGGAACTTGTCCATTGTAAAGTTACAGGAGAGATCCCATGTGGATCCCTTACAGATGTGAGATTTAATAATTCACTAGAGCCTCCAGTTTAGTACCTTGGCATCTATGTTTTCAGGAAAACTGAACATTATAAAGCCCAATCATATCAAATCAAATCACCTTTATTTTATAGCACCAATTCACAACAATAGTCACTACAAAGTGCTTTATATTGTTAAAAAAACCTACAATATTGGAAAGACACCCCAACAATCATACAACCTCTTACAGTATGAGGAAGCCATTGATGACAGAGGGAAGGAAAAACTCCCTTTTAGCAGAAAGAAACCTCCAGCAGAATCAGGCTCAGGGAGGGGCAGCCATCCGCTGGGATCGACTGGGGCTGAGGGGAAAGAGAAGAGAGTAGAGAGAGATGGGACAAAGACACACTGTGGGATAAACAGCCAGAGTTTAATCATTACTAATGATTAAACACAGTAGTGGTGTATAAACACACAGGGAGTTAAAAGAGATGAGGGAAGATCACTGAAACACACTCTGCAGGACAATGACAGGTCCCAAGCACTATCTCCAATCACACACCACCAACAAGCTAGGTTCAGCCGAGAAACAAAGAGGAAATTTTAAATTTGCACTCTCCATTTATAATCTGTTTTCGCAAGGATCTGAATGTGACTTCTTTATTTAGAGCACAACGATGTGTTTCAATTGCCTCAGGAGTCTGCTGACTTGCACATTCAGTTTTCTGGGTTATGAAATGTTATGGATTAATCATTTGAGATGTGATCAATTAAAACACAAGTCAGCTAAAAAAACCCCAAAAAGACAAAAATAAAAACGCAGACTAGAACATTACTCTGGCATGTGACAAAACAAGGCAGCGCGTCTACAAATGAATGCATCTGCGTTCATCAGTCCCTCTTTATCTCTGTTATTGAGCGTTGATGGGCTCTGTTGCATCCATACTTCTGTACCCAAAGTGCAAATCAGATCACAACTAAACTTGTATCCTCTCTATCTATGAGCGTCGGAACAGATGCTAACACACAGCTTTCTTGAATAATTGATGCAATGGGCCGGTGACTCCACCAGCAGTCTAACATCACTGGCCATGGGTGGAATGAATCTGCGATGTAGTTGCAGCAGCTGCAAGCACATCTGCTGAGAATTAAACTGGATATAATTTATCAATAGATCCATAAAGTTCAGAGAGAGAAGACTCTGTGTTGTGCTGGTAATATAATAAGGTAATGTTAGAAGTAAGATGCTGCTTAAGGCCACAGAGAGCAGGCTAGCTTGCATGCATACACATAACCTTTGATCTGTGTGGTATTAAGTTCGCTGGACGTTCGTCTTGTAGCATGTGCCATCCTGTGATTAAGCATCTGTGTCCAGGAGCTCTTTTTCCAGCTGAGGACAACAACACAAACATCTCTTGCTTAAGAAGCTGTTCAGTGAAGCTGTGTCAGGTATGTAGCTGTGAAGTAGAGGATATTCTGACTTGTGTGGGAGAGTTTGCTGTTCCTGTACTGCACATATTCATGTTCAGCTGGAAGCCCAGAGGAGGACTCCAACAGTAGACTGCCGTGTGAACGTGTCGTTTTTTAAAAGTGTAGTCAAAATGTTGTCTTGCTTAACCGTATCAAACTGATTTGGGATTTAAAATGTTAATAATTCACTTGCTTACTCACATCACAGGCAATAAGCATTCTTATGAGTTAAATGGAGATTAAAGTGATTATGAATGGAAATTTCAAAAAGCAGCAATGGGTAGATCTTATTTTTTAATGATTTTTCAGACTTAAGTGCCTCCATATGAAGGGCATGTATTGTATGTGAGGAAGCGTACAGGACAGTAACCACACTCGAACTACTCGAGCCTGTTTTCAGACTTATCACCACATGGGTTAAAGGTACAGCTATAATTTATTATAATTTTCATAGCACAGTCAGTTCTTTTGAGGCGTGTAGTAATTTCTGTAAACACTGAAATCTTTCAACTTTGGAAAATTGCAGAAAATTAATCCATCTGAACAGCAAACGAGAGCAGTCAGACAATCAGGCAAACTCCCAAAAAAATATGGCTTTTTTGCTGTATTAATCGAAAGCATTTTATTTCAAGCCAAAACTAATTAGTGAATAAACTGCCAGTAGGACAAGCTGACTGTGACTGAAAGTGGATGGTTTGGGTCATAATTTTCTTATTTTTTTATTTTTATTTTTGGTGGGGGGGCAGATCTAAGAAAAATAAATGTGCAGCATCTTCTTTTAATATCTTTCTTTTAAAAACAAACAAAAACACATTTGGCTTTTGTTAACTGAATGACAAGCATATTATATTTTTATTCAACTGTCCCAACTCCCTTGGTAAGGCTTCAGCGAGGTAGGCACAGACCAGTCAGTAACTGCCAGCCAACCACTGCTTGCTAAAAAAAAATGTAGACTCCTCAAGTGGTTTGTGAGGCGTTACTGGCTTTTCTTGGGTGAAATTGGTCAGAATTTCATGCTGCACTAAAACTTCCCTTGCCACTAGCAACTGCTGTGGTCAATTGCAGTTTAGAAGATGGCAAATTGTCTGCAAACATTGCCCAACTACTCTCTAAGTGGTAGTCAAACTGTGAAAAGTGCTGGTTTGCATTGCGCTGATCTTTAAGGATATATACACGTTTGACATAATTTCACTTTCAAAGTAAAACTTTAAAAATAACTTTTAAAGTAAAGAGTAAAGAAACTTTCAAAGTAAAACTTTAGAAGTAAAATGCGTCTGCAAACACTTATCAATTACTTGTTGATCGGTAGTGAAAGCTGAAAAAGAGCAACACAAACTGGAAACTTGGAAGGTTTCTACAAGTTTCACACGGTCTCTCGGGGTGTGGTTGGCGAGTAGCTGGTCGATGTTTGGAGATAAGTTGTTATCATTCTTGCAAACTACAGGCAACAGCATCAACCTGCTACCACCAAAGGAACTGCGAGGAGAAACAGTACTTTTAAACCTCCTTGCAACTAATTTGTAACCAACCTAGTGAGCAGTGGTCACCAGGGGTCACCAATCAATCCCTAGGTCTGTGTGACTGATACCTAAGTAAACACAATACGTGTAAAAAAAAAAAGTATGGTGCAATTAAAATGCTGACTGTGATTCAACTCTTGTTCGTTATCAAGGCCAGAGTCACATATTTCTTGCAGCTTCCATAAACAGTGTCACTCCATCACAGTACAAAATTGAAAAATAGCTCTGAGAACCACCTTTCAGCAGATTTATCCACTTTAAAAATTACCACCTGCATTTTTCTTTTTGGTAGTTTCCATCATATTCCACCAAAATCTGCTTAGTTTGTGACTTGCATAGCACTCTGCATTTATCACAGCTGGGAGTAACAGTGAGGAAAAAGATGGTGACAGGTTACCCTGCAGTTGACCTATGATGATGGCTTTCCCTGCTCTCTAGATAGAACCCAGACTTTAGAAAGGACTTCTGTGTTGTTGCCATCTTCAATCATTTTTCTGATCTTAATTACGCTGTTATAATAATTGACAGAGCCAAAGGCCAGAGCTTTCAAAATGAAGCCAAAGTTATAAAAAAAGATCTGCCTTTCTCTTTCCTGCTAGGAATCAATCCTTCATGAATCATAAACCCGAAAAAGCAGCAGAACTCCTTGAAGCTTCACAGGCTCCTTCTTACAACTGAAGCAAATCATCATGAGTGTCAACAGGCAGTACCTCAAAATCATCAATTACCAGCATAAACTCCCATATCCCCTTATCCCCACACGAACCAGCCATGCCTTTATACTAAAGCGTTATTAGTAAACTCACTCATCTGTAACTCAGTGCCAGCCTCAGCAGGGACCTAGCTAAATAGAATATGTGTTTCACTCCGATTGAGGTAAACATAGAAGACTCATTCACCTGTTTCATTTTCTAAAATGTATTGATCCCATGATCCCCACGAGCCCATGTGAGCAATCCATCAGAAGTCATTGAGGTTATTTAGCCGAAATTATAATTGATCTTTTAAAAGCTGACTGCGGGACACTGCGGGTTAAAGAACATCTTTTCCAGCCCAAGGAGAGCTGCTTAAGCGAGTATTATAAGTGGGACTCGTGCTCTGTCAAGTGAGCACCCCCTCAATTAGAGTTAAGCTTAGACATCAATGGAATCAGAGGGGAGGATTTGACTGCTCTTCTCCCTTCCCTCGGATCTCGTGGCAGCCAACGTCTGTATGCAGCAGCCCTGTTTCACAAAGCAGATAAGAGCCATTGTGGAAAAGGCGATTCATTGGTCTTATGCATCTGCAAGGACATTCCAAGGGCTATCCATATAAAGATGTACTTCAGTGTCTGCATTAAAAGCAAGGTATTTGCCTTTGCTTTAGGCTTTGCACTTAACATTCTGACTGTTTACCAGAAACCAAACGCTTTAATTAAGGTGCAGTTCAAAGCAAGCTGCCTGCTGTTCTCACAAAACCCGCAAGCTGAATTAGAAAAATAGCACAAATTTTCTTCTAAGTGCGCCATTAAAGCAAAGCACCGTGAACTCAGAATTGATGCAGAATGCAGATTGATTCACACAAAGACTTGTGATGCTTTCATTATCTTTTGATTGAATTGCCATTCAGAATTTAAAATGATACTATCCTTTTGCCTGCTGGCAAACACAACCGGAGCCGGATCTGCAGTAGTTCCCCCTCAAGCCAGGCAACATAATGCAGCCTGGTAAGAACACGTGCTCTTGTGTTTTCTTAGATTTTTGCATTGAGATGTGAAGATACCAAGTCAGATAACTTTAGGCCAGAGTAAAATATCTCATGAACTTGACAGATTTCCATTAAATATTATACAGAATTTCCTGCTGCTTAGACATCCTTATGACTTGGAGGATACCCTGACATTTCCTTTAATTCTGCCAGGAAGGTAGCGTTGTGTGCTTTGTCGCTCAGTTTTTAGGCTGCTTACTATGAAAAATGATAAAATCATGTTTTCATATGAGTTTAAATTTGATGTCACCATCAGGTTTTTTTGAACAAATACTGTTTCTCTAATAAAAAAAAAGCCACTTCCTCAGCAGGTTAGCATTGTCAGTGTGAGCATGTTATGCACTGCTGTGCCAAAGGACATCCTCACAGATGTCCTGGCTTGGCTGACACTTTGTCTTGTTAACTGAGAAATAACACTCCTTACAAAAGAAACAGAGCTTTAATAATACCCGAAGGGAATTTGAAGGGATGGGAAATTGCTTTGAAATAGTTGCTGAAATATGTGAAAGTTGCAAAATTATATGTGAGCATAAATTCCGAAATTACAGGAAAGCACCGGAATTCATAGCCTGGAGTCGTGAGGTAACATGCAGCTGATGATGTCACATGGGGTTGTCAGGTTAGCGGAGGGAGACGTGTAAACAAGAAATAAGGTGACAGGTGGAAAATTCCCTGGCTATGTTGTATGGACTGTGGTGTATGGAAGTCAGAGACTGGAACAGTCAAACTAATCAGGGAGCCCATGGGGGATATCAGCACGAGGGCCCTCTGAGGTCCCTGCACACAGAGGGAGAGTGAGACTGCAGAAGATGGAGAGAGGATTAAAAAAGAGGATGTGGGGGAGCGGGGGCATTAGCAGGGAAGAGTTTGGAATAAAGACGCAATAAAGAGTTCAAAATGGGAGATTAAAATGCCCTGAATGTAAAATGAAACCATACATCATTTTTAAATATTTTACTGTGAAATTCTGTGACAACCAGTTGTAAGCAGATAATCTCCTTTATCCGGTCAGATTATGACAAAAAATGACTTTATAAGATGGCTTAATTTTGTGCTTTTCAACTTATGCTCCAACCTCGCTGTTAGTCTCATGCCACATTATTCCTCTCTGATGCTCAGAAATTGTAAAACGCAACTTTCAGCCTTTTTCATACACGTTCGGTTTGGTAAAGTCTTATGAAAATAACATAATCTGGCATCATACATTATCCCATTCATGTTATGAATTATAGTCTATAGCACATTGGGTCTTGACCTTCGCTGGGCCCCATGAGGGATATTTTCTTCACAAAATTAAGAAATTAACGGTAATATTCTCTGTGGTAGGTTTTGATTTTATATGTACATATAAGAGCTCAGCTTGAATGTCTTTCCCCTCGGTGTTTGTGTCAAGATGTGCAAACAGTAATTCAGCCCCAGATTTCAGCTGCAGTCTGATTTGTTCCTGTGTGTTTGCACTCTTTGCCACAAATGAAATGAGATCACACCAGGGATGCTGCCTAGCTCTTTCTTTAGTCATCATTGTGTTATCTCCCATTTCTTTTCTAACTCCCACCTAGCTGATGTCTTGAACTCAATTCCGTAACTTCCATTCCTAAACAGCACATCAGCTTCTTCTACCCTCCCGTGTCACTACTGCATCCCTGCTCCACTTGCTTCTTGTTTCAAATACAGAATGAGTGTAAACCTCCAGAGGTAAAAAATTAATCCTGAGCCGGGGTGCAAAAAACTGGCATTCCTCAAATGGCCACTTGAAGCTGCTACCAAAGGTTTACAGCAGAGCCATGTAAACATCTTTACTGCCTGATTTAAATGCAATGGTTTTGGTCTCTAAAGCTCTTTAAATTATGCTCAAGTTATGCGTTATTAGGCGAGCGGCCGCTTTGACTGACAGGCGGAGGCCAGCACAGGCTTGTGCTGAGGCTTCACCTCCACTAATCCACGAGCCACTGTGTACTTTTATTGTAGCAAATTAATCAGGCTGTCAAAGAAGTCTGTGTTCATGTTTTTTGGGTGTGTTGAATTGTAGTATATGTCTATTTATATCTTAGCATTATATCTCTTCAGGCATTTAAGTATCTCCGTTTGTTCGACGCACCCACAGGTGTGCTTTGCTATAAGTCCAGCAAATGTTACCTGCTAACAGCTAGCTGCTAACTACGGTAACTTCTGGCTAAAAAAAGACTTGACAGATAGTTGACAAACTACCAGGAGACTTCACAAAACCTACATACTTCTTTCTGTAGCCTATGGCTTAGTCCACAGACTATAGAAAGATGGATTCAGTGTCTCACAATCCCTGAATGATGATCTGTGTCTCCAGAAGAAGTGTAACCTTTTCACCCGATTCAAAGGGCTACTTTGAGCTCCACGTGAGCATTCATTGCTCACACGTACAGCTAATTTACAATCACCAAAAAACCTAATGTGCATGTCTTTGGACTGGGACAACACCCAAACTCCAACTGCATAAAAGGTGGATCTTGTTGCTGTGAGACGACAGTGCTGCACCACTGCATTTCCCCCTGGAGAAAATCCATCAAACCATTTTGGAGAGTTTTTGTGTTAAATCCCAAGAGGGCCATCTTTCAAGTCATTAGTCAACTCCAAGTTAAATAATTAATGGATTTTTTTGGCAGACCAAATGTCTTCTGTGATTTTAACGCAAATTAGGAGCATCAGGTTTGACAGCAGAACGATGTTTGAAGTGTCCACAGCACCGGAATTTATTAATCCAGAGGAAGGAAGGAAGGAAGGAAGGATAGCTAGATATATCGATACATAGATAGACAGACAGACAGATAGCACTTTAAACATATCCCTTGAAAACGTGGTTTTAGAAGCAAGATGAATTCATCCCAGATTAAAGTTTTATGATTCTTTGTCTGGGTTTGTCTGGCGGACTCGACTGACTGCACAGTCTTGATCAGGCTGGCAAAATAAAACACCCCAGGGGTGGTAGAAAGGGATCAGCCAAGAGTAACAGGACAGCGGGTCATTACACACAACAATTGTCTTGTGGGCTGTGGAGTTGGAGTGGCGGATTGCTATCGGTGAGGTAAATGTGTGAGTGTATTGCAGGGTCACTCTTTAGCAAAAATGTAGCTTTTTTGGGGGGATGTGTTTCTTTGTCATTACTCAAAATTCATCCTTAACTGTCTTTATTCCTGAAACAAAGTGTGCCAAAAAATATTAAAGTAAAATGCTGCTTTTATTTGCTTTTTCTCACATGACTGATCCCCTCTAAACAAAAGTTAAGAGAAGTGTTTCTGTGTTTAATAGGTATGTGAAATGGGAGATTGCACAGTGGATACAAACAAGTGGTACAAACAAGTGGTACAAATTCACAGAGCTCACACAATCACAATTCCCTCCCAGCATCTCTGCGGCGTCCCGGTTAGTGGAGGGTTAGACATTCAGCCATTAACTCGGAATGACTAAGCCCTCCACGGAAGACCACTTCTTCTTTATGGTTCATGTTTCTATCCTTCAGTTTAACCCCTTTCTGATAAAGTTGCATAAGTTTTACTTAATTTAAAACATTGCCATCGATACCAAATTATGTTTAAATTATCGAAAAGCTGCTGACTTTCAGCACACCTCCAACTGCACCTGGCAACCTGCCTGGAGAAACAGAGCATGCAGTCTCACATCCACACCTAAGGGCACTTAGACTTACTAAGCAACTTAGCAAGCATGTGATTGGTCTGTTTGAGGAATCCCTGGATGGAAGCCACACAGGCAGAACAAGCAAGCTCCCCAAACCTTCTCAATATGAAGCAACAGACTCTTAAGCAGCTGTGTATGATTAAACTCCAGCATGTTTTCTCTATTAGGGGTATTTCCTATTTTCACTGTCTCACATTTAATGATGCGACGTGTGTGTTTTATATTGCATCTGTGAGCTTGTTCAATAGCTGACGCGGCCTAGACTCTGTTAATGTTTTGCCTGTGTTATTGTCACATTGAATGAAGACTTGCAATTCAATTCAGAACACCAAAGCAGCCGCTTGCTCCATTATCCAAGTGCTACAATGAAAACTGAACAAGGACACCGAGAGCTGGAAAGAGAAGCGGTTCAAAGCGCGGCACGTAGCTGCAGCAGTGAATTTTCAGGAAAAGCTAGAGTAAACTAATTAACAAAGAGCCTAAATAATGAACAGAGTTCTGTCATGGCGTTGTGTTTCTGTCACTTTACCACAAACGATTGTGAATAAAATGCCAGCGGGTGCAAACGCCGGATGAGCCTGACTGGTACAAAGACGTGATGTGGAATGCTGGCCCCGTTGTCATGGCAATAAGTGACAAAGCTATCCAATATTAAAATTCCTCAAGTCTCTGTGGCCCTCCAGGCAACCTAAAAGGAATCAATAAGACTGAAGTGGTAAACTGTGAGAAAATAAATGTGTCACTACAAAATCATTTTCGTTCTAGTTTTGCAAACAAGATGATTTTTAAAAAGCTAAATTTTAGAAATAGGACTGTCTCATTCCTCGAAAAAGTTTACCCCTCCATAGCAACCGCTTTGAACGACACCTGCAGCCAATGGCTGCACTAATTTTAACCTTTGCTGATTTGAATCATTGAACTGGACGTCTCTGCTCTGTGCTTTTGGTGCCTTTCGGAGCATTTCTAATGCAACCATCTGACACATAATATAGCCAGCCTGTGGTACAGCCCCTCCTACATGTTTGTGGCCCAGCTGTGTCGAGTGAAATTCTGGTATTTTATTAGTCTGTTACAGAACTAATTATCAGGTACTTGTGTCTGTGCAGTGCACACATACAATTTATGGATGGAGCTTGCCAGCCAGGCTTGCAGGTGTTAGCTGATAACTTAGCACTTCACCCTGCAGTCCAAACAAGATCTCTCCTTGCTTAATAAATCCAACATGGCAGTGGCCATGAAGCCAACATGTAGTGAAAGTAGTAAATACTTTGCTCATCTTACATTGTGAAATTATGGTTGACCGTACTTGACTTCAGATTTTTGGGTTTAAGGACACTTTTGTAAGCAAAATTTATACACAAATGAGCCGTGCCTGCACTCTAATTGTATTAGCAGTTAACCTCTCAGCTGTATGAGCTTTAATGTAGCAAGCAGTTAGTCACTGAGTTCAGGAGAGGCTACACACTTCTGATGACTTTATAAAAACATCATTTCCAAGCTGCACCTGGAGTTTGCTCGGGATAAAAACAACATATCTGTGTAACTATGAGCCACAGACTTTCAGCTGCACACAAATAGGACACAAATAACACTTTGACTAACAGAATGGTAATTAGGAGGGGCACAGTAGAGAAACTAACTACAGCCATACATCACAAAATCCATCTATCCATGTGAATTTGATTAAGACAGACTGTGGGTGTTTAATTTAGAGGTTGGCAAAACAGTGACCTTATGAAAATGATTCATTATAATTAAAAAGTACTTGGTAACGATATAATGATTTAAAGCCTATGCAGGGCCAGTCTTAAACGGTCACAGTGATATGTATCTCATGTCGATTCCACCCAATTCATCACTCAGGTAAATGCACACAAAAATTCAGCCAGTGATTAATAAGACAGGCTATACACATACCTCATTCAGCCTCAGGGAACCTGCAGGGGAAATTTCATCATCCTAGTCTGACCCACTGACCCCGAGTCAGTCTGTGCAGTGAGCTTATGGCCTTCAGCATGTTTAACAAGGAACATGAGCAGTTTCTTATGGTCCGGCCCTCTAATTAGGCTCTGACATAGATGTTAAACTCTCAGTGGTGCAGCCACAGCTGTTTTCTGAAGGACTTCTCCCTTCAGTTCTTAGCTTGTTTCTCTTTGTCATTCACACTGAAATGCAGAGGATTCGTTATTACAATGACAACAGTGTGCTTGTACTATAATAAAGCTGGGGAGTGAAGCAGGTGATCAGGTCAACATGGCTGTCATCAGCCTGAAAAAAAGAAAAAAAAACACAAGAAAATCTCTCTGTTAGAATACATTGAGGGTCTCTGTGTCACAGCTCTGTTATTGCTTCGTTGCTACGTAGGTGGTAGAGGTTGTGTTGTTATATAGGCACACACACACGACTGGGTGGCCAAAAGCCAGATCCAAAGCACACTACTACAATTAAGGGGAAAGCCATCATGCCTGCCAGTCAGTGTGAAGCTTAGACAGGCGATGACCTCACTCTTTGTTGATATCAGGGCGAGCAAGAGACATCTGCAACTCTGCAGTGAGAGAAAGGAGCTGGAGCACGGAGAGGATGGAATTCTGTTACGAGGATGAGAGAAGCTTTGTGTCTTGATTTAATTGAGGAAATCGATGGGACGGTACAATAGTCAGGATCAGAGGTCAACGGAAGACATGAATATATGGTACCCTTCGGCTCCTTAGTGTTCCTTCTGGAGTAATAATGCCCCAAATTAAGAGGCTTCCGCACCCACCACTCCAACAAGTTTGAGCTGAGTAGCACTCCCTGCAGAGGGAAGCAACCACTCTCCTTTTATTAGGCGATATTAGATGTGACTGGGCTGTTCTGCTGACTGGAAGCTCATTATCAAAAAAATTGCATTACCTCAGCAAGCTGTCCTTAACCATGTCTATTCATGAAGAGCGAAAGGGGGGTGAAATAGAAAGGGAATATAGAAAGCCTTTGATAAAATTTAAAGAAAAGGTTTTACATTTGCTTTCCAAGAAAGGTACTTAGGATGCACAGAGAGACCACTGAGCACGTCGGTGAGCAGGACATAGCCTTTAGAATGAATGCAAATCAGGCAAGACCAAAGGATAAGATGTGCACTGTGGGAATCAGCTGCTTCCCCAAATGGATATTCTCACACTAAATCCTCGTACGCAAGCAGACACGCACAGACAATGCCAAAACAGTCCCATGTAAAGCCTTCACAGGAGAAATACAATGCATACTCCCAGGCTTCAGGATTGGTGGCCCATGGTCAGGCATTCAGCATCACTCATTAGAGGTCTTTTCCAATTACAGAGGGACTGCCTGTACATCCAGCGTCACGGTTATTCAGGGGGCTATTGTTTAGAGAGCTCTGCCTGTGTTGTTCCACAGTTTGGAGCCCGAGAGGACGGATACGAACCAGTTTATGCTTTGGGGGAACAATGGCTGCTCTACACTGAGTGGGGTCCAGAGAATTGGGGCTTGCTGTTTATGACAATGGGTCAAGAATCTGCAACGTACACCCGGAGAGAAAAGAAGTGGGCTAAAAATGGGAACAACATGGCTGCTGCTGTTGTCCTCACACACAGGCAAATATGCCAAGTGTTCCTGTGGTCTCCCAGAGTTGTGTGACCTTCTTGCATGGGAAGAGAAAGACAACAACAAGAAAAAAATAAAGCCTCCCTGAACCACTTTAGAACAATGGTCACAGCCAAGCACAGCGCAGCCATCGAGGATCACATTTAGATGAACTGAAAGTGGTGAAGAGGTTTGTGGGTGGAGGCTGGAAAATACACAAACAATGCCCCAGAGAGATGAATAGTGAAAAAGACAAAGGTTTGAAAAGCCACTGTACATGATAAGACAGAGAGAAAAAAATTATTCATAATGTAACTAAAGAATAAGTCAGTGTGAAAGACTAAAACTAATGGTTCTCCAAGTTCTACACTTGTGTGTATGGAGTGCTCAAGTCGGTAAGTGGTTTTTAAAAGCACTAGGGAAGATTTCTCCCTGCTGAGTTGCCAAGACTAAAAGGAGTGAAACAATTGAAGCATGCTCTTGAAGGCACAAAGTACATTTTCATCTGGATGTAAAAGAAGTGGAGAAGAAAAAAGAAGGCAAAAGCAGAAAAAACAGCTTTGTCCACAGCTGTACTTACATCACCAAATGCATTGGAGTGCGGATAGGTAGAAATATCTGAATCTATGCTAGTATATTTTACGACAAAGTGAATTTGTCAGTGTATTGTTATTGGATAGTGCTAGTAGCAGAAAGCAGCCAAGAGCCCACACACACATAATACAAAAACTATTTGAAACTTACCATTTTTAGTCTTTTGTGACTGAATCAATCCGGCATATGAACAACAACAGCATTTTTGGGAAACACACCACAGCACAGAAAAAGCTCCTATCAAAGTAAGTGATCTATTACTCACTATGGGCTCTGTTCTTTTCCAACTCTTCTGGATCTGAGTTCTCCATTTAATACCGCCGACCATGAAATCCTTATAAACCCTCTTGAATGCTGCTGTGTTGGCATCAAGGACACAGCTCTTACCTGCTTTCACTCCTCCTCATCAGACAGATCCTTTTCTGTTGTAATGCAAGAATTCTCCTCATGCTCAGCCCCCTCAGGGGTCGGTTCTTGGTCTTATTTTATTCTCCGTTTGTATACTTCCATTGGCTCAAACAAATACAGTGTTTTAGTAAATTAGTAACATAAGGTCAGTCTCGCTCTCTCTTAGTGCTTGTCTCTCTGATAGTAAATGCTGGATGTCACAAAACTTCCGGCTCAATGCTTCCAAATCTGATCCTCTTTTATTCAGTCCCGCCATACCTGACCTGGAATTCAGAAATCTGTCCTTCAGCATTTGGAAATGGAGTCTAGGTATGATCTTTGACTCAGAGCATGATTTTTTTTTAACTTATTTTTATTATAATTTTTCCAAACACGTACGAAACAAAACAGGACTGCTCTAAATTTACAGCACTCAGTATTCACATAGTATATCCAGGGTCTCATGAGAACTGGAGGTCAGTGGATTGATCCCTCGCTCCAAAGTGGGTGTGAATCTTAGATTAAAAAACAAAAAACACTTGTTCATCTAGAGCAGAAAATTTATCAATTTACCAAGGTTGTAATGCTTTCTCAAACTAAGAAATACTGAAAAAGAAAAAAGAAAAAAACCTCCAGCAGGCCTTGAAAAAGTCCTCCATGTTTTCACATTTGGACTGTGAGAATTCCCTCTACTCGGGTCTCGGTCAAACGTCCATCCCCAGCCTCCGGCTCTTTCAAAACTCAGCTGCCAGACTTTAAACAAATTCAAAGAGACTAGACCACATCACTCGCATCCTTGCTGCACTACACCGGCTACTTCTATTGATTTCCAACTTTTATTAATTACTTTTAAAGCCTTACATGGCCTCTCTCCTACATACACTTATGCACCTTATGAACCGAACCACTCTCTGCCATTCCTCGGGTCCTAACCTTTCCCAAAGTCTGCCTCAACACAAAAGGAAATAAAGGTTTGGAACTTTTTTACCAGAAGAACTAAACTTAAAAAACTCAGTTCCACTTTGAAATCACTCCGCAAAACTTATTTCCACAGAAATCAGGTTTTATTTCTCTTTAGCTTTTTCTTTATTGACTTATTTTACTGGAAAATTTTAAATTTTTTAAAAATTTGTCTTACCTGTCATATCATCCACATTGTTCAGGTTTTCCTGTTGTTGAAACTCTGTTTAGGTTCTTTTCAGATTTTGATTGGGGTCTTTTTAAATATGTTCTGCAGAGCACTTTGTTTTGAAAAGCTGTTACACAAAATTTATAAAAAATCCTTAGCATGACCAGTGGCGTCATTTAAAATGGACTTTATAGCGATTTTATCTCAGTTTCCAAAATCTGAAGTATTTATCTTACCACAGTTTTTCAACATCAGTATTCTAGTTGCAATTTACTTAGAAGTAATTTGGCACAGCTTGAATAGTGGGAATACAGCCGAGGTGTGCTGGATGAGGGCAGATAGGTAAACACGCCAAGCACTGGCAGCATTGTGAGCAAAGAGAAGGGCAGCTGCGGCATACATCCTGGCAGCTTCAAGTATTCCCACAGTTTAAACCTGTGGGAGTGGATATATCCAAACTGGGAACTGTTATATAGCCAATCCGGCTATTGCCCGATGACAGCCTCTTCCGGTGTAGCCAGATATATCCAGGCAGAGACATTTTTCAGTGTTGACTTTAAGAATTTCATCTAAAAAAGAAAAAACACTAATAAAATACCACATTGATATGAGAAGATAAGACACGTTGGCACATGTTCTTCTTTGCTCTCTACACAGACTTGTTTACCTGCTTGTAGCCAAAACTCGCTCAGCAGCCACTGGTCAATACTACTTGGAATACAAACTATAAATGGAAACGAGAAAGCTCCTGGCACCTATATTTTTTCCCTTTTAGGATTCCTGCACATCTGTTTAAACATACTAGGTCTATAACTTGTTGGACAAAGATACAATCTTTATAGGTTTGCCTCTGTGCACCGCCCAGTGGATTTAAAATCAAGCAATCCATATCTGATTAAAGTGCAGATTTTTAGCTTTAACTCAAGGGATTTTAAGGAAAATGCATTAACTGTGTAGGAATTACATCCATTTTTATACCTCATCCTCTATCTTCTATTTTCAAATATTTAAAATTAATTCGACAAACATACAAATTATTTTTACTTGGTTGAAAATCCTTGTCTAGAACCCATGGACCTCAACACGTGCTGTGTTTTCTCCCCTGACATGCTCTTCTAGGTCTTTACTTTATTGCTTTGGGTCTTTATCCATTTTCTCTGTGAAGCTCTGTCTGATCAGTTTTGCAGCATTTGGCTGAATCTGAGCAGAGAGTCCTGTACACTTCATAATTCATCCTGCTGCTTCTAGAAGCAGTCACATTATCAGTAAACATTAGTGACCCGGTTCCACAGGCTCATGCCACAACATGGCCTCCACCATGTTTAACATGTCTCTGTCCCTCTTCATGCTTTTCTCTTCCCATCATTCTGGCACAAGTTCATCTTCTTGGTCTTTAGTGTAGCCAGTGGTTTGGAGCTTGTTGGAAACTCTGTGTTTAAAGTCATGACTTTTTTTTTACTCTAGACTTTGGTAATTATAAGTTTAGCTCCTCAAGACTCTTTTTGATCTGGTTAAATGTTGGAAAGTAATTTTTTTTTAGCAATGAGATCTTTCTGGCAGTACCCACATAGCAAAATTGGTATGGCCCCGATCTGGCCCACACAGTGTGCTTACACATGGCCCACATACCGCAAAGAATGACGGCCCTTTGGTGGCCCAGATCAGGTTTGCCAGAGGTGGCCCACACATGGACCAGCATAAGGCCAGTTGCAGACACACTGCTGGCCCTGTGCTGGCCCAGATGTCAGCCTAATGTGTACCTTAATCAAGCCATGTAATAACAACATGTGCCGGAACATAATAGTGCAAAAGTAACATGACGAAACTCTGTTCAGACAGTGAATGGACTGATTCTTTTATAGCGCTGTTCTACTCTCTTGGATTACTCAGAGTGCTCTATACAACATGTCACATTCACCCAATCAGACACTTTCTCTAAACTGAGTGCTTCCTAACTACATTCATACATGTTCACACTCTTGCAGACTGGAGGAGCCAGGGATCGAACCACTAACCTTCCGATCAGTAGGTGACCCGCCTGAGCTACAGCCACCCACTGGCAAAGACGAGTAAACCCTCACTAGGTTTTGGATAAAGTGTACACTCACAAACCTGTCAAATCTGCATTTGAAATGTTGGCTACCATAGCAGTATAGTATTGCAACATGGCATTTGGGTCTTCTAACTAAAATAGGAAAATAGGAACATAAATAGTGTCATCATTGCCAGACCTGGCGCACATCTGGTTGACATACACTCTGCCATGACACCGGTCAGTCAGAAGTGTCAGCTTGATGCCAGATCCGGGCCAGACCTGTTTTCTATGAGCCTGGGCCACATAAACCAAACCACAATCGAGCCATATGTGGCATGCCATCACATAGACAGTGCCATCTATGCCAGGCCTGCCCCATATCTGGATGACATACGTCTTATCATGCCAGAAGTCAGCCAGCAGTGCCAGCTTGATACCAGATCTGGGCCAGACCTGCTTGCTATGTGGGTGGGTTGGTTGGTATGTGCTTTACTTGTCTTCTGTGATCTTCCAATCTTTCTTCATTGATTTTTCTACTCCGGCAGTTTTTCCTGTCTATCTGATAGGATTATTTTGGTTTTCCAGGCTAATAGTGGCCTCTCTCACTCCGTCTTTGGGGCACATATTTATAATAAAAGTAAAATACTACATGGCTGAAAGTTCAAAACACTTGGTGCATAATCTTTATGAAACCTGCTAAATTAAACCTTAAAGTGTGCATTTCAACCCATTTATTTGATTTAAAGCCTAGTGTGGTAAGTAACAGAGGCAAAACTACATAAATAGTGTCTTTGCCCAGCACATTACGAACCTAACTGTATATATTATGATTCAGTGTTGTTGTTTATCTGTGCTTTCCTCATCTCTCATTACTTTTCCCTCACTCCAAAGGGTCGGGCCAGATGGCTGCCCTGTGTGAGCTGAGAGGTTTCTTCCTGTTAAACTAAAGTTTTCCTCCTCACTCTCACCAAGTGCTTGTTCATAGGAAATCGTTTCATTTCTCTCTGCGATCTTTTAAGGTCTTAACCTCAATAATGTAAAGCTCTCTGAGATAACTGCTGCTGTGACTTGGTGCTGTATAAATAAAACTGAACTGAATTAAATATATACAACGGGTCCTTGCACCTGCAGTGTACAATGAAATACATTATTTTCTTTCTTTTATTTTGTTGCCGTCCAAAAAAGGGGTAATGCGCCCTCTTCAAAAATCACTCATATGGTCACCCCTTGATTGGATTTAGGTTTAATTAACTTGAAAGACTTGCCTCACTGCAAGAAGGTTCAGAGTTTGAATCCAACATCTGCTTATGGCCTTTCTGTGTGGAGTCTGGGTTCTCTCCGGGTGCTCCGGCTTCCTCCCATGGTCCAAAGACATGCAATTAGTGGGGTTAGGCTAACTGGTGATTCTAAATTACCCATAGATGTGAACGTGAATGTGAACGGTTGTCTGTCTCTCTGTGTTAGCCCTGCAACAGACTGAAGCCCTGTCCTGCATCTCCAGGCCCCAGTGACCCTGAATTGGATAAGTGGAAGAGGATGGATGGGACATGAACCGTAACCCCTGGTCTTGAAGTCATGCTCTGTGGTAGCCTACTCCAAGTTACTTCTTTAAAGCCTTTGCAAGAATGTAATTTAATTAATTTGTATTAACTGAATTAATTAATGTATTATTTTTTAATAAAACATACTTTTTTTTTAAAGCTACATTTGGTTTCTTGTCAGGACGACAGGGTTGAAAGCAGAACTCCTGCTGCACTGACATCAAGACAAATTACCGTACATTGTGAACATTAAGTTGATTCTGACTAATGAAGTACAGTACTAACCTAATGTACTAATGCAATGCTAATGAGGGCTGTGCTTTCTTTCTGTTTGTCCTTTCCCCACATTTTGCAGATTTCTCCCCTTGTCCAGTGTGTCTACACCATCAGCCCTCTCCACTCCACCCTTTTTTACAAACCTCTCTTTTCCCCTGCTTCCTCTTCTGTTTTACCTCCGTCCTTAAAGACGGGAAAATCAATACACAATGCCAAGCCTTCTTGGGTGAAATTATGTGCAACTCTACTTTGCAATCAGCAGTCTTTTCTAAAAATCAGGCTGAAAATTGGCATGTGAATGTGGCTTGCTCCCCTCCCCGTTCACTGTAACTGACAGTGATTGTTGTCTGCATATATAGTACGCATCAGAATGTGTGAATGTGTCTGGGTAACAGATTGAGGCCACAAGACATCCTGATAAGAGAGTGGTAGGGATAGATGTTTGTTTCTTTTTGGAGAAATCACCGTCTACTGGCAATATTAGTCTGTCTGACATGTGCCCACAGTTTCTTGGTGTATTAACACATCAGACAACACATCTGCATAAGTGAAAAATATTCTCCATATTAGGTTGTCTTTTAATGACAATGCAGTGTTTGTGTATTCTATTGATATATGTAAAGCGATTCTTTCATACACACTTTATTTTAAAGTCATACTACCAAAATTAGATGGCAGATTTTATACTCTCACCAGCATCCTCCAGGTCTTGTTATTTTTTGCTTCTCATAAACAACTCCTAAAAAAACCCAAAAAACCCAAAACTAAATTAGATTATGAATCCCAATCAATATAATTATACATTACATACACTTTTAACACATATGTCTCCAAATTAATGAATGTATTAACAAGCTAACACTGGTTGTATCTGTACCACTTTATAATAGTGTCACACTATTAAGCATTATTAAGGTATGAGCAAGCGCTTAATCCATCATTTATACATAACTCCTCCTCCTTAGCATGTCATTCATAAATACAGATGTTTATCCTTCTGTTACTGTTACACCATGACAGCTATCAGTGCAGTACATGGTGTAACTGTGTATAGCCATCACTGCTACTATATCACTGCTAGTAATAATCACAATCATAATAATACAGCTATATTTATAAATGGTATACTACATAAGAGTAATGCTATATAAATGATGAATTAAGCAGTTGCTAATACCTTAATGATGCTTAATAGTTAGAGATTACGATAAAGTGCTACCGCTGTATTTTATCGTTTTTACAACACTGGAGCCGCTCAGCGACATTTTGGTAACAAAAAGCAACAAAAGCAAAAAAACAAAACAAAACAAAAATCCCAGAATCAAAGAGTGGTGATTTTAACAGAAAATAAGTTGTCAAATTTACTACTCGTGGCTAACATCCCTGGCTGATAGAAACAATGCTCTGCACAAATGACACATTTATTTACATTATGCATTGCTGCAGCAACATGATAGGATTATATGTGTTGCGATTTGGCATTTTTGGTGCAATCAATGCAGGCACGATAGCCAATTTGAGCTTTTCTTTTTTTTTTAAGTAAATAAAATGTATTTATGTAGCATCTTTCTACATAAGGATCACCAAGTGCTTCACAACAACTAAAAATACAAATATTAAAGCAACCCTAAACTAATGACAAATACGACTTGAGCTGCTAAAATCTTCAATAGAGTCCACAGATGTATTTCAAATGTAATGGTAGTGCTCGCCATAGTTTAGAAAACACAGTCTCCTCTAGTTTTTTTTTTAGAACGAGGAGTCACCAACAGGTTTTGGTCTGGGGACCTCAATGACCTGCACATTGCATACAGATGTGTGAGTTCCCTAATGTAAAGATGCATTTCACCATGCAGAGATCTCAAATTGATCACCAAGCCCTTAAACCAACATCTGAACTTTATTGGATCCAGTACAGAGATGAGGTTGTCTGACTTTCTGAATAAACTGATACACCCATTTCATTGGATCAGTGCTCTCTCAGGAGTGGGAATTCATGCTAACCAGTAATTAATTGTATATGAAATGAAAATGAGAAAGATTGGTCTCATGACCCAAAAGGGCCTATATTCCTTCCTCTTCCAGTACTTGTGCTCATGTCTCACAGCCCCGTGCTTTCTTACATGAAAGTTGCACTCAGTTTGGTCCAAATAATCATGTGAAAAAAAATGACTCATCTAACGCTCTACATGACATATTATCAAAGGAAAAAAAAGGACATTGCCCTGAGGTAACACACTGTGCTGTAATGGTATTGCATAAGCCCAAAGCAGGTATACAAGGATGGAATGCAAGCAGGGTGCACAGTTAGTGCACAACTCTATTTTATTTCCAAGGAAGAGAGTTAGAATTACAGTGAATCAAGAGAGTGTTCACAGTGTTTCGCTCCACACTTTGTCATGTTACAGCCTTACTCCAAAATAGATTAAATTCATTTTTCACCTCAAAATTCTGTACGCAAAATCCCAAAATGACAAAGTGAAAAAAGTTTGCTTCAAATTCTTGGAAATTTATTAAAAATAAAACAAAAATATTACATGTCCTCAGATATTCAGAAACTTTGATCAATACTTTGTTGAAGCACCTTTGTCAACAATTACAGCCTGAAGTCTTCTTGAGTTTGATGTTACAAGCTTGGCACACCTGTTTTTGTGGCTGTTTCTCCCATTCTTCTTTGCAGAACCTCTCATGCGCCATCAGGCTGGGTCAGGAGCACATGTGACCAGCTCTGCCTGAGCCACTCAAGGACATTCACAGAGTGGTCAGGAAGCCATTCCTTTAGTATGATGGTTGTGTGCTTAGGGTCGTTGTCCTGTCAGAAGATGAACCTTCGCCCCACTCCAAGGTGCAGTATGCTCTGGAGTAGGTTATCAGGATGTCTCTGTAGGATATCTCTGTACACTGCTGCATTGATCTTTCCCTCCACCCGGACTGATCTGTGCCTCGATACAACCCCGTCTCAGGCTACAGAAAATTCCTTGGACTTCACAGCTTGCTTTGTGCTCTAACATGCACTGGCTGTGTCCCAATTCAGGGTCTGCACGCTTGAAGTACGCACACTACGCGTACTACGTACGGTGCGTACTACAAGTACGGGAAGTGCGGAAGTGAGAGGCTTGTGAAATGGGACGGTCTAGCCTTCGTCGCGCCGTTCAGGTTTCCTAGCAACCATGATACTAACCGCGAGAAATGTTTCATACAGCTTTGTGTGACAGAAATGAAGGAGAAAAATGTTTTGTTGGTCATTCATTTTTGTCATGACATCACTTTGATTAGTTGAGACCACAGGACTATAAAACATGATGGTTGGGCTTCATTTCTGTACTGAACAGTCATTTCAAGATTAGTTAGTAAATAATAATTAACTAATGTTATTCATGAGACTAAAGTCATCTCACTGTGGTAATGTTAATATAATATGGACAATATTATATGTATTGTCAGATTATATATATATATATATATACATATATGAGCTTGAACTCTGGGTCAAAGATGCAAGTAGCAGTTATTTATATTTCCTATCACCTTAAATCTTCAGTCGAAGACAAGTATCTCTGACAGTGTATATACAGATGTATTATATATAAGAGACAAACATTGTTCTTTCAATATGTTGGCATTACTAAATTTATCTCAATGCTTACATGTATGTGTAAAAAGCAAATGTACGAGCTGTGATAACTGTTGCTGATAGAATGAAGATCAGACTGATATATGAAATATTCCTTTATTGGGTGAGAAAATCAGACCATGTCAAAACTGCTTTAAGTCATACAGAATAGATATCAGAGCCTTAAACAGGCTGACTTCTGCTAAATGGGTCAAACTGGGCAGAAAGTATACAAACACATAACATCCTTATAGAATATGATGTAACACTATAGATCAACTTACCTCAGAATATATAAAGCATATAAACAATTACAGCAACATGATGCAACAAACACAGCAGTACTACTAATCCAAACTACTCAAAGCTTCATAGAACTGAAACAAACATTTATTTTTAGCTCCATTCTGCTGCTGATACATACTTTAGGTTTGTGAATATTAAACTTGTTGCTGCCTTTCATAGTGTGTAACTTGAAGGCCCTGAGTACTTTCTCCCACACTGAAAACACTGGAATGATAACATTATTTGAACATTACCTAATAAGACTGATTCAGGACAGACAATTAGTTATGTTAAACTTTCCTAGCAGTCCTTCACAAACAGGGAACAGTCTGTCTATTCTCTCCATCTGTCAGCTGCTGCTGGCTCTTCCTCCTCCTCTTCCTCACACACTGCTGAGTTTGTCCTGGTGGATCATCAGGGGTGCAAAGCCTCACAGATGATGTGCAGCAGTGGGTCCCTCAGTCTGTCCTCACTCTGGACACTTGCAGTTGTCACACATGGAAATCAAATGTGTGATAAGCTGCAGGATTCAAACACAAGTGTAACTTATAAATACATGTTCATACTTTTATTCCACAATCAGAGAGAAAGAAACAGAGAGAGAGTGCAGGACAGACAGACAGGTGACAGTCTCAGGTGTATACACTGCTACAAAACAGCACAAGAGAAGGAGGATTTAGTGTTTGTGTTATTACGAGTGCTAAACAAGAAGAGTTCCCAGATGGTCCAGTGGACACATGCGTGACTCCTGTGATTAAAGCATCTTTCTTTCAGCTTAACGAGTGAACCGTCAGCTCGTTCAAACACACGTTAAAGTCCGTTTGGCTCGACACCTCCGAACAGAGGCAGCAATATAACATAGCTAACATTAACAGTGCAGTGAATCCTGCTTGTGCCGTGATATTCAGGACTGCAAACCGAGCAGCATCACTGACTTTCAGCTTGTTGTGTTTGTGGATATATGACTGACTTTAATTATCCATAAAATCATCACATTCTCTGTAAGATTAAGGTCAACTATATATGTATTTTAAAGTAAAGGCTTTAAATAAATAAAGCCAACTTGACTTGACTTGACTTGACTAAAACCAAGTTACCGCTGAAAGTACAAACATCACTAATGTCACATAACTTTGCCGACATGTGGCCAACAGTAATGTTTTAATGTTCTTAAACATTCGCACATAAATAAGTGACATAATATTCAGTACTTACTTTTGACAGTTCACTCTTCGCCCGCTCCCTTCTGCCGTATTTTGCGGCAAAATTATCCACACCCACCGCCGCGCTATGGATTGTGGGATATATGGGGCCACGAAGCGTGCACCGGACCACGCTTGATATTTGGGGAAATCGACGGCGCATTTGGAGTATGCATTTGAAGTACACTTTGAATTGGGACAGCTGTCGTCGCGTGGCGGTGACGTACTCGCACTTGAAATGCGTACTTCAAGCGTGCATACCCTGAATTGGGACACAGCCACTGTTGACTATGAGACCGTGGCCGTTTATCAATGCCCAAGTACGCGAGTACGTACTCGCGTTCTCGGTGAGTACGTACTCGCCGAGAAGGCACGGGAGTACGTACCCGCCGAGAACGCGAGCACGGACTCGTGGGCCGTCTCTCAATTCTCAAGTACGCGAGCACGGACTCGTGATTTGTACCAGCGTACGTGATGATGTCACAGGTCCGGAGTTTTTACTGCCGTCCCCTCCTAATTTAACTGTGAGTAACATGTTATGAAGCTTAACTGTAATCACAGCCAAACCGGTTTACTCAGGAACAAATAAAACACTGAAATAAACCAAACATTAACATTTAGAAGTGATCTAAGTGACTTATATATTTTTTAACCTCAGTAGTGAAACCTCTATTAATAAAAATAGTGTACATGTACATACGTGTACATACCTTAATAAAAACAAGCAGGTGAGATGTTAGAACGCTTTTATTTCTATTCTAGTGGACACTCAATACTATAGACAGCTGCTGGAGTTTCTTTAACCTGAGTAGTGAGAAGACCGCGAGCGGGCGGGGAGGGGAGGGGGGGGGACGATGTGCCGGGAGTCCGCTGTTGAGTTTTGGACGAAATGCATTCTGGGATATATAGCTGTCCCAAGTCTACACCGATGCATGCTCGATAAAACGGGCGGATCGAGAACACATCCGGGACTTTTTCGCGTTCTCGGCGTGATGCGTACTTCGAATTGGAACAGTACTTGGTCTCCGACTGATGACGTATCACGAGTACACGAGAACGCAAGTACGCACAAGTACGCATATTGATAAACGCCCCTTATGTAGACAGCTGTGTGCTTTTCCAAATCATGTCCAATCAGCTGAATTTACCACAGGTGGACCTCATTCAAGTTGTAGAAACATCTGACAGATGATCAGTGGAAAGAGGATGCACCTGACCTCAATTTTGAGTAATATACTCACATTTTCAAGCAAACCTTTTTCAGTCTGTCTTCATGGGGCATTGTCTGTACAATTTTGTGATGAAAAATCTGTTTAATCCATTTTGGAATAAGGCTTTAACATGACAAAATGTGGAACAGATGAAGCGCTGTGAATACTTTCCGGATGCGCTGGATCTAAATGTTTTTGCCATCAATACAATGATTTGGAATGAAGCTTATGTGTAAGTTCATTAAGAAAGATCTGTACTCACTCATCTGCTAGTCTTTATTTAACTTTCATTTTTCTCACGCTGTCAAAGTCAGTTCTGACATCATTACTCTAGGCCAGTCATTTTCTTCTGGAAACCAGTCAGCCTCCATTCTCTGTATTTGAAATTTCAATGCTCCTATGTCACTCCATTCTTCAGACTCTCATTCGTGCAACCCTCCTCCTCCTCATCTCCACCTCAATTTCATCTTCATCTTCTCAACCACCATCGTAACTCCTATCTCTGCTGAGATTCTGTTCTGATATAATAGGTCATCGGAGTCTAATTGCAGTATAGTTTAACTGATTTCAGTTTCTCAGTAAATCATGTCCATTTCTTCCAGATGATCTCTCCTTATTGAAATGCATTTATAAGAACATGTAATTCACATCCTATTTTCACACATATTAGAAATGCATCCGCAGGTTTCGTAAGGCACTTCAAAAAGTGCAGGTGGTGCTGCCAGGTGATGAGGGTGATGATGACATGCCATCTATTGATGAGGAAAGATAGTGCCAATCTTGCAAGGAGAGAGTGAGAATATCCTCGCACTCTTTTTTCACAAGTCCACCAGCAGCAAACACGACCTAAGAATGAATTTTCCAATCATCCTGCTCTGAAGTCTGCTTCTGTACCTCCTGTTTCATCGTCACCGGTTTCCTCATCCTCACTCCGAACTTCTCCCTGTTTATCTTCTACCGCCGTGGCACTTCAGTCTCCCTCCTCATCTCCATCCTCTCCCTTTGGGATTTCTACTATATCCTCATCTTCCTCCTCACTGACATCTCATCATCACTCTCATCAGCTGGCAGTCCCATCTTTGCTTTAAGACCTTTTTAAACTGCCACACAAGATGTGTGGATGTGTTTTTCTGTTGAGAGGAATGCTTCCTCAGTTTTTATAGGCAGGGAGGTTGTTGTATGTGTGTGTGTGTGTCTAGGTGCTGGTCTACATGCAGGTCCTTGTGTGTGTATGTTCATGCTTGTAAGGATAAAAAAAAAAACATGGATTGGCGAAGGTTATGGCGACCTGAAAACAACACTGATTGTAATGGTTTGATATGCTAATTTGATGACATGATGATGTAGCCGTGTTTGTGTTCCACACACACGATAGCATGTTGTCTGAGAGCAACAGCTGGGTATGAAGTGTTACTTATCAATAGATATTAAATGTGTAATACATCCGAAACTACACAAATCTGTTTGTTCAAGTGTTTGGTTAAAGAAATTGATGTTTTTAATAAGTGTAATTCTTTTTTCTGCATGAAAACATCCAGTGTTCCAATTTGTATCTTTGATATCACAATGCACCCCATAGAGGATACACTACCTCGATGTTCAGGAAACATCATGACTTGTTTTGAAATAGCTTAGCATGATTAGAGTCTCCTCTGCATCCTCCTGGTTACACAAGAGGATGCAATGGATACTCAAGCACTGAGTTTATATAATTGCAATGACATGAATGTGGAAATTCAATATATTTCTCTATATGTACCAAGCATAGCACATACACTTATCAATATTTGCCAGCAAAGGCTCTGTCAGTCCAGCCTTTAACTTTGGGCTGAGTAGCTTGACCAAACAATCTGAATTTGCTGGAGGTGCAAGACTTGAAAATCCCCTTTAAAGTAAGGACCTATCCTAAACTAGAGGACAGCTCAAAAAGGAAAAGTAAGAATGCGGGGGCAGCTTGATGGAAAGCTTACTGTCACAAAGAGAAAATAAGAATATGGCCAAACTCAAATCTTGTTTAGCGCTTTGTCCGAAGCTTCCAAATATCAGGGTACTTTCTACTGTCGGCTTTCAGCAACAGGAGCGCTCAGCTGTGAAAAACAGAATAACCTTTGGTACATTTTCTTTCTTTCACTTCATCAATTCATCAAGTATTATTGTAATTAATAAATAAATCCCACCAGAACAATCACTAATCTAGACTACACTTCCTGACTTCTTTATCAGTACCTTTCATCTGTGAATGGGACTGAAATTCTCTTTTATACCTCACTTTTAGTGTCAGTTTTCCATGGCTGAGGTCAGCAGAGAGAAATTCTCTGCTCTGGGAATGTCTCATCTATGGGATGCCGGATTGTATGTCTGACAAGGAATCGTCTATGAGGGCTTAAATTAAACCACAAAAGGTCAAACACTTGCTGGACAAAATTAATGCTGTGCTTAGTGTCTGGCTTCCTGTCAATAAACTGCGGTCAAAGACTTGTGCAAGCAAATTCTTCTGTGAAGACTGCCTAACCTTTCTGAGACTCTGACTTATACCAAACCCAATGAAATGTAAATTTGGGTCTGAAGACAAACAAACAAAAAAAGAAAGTGTCTGACCAACTTGGGATGCCTGGAAATTTCAGAGAAAGTGAAAGTAACACTAACTAAAGATCTGTCATCTTTGCTATGACAGAAGTATAAAACTGTATTACCTAAAACTCTATACATGAGTTAAAAAAGCAATCCCCTCCCAAGGGGTAAAAACCAAATGTAATTTCAGAGTTTTTGATAAAGTTACATCATCTTTCTCAGCAGATGGATTTTGACTGTACTCTTGCATTTAGCAGATCGAATTTTCGTTGTTTTCACACTAAGCTTAAATGCTTTCAACAAAATCACCACAACTCATTTTTCAACTTTGCAACAAGCTGAACAACAGACGTGAAGTGCAAAGTGAAAAATGAACCTTATAATTGATGATGAAGAGAGCGCAAAAAGCTACTAAATAAACCTCGGTGGTGCCGTGCTGTTGACTATTGCTTCAAATGTCAGGAATGGATTTTCTTTTTCAGTCTTACGAAGGGCATAGAAGGGAAAACCGATCTTCTAAAACACAAATTCTGCTTTACTCAGGGAAATAATTTCCACTGGGAATGTGGCATCCCAAAAGATTAGGGTGGAATATGTTTTTTGTTTTTTTCTCAACTTTTGTGTTTCTGCAGAAGATGTTCGATAATGAAAAATGTGTTGTGAGCAAAACGAGATGAAAAAGAATAGCTGGGGACATTCCTAAGTGCTAACGAGGATACTGACAACTTATTTTCTTTATCTAATGTTCCAGAAAAGTGATGTTTG
This sequence comes from Oreochromis aureus, assembly GCF_013358895.1. NCBI lineage: Eukaryota > Metazoa > Chordata > Actinopteri > Cichliformes > Cichlidae > Oreochromis > Oreochromis aureus. Next base: position 41,555,638 of record NC_052948.1, on the reverse strand, counting down.
TCTATCACCAAAAGTCAACTGTGACAAGAAAATGGTGTGAATGGATCATTTAAGACCAACTTTAATATCTTACACTATATCAGCTTTATAAGTTGAGGGAAAAATGGAAAGCACACCTTCTGGAAACTCTACGGTTTTACATTTAAGGACATTATAAAAATAATCAGGTCTTTGGCAGGACTCATATTTAAATAAATAGAACCTCGGATGAACAGTAAGACATGGCATTTTACCCAGTGTCATTATCTGTTTAATGGAAATTAAGCAAAGATGCAGAAAGAGAGAGAGCACATGCTTCCTTCCATAGGAATTAGGAGGTTAAGTAGCAGCCAGGTGTAGCTAATTCATTACACTTAGTTAATCGATCATCAGCAAGTGTGACCACCTCTATAACTGCAAAGGCTTTGGCAGTTTGTGTGATACAGTTTGGCTTGATCAATGCAATTGTCACATCAGGAATGTTATTCTCACCACTTTTAATGCAGTTCTCAAAACACTAAAGGCAGTTTCATAAAACTACATTGTGTAAAAGACAGTAAAACAAAACCTTTTCAAATATGTCAAAACATGCAAAAGTCAGTCAATCGCTTCAACTTTGTGAACAAAGAATAAAAACCTTTCACTATCATTTTAAGACAATCATTGGGTTTTTACTTTTATCAAAACCTAAGTGACTTCGCAAAGACAATTAGTGAATGCAAAAGAAGAAAAAAATGTGAAGACAAAAAATGAAATGTGAAGAGTTTATTTGATACTTTACAGAATCGCTGAAGTCCTGAAAAGGAGAATAAATGAAACGGTGCATCAGAAACCAGACAAAGAAAATACATGCAACCTGAGAACATGTTCAACTGCTCATTAATGCAAATATCTAATCTGTCAGCAACTACCTTGACCTTGACACGGTCAAGGCAGCCTGCTGAAGTTCAAAATGAGCATCTGAATGAGGAAGAAAGGCGCTTGAACGTGGCATGGTTGCTGATACCACTCAGGCTTATCTGACTATTAAAGAACCTCCTGGTTTACTGGGATTTCCCCCCACAACCATCTCTAGGGTTTACAGAGAATGGTCCAAAAAGAGAAAATATCCAGTGAGCAGCAGTTCTCTGAGTGAAAATGCCTTGTTGATGTCAGAGGGCAGAAGAAAATTGCCAGATTGCTTCAGGCTGATAGGAAAGCAACAGTAACTCAATCAACCAATCATTACAAACAAGGTATTTACAACAATGCGAAAATGTGCAAGGGAAGGCGCTCCAAGAGAAGTGGGGTCCAATTTGTTCAACGTGTACGATGCTCACAATCACCAATTCAGGCTCAGGCTCACCACACCATGGGTAGGATTCCAAAAACCACAGAGAAACAGAGGGTCAGGTAGCCCACAAAGGAGAAGGCAGAGCAAAAGCACAAACATGAAGGAGACAAGGCCAGGGTTTGAGTATGTTATGGCACTGCTAATTACACAAAAGCACAGTTTGTAAGGTGAACATTCCTAGAACTGGGTTGAAACCCTTTTGCTTTTAGAGCATCCTTCATTCTTTCTGGCACAGGTTCAACAAGGTGCTGGACACACTCCTCAGAGATTTTGGTCGATACTGACATGATAGCATCACACAGTTGCTGCAGATTTACCAGCTGCAAATCCAAATCATCCAAGTCTCCCCTTTGACCCCATCCCAATGGTGCTCTAAAGGACTGAGATCTGACGACTGTGGAGACCAATGCAGTACACGTCAAGTTGAAGCTTCACCTGTTCCTAATCACCTGGTTGACGAAGCCACTATTTAAGGCAGTGGCTGAGTATCAGATCGCTGAACTGAAACATTTAGTCTGCGAATGGACTTCTATTTGTTTTAACTAAACCTCTTCTGAGAATGTGTTTATATTTGATTTCAATTGAAAGACACTTTTCACTGTTACCACTGACAGCGTGTAACTGGCCTTGCTCTGTCATATGTATTTAAAAACAGAAAAGTTTAAAATAATTTTATTGAAAACACTGCAGACGGTATTCAGGAAGGTGAAGGAGAAATGTAGAATTCTGGCTGACAGAAGTACAAATGGAAAATGTGTTGCTGATTTGTGAGCTGCATTAAGAGCAGTAAGAATGATGTTTCTGATGTGAGAGCTGCACCGATGCGATTGAGAAAAACTGTAATACGGTGCAGAGGAGGAAAGACATCAGCAGTGATCTCAGAGGAGCAGGCACTGTTGTCCATCAAGAAAAAATGTAAGTCAGTCAAGTCCTTCTACAGTGAGAAAGATTATTCAGTACTGGAAAATATTTATGGCAGTTGCCAATCTTCTCAGGAGTGGATTTTCCTCTACCCTAAGGTCAGACTGCGCAATGTTCAGAGAAACTCTAGAAAACCTAAGAGCTGCATCTCTGACTCTACAAGCCTCAGGTAGGATGTTAAAGTTCATCCATCCGTGCACTTATTCCAATTAGGAAAAGACTGAACAAATATGGCTTGTTTGGAAGGGTTGCCAAGAGAAAGCCTCTTCTCCTCAGAAAAGAACATGGCAGCAAAGCTTAATCTGCACAAACCACAAGACGTTTCCTAAAGACGAGACCAAAGCTGAGATGTTCCGCTTTAATGCAGCACAACATCGGGTGAAAGCGGAACGCAGCGTATCAGCACAAACACCTGATACCAACTGTCAGCATGGTGGTGGAGGAGTGATGATTTGGGCTTTGCAGTAAACTCCTCACTATACCAAAATATTCTAAAGTCAGCTCATCTATCAGACAGCTGAAGCGTGGCTGAAACTGGTCCATACAGCAGAACAATGATCCAAAGCACAGCTGAAAAATCTACAACAGAATGCTCATAAAGAAAAAATAAAGATGTGACAATAGTGCAGACCACAACCTGATTTAAATCCAATGGCAGGACCTTAACAGAGATGTGCAGAAACTTCAACGAAGAGAAGCAACAATGTAAAAAAAGAGTGGGCTAAAATTCCTGTGAGACAACACGTGAAACTTATTGATTGAAAGCAATCGAAGCAATAGAATACTTCAGGGTATTGCTGCTAAAGTTGGGTCTACAAGCTACTGAATCATGCGGTGTGTTTAGTTTTTAATACACCACTAAATAATGAAACAGTGTAATATATCGTATGCAATGTTCCCTCTAATTTTTCATGTGTCTGAGCGAACACACAAACTCCCTGAGCGATCCCTTGGACCACTGTGAGAGACATCAGACGTGTGCACTGTGGTCACGCCGGCATCGAATCCATCCAAGTTACATGGTTTATTAAAATAATCAAATTACAGCATTTACATTTATGTTAGACTACTTTTAATTAACTGCTTCAGCCCACTTACAATGAAAATTTAAAAAATCTTGTTCATGACCTGTTTAGTATGTTAACACTATTGGAAGTAAAAATAACTTGAACTCCAATTTTGAAAACACAACTTTCTTTCTTTCTTTCTTTTTTTTTTTTCATAAAGCTCTGACTTGTATAATGAGTCTGTGGTCTGGGAGAGAGTCCTGCAACTCTCTGTCTGCCAAATACAGTATATATTGACCAATGTTGGGCAATTAATTATATAGTTACTTCTTCAAAAAAGTAACTCAGTTTGGCAAACAACAAAGTTTTTTGCAGCTAATTTTTTTTTAATGCAGCCAAGGCGTTTTTAAATAAACATTTCAAACTATTTACAGAACAATCAGCTGTTCTGCATCAAATCTGATGCCACACAAATTATTTGTGCCACTCCAAAAAATAATTTCTGTCCCCTATGAGATAAAGGAGAACAACAGCCTGATACCTGCAGGCCTGACAACAGGAGATGTATCACTCCTGTAACACCTGTAACATTCAGCAGTCGCCTCATTGTTCTGACACACCAACAAAACTATTGACTACACTACACACTAACTACACACTAACTACACAAGATTTGCGCTAAACGTCTCAAATCTCTCACATCTCAGAACGCCGCCGTCACTCCTACAACTTCCCCCCGTTTCTTAACAACTAGATGCCACGTTGCCATATCATTTTCTGACTGGTCGACATGGTACTTTTTTCGACCAATAGGAAAGGGTGGGGGGGTTTGTTGGTTTTGGTTTTGCTCACAGGCGGAGAGTGCTTTCGAGCGTTTTCTTTATAAAACGCCGTTTTTACCGTTTCTTCCCGCAGTAAATATAAACAACGATAGTATTCAGGAAGAAAACTAAACATTGCAGATATTTTTATCATAACTCTGGTTTTACGTGGCCTATCAACACAATTTAAAAACTGGTATAAACTCCACACTTTTTCCGTCAATTGTTCGTCTGTCCTGCTCACATCTCCAATGGTTGTACACGTTGACATTAATGTGGCTTCACTGCACATCAGCCACGCCGCTTTGCTAGCTAAAACACCGGTGTCGGCACATAAGGACGCTGTCATAACCTGTCAACCACGTTGATTGGCTGCGTATATACAAATGTGAATCGCATCATTGGCTGGACTATAGGATAAGGTAGCATCGTTCTAATCCCATACGGGAGCAGCCAGTCACTTACTGACTAACACTGCAAAACAGAATTGTTAAAGTTTTAATTTTAATTTCAATTCAGGTTCGATTTTTTTTTGTGCGCAACGCAGATTTTCTGTGCGCAGAGACCGTGCCAGCAGTGCGCAATTGCGCACGTGCGCAGCTTAGAGGGAACATTGAGTATGTTGGTCATTTCAGATTCTTCTTGCCTCGTTTTAAGACCTCGTGAGACTAGATCATTTCTGATTATGTCCTAATATGTAAAACCTTAGAATCTTAGACAGATCATACATGATGTGCTACTGTACACGCTGTGTAAGTCACTCTTTGGCAAATATAAGGGAAAATGCCTTGTGCTGTGTTGAATGCTTTTGTTTACATCAAACACATAAACATGACAAAAAGAAATAACAAGGAGGGTTTAATTTAATTTACATATATATGCAGTATAAGAGCAGTAAGATCCACACCAGAGCTGCAGAGCCATTAACCGTCTTTGACAAACTCTCTATTGTGCCACTTGCATGCAATAATACCAGTACATCATAACCAGTAAAAACCTGGATACATTCAGTAACAGCTCCAGTTCACATTCATATTGCTGAGAAAACAGACAATTGAGCTGTAATGATAGCAGGCGACACTGTGGACAATAGCTTCTAACTGTACAGCCCAAATAGAGCCAAGATTAGATCACAGGATTCAGGCCACGACTCAAGTTATGGTAATTGCACCACACACCATGAACTATGGAGGCGATGACAGTTCTCCGAATCGCCCATTCAAAGATAAGAATAGTTTCTGACTTAGATCCTTGGCAAACGCTCCTCTTTTTCCCCTTTGCGGTTTTCTGTCTATTTCCTGATTCTCCCATCTGGAAAAAAGAGAAAAAAGAGGAAAAAAACAAAAGAAAAAGAAAAAGAAAAAAAAGAAAGAAAAAAAAAAAGCTACGATGTGTTGACTTTCAGATCCCCCAGGGGCTATTATCCTGTTGTTGCAGCATGGAGACGGGGATGTGATATGACTAAATAAAAAGACAAATGCATTTGTCAGTGGGTATATTTTATGTCAAACTGATAGCAGTGAAATGTATAATCTGCGGCTCTAAATATCTTCAAGCAAATAATTTCCATAAAGAAATCTCTTTTTCATTTCTGACAAATACAATGCAAAGTGGCCTGTGCTGAATGGTGGATGCAAAGCTGGAGGTTTAAAGATTACTAGTAGATTATTACTACTTGAGTGTTTAACAAATGCTCTGCTGAAAAGAAGAAGTTCGTTTATGTTTGAATAATACTCACAGAGATATAAACCACAGAACCGCAGTGGTTAGGACTGAAGACATGGAGTGGCTAATGGGCCTTTTTGTATTGGCTCTAAAAACAGTACAAAACTCTGGCAGCACCAATGGGCCAGAAAATCTGGAATGGAGAAGCAGAATGTAATCGCTATCCATCACGACACCTCTGCACTTCTGTCAGACATAACACCCGGGGACCAGAATCGGCTGGCAAATACTCCAATCCGGACCGCTGGATGGCATTGGAAAATGCGAATGAGAGCATAGATTTTGGACTCTTAAATGTATTGTCATAGGTTTTATGGCTGATAAAGACCTCCCTCATGGCTATTCCTTTGACACCAATGTAATTAAGTTATAGTCTTCGACTATCTAATATTGGAAATTGTAATAAATTAACAAAACCTTTCTGTTTTACAATTACAGAACGGTCTGCGCAATTACATGCCAGAGTTTCTTCTCTAATTTTACCCATTTAGGCTCATAGTTTAAACCCAAAGAGTCATACTGACAAGTTTCTTTCATGTACTAAAGCAGCATTTCTTCATCATGTACAAAAACTGGTAAAAATTGCTTCACTTCTTTTTTTCATGTTGTGTCTCTTAGTGAAAGTGCAGAGGGTCATTTTTTTACTGTGCCGTTTGAGTTATTCTCATTTTCGACTCTAGTACAAGGACTCACCATTGTCACAAATCCTAAACGTGTGTGCTTTTAAAAAAAAAAAGGAAAAGAGACATGATGCAAAATTACCCAAAGGAATGTAATTTATTCAGTCTGTTCTCCAAAATTGGCTGTGACTCAGGTCAGTTTGGGTTAACTAGCAAGAGGTACTTGGACCTGAATGTAGGCGCTGGTACGCAGCAGGTGGATGTACAGGCAATTTACAGCAACAGTTGGGACCAGCCACGTAGGTCAAAATCAGAGTGTCTGCAGACTGGCTGGACGTCAAAATCAAATCAGGCAAAAATTATTTCTGACAATTGCAAAAGATAGCAGATGGAAATAGCTGAAATGATAAGGGATGAAGATAACACAGGAATTGGTACTGATGACTGGCCTATACTGGAAGGCTCATGAAGGAGTGATTGACGGCTGAGTTAGACCTAAAACCCATTATATTTTGTCCAAAGCCATGTAATGCAAACACAAGAGGAAGGATCGACTGGATGATGTTTGGTACATATTTGTATTTCTTTTTTCAAGTTTCAGTTTGGGTATGATCTTTCTATGTGTAACCATTCTGTCATTCAGCGCACAACATGATTGAAAAATGCCCGAGAGAATGACGGAAAAGAAAATTAGAGCCAGCGAGGGCGAGCGAATGAAAAAAAGGGTGCAAGATGAGAAAGGAAGAAGGCATTTTCCACGTGCATAAGAATGGTAAACACGTATCTGGTGAGAAACACAAATGAAATTTTATGCCACACTGGCACCACTCAGGCATCGGCTTGTCCACTCGATCCATCTTAAAAACATGTAGCTTACTGCAGAGCCCCAGACAGTTACAGGTACTGTAGAATACAAACTACAATAAGCCCCAGAAGGATTGGCAATCCACATAGAGTGAAACAAGACTGAGCAGTTCTCTCTTTGTTGCATTTAAATGCTAATAGTTCAACCAACAATTAGATATCATTTTAATAATCCTGTTAATTACACTGGCAACTTGCAGCAGATCAGTGCATTTTAACTAAAATGAGATTTTTTAGCTCAGGCTCTAATGAAAAGATATCCAGGATAACTACCCTGAACACAGGAAAAGCATTTAGGACAGTAATCACATTAAGTGGATCGGATGGGGGCCATGAAGCAGATCGTCTGCTCTGTTCGGTTTAAGTGGGACAGACTTCAAGCCCCCACTACCACCACATTCACTATAGCAGCTACATGAAGCAAAGAGCGAGGGCACCTTTGTCTCAGACAAAGACATAGTGGTCTATTTAAGTCCAGTGGCAACAAGGCGGAAAGGAGGGACATTAAAGAAGTCTGATTTTTCAGCTTCCACAGCGATCAACAGACTGTAGAATTAGAATGTAGATAGATAGATAGATAGATGATAGATAGATAGATAGATAGATAGATAGATAGATAGATAGATAGATAGATAGATAGATAGATAGATAGATAGATAGACAGATAGATAGATAGATAGATAGATAGATAGATAGATAGATAGAATATGAACAGACACAGAGAAAATCTTTACATCTGTCTCATCCTCGACTGTGTTTACCACTGGGATTTCAGCCAGTCTGCTCTCTTTCTTCTTGCCACATGTCTTAATTAGACCACTGTGTCTCTGTCTGGATCTGTGGCCAAGGTGCTCTGAGTCCTGACTCTGCTGTAGCTCCTTCTACTTGGCGGTCAGACCACATCTGTCAAAGCCACTTCATCCTCCGCCCCCACCTCTGTTGAAATATATTGGAACTTTGAACCATGATTACACTAAAGTACCGCAGTATTTCTTTAAAATTAAACACCAAATAGCCACGCACAGAAAAAAAAAAAGTCATATGGTACATCAGTGCCATGTCAAATTCTCTCCTGTCACGGTTGCTTGAGGACTGAATCATCTTAATGCTCACCATAAAATTAAGAATATAGACATGAAATGCACTTGGTGATCGAACACTTCCTTTTCACCGCCAACTTTCTTTTTTATTCCTCCTCCCTTTCCCTCACATGTCTCACTGAATTACAATGCATTCAGGTCCCGTAAAGCAAACAAATCACTCCCCTGCCCTCATGTTTCTCTCTAACTGCTTGCCTGAGTCACTTTGTCCTGCACACTCTCTCATTCTGCTTCAGTGTCTTGCTCGCACCCACACACACACGGTCTCTCTCTGCCAGTATGAGTTAATGAAATTGCAAATGCCAGGCAGCAATCGAGTCTGGAATCAATCAGTGCAGATGTGATGAGCTTGATTTGATTACATATAAAATTGTGATTTAATGTTTGGCTGAGGTCTTGTGGTTATTATGGCCACCATTGACAGGGGTTTGAGCAGGCAGACTGGAGTAGCTATTTAAATGACTTATTGACCTGTTTGTTTTTGTTTTGATGGGTTATTGGCACTAATGTGTCATGATAATAAGACTTTAGTATTGCCCCTTTTGTGAGGTTGAAGGCTTTTGAAAGTCTGTCATTGTCCTCTAAATATGGCAGATGTTTGAAAAAAAATAAATATGAGCATAATATTCTGATCCAAGAGCAACGGCTTCAGATTTGTGCCTTTGCTGTGCATCTGTCTCAAAATGAGCTCATAGGGTCATAAGCCATGACTGCTTTGCTGTTTTCCACTGTCACTCTTTGATGCTCTAAGATGGCATGTGTGGGATCTGATGCCCAGAGATAATGGACCTCTTTTAACTACAAAGTGCTTCATGAGGCTGGAGGAGTGCCAGTGTGGTAAGTCACAAGTTTGCCAGCCATGACATCACAATTGGTCTGCCAGTATTTGGAGTTTTGTGCTTTGTGTTTTGTATGTTGGTCACTCATACTTGTTGGTGAGGTGTAAGGACCAAAAAACCACAAATAATACCAATAAAATACTGAATAAAATACTCTTTGAGAAAGTTTAAGTTGAAACACTTCCGGTAAATACAAAACCCCCACATCTTTAAAAAATTGCTCTGAGTTTAAATGTGATGCAATGAGTACCTTTACATACTTTGATACGTATAAGTTGGGAGTATCCATATCCATCCCACTATTACAATAAGGATATGTGGAGTATCATAACTGTTTTTAATTCTGTAGCGTCCAGTGTATCATATTTGATACATGAGTTTTTGTGGCTTTTTGAGACCTCTGCATCATCAGTGTGATTTTCCCCCTGAAAAGCCTAAATAAATTGCTCAATACATTTTTTAACAATAAATTGTAAAAATGTAAATTTGTTAAAAGGTTCAATGAACACTCCAGTTTCCAACAATGTTAATTTTCTGTCAATTATCAAACAGTTCAGGCTATACAAGGTTAAATTATAACCACTAAGTAAAGAAATAAAAATATCCCAAAATACTGCATTTGAATTTCAAGATGAATTTTTGACCATTTAAAGCAGATCAGAAGTCAGCAAACACAACACTGGCAAGCTGGCATATTAACAAACCGTTCCTAACACATGTACAGCAGTTGTGGTGTATTATTTACATAAAGTCACGGGCACTTGCAGTTCTTCTTCTCTTGCCTGATCCCTTTAGGGATTTAGCTCCATCTCACTCTATCCCTAGCATCCTCTTCTGTCACACCGGCGAGCCACATGTCCTCCTTCAGCACATCCATGAGTCTTCTCTGTGGAGGTCCTTTTTTCCTCTGTCTTCAATATCCTTTACCCGATATATCCACCAGCCCTCCTCTGCACATGCCCACACCTTCTCAGCCTGTCCTCTCTAAATCTGTCTCCAAGCTGCTCATACTGAGCAGTTCCTCTGATGTACCAGCAGTATGTTTCAGTTATGGAGACACTGCAGTTCACAAACCCCTGTTGACTCATGATTGTCTTATTGGTTAAGCAGAATTCATCACTTACTTGCATTCATATTATGTGGTTCTTTAAAAAAAACCTAACACACATCCACATACAAGACATGCGTATTGCCACTTTATTCCAGCTATTTATCACGCCTTACAGTCCACACTTTAATTATCCAAGTTAAAAAGTGCTAAATGTGACACCAAGGAGAAGAATGGAGGTCCAGAAGACCTTATGCATCCCAGTCCTCATGATTTTTGCAGCCTTTTAACAGAATGAGAGTTAACTCTACAGGTATGTTTTAACCTGGTAGGCTCTCTGCTGTGATTTAATGTGACTGTTGCTACAGAATAACCAATACCTCTTTGTTTGGAAAGTAAGATGCTAATATATAAAATAAATAAGGGCATAAGATGAGGGGAAACTAGTCTATAGTATCAGCAACTTGTTTTATGTCTCTTTTTGACATCTGTAATATAGGCCAAAAGAGCTGAGAGTTACCAAAACTTTATACGTGCTTAGAACGACTATAAGACTATCTGCTTTAGTAATAAAGGGATACAGGCTCATCCCTCACATAAATCTTCCTCACTAGACTCTTTTTGACTCATACTTATCTATTCCTCAGTGGTAGCGCACAATTACCCCTTGAAAAATGCTGCATAAGGCATCACTCGCCTTCCTTATCAAAGACAGTGCAGCTGTGCAGACAGATAAAGAACCAAAATAATAAAATAAGTGTCTTTTCACACACACTGGATTGGCCAGATGAACTTCTTGTTGAATTTTTGACCTATGTGTCGTACCATATCAAGGTGAGACACTTGCTGATAGAAATAATAGAATGCCAAAAATTGAGTTTAAATTATTTATCAGTTATTACAGACTTTAGTTCAGTCATACCCCAATGCATTTATTTTTATATAGTAGTTTATTTACACGGAGAACAGTTCTAGATTATTCAACCGTGTAGAACAGCAACAAACTGTCTCGTTATTCATCTGAGAAATGGGCCAAATCTATGGTTCTGCCTTGATTGTTGTCTATCCCCTATAAACTGTACAGATGAAACTGGTGAAAGCAGTCTAAAGGGGTGGACATGACTGGCACCAATGCTGAGGTAGGCTGTGGTGTTTAAACAATGCTCAGTTGGTACTAAGTATGCCAAGAAAATATCCCCTACACATCACCACCAGCAGCAGTCTGTACTGTTGATACAAGGCAGGATGGATCTATGTTTTCATGTTGTTTATATCAAATTCTGACTCTGCCATCTAGATGAAGGAGCAGAAATTGAGAAAAGGTAAATTTTTTCAAATCTTCTATTGTCCAATTTTGGAGAGCCTGTGTGATTTGTAGCCTCGCTTCTAAGCTGACAACAGTGGTGGTCTTCTGCTGTTGCTGTGGCCCATCTGGTTTGACATGTTGTGAATTCAGAGATGCTCTTCTGGACACCTTGGTTCAACAAGTGGTTGAATGCCAGGTTGGGGGGACAGCTATCTGAGAAGAAATCTGAGCCAGACCCTCCAAAACCTGGCCACCTTCTCGGGCTTTTCCTGGGGGACACCAAGGCGTTCTCCAAGTCAGCTGGAAGAGGTCATTCCTCCACTCCCTAATAATAATGTATACTTTATTGATCCCCGTGGGGAAATTCGTCTCTGCATTTAACCCATTCACTCTGTGAAGCAGTGGGCAGCCATTGGTTGCCCGGGGAGCAGTGTGTAGGGATGGTACGTTACTCAGGGGTACCTCAGGGTAGCCGTTCAGTGGATTCAAACCCCCAACCTTCCGATCATGGGGCCACCACTCTACCTACTGAGCTATCCCTGCCACATGCCTGAATGTTCACCACTGTGTGGCATCCTCTCTTCCAACAGTCCATAAACATCTGGGAAACGAAGGGACCAGCAGCTGGACATTTGGGAGAGGAATCTCTCAAAAAAAGAATAAAAAATGTTAAATTTGTTTGGCCAGAGAAGAGTTTTTCACTTTTCTACTTTTGTTTCCCCAGTCCAATGTTTTTTTGAGAGTTGCTGCCGCCATCAAATTCAAAATGGGCTGATAGTTTTCTTAAAATGATTTATGTTCCCACTTGTTTCCCACTTCCACATATTATTATGTGAGAGCACCTTCAGGTAAATTGTATTTAATCAAATCTTTATTCGATTAGATCCGGTATAAAAGAATGCGATCACAAATCACGGCTCCCCAAATAGTGTAGAAGACAGCGCAGTTAAGCTGCCTTTTGTATGTTAGCAATATGTTTTATAACAAGTATGGTGTTGATGTCTTTTCACCTGCAGCCCTTCATGTCTGCACAAAGGGGGTTACACTTGACTTCAGACTTGACTGAAGAACTTGTAACTTGACTTAAGGCTCACACTTCACTGACACACTGCAGTCCATCATTTGGACCTGTTCCACTATCTCTTTTTGAACCTGACTCGAACATTTCTGCACTCAGCTAAAAGTTTAGTTTCAAATCAATAAAGAACCTTTGAGTTTGGAAAAAAAAAAAAAAGGCTAGTTTTCGGTAGCCTTTGACTTTTTCCATCAAATGTTTGGCTTCAGTTCCTTAAAGCAACAAAAAGAAAAAGAATAAAAGTGGAGTGTGGGTTCAGGTTTGTTTCTTACCAAAACATGTCAGTGTGAAGACGACTGTTATGTCAGTCTGTACCACATGACCCCACCAGTCTTGAGATGCTGCAGGTCATTGTTGCCTGATGGCAGAAACAAAAGTCTCCTTCCACTTTCACTCACTGCAGCATGGCACAGCCTCTGTGAATGTTAACTGTAGTGATCGATGGATATATTGCTAGCTATTGCAATATGCTAAATATATTATCAACTTCATCAGTGAATGGATTTAATTAACTTTGCTGTAAATTATGTGAACTCTTCTTATATTGCTGTTTTTGCTGCAAAACATTTCCTGTCTTGACTGTGTGAGACACCCCCCCACCCCACCCCCCTTACAGATTTTATATGATTAGATAAAAAAAAAAAGTCTGCTACATAATTGGATACATGGTGTTATTAGAGAAGCAATTTCCTTCCAATCTATTTCTACCCATAAACATTTGGGTTGCAAGACTTTGTGTTCAATAGACACTCGTGATTTTAATTAAATTTAGTTGATTATCGACGGATTATTTTTGCCTTTTTTTAAGAGTCTCATTTGCAGAGAAAGATTTAAGAGCTTTTTAACTTCATTAGGAGACAATTGTTGCTGTAGCCATTATGCAATGCAAATGTGATTAAAAACCTCTGCTTCTATCAACCAGATAGAAGCAGAGGTTGGAAGGTTAAAGGAAAAAGTTTTGAGTCATATTAGCCTGGCAGATGCATTTACATTTTTACATTTATTATTTCAATTAAAAAAAAAATGTATATGAATTGTCTATATGCTAAATAGTAAGTATTGAGATTGAGACACCAAAAAGTTCAGAGTAATTTTGCTACAGCTACAAGAAGATTTTGTCCTGTTGTCCTTTTCCCTCCCTGAGCCTGGTTCTGCTGGATGTTTCTTCCTGTTAAAAGGGAGGTTTTCCTTCCCACTGTCACCACAGTGCTTGCTCAAAGAGGGGTCGGGGGTGTCATCTGATTATCGGGTATTTCTCTGTTTTCTTTGTATTATTGTAGGGTCCTTACCTTACAATAGACAGCGCTTTGAGGCAACTGTTGTTGTGATTTGGCACTATATCAATAAAATTGACTTGAACTGAACTGAACTGAATTGGACACCCAAGACAAAGTAGTTCCAGTTGAGTAGACCAAACTCAAGCCGTCTTTGGACAGCAGAGTGCTAAAGTTAGATTGAACACATGTAAAATCTTTGCAGCATTTTTGGGCTTGGACTAAAGGGACAGGTTTTTAGAAAATATTGCCATTGCTCCAATAAACCCATTGGAGACAGGAGAATAAAGTGGCCAGGAACTGAACCACCAACCTTTAGTTGGTGGATTAGTAGATGACCTACTCTACCTCCTGAGCTAGAGCCACCCCCTTAAAAGTACTTGCTGTAGATTTTTCCTTGAAATACATTTTAAGACTTCATAAAGGGAGTTAAGAGATAATGCAGTCAGTAGTATCAGTGCTTACTGTAATAGTTTGACACTGGTGAAGTGGTAACATATCTTCTTTAATAATCTAAGCATTACAGCAGGAAGCTGAGTTAATACCAAATAGGGAAATGACAACAGGTAAGCTCATAAGAGGGGATTACTATAGAAGGGAAAAAAACAAACAAACCATCAAACGCAAAGTGTGTTGGTGTCAGCTGTTCATGTTTTTCTGAAGGGAGGAAACATTTTCACGGCCGGAGGCTTGAAGCAGCTCTTCCTTTATTCTCGTTACGTTTCTGTAGAGTTTCCCTGGTGGCACGGGGGCAGAACTGAGTATTAATGCAGTCAGAGGAGGTTTTGAACTGCTCTCTGTAGAGGTTTTGCATCAGCAGGAGCACTAAGGATGTGTGTGATGGTGCATATAGAGCACAGGAACTTGCTGACTTTGGATGGCAGAGCACTTTGTTTCTCCGACTGAAGAAGTTTTGTCCTCCAGATGCTATCACGTCAGGTCATCTGAGTTATTGCGCTAAATATCCCTCAGTGTGCCTAACTTGAAAACACTGCCATGCTGCCACACAGCTGTAACTCACAGTTAATGTAATGGATTATTATCACCTTGCCACAGCGTTGCAGGGCTCTGCAGCGCTCTGCTCAGGCTGCTGGAGCAAAACTTTAAATGTGAGCAGAACAAACAGAAGCATCAGTGATTTTGCAATTAGTTGCCTGTTTGAAAATAGGTTTTACGTTTTAGTGATTAAAGACATGGCTTTAAATGGATTATGGTTCAGAACATTTAATCACCGGTGAGCCAGCGCTAGCGCCCCAGTAATTCGAGCTCGAGTTTACCAACAATTTCTGCATCCTGGTTTAAGTGAGCACTGGGTTGCAAGGGCCATCGCAGCAGCTGCCTGGAGGGTATGAGGCAATCAACAGTTTTCAAGGTTTATGCTGCAATGCTGCTGTGACAGTAAACTTTATACAGTCAATAGAGGTTATTGCTTGGGGGCAGGAAATCTTTTTTATTTTCCTTATAAACTGGGAACACCAAATGAAGAGAAGAGGAGAAGACTTAGAGGGGGGTAAATGTGTTGTTGAGCTTTTCACACCTGTCTGTCTTAATGGAGAGGGAGTCACAAGAAAACCCCTTTAGAATTACTCATTTCTCTGTTTTAATTAGTTAAACAATGCCACCTAATCCCCATACACACAATGTGCTTAACCTAATAACATAGACAATTACAGCATTTCATTCCTTAGTTATAAATGTCAACAAATAAAAACTTTAAAGCTCTGAAATTACTTTGTAGTTCTTAGTGGTGGGACCTTTCCTTTTGGATTATCAGATAATTTTCTTTGTGAATAGCAAACTGAAGATGTGTTTTCAGTAAGCTAAGGCAGCTCTAACATACACTTTCAGACTTGTTTCACTAATTCCACTCATGCAGTAAGTCACATACTAACCAACAACTCCTTTCATTGGTTTGCTTCAATCAATATAGAGACAAGAACACCACCGTGGCTCTTTTTGTTAGCTGAAATCGATTGTTGGTAGTTGCTGCTCATACAGTGCTGTGCAAAATCTTGTGCCACCCCAAATTTCTTTATATTTTACTAGAAAAATACAAAGTGTATAAGGCAAAAAATATTTTTACAATTCTAACAAGACTGAAAGTCCGTATTTGGTATGATCACTTTTATTCTTCTACACAGCCCGAGCTCTCTTAGTCAAGCTTTCTTGTAGTTTCTTCAAGAAGTCTTCAGGAATAGTTCTCCAGGCTTCATCAAGACATTCAAAGCTCTTCTTTGGATGTCGGCTTCCTTTTGTTCTGTTCTCTGTCAAGATGATCCCACACTGCTTCGGTAATGTTGAAGTCCAGTCCATGACTGGTACTGTTCCAGTGTTTGTGCTTTTTTTCTTTGCAGTTGGTTTTGCACGGCAACTCCAAGTCTGATGATACTTTTCGACCTTCGTTTAATTCAATTTTGACAAGATCTCCAACACCACTGGCTGCGGCCCCAATGACAATTTTAAATGAAACTGAGATGCAGTTGAACTCTTGACTGTCAGTTTTAATTCAGGGTCTGAACAAAAAGATTACATAAAAATGTGAGGAACTAAAGTATTTTTGAACACACTCCCTTCATTTCAGGGGCTCTTAAGTAATTGGACAAATTAAATAGCTGAAAATAAAGATGTCAATTTCTAATACTTGGCTGAAACCCCTTTGCTGACAATGAGACCTAAGTCTTAAACTCATGGACATCACCAGATCCTGGGTTTCCTGCTGGGTTGGACATTCAAGAGTATTCCACTATTTGCTCTAATAAACTTCTGGGTTGCTTTAGCTGTATGTTTTGGTCACTGTCCATCTGTATTATGGAACACTGCTCAATCAATTTGACTGCATTTAGCTGGATTTGAGCAGACAGTACGTCTCTGAACACCTCAGAATTCATTCGGCTTCTTCTGTCCTGTGACACGTCATCACTAAACACTAGTGTCCGAAACTCCTAAACCCTTCATCCAATTTGAATGTGGATATTCTCATATGAAAGCCGAGAGTCTACACATTATATCCATGTCCATTATATGACTATAACTGAAATATGTTTCAGTGAACAGGTAAAAAACAACAAAAAAAAAACTTGTGTTATTGTCCAAATATATGTGAACCTAACTTTTTTTCAGGCCTGACACTTCTTCTGTCCTCCACTTTTCCAGGTGGACAAGTGGAGGACAAGTATCTTAAGTACACAATACACAGCAAGCTAAAATATGCTGAGTTTTTGGGTAATGGCTCTGTGGAATCACCTTATTGTTGCAAAACCACTATTTTATTCCTGTCGAACTGTGTTAGCTTTGGCATTTTTCAAAGATTTTACTAAAGTTAAATTGTAACCGATTATGTGTTTTTGTGACAGGCTGCTGTAACAAAAGATATTGGTTTGTAAAAATACAATTTAAAATTGGTTCTTTGTTGCCTGTTATATGTAGACAGAACACTCATTCATCCCTTGAGGTGGTGCCATTTATAAGCTCAAGTGATTCTTAGATCAGTGGCTTAACAAATAATGGTTTTTTGGTATTTTTAAAGAGCCAATTTCTTAAACAAAATATAATGAAATGAGGTATTGCACAGCATTAAGAAATGCCCAGGTTATTACTATTTATATATATGTGTGTAGTTTCTTTACACCTGGTTATATGGAACTCCCACCAAATGCAAGACTGCCTCAACATGGTGACATTTGACTCGTGGGGAAATTATTACGTTGCTACATATATGATACACTTGCACAGGAGGTTGTGTTGTTCCAACATACAGACAGAATCTATTGACAGACATACACAAACACCACATCAAATGCACGTTTGTGGCGATTAGAAGTGTCTTCCCATTTACAGAGAATCCAGTTTCAGAGTTTATTGATCACTTTTGATCACTACATAGTACGACTCCACTTTATATCTGGACACTCAGACTTTGATCAACCCCTTATTTTGAACTCAGACCCCTCAGATCAGAGAATCAGTTACCATCACAGGTTCCAGAGTGCAGGGTGCTTAAATCAAAGGGGGAGTTATACTTGTGCTGAGAGTGTTGCTCCAGTGTGATTTTTCCCCTTCCTCTCTCTCTCTCTCTCTCTCTCTATATATATATGTTAATTTACTTCTATAGAAATAGACTGGCTTTCTTTTTTTAATAATACATGTCATGTCACTATGGATCTTTTGTCCTTTTTCCCTTAAAATGTGTTTCACAGAAATTAAGTGTTTTTGAAACAAATACCAAAGGCATTATCCCAGCTGGTAAAGAGGAAAAGCATCCTAAGAATAAATTATGACACTTCTACTTTGCAATCATTTTATATTTGAATATTCATGTTCTAATTATGCAATCTTTTTTTTTTTATTAAATTT
Organism: Oreochromis aureus; assembly: GCF_013358895.1. Lineage (NCBI taxonomy): Eukaryota > Metazoa > Chordata > Actinopteri > Cichliformes > Cichlidae > Oreochromis > Oreochromis aureus. Next base: position 41,537,373 of record NC_052948.1, on the reverse strand, counting down.
TTTTTAGCCACAAGTACAATTTGTCCAATATCTAATGCACTATAACAACCCATATTATATATTTTTTTCTCCTGATAATTTTTTTTGTTAAAAGAAAACAACTGAAGGCCACACGTAAGTCATAAAGGAAATTTTATTTAATTTTGGATTAGAAAGTTGTTCTGTATTCAGCTCATTACAGTACAAACCAGGAACCAAAAATCAAAGGCTGCACTTTGCAGCTGATGGACAGAGTAAAAACAAATTATTTCTCAGGTAGTAGGGTGAGGCGCTGAAGAGAAAAAGGAGAGAGAGAAGAAAACAGCGGAAGGAAAAATGATGGGAAAATTAAATTATCAAAACATAAGCCTTCATAGAAGGAGAGCTTCCAGATTTCCTGCAGCTGATGCTGCAAAGAGTGACTCGTAGGAGGAAAGCATCTTAAAACAGGAGGCAAACATTATTTCACATTTGATTCTCCGTGCACCAAAAACATAGCTGTGACTTAATCTCCTGTCTTATGAGCGGTTTTCTCACACCCGCCGTGAAACCAGGTACTCAAGTTTCACTTCAGCGTACTTCACACTTATGACTCGGCACAACACAGTCAAACTGAAACTGTCGATGCTCAATTCTTGATGAACTGATAAATCATGGATAAACAGAGGGCTCTGAAACAGCTGTGGGCCAGGTAAATCTCCCGGAAATCGGAGAATACCACTCGCTGACAGGCAAAAGTTGTCACGGCCAGAAGAAAGCGACGTCCTTTTTAAGAATTGGGAGGCTGGAAGGTCTTGGAGGTGGCAAGCATGGCTCGCACTTTGGCCATCAGATCCTGCACAAAGAAGAAGCGAGAGAAAAACAAAGCATGAGATGAGTTTTAATGTACAGCTTTCCCACTAAGACCCCCAGTACAATGTTGCAACTGGTATGGCAAGAGATATGCTATGCCCCAGTGGGTATAATAACAATACAACTAGTAGTCATTTAGCTTGATCTAAGCAGATCTACTAAATCACCTCCAAACAGAAGCGATCAAAATTTAGGAGCGGAGCAAACACACTGCACTGGAAGGGGACAAAACAAAGCACTTTATTTTGAAAGAACTACAAAATGGGAAAAGTAGATCTGTCGACGCTTTTCTTTTCTTGTCACAGTGTATTACTGCTCCTTAAAGAGGAATAATTTCTCCTGTAATTCTTCAGCAAACTATTCCCTGCACTATGAAAGAGCTGCTAGTAATGGGGTTCCCACGGAGAATCAACCATACAGCTTACAGACACACAAGTTCACCCATTTGTTTTAGCACAGTTTCGCTTGTGGGATGAATGAAGGCAACGCTTTCATTCATTTCATGGAAGAAAGAAAAAGTGAAAGAAGGAAGAAAAAGAAAACGAGTATGCAGGAGTGTATAAATAGTTACTGAAATGTTAGTTTTGTTGCATTGCTATACATTTAAAAAAAATTAACAACAGAAGCCCCTTAAAGGCAATTAGGAAACACACATATTAACTCCTCGCCCAACCCACACATACCCCCGACAACTGCTCTGTAAACAGGTCATTTACTTAAAAACAATATAATTAATAGGAAGTTGCAACGAGAGTGCACAGCAGGGAAACAGAAACACAGTGCAAGAAACTGCCAAACAGCAGTTTTTCATTTCCACTTTCTCCTCCTTCACTCTTCAGGTAGAAATGTAAACTTTGCACACCACGGGGGCAAGTGCTTACACTGCAGAATAGGAAGTGTTAATTTGGATCGCGTTGCACGAGCGATTCATGCACGCATGGACAAATATCCACCCTCGAGCTCTCCTGACAGATGAGACGAATTAACAGCTGTAATCACAAGAGGGGGGAAGGAGCTGTCATATCAAATCGCTCTAAAGGCCGTTTCTCTCAAAACCCTGATGTTCTCGGATATACACAGACAACAGACACACACAATGCTCACAACACATGACAATGCTCAGAATTATCATCAAGTGGCTGGACATGTGCTCTAAATACAGCTACAAGTGTCCCGTCAAGCTAATGTGCAGCTAAATTCTGGAGGTCTTTGCGTGCTGCACTTCAGTCGTCATGTATGAGACTATGTTGCATGACTTCTGGGACAAAAAAAAAAAAAAAGTTTGCTCATGAGTAAACAATCAATACATTCATCCATTTTCTTAACCACTTATCCAGTTCAGGGTCGCAGAGGGGCTGGAGCCTATCCCAGACACAATCGATACAGTATTAACCTAAACAGTCCCTGCACTGCCCCACATTCTGTAAAGAAAAAAAAATTAGAAAGATAAAATCTGAGAACAGCTCATCCAAAAACCACCAGGCTGCTCAGCATTAGTGAGACACAGCACTCTGTTCACGTCACTGTAACTCAGCAGTGGCATGTTTAAATCTGGTGTGCTAAATTTAACCAGCAGGAGTCGTCTAATTGGAACGCTTTCCTATTACTAAATTAATTAAAGACAGACACCTGAGTTTGAAGTTGAACCTTTCCATAAAGTTCACATTCGACTTTTTGTTTGATGCTGGAGTTTTAGTTGAGCGTGACAGTTAAATTACCAGCTGTACTTATACCTCTGTAATAATGAACAGGGATACCTGTAAGAAAAACAGGTTTTTTTTCTCCACACTGTAGCATTTGTGCATAATTTAAGTCTTTATCATTTTATTATGTTTGCCTCATCTACACTGGAGTAACGACTGAATGGCAGCTGCTACTCCACAACCCCACCGCATATACACTTTACACCCACAGAGACGATATTTAACGACCTCCCCGTACCCATATAGACGGGGTACAGGGAGGTTGTTGATATATACTGTATATATTGATATATACTGAGGTTTTGACACCTCAGTATATATCAATAAAGATACAGTTTGATGACCACTAGAACAGCTTTGGGGTTTTACACGGGTACCAGCAGAGGAAGAGACCACCCTGACTAACTTCTGATGTACACCCACTCATTTTGTTCTATAAAAAGGCCTGAAGTGGGGAAATAGAAGGAATAGATCGTGCGAGGTGTACACCTTCATCTACTTAAAGAACACGGCCTCTATTTACACTCTTTTGCTGTTGTGTGTGGGATGGAAATCAGATTGTGGCTGCGATTATTATTGACCGGCTTCTTTAGAAAACAATGCGAGACTGTTTGGAAGCAAACAGATATCACTCCTGCATTTCTGTTGTATTTCTGATAAAGCAGCTGATCACAGTCTGTGCCAGAATCCTGTCATCAAATTAAACAAAAGGAAATGGCACACATCACAAGGACAGCTTTATTTTTTAACTGAATTGGGATGTTGGTTTTTTTCCTCCTTAGGACAAACTATTTTCCTTGTACTCTGTCAATTAACCACATTTACCTGTTTAGGATTGAAACCTAATTTTACAAACACTATGCCTGAAAAACTAACATGGAAGCACTATTTATAAGTCTTACTGGGGACTTAAGACAACTTTAAAACTATAACCAGTGAGTTAAGTTAGGAAGTTGGATTACAGAAATAAGGGTGTCACATATTTGCTTTTAACACGAACAAACTGTTAAAACAAACAAACAAACAAACAAACAAACAAACAAACAATGTAGCAGCCACATGTACTGATATCTAGCCTCTCTGTCATTAGTTCCCAAGAAAATATGCAGTGTTCAAGATACCCACAGTCCTAATTTAAAACACTCCTGGTCCCAGTGCAGTTCACTGTAAAGGTGACAAAGTATCTTTCAAATGTACAGCAACAGGGAAGACAGGAAAGAAGACAGAGGAACACAGACAAACATGAGAGAAATAAGAGCTGGAATGAAGCAAATAGCAACCAGGCACCCTAAGGGAAGCAGAGCCCATTAGGCAGATGAGGATGTGCTGAATTATTCAAGATGTGTTTGTAAAACATCACAGATGGGGTATAAGTAGTTAGCGGTTTTGAATCCGTGTATGTTGCAGCAGCATGTTTCCACGAGCTAGCTTGTGTTGCTATGTTGAGATGAAGGCAGGAGAAGCGACTACGAGATAATGAGAAAGAAACCGAAATAGGACTTTTTTGTTGTTGTTGTTGATGACAGAAGAATCAAGAGATGCTCATTGTGGAACACACACACACACACACACACACACACACACACACACACACACACACACACACACACACACACACACACACACAGCCAGGTGAGCGAGTTAGTTTCACTACAGTTGAAGTTGTACCAGTGTTCATAGAAGAGTTAGTGTGAACACAGAGGCAACACCATCGACCTGCATTACATCGACTCCCAGAAGCTCTAGAAATCGACCACACTGCAGCCTCACTGTAAGATGTTGTCTAGTATGTACAGTATTCAATAAATGTGAGAACACTGCTGTGTTTATTAAATGACTTAAAACTGTATCGCCTCTTAATTAGTGCATTAGTCACAAGCTGAAAAAGAATGTCTCGCCTTTTAAATGGCTCGGATATCGTGACGTGAACCGCTGGCTTCTGAAGACTGTCTTGAATCCTTGAGATGAACATTTTCATCATCGCAGTCTTTTAAAATCAGATGTGAAACTGCATGCCCATTGGCTCCTAACTAGGCCCATATTTTTATATCGTGTCCAGTTTTACACCTACAGTGAGGTGAAAAAGTACTTTTAGTCACACTAAAATGTTTCAGATCCTCAAACAAATTTTAATATTTGGCAAAAAATTATCTGAGTAAATACAAAATATAGCTTTAAATGAGGACTTTATTTATCAAAGGGAAAAAAGTAATCTGAACCTACCTGGCCATGTGTAAAAAAGTAATTACCCTCTTTTTAAAGTATGGATTAACTGATTACTCACATTTATGGAAAGTTGAGTTTCCATAAATTTCACTCACCACTGAGTTAATGTCATTCAGTAAGTCTGACATTAACCCAGGACTGATTGATGTCAGACTTACTGAATGGTGAAATCACTTAAACAGCACCTGTCTGACAAAGTAAAGCCTAAAAGATCCTAAAAGCAACTCATCACGCCATGATCTAAAGGAACAGCTGGAACTGACATTTATCAGTCTGGAAAAGGTTACAAAGACATTTCTAAGGCTTCAGGACTCCAGCGAACCACCGAGAGAGCCATTATCAACAAATAGAGAAAACCTGGAACAGTGGTGAACCTTCCCAGGAGTGGCTGGCCTACTAAAATTCATTTCCCATCGAGGACTCATCCAGGAGTTCACAAAAGAGCCCAGAACAAAATCTAAAGAATCACAGGCCTCGCTTGTCTCAGTTAAGGTCAGAGTTCACGATTCATAACAAGAAAGAGACTGGGCAAAAATGGCATCCATGGGAGAGTTTCATGGCGAAAAACACTCTGCCGACCAAAAAGAACAGAAAGGACGCACGCACGCACGCACGCACGCACGCACGCACGCACACGCACACACACACACACACACACACACACACGCGCTTTGGAGAGTCTGGACCAACTGACATTCTTTGACATGACCTTAACAAGAGGAGCTATTATTTTTTCACATATTATGGGGTAGGTTTAGGATAAAAAAAAACAAAAACCCATTATTTAAAACTGAATTTTATATTTTTTGGTTACTTTTGTCTAGTATTAAAATTTGTTTGATGATCTAAAACAAGTGTGACTAATATGCAAAACACAAAAAGCACTGAATGGGCTGCATCTGTCTAAAATCATCACTGATCTAACAGTTCTTCAGGGAGACTATTTTAACATTTGTTTTTCTAATGTATCATCACAGTTGGAGCAATAATCAGGAGGTAGAGAACAAGCCACGGTCCCACTCAGAATCAGAGTGGCTGTTCGCTGCCAAACACACTGAACTACTTGCACATCTTTGAAAATGGACGGACAAGTGCTTAACCCTGGGCACAGGGGTTATCGCTGGAAATTACAGCTTCTGTGGTGGCTCAGACAGTGTGAAGAAAATTGCATAACATCAGCTTCTATGGACAGTGCCCACAAAGAAATACCATTTGCTCTTCAACATAAAGGTGCAAGATTAAACTTTGCTAAAGTACCAGAAAAGAAGCCTGATTGACACTGGGAGCACCTCCTTCAGTCAAATGGGAATATTTTTGATATTTTCCTCTGATGAAATCCAGCAGGCTACACATGAACCTGCCCAAGACTGCCACAGTGAATGCATAGTCACAAGAGTAAAGAATGGAGGTGGAAATAAAGATGAGATGGGCTGCACGGACACAAAAAGTGTTGGAAGAGGACACAGATGTCACCGTGAATGCCTGAGGATATGACAAACTCCTGTCAGATGAGATGACCCCCAGCCTCCAGAAGCACGGCAACAGAGGAATATTCCTGCATGATAACAATCTAAAGCACACAGCAGACACACTGTGACGTGGCTAAGTATGTCACCTAATGTCAATCCAATATACCTTTGGAGGATTTTAAAGAAAGGCAGAGCAACCCTGCAGACTGTCTATGAATAATGGCAGAACACTTCTCCAGATCTGGTGCGACATAAAAATCGATGCTAAAGACGATTAAAAAAAGAAAAAAGAAAAGTCAGTGGACAAACAAAGTACAGAAGAAATAAAAGATCCAAGTTTACATGCGAGTAAATGCCCCGCTCAGCTTAGGAGAAACGCATTCCCAGTAAGGTGACACAGTTCTGAATAATCAGTCTTTTAGGTGATAGTGCACAGGGCTGTACTCCCACGTTTGACACTTTGTTTACCTGCACGCTAGGTTTATTCCGCTCAGTTGGAGGAGAATCCGTGCATCAAAATAATGCATTGCAGAGGCAAGTATAAATTAAATTACTGACATTTAATCAGAAAGGTTTATGCTGATGTAGACTTAAAAATCAAAGCATGTACAGACATTTTTAGGCTTCTCAAAGTTCTCCTAAGGTTTTAAACAGCAGTCAAATACAAGTAGATTAGGAGCAAAACACTTGTGTGCTTTAGGAAAGAGATAAAAGCTACATAATAAATATGAATCTAAATGAGCACAATGTCCAAATGAGGACTGACAGGACTTAACAGTAACTGCTCGTGTTTTTGCACTTTTGTTTTGTGGATTTTACAACAATTTTAAGGAGAATCATTAAACAGACATTAATAAAGACAGTGTTTAAGAATATCGGTGATCTCTGTGGATTATATAACGCTTCGTCTGTCATGTAGAACTGATACGCGTGAATGCACTTATCTGAGGTGCACTTCTGAAAGCAACAAAATAGCGGCTATAAATTGTCTATAGCAATTTAAAAACATGCAGGCGCAAGGAGAGTGGCTGCCGGGGTCAGAATTTATTGGCGAGCCGTGTGTGAGGTTACACTGTGAGTTACGGGTGTGTAGCACTTATTCAGATGCAATTGTTTTTCATTTTTCGCACCCAAATGAGACAAAACTCCAACACAGCCTGCCACTTACCTACATTAAACAATATGACCCAATATGACCCAGACGCACTATAACAATACAGCAATAATTATGTGACACCAATAAACACGTTGGTTCTCCTTTGGTCTGGAGGTGCCTCTCAATGTTTTGGCAAACTCAAAGGAGAACCTGATGCTACGATGTGCATTTATATTTTGAGGCATTCTGTGCTTCAGCAGTTTGAGGAACAAATACTCGATTGCATAAAACAAGACAGACCTTTTTTAACTCCATTATTTTGAGTTCTTCTTGGAGGAACATGAGCGGTCTGCACAGAGCCGGAAACTGATCTGGCAACACAACGCCATCAGTTTTTGGAAACGCTGAGATGCTCCACAAGCGCTAATTGTACTGTTGTGTTGTTTTGTGTGTGTTCACAGAGTTTTCAGCTATGCAGCCTATTTGTCAGCCACAAAATGAAGTGGTGGACTAACTGGCATTGTCCCGTCTAGAAAATTACAGGATAGCTGCTGTAATCCATGTCAGTGCCACCTTATCAGGCTGCATCAGAAACAATTGTATGCAAATGTTGGATTACTGTTAAATGCATGGCACTGATGTAAGCAGTATGTAAAATTCTCTCACTCCCTCTCTCTCTTTCTCTCTCACACACACACACACACACACACACACACACACACACACACACACACACACACACACACAAAGGGTATTTTAACATTTGGTTTAGTCAACTGTCAGAAAGTGGCTACATGCAGAGCTCTATGTGCAGTTACTGTGTCTATGCTGTGCTCATCACTCAACAGGAGACTATGGGTTGCATTAGGGCATGACGAGAGTGGCAACTATCCAATCAAACCTTTTCAGTAAGTTTTCTTTGTGTGTTTTTTTTATTAAATGAGAAAAGCAAAGCCTGACTATTTATTTTTTTTAAGCAATTTGGGGAATGTGACTGACGCAAAACTGAGACAAGGTTCAGCTTTTAAGTTGAAGTGACAACTTCTTAGCAAACACTCGCTTATTTACACATCATGTGTGTCGTTTAGTGCCAAGCAGCTAGTGTATGACGAGTTTTTACAGCTTTAGGCTTAAACCTACGCCTCCCAAAACTGTGGGTTTACTTTTTACACAGCTAAGTAATAAACTAAAACAAGTTATAAAGTTATGTGAAGCCAAACTCTGCTTCTCTGTTGCGTTATAAAATGTGAAAGAAAAAAAAACACACACATGGGGTATAAAACCATACTGAATGTTGAAACCTTGCCATTTTCTTAACTTGAACTGACAACTTGCTGAACTTGACCTTGTGTATCTCAGCAGTAGTGGTAATGGTCCTTCTTGTCTGAATTTACAAGTACCACTGGAGAAAACATTTTCAAGACCATGTGCTGCTTCTGCCTCCTTCCTTTGCAGTGAAGTGAAATCCATCTCCCAAAAGACTTCGGCAAGTTTACAGAGGTTTCTGTTTTTGCCTCTCGCTTCATCGGCGCCAACTAATATTCAGTCTCTCTTATCCTAAATTCTTGGCGAAGCTCCCGGGATGAGATGCGCAGGGCCGAAGAGCAATCTGGAGCCAAGATGCACTGCCACGATGAGAAGTGCTGTTTGTTTATTAAAATAAGAGCACAAGTACCCCGAACAGTGGTAAACAAGACCTCAGGAACACGGTTCAACAATGTTATCCAACAAAACACTATTAAGAAACCTGCGCCTCCGCCATCAACCGCTCAACCATCAGTCGACTATAAACTTAGCAGACACTTTTAACAAATCAAGGCCATCTACAAATCCGTTCTCACCGCTTTGTTTTGACAAGTGTTACTTCCAAGGTTATGAGAGAAATGTTAAGTTACATTTTCATCCAAATCAAAATGGATGACAAGTCCCAGAGGCAAGCAAAATCATGAAGGTTTAATATCGGTCGTTCCGTGGCAACGAACCAAATTCAATTTGCTGCGGATGATCATTCAATATGGCTGAAAGCAAGTGAACCTGGAGTCCACAGTTTTCTTAACAACAGTTTCAAACTGTCAAGAAACAAAATCAGACCGGCAGTTTTTCTCCAGGTATGATGCATGAGATTGGATTACACTGCCACTGAATACAGAGTGCAGCTTTATCACATTTGCACCACACATAAATGTAAGACAACAGCCTCCCCATGGTTCAAACAAACAAATATAGCGCACCGACGTGCTGTAAAAACACACAGAAGGTACGGGCAGAAGTGGATAAATATAAAATGAGTTCAAGTCAAAAGCTCTAAAACTAGCTATATTTTGGTGTATGAAAGAGAACAGCACTTTCCATCCTTCCTCTTTGCATGATGGAAACAAAGAACACCACTAAGTACTTTCATTGGATAGGATGTAAAAGTTCAGCAGGGGACGTATCTGGGATAAAAGCAAAGAACAATACCTGAGTTATTTTAGACTGAACAGAGGATACTATGGATGAGGACACTGCCTTGTCTTTCTCCAGAGAACCACCCCTGAAGAGAAAACAGAGGAGAAGGACACAAAAGAGTCAAAAAGCATAAAATCAATCATGTAAACAGGAGAGAATATTCAATATTTATGATGTTTCTCTGAAATGCCCAAAGTTCGACAGGCATCGAGAGCTATAGAAAGAAAAGATGGAAGGACGGAAAGAGGTGAGAGAAGAAGCAACGTGCCGTGTAACACTGAAATATCCATCTAGAGCTAAAAGACCAAACACAGACAGAGTATTTAATCATGCAGACAAATTTCAGGCCTCAAGTTCAGCTTCACGGCTCCGTCCGAAGCTTAAATGTCTCTACAGTCCAGCATTTCATAATTCATCAAGAGATTTAAAAAAAAGGAACAAATCATGTCCAAGTTGATTGAACACAACAGGTGAACACAACTGCAGAAAAGACCGCTGCTCATGATAAAAATTTTAGCTTTTCTTCCTCTCACGAAGATGGAAGATTTCAAATGTTTGTGCGTGTGAATGGCACTCAGTACAAAGTACTACCTGCCCCTCCCGCTGTTATTATGGCATCATGATCTAGTTTCCTTTCCCCGGAGAAAGTAAACAGCAAAACCTTTCATGCTTTCACCCACAGTTTAGGAAGAAAGGGCAACAAAAGACAGCCTTCTACTGGAGTGCCCCACATGAAAAGACAAGCATTTACTAAATCTATGGAAGAAAAAGCTCCTTCGTAACAAAGCGCATGAGACCGCTGATATACTGGTTAAGCAGAGCTTTTAAAAACATTAAATTATGGTGCATGCAATACTTCAGTTTGAACATAAAAGGAACTGTTGTGTTTTTCAATTTTGCAGAAGTAAAAAATATTTACATTGTTTCCTGTTTTCCCAGAAGCCTGTTTTTTAATGACGGCAGATTTTAAAAGTTATGCTGGGTTACACAAACTAAAGACTGAAAAACAAAACTTTTATACACTAAACTACAAAACAAGTGAACATCCACAAATGCTCCGACTGGTATCAGCTAGAAGGCATGACGCTTAAAATCTGGAAACTTTGTGAAGGCTTTTGGAAATAACAGAGGTGGGACTTAAAATATTGTTATTTTGTAATTAACAGGTTCTATTTACCAACAAGCCACAAGTTCATAATAAGCCATTCTCTTTTAGTAAGATATTGAAGTGAACAGAGTGCGCCAGGCCAACATTTAGTCTTCTTGCATTGAAAAGTCAACATGCTGCTAAAGTGGCAGATTACCAACTGCAAGTCTTATCAAGTCTGTGGCCAAGATCATTAATGCGCTTTTGCCCTTGTGACCTATAAGCTGAAAGACCCAAGCTGTGCGCTGTGATATCAGGAGAGCAAACACTGTTCAGCAGAGGGAGTTTAGAAACAGAAACAACAACAACAACAACATAAATAAACATTTCTAAACATTAGTCAGTGTAATAAGAGTGCATCAGCATAACCTCTGTTAGGTTCCTAAATCGGCAGCAGCTGGAGTGTTTGATTATCAGACCTAAAGGAACAATCTATTGTTGCAAATAAGAGAGATTTAAATGCAAGAATACATCTTCTCATTTACTTGAAGCTAAAACAACAACAAAACCCCCCAAAACAAAACCTTTAAGCCTTCAGTAAAGAGACTTTCATTTACATCTACACGCTGGATACAAGCTGGATTATTGACAAGCTTCTGGAGGGGTTACCTTGAGTGAGCCAGGCTGGAGGCGGGGCTCGCTGATGGAGACAAAACTCTGCCGGGTGAAGAGTACGGTGAGAACGAGGAGGCCGCAATTTGCATCTGTCCTGAGGATGACAAGGAGCTCCTCTGCTGTTCAGGAGGAGACCTGACAAAAGCAAGAAGAGCACAGCAGGAGCTAAAAACTAGAAAGTCTCAATCAGATATTAAGACTGCACAATAAACAGTGGTAGTTCCCTTTCAGTCGATTCACTCGGTACAACACATAAGTATGGGATATCACGCCCTCGCGTGTCCTGGCTGAAGAAACCTTTATTCACGCCTTTAAGGCAGATGACGTGTGATGACACGCGCACGGCCCCGCCTGCACATATAGCCGCTGTCATCACAGTCATCCCTCAGTTCTTACGCTCTTCACCGCTGAGAACACCTCTGCTGAGTTGGGCTAGCTAGCTGCTGCTAGTTAGCTCCGTTGTCTGCCGACTTGAACTTAGCTTAACTGCCCCTGTTGGTGTTAGCCTCCACCGCCCAGTTGGTGTGTAGGCTGCCCGCGGAGCGCTAATTTCAAGTTTTTCCTGTGCAGCGTTTCGCTTTGCGTTTTGGAATGGACTCCAAACCGAAGCGAGCAAAGCAGAAATCTTCTGTTCGCCCCTGTCCTCAGGGATGCGGTTTCTGTTTGCACGACAGCGACCAGCACGATGCCTGCCCTGTCTGCCTGGGGATCGCCCACGCTAGGAGAGCGTTGACGGAGCCCAAGCCTGTGCGTTTTGTCGCCAGCTCCGCGCTCGACCCTGGAAAGACGGGTGACGTTTGTGGAAAAAGTGCTGGGGACGCTCGGCTGTCGCACGGCATGACCCTCTCCTTTCCGAGTCTGGAGCCCGGCCGTCCGAGTCCGAAGACGAGGATTCCCGGTCGATGTCCCGGAATTAGCTGGGCTGACCACATGGAATATGTTGACGGGTTAGCCGATGACGAGCGAACCATGCAGGGCGCTGGCGGGCTTCAGCCTGGGTTGAAGCCCGCCAGCGCCCCCAGGAAGACGATGACGTGCTGGACATCGGCCTGGACATCCATGGTTTGTCGGAGGATGAGCAGGAGAGCTCATTGTCGGCCCAATGTGCCGCCGCTGCCGCGCCCGGTCGGCCACGATGACACCTCTCTTTTCTCCCTGTTTCGCCGTGCTGCTGAGAAGCTGCAGGTGGACTGGCCCTCTCCTCCGCCAGCTCAGAAGCCGTCGCGGTTCGCGGGTTTTTTCCTCCCACCGGAGCCCGCAACGGCCAAAAACTGCCTTCCCATGTTCCCAGACTTTCTCTGCGAGCTAACAGCATCATGGGACAAACCTCTGTCTACCAGCGTCACTGTGCCCGGCTATGGACAGTACATGGAGTTGGGACGGCGCCGAGGGGCTGGCTTAGCTAACCCACCCCTATGGAGCCGTCTCTGGCTGCTTATCTGGCCCCGCCCCATAACCATGGTGTCGGCGGCCCCGCAACTCTGCCGCCCAAGCACTGCAGATTCTCTGCTTCGCAGCTGGAGAAGATTTATCGGGCTCAGGCCGGCACTGCTCGCGCCATGAGCTCCGTCACCATGCTCCAGACGCACCAGGCAATGTGCCTGGCGGAGCTCGGATCGCTGGTTCCTGATGACAGCCCGCTGGCACCTCTTCTTAACGAGGTCAGAGTCGCCACAGATTACATCCTCCGTGCGTCTCGCTGTGCAGCGCTCTCCTGGGCAGAGGGATGGCTTCGACAGTAGTGGCGCAGAGGCACCTGTGGCTGACCCTCTCTGACGTCCCGGATAGGGACAGAGCTGTATATCTGGACGCACCAGTGTCTGCGGCTGGGTTATTCGGACATTCACTTGAAGCCATTCAGGCTAGATTCGATCTGAGGAAGAAGCAGACGGAAGCTCTGCGCGACATCATCCCCAGACGTCAGCGAAGCCCAAGCCCGCAGCTAGCTCTCACAGGCCCGCCCGCTCCTCTGCCGACTGGCAAGAGACCGGCGCCCACTGCTGAAGTGGGTGCGCCGCCAGCGAGCACATCCTCCGGCCAGAGCTCCACGCCAGTCGGCCTGGAGCAGAGGCTCACCCTCGGGCCCCGGGCGGGACCCGGCCCAGGAGGAAGAAGCCTCAGCCCTCCTAGCTGTGGTTTCGAGTGGAGAAGGGGTCCAGCAGCAGGGAGACGCTGCTTACCCCCTCTGTTGCCGCCCAAGAGGTGCCGCTTAAGTTCTGTTCAGGTTGTCAGCCCCAGAAGGCGCTGCACTTTCCTAACACAGTCTCCCAAGCACAAAACCCCTGCACACAAAATGCCTCAGGTAACTCCCTGTTCAGGTGTGTTAAATGTTCAGGTGACCACATCAAGTGTTCCCGCTGTTTTTCTTTGTTGTGCCCCAGAAAAGGTGCCTCCAACAAAATGTATGAATGTACATGTTTCCATGTTACAATCAATAAAGAGTGTTGTTTATTCTCAAACAATCACAAATGCTCAGCCTGCGGGCAGAATGAGCCAGGTCAGGCAGGTGATGCAGTCCCCTGCAGACACACTGGGGGGCGACAACGCCCCGCCGACGGTGCTGCAGGTCAGCGGGCTGGCTGCTCACTTCCCTCAGTGGCGCGCTTGCGCCCCCTCTCCGTGGGTGCTGCGAACCGTTGCCATGGGTTACCGGTTGCAGTTCCGGGTCAAGCCGCCTCGTTTCCAGGGAGTCGTAAACACGACTGTCAACACCGAGGCGGCCATGATACTCAGAGAGGAAATAAAGGCGCTATTGCGGAAAAGAGCAATACGAGTGGTCCCCGCTTCGGAGACAGACAAAGGTTGGTACAGCCGCTATTTTGTTGTTCTGAAAAGAGGGGGAGGGCTTCGTCCCATCCTCGACCTGCGAGTCTTGAACACGTATCTACGTACGTACAGGTTCAAGATGCTAACACTCAGACAGCTCTTGAATGCAGTCGGCCCGGGAGATTGGTTTGCGACAATCGATCTAACAGATGCTTATTTTCATGTGGCTATACATCCGAAACACAGGCAGTTTCTGAGGTTTGCATTCGAGGGCGTAGCCTACGAATACCTAGTGCTGCCGTTCGGGCTGTCGCTCGCTCCTCGCACCTTTACGAAATGTGCCGAAGCAGCGCTAGCGCCCCTCAGAGAGAGAGGCATCCGCATCTTAGCCTACCTAGACGACTGGGCTCTCGTAGCTTGCTCCAGAGAGCAGGCGGAGACACAGCTGTCACTGGTTCTGTCACACATTCAGACACTGGGGTTCTCTGTGAACTTTCAAAAGAGCTCGCTAATCCCGAGTCAGCAGATTTCTTTCCTTGGTTTGGAAATATGCTCGCTTTCCAGCCGCGCACGTTTGTCGGAGCACAGAGTGGCCGCGTTTCATCGCTGCCTCGCTCAGTTTCAGCTGGGACGCAGACTGCGTTTCCAGACGATATTACGCTTGTTGGGCATGATGGCATCTATGATCGCCATAGTGCCACTTGGACTGTTAAAATGAGAGCGTTTCAACGCTGGACTCTCTCTCACCGCCTGTGTGCATCGCGTCACCTCCGGAGGAGGCTGCGGTAACCGCGTCTTGCATGCTAGCTCTCCGTCCTTGGAGGAGCCCAGGCTGCTGCATCAGGGCTCTCGGATTGGGAGGGTGTTGTTTCGCAAGGTGGTGTCCACAGATGCTTCCCTAAGAGGGTGGGGAGCGCTGTGCGAGGGTGCATCAGTGAGAGGGATCTGGTCCGCAGCTCAGCGCCAGCTGCACATCAACCACTTAGAGCTGTTAGCAGTGTTCTTAGCTCTAAAGCATTTCCGTCCAGTCCTGGAGGGCCAGCATGTCTTAGTCAGGACGGACAATTCAACAGTGGTGTCTTACATAAACAGGCAGGGAGGAACACGCTCTCTTCCCCTGTTGAAGCTGTCTCGCTCTCTGCTGTTATGGTGCACTGTTCATTTTCTGTCTCTGAGAGCCACCCATGTCCCGGGCCACCTGAACCTGGGGCGGACCTTCTCTCCAGGGGGCCCTCTGGTGAGAGAATGGAGGTTACACCCTTTAATAGTGGCTCAGATTTGGGATCTATTTGGCAAGGCGCAAATAGATCTTTTTGCTTCCAGGGTAAATACTCACTGCCCCCTGTTCTTCTCCATAATCGACCACGATGCACCCTTGGGCTTGGACGCGCTAGCGCACCAATGGCCAGACGTGCTCCTGTATGCATTTCCCCCAGTGGAAATGATATCTCCAGTTCTAGAGAGAGTGCGTCGGCATTCCCTCTCTCTGATTCTAGTGGCCCCTTGGTGGCCCACAAGGTCGTGGTATGCAGAGATAATCAGCCTGCTAGCAGCGAGTCCTTGGCAGCTTCCTCTCCGCAGGGATCTCCTCTCTCAGGCGGGAGGAGAAGTGTTTCATCCGCGCCCAGATCTGTGGCGCCTTCATGCTTACCTGCTGAGAGGCTAAACTTGATTGCTAAGGGTTTGCCACCCAGTGTGATAGCGACAATCCAGAGCGCTAGGGCCTCATCTACTAGAGGCTTGTACGCTTACAAATGGCGAGCCTTCGAGCAATGGTGCCAGGACCGCCACACTCTCCCATTTCAGTGCTCTATTGTGGATGTTTTGACATTCCTGCAGGAGCTGCTGGATAAGGGCCTTTCATTTTCGACAATTAAGGTTTATTTAGCAGCTATATCTGCTTGTCATATTGGCTTTGACGGGGTGACACCAGGTGCACATCCCCTCGCCATACGTTTTCTGAAAGGGGTTCGCCGGCTGAGACCCGTGCTTAAGTCCAGTGTCCCTGCTTGGGACTTGTCTTTGGTGCTGGAGGCCCTTTGTAGCCCCCCGTTTGAACCCATCGAGTCTGTGGATATGAAATTTCTTTCATATAAGACTGCATTACTTCTCGCTTTGGCTTTGGCAAAGCGAGTGGGTGACCTTCATGCGCTGTCCGTGCATCCCGCCTGCACACAGTTTTCTCCTGATGGCCACAAGGTCGTATTGCGTCCAAATGCTGCCTATTTTCCCAAGGTCATGCCTGCATCTTATAGCTCAATGGAGTTTGAGTTGCTGAGCTTTTGCTACCCTCCTTTTGCATCTGAGGAGCAGAGGAGGATGCATTCTCTTTGTCCAGTGCGTGTGCTACGCACCTACATTGAGCGCACTCAGAATGTGCGTTTATGTGACCAGCTGTTTGTCTGCTTCGCCAATCCAAATAGAGGTAGAGCTCTGTCCAAACAGATGCTGTCCCACTGGATTATAGAAGCTATCTCACTGGCATACGGCACCAGAGGTCTTGCTTTGCCCCACGGGGTGAGAGCTCATTCCACCAGGGGGATGGCAACCTCATGGGCTCTTTTTAAAGGGGTGCCTGTAGCTGATATTTGTGCGGCAGCTAGTTGGGCATCACCGCACACTTTTGTGCAGTTTTATCGGTTGGACGTTACAGCCCCTTCGGTGGCTCATACTGTCCTTTCTGCTGGGTCTACCACTCACTAAGGAAGTGGTGGCCCGATTCGTTCGGTGGCTGCTCTGTGGGCGGTATATATGTCCCATACTTATGTGTTGTACCGAGTGAATCGACTGAAAGGGAACGAATAGTTATGTCTATAACTTCTGTTCCCTGAAGGAGAGGAACGAGGTACAACACAAGGTGGCCCCACTGAGCAGTTTGGCTCGGTGAAGAGCGGCTATCGAACTGAGGGATGACTGTGATGAC
This sequence comes from Oreochromis aureus, assembly GCF_013358895.1. NCBI lineage: Eukaryota > Metazoa > Chordata > Actinopteri > Cichliformes > Cichlidae > Oreochromis > Oreochromis aureus. The sequence continues at coordinate 41,520,149 of NC_052948.1, read as the reverse complement.
AGCGGCTATATGTGCAGGCGGGGCCGTGCGCGTGTCATCACACGTCATCTGCCTTAAAGGCGTGAATAAAGGTTTCTTCAGCCAGGACACGCGAGGGCGTGATATCCCATACTTATGTGTTGTACCTCGTTCCTCTCCTTCAGGGAACAGAAGTTATAGACATAACTATTCGTTTGTATCTGCCATCCCTTCTGATGGCAGAGCTTGCACAGTCAAGCAAAAAATATGACAACACAAGCCCCGCATGAAATACTGGTGTCCTCAAAACAAAATGTACAAAGTAAATGTCTTTAATTATAATTTAACTGAGCATAAGAACTGGTGTAATATACACCCTTAACTTCACAGGCCAATTAAACTCTATTTAAGAGGCATTTTGCAGAGTTATTCCCAGTCTCTTACTCTGGTTTGAACAATTCCCTGCAAATTTCTTTCAGTTACAAGATTTTTGAGGATTTTCTTGCTTGTGCTGTTTTTTGTTTATAATATTGTAATATTAGTATTGCCTTGTAGTAACAACTAGTCCATTTTATAAGGCTTCATTCTTTCATCATTATCCTGATGAGAGGTCTGTTTCTGATTCAGCTCTTTCTCTTGGACGGATGCCTTAAAAAATCTTTAGAGGCTCTTTGGTATGTCGCAGAATTCCCAGGTGAATCAATGACAGGAGGCTGCCCAGTGCCTAAAGCAGTGAAACGCTAGTGAGCATATTTGTTTTTAAAACTGTACTTTTATTTGTTTGTAACAATGCCTATTTATCTGTCGGTATCAAGCGATTGTTGCACAATTATAAAGACAAAACTATATTTACTGGGATGAACTCTGCAGTGCATTTACCAAAACTTCCTCATGTCCACCCCTTTTTGGGGAATCAAATTTTCTTCTAGTTACATGAAGTTGGCCTTAATGACACATGGAAAACCTTGAACACTGATAACGGTTCCCCCGCTGCTTTTGTAAAAATAATGAAAACTGAAGAATATCAAGAAATTATGGACTAACCACCCAAGAGTTGCATCATTAGTGCCCCTCTCAGCCTTAAAGGCTGCAAAAATCATTGTTTTTAGTGTGAAAACAAAGCTGCATGTGAGGACCTATGACTCTTGTTCGCAGCACACGTTGAAGACACCTGCTGTTAGATTTACCTGGATCTTGAAAGCCCCCTGGGCAAGTTGGAGCTGCTGCTGGGATAATAGTGTTCCCGCTCTTTCTCCTCGCGTCTCCTTTCTGATGAGTTGCCCCTTCTGTCCTTTCTCCCTGGGGAGTGTGAACGGGATCTGGACAGAGAGCAGAACAAAGAGAATGAAAGATGGGAGAAATCGTTAAATATCAGAAGGCAGAATATGAGAGAGAAGCAAATGTACTGGAAATAAAGAAAAAGAGGAGAAGAGTGAGGCAGAAAAAAAAAGGATAAGCCTAATGTAGTTAAAGTGAAAAGGAAAAAAAGGCGACATGACGGCTTTTGCACAACTGAAAATGAAGAAAAGATGGGTTTGAATAAGATTTTTAATTATTTCAGTAAACTTTTGGAAGACCTGAACGTGGCGCAATTTACAGATAAACACTGTTTAAATACTGAGGAACGCTGAACAGGAAAAAAAAAATCATTATTGAGTTCATTACTTTAATACAAGTTATATAAAAGGACTCACAAAATGGAAATACTACTTTTATTCTTAACTAGGCAGAAAAGCATTAAGTATTTATGAATATTTTAAGAAATTAATAACCTTGTCAGATTTCTTTCCATAAAGGGCATAGCCAAATTTATTTTGTCCCACTGGCTAATATGCAGAACATGCATGCCATTTACAAACACAACATAGCAAGGCTGGAAAATGAAACAACCAGGATAAGATTAAGAATACAGCCTGCTTGTGTCCGTCTCTTCCCTATCACAATATTCTAATAGTTGAACCTCTCAGTTCAGTTACCTTGCTCAAAACAAACAAACAAACAAACAAAAAAAACCCCCAAACCCCACAAATCTGTAGAAAGGCAGCATAAACACAAAGCAAAACATAATGACAAAAAAGAAATAACAGAAGGTATTAAAAGCTTCTTTTCAGTTGCCTGTGGCTGGAGTGACCAGCATCACTGTTTCATTCATTCTGACTTTTTTGTGGTGGATTAAAAAAAATAAAAAAAGACTGACTTTTCAGTGGAAGCGTCTTACCTGGACCTGCGGGATCTCCTGTAGGCACTGGGAAGGGAGTGTTTGCTCTTTGATCTCGATGCTGACCTGGACCTTGACCTCCTCTTGTGTTTTTTCTTCTTTTTGTCTTTGTCCCTCCCTTTGTTCCTATCCTTGTCTCTGTCTCTCTGTCTGTCCCTGTCTCTGTCTCGATCTCTGTTTCGATCTCTGTTTCGATCCCTATCCCTATCTCGATCTCGATCTCGATCTCGGTCACGATCTCTGTCGCGTTCTGGACCTTTGGAGGAGGTAATATAACAGGAAGATGATGATGACGAGACGGATGGGGGCTCTCTGGTGTGGTGGCTTCCGTGGTTCTCCACAGACAATCTTTGATCCTGAGCATAAACAGGTGGTGCAGGGGATACTTGAGGAGGTGCAGGATCGGCGAAAGCAGAAAAAGCTTCTTGCAGCTAAAGAAAGACAAAATGAGGACAGAGAGCAAACAAACGTCAGTATTATTTTGTTGTTTATTTCCCCCCACATGCACACTACCTTCCTATATCTGATATTGTGGACAATTAACAAGCTTGTCTACTTAAAAAGATGAAGGCAATGGACAACCCTGGCTGGAATGTGTTTACCCCGGGGGTGGGGGAACTCCAGGCTTCGAGGGCTGGTGTCCTGCAGGTTTTAGATGTGTCCTTGATCCAACACACCTGATTTAAATGGCTAAATTACCTCCTCAACATGTCTTGAAGTTCTCCAGAGGCTGGTAATGAACTAATCATTTGATTCAGGTGTGTTGACCCAGGGTGAGATCTAAAACCTGCAGTTCCCCACCCCTTTTCTACCCTAATCAATGTTACATATTACTGAAACTTGCATTTCAAAGTATCCATGAAAAAAAAAAAAAAACTAACAGAGCTTCCTTTTCTCATCTTAAAACTCAAATCCAAAACAAGTTGGAACACTGTATATACTGTAAATAAAAACAGAATGCAATGATTTGTAAAACTAGAATATAGTAAATACATTAAATGTTGAAATGTTGAAGCTAAAAAATATTAGCTCATTGAAATGGATGCCAGCAACATGCGTCAAAAATACTGGTGGCCACCAGTGGCACCCTTCAGCCCTCTAATAGATGCACCTCTGGTAACCTTTTGAAAATCCTACATGATCTCGTTCTTGGGTTATTGCAAGAGTTTCAGAAAACCTGACCGCTGACCTTTTGGTCAAGGTCACTGGCTTTCAAACTTTTTCAAGATTTTTATTAAATGCACTGATAGCATCAATTTCAAAATCTCATGTTGTCTTGCGTGTCCACGAGATGTTGATGATAATATCTCATCAGTCTTACAGGTAAGGGGTAAAACCCTGGGAGGGGAGAAACAGCTGGGGAACACTGTGCAAGTAATTAGGTTAACTGGTGACAGATCAGTAACATAACTGGGTATAAAACGAGCATCTTAGAGAGCCATTGCTTCTCTAAAAGACAGGCAGAGTTTCACCAATCTGCAAAACACATACGTCTACAAATTGTGGAACTATTTCAAAATACATGTTCCTCCTTGTACAATTCTGAAGACTTTGAATATATAACATCAAAAGATTCCTGGAATCAGTATTGGATGCTTGTGATCTTCAGGGCCTCGAGTGGTACTACATTAAAAACAGGCATAATTCTGTTATGGAAATCACTGCATGAACACAGCTCACCGTGACATTCACAAATGCAGGTGAAAGCTATATCGTGAACAGAAGCCACATATAAACATGATCCAAAAACGCCACTCTGGGCTAAAGCTCATTTAAAATGGACTGAGGCAAAGTGGAAAACTGTTGGTCAAATGAATTTAAATGTGAAATTTCTTTTTGGAAAACATGAATGTTCCATCCTCCAGACTAAAGAGGAGAGGGAGGATCTGGCTTTTTCAATGCAAAGTTCAAAAGCCTGCATCTCTGATGGTAGCTTGCATATCTGGAAAGGTGCCATCAAAGCTCAAAGGTTATATACAGGTTTTAGAGCAACATATGCTCCCATTCAGACAACTTTTTCAGGGAAGGTGTTGTATATTTCATATCATTCCATATTTACATCTAGATGAGGCCTTTCTCAGCAAGACATTGCTCAACCGCATACTGCATCTATTCCAACAGCATGGCTTCAGAGTAGAAGAGTCTGTGTGCTGAAATGCCTGCAGTCCACACCTTTGACCAGCTGACAGCATTTGTTGTATCACTAAATTTACAATCCCAGAAGTCCTACAATTGTTGAGCAGCTAGCTACTATCAGACAACAATGAGACAATAGTCCTCTCTCAAAAGACCAACAACTGGTCTCTACACAGTGGCCCTGTCCCACCTTTTTTGACACATGTAGCTGCCATCAATTTTAATATACCCTTTTAAAAAACAAGAAAAAGAAAAAGGACATATTCCTAGAAATATTCAATATATTCTCTATTTTATATGGTAAATAATGATTGCATTTTGTTTTTCTTCACATTTTACACAGTCCCACAAACGTTTTGGAGGTGTGCTTGTAATACACTATATTATGCTATATAGACAGCGGAGCTACCACAGGAAATATAAAGGTGAAATATGTCTAGTCTGTATTCACGTATGCTGGTTAAAAATGCTTAAGATAAATGTGATTAATTGTTTTCTTAATTTTCTAACTTGACTTATTTTCTGCTCTAAGGCCTACAGCTGCACAGTGTCTACAATCACAAAAGGTGAAGAAGAAAAATGTATTTGAGGTTTTTTTCCCTCTCTCTTTAGAGACGGTACTATAAATAGTCATATGCACACTGAAAGGGACATGGGATCGTAACAAGGCTGGCTCAGGAAAAGTGAAAGTTTCTTACTCTCCTGGGAAATTATTGCTCATATTCTTTCCTTTAAAACAGAAGGAAAACTGTGGTTACACAACACAGTGCAGCCCTCTGGCTACACACTGAGTTACAACTGTCAGCTGCAAAGTGCCTCTAATTACCCCAGTGTGAGTCTGTCTGTTCATTTTAGATTGGTCAGCTGCTGGATTCACACTGAAAAACTGGCTTCAGTCCATCAGTGGATTAAATATGGCAATAGATTTTCCAAGGACAGACTTTATCTAACAGGGTTAGGTCTTAGATTGCTCCTGAGACGGCCAATTTTAAATTTGTGTATATTCCCAGTACTAAAGGGGCATCTGGATGAAAAAGAACATCAAACGGCATCCTTTATGTGGTGAGATAAAAAAAAAAAAAAGATTATGAGTTCTGCAATAAAGCAATCCAAATAAATTTTTCCAACTTCAGCTTAATATCAACAGAGCTGTCTGATGGATCTAATTCACTCACCCTCACCCATCTGCTAAAATTTGTAAGAAAAGAGAGAGAGAAAGGGACAAAGAGAAATATGGGGTGAGAGATGATGATGATGAAACAACATGAGAGAAGAAGCCAAAAAAATAGAAAGAAAATGTGCTCATGACAGAAGAAAATAAGTGTCTTAAAACAGACAGAAGCAGAGAAATGGAGGATATTTATTACACTGCAGTTTTTACACCCAATCTGGTGTCTAGCTTGAGGGAAAGATAATGAAATGATAGGAAGAAACGATGGTTTCAAATTAGGATTGGCATATGGGAGGCTTATCCCAACACCAGGCACACGAAACGTCTGCCCTCTCACACCTGTTCTAGCAAGATATAGAAGTTCAGACAGTAAGAGGTGCGGGAAAGAAAAGTACTGTCCTGGGAGCATAAAGGAACAGAAGCAAAGGGAAACTACATTTTCCAAGTCTTCGAGATTTTTCGTGTACTAAAAACGACCTGGTATATAATAATAAAGAAAGCATTTATCACGTGAACCATGTGACCAACAGTGAAGAGCTCTCACACAGAGAATGGTCGTTAATTAAGCGGTCAGTTACAGAGCAAGCGTTATCTGCTACTGTTGGCAGCCAGTTAGAGGACCGAAAACAATATCACTGCTTCATCATTGCCCTCCATTTCACTCCTCTTACCAACAGCACCCAAAGGTGCCATCTGAGCCCTGACATGTTCGAATGAAGCTGTAAGAGCAGCTGAATTAACACACCTATGTTTGACAAAAAGACCAAATCAGCTGAACAGATAAATGACACAAGCAAAGCCAGACTGAATCTGCACAAATCTTTGAGTATATCAATCTGCAGGAAACACAAAGCTACATATCCACCACCGTCACCAGACCTCGATGAGCCAAAATGTAATAAGAAATGGCTAAAACGGCAGCAAATCAGAACACTGAAAGTGTCACTTGGAAAAGGATAAATTGCCTGGGCCTAAAACGCTTAGCCAGCGGGTTCTGTTTACTCTTGTCAGTTTACACTATCCACTACACTGCAGCAGAATAATCAACATGATGGGTACTATGGGAAACATGGAGCGCTTACATCAACAGCTCCAAGTCAGCTCATTTTGCATCGCATCAGCAATCACATCTGTCCTCAAAGCTACTAAGAGTTCCACCAAATTGTACTAGTGGATGATCCTTCTTTGTGACCCTCCAAATTACTGCCATTAGGATATTCACAACAATTCGTGTTAATCACATTAATCCCTTTCGATTTCCATACACTTGCAACAAATTCAGGTAAAATTTGTTCTTCAAAGTGACTCTCCAAATTAATAAATTGGCGAACATGTCTTACTTAAAGGGGGTTAATCTGCAAAAAGCTTTAATAGAAACTGAAAAACCTATCCACTCGAACAATTACACTGCACTACTGTCTGCCTTGAGGATGTGTGACTTTTTACCATGTCCTATTCAATGTGTACCTCATACCAGCGTTAAGTAGATTTTACTACTTTTTCCCACCACTGAAACAAAATACTTTGAAGACCGAATACACACAAAATTCAAACTTTTCTTTTTAAATATTCAACTAGTACACAGCTAATTTACAGTAGGCTATTGGCCTGACTCTTGCCTTAGGATATTTACACTCTGATAGCCACTGCAGAAGACTGAGAACATCTGGTAAAGAAAGAAAGAGCTGGCACAGTAGTGACAGCAGCCTGTCCGCTGCCACCTGGTCTAACAGGCAATATTCCAGTTCACCACAAATCAGTTGGGCTAACATGAGGAGCTGACATGCAACATCCATCACACAGACAGGCAATCTACACATCAAATGACCACTATCAGAGACTTATTTACACTATAAAGTATTGCTGCCTTTTTGTGACAGACAAAAGGCTTTAAAAATTTGCATTATTGCAACACCTTCGTAGTACTTTACAAAGGAGAATTTTAAAACAGAATCTCCGTACCCTACATGAGGTACAGAGATTTGAGAAATAGAACAAAGGAGTGAAGAAAAGAAGTTTTCTATAATTCAGTTTGTATCTTTAGAGTGACGCTGTGATTTGCTGATAGGCTCTGCACCTCTCCATTGGAGTCTATAAACATTTTAGGCAATCTACAATACAGCTGCATTAAGAAATTTACATACATTCATCAGGCATGTATGCCAGCCTAATTTTGGGCTTTTACTTATTTTTTTAACAGTTTTTTTTATATTTGGTTAAATGTCCCTTAGCAAGTTCTTGACCAGACCCTTTTGTTAGCCATGAACAAGGTTCTGGCTAGATATTTAATTATTCATCTTGACATAAATGCTAGAGTTTATTGAAATGTGTTGGTTTCCTGGCGGGGACCCAGCTTTTAAGCTCAATCCACACATTTTCAATAGGGTTGAGGTTGTGGATTTGGGAAGGACATTCCAGTAGCTTAATGAAGGCCTGCTTTATCCAGTCCAAAATCAGTTCTGATGTATATTTGGGATCATTGTTATGGTGGAACACCTGATATTGGTTCTAGGTTTTTACCATTTATCTGTGAAGTTGACAAATTTGGAGGTAGTCATCTCTCTTCACTATTCCATCTACTTTGTGTAATGTATCAATACCACTGACAGCAAAACAGCCCCAGAGAATGATGCTACCACCACCATTCTTGAGAGCTGGTACAGTGTTCTTGGGTTTGAAAGGCTCGCTGAGGAGAAATTCAATTTCACCACAGTCATTTATATAGTTATACCAAGGATTTTAGAACAAAATCCAAAGAAAGTAGCATTTTCCACAAAATATGCATGCAAATATGTGGTGACTACATATGGTGGGTATGTGCTTGAGTTTTATCTTGAGAAAAACAGCCCCACTCTATTTATGCCATTTTAGTTTTGGAGTTAATGTAGTCATGTGTAATATGAATAACGATTCATATTACACATACTATTATTTGTTAAAAATAGAAACAGACAACAAAAAACACTATGCAACCTTTGCAACCATTCACCTACCTCAAGTTGTGCACATGCATCTAGCTCAGCTCTCTTTGCCTCAGGTTCTCCAGCGAATGGGCTACGGAGAGTCTGTAGGAAGAGTGCCGCCTTCCTCTTCCTCTCTGCCTGTAGCTGTTTCTCCTTAGACTCCTTAGATGCCTGGGCCAGCTTCTCCCTGGCTGCCGCCGCTAGACGATCCTCCAGTTTCTGCTTAGCTAAGTGACGAGAGATGAGAGGGTAAACACAGGAGACATGGTTGGATTGCAGGCATTGTCCCTTTTTTGTTTTTCTCACTGCCAGATATGCAGCTACTAAATGGCGGGAACAAAGGACTGACTTGCTCTGAGAGAAAAGTGAGAGAAAAGGAGAGCTTGTTCTGGTCACAAGTAAATTCCCTGTGGAAATAAAAGAATTAAAAAGAAGAGAAAGCAGAGGGACACGGAATGAAACATGAAGAGATAAACAGTGCGGGGAAAAATTCACATTTGTGAAGCGAAAAACAAGCAAAGACTATAAGAGTACATTTCTGCCCTTATTGTCACATCTAACTAAGGTAATGTCTGGCATTTTTCTGACTTTCCAAGTGCTGAAGACTGACAAAGTTTCTACTCTAAAAGATAAGGCCCGACTAAATCCCCGATGATGCATAATTTCATGCAATTCAAGGTTTGTACAGAGTAGGAGGGAACGTGGGTGGAGAAGAGAAGACAGGCATCTAACTGACAATGGGAGTGGAAAAAAATGCATGGTTTGAGAGATGAGGAAAGGAGATGAAGTGACAGAGATGGGTAGGGGATACATAGGTAAGAAGAGCACAGCGAATGTAATGGGGCACAGGGAGCAACGGCATGAGCGAGCAAAAGAAAAATAGGGAAGACAAGACAGTATAAAAGCAAATGCTTGCGGAAAACAAGTTGTATAAGTTATGCAACCGCTGGGTCTACTGTTATCTCTTTGGGGTTAAAAATAGGCTGGCTGCTAAAGCAAATCATATTTGAGTACAATGAACAACAGCCAAGTGGAGCAGAATCGGTACCCTAGACACTGACATAGTCCTGCCTAGCCTCAATCTGACTCCTGTATTTATAGATACATTTGACTAATGTAATAGAACAATAAAACTAAATCAAACTCCTTACTTCCATTTACTTCCACTTCATCATTTGGGGATATGTCAAGTCATTATTTCAGTCATGTATCAGGTAAACCTCAAACATGATCTACCTTTAACTGTTTTTCTCGGTTTAACGCTACAATACTTAATCAATATGCTTAAATTATGACATGAAGCCTTGTGACTGTTAAAATAAAAGTTTATTAAAGCCTTTGACTTCTTGCAAAGAGCCAGAAGCCCAAAAAGTGAGGCAGCAGGCATTTCCTGAATTCTCCTAGCTGGAGGCTTCAGGTCGTCTTTTATTTCCTCCAACAAATTAAGAAATGTCTCGGCAATCGATATGTTCTGCCAAACACCTTCCTCGGGCATTTCAAATAAAGTACCTCAAGTGGAGAAAAATTCTCTTTCTTCTACCACACACACTCTTGTTCGTCACAGAGCCCGTTCTTAGCAGCAACTACTGCATTCATATCAAGCACAAAATGGGTTACGCCACATTTTTGAGTGTTGGGGTGCACTCACCATCTTTAGTCAATACCAATTCCATGTGAATGAAATGAAATAATGAAATGAAAATTGTGTTTGTACAAAGACTAAAATCACACACATTTAGTCGTAAATGATGGCAGTCTGAACAATTTATGCAGTTCTCCCTAAAAACCGCACATGATGGCGCTCTTCCAGGCCATCAACACAGATTAGTGTTTTGCAACCTGCCACCGTTTCTCCTATCTGATCAAGTTAGGCCTGCTGACTGACAGCCACTTTGCCATACAGCAAAGCCAATTCAGTCAGCTTTTTATTAGGGTCTTCCAGTCTTTCTCTTTTGGTCTGTGAGCTCCAGGAGAGGCCATTACACTCCAAGAGTGTTCCACTGAACCTAAACGGCACCCGTCAACTATCTTGATGCTGAAAAGTTACACATTTGTCTTTGATTGTCTGTCCGTCTATCGTTTCAGGCTCCGTTCTGCAGCTAAGAGATTATTACTCTTGCTCTCTATCATCAGACATCAATGGGGCATTCTTACAGACCTAAGATGTCTGTTGGGCATGAACTGACAAAAAGGCCGGCATGTCAATCACGTCTCTCTGACAAGCATGGGGACAGACGTTTAATAACACAGGTGTAAGTCATCAGGGAAGGTGTCCAGTTTTGCTGAAGCTAGGCACCAATTGCAGGTTTCTAAGGTTGTCAAATTATAACAAGATTGAAAAAAAAAAAAAAAAAAAAAAAGTACATCTGTTTTCAGATTCCAAGAAAATCAATTCATAAATACATAAATAAACGATACAGCTTTAAAATAAATAATCGAGTGGATAAAAAGTTTTTGAATAAGTGACTAACCCTGAAAACTTAATGGGCAAATTCTTTTCTTTTGATTTTTAAAATCTTTCAATCGCTTGTGAAGGACATTCTGTAAAAACTATTACAGCACTATGGTCAAAGCCCTGATCAGAGCACAGTGTAAACTTCTTGGAGAACAAAGGGGGACTTTTCTATGTATGCATTAGGATGCAGTATTTCTATATTTTAGGCAACATATTTTCTGTTGGAAGACTTTGCTGAGCCAGCATGATGACATTCTATATCTATAATTCCATTATGCCATTGGGGGAGATGTATATCATGCACTTTACTATACTATATAGCTAGATTCTTACCTTAGGGTACACCCTGTTAAGGGAATTTATAATTTAGACTTTTGTGGATTTATGCATCTTCTCACTTCTTGTTTTAAAATTTATTTTCTGCCAACCCTCCCAGAAAGCCAGAAGGTGTGAGAGAAATCACTTGGAAGCTGAGCTCATTTACTGAAACAAAAACCTCACTTTTAGCAGACCTGCATTAAATCGCCATTGAGCTGGGGAAATCATCCCGTTTTTCCAATATCCTATCTAATGTACAGGCAGTGGGGCAGTTTGAGAGCACAACAATATTTTATGACTTGTCCAAAATTATTCTCCAAATAAAGCTTTCTGTTGCAGACCTGGCTAAAATTAGCATTTAAAGAGCTACAGAGCCTTCATACTGTCATTGCATTATCATTTTTTTTTTGTAAGACCTTTACCTTGCTTTGCTTCTAACTCCTCCAAACTGAGGGTGGGTTTCTTCTCTTCTGGTACGCTGACTGGAGGAGGCTCCTTATCAATCATCTCAGCTCCACCCATCACAGCTTCCAGCCCCTCCTCTTCCAACAACTTCAAGCAAACACGTCAGAATTTATTCTTAAAATGGTACTAAAACAACAATGAGTTTTAAATGTGCAAAAACTACCCCAAGATCTGAAGTGAGTGCAACAAACAGACAAAGCTGAGCTAGACCTTGTCCTCATCCGAGTCATCGTCCAATCGAACTCTGTTCTTCTCCAGTGGCAGCATGTCATTTTCCTTTGCCTTGATGGCAAAAGAGATGGGCGCAAAAGAGGCTGTAATGGCACAAAGACATGAGTTAAAATTATTTGAGAAAAGACCAAAAAAGATTCAGGTGAGTTGATATTGGAAAAAAACGTTGCGCAACTGGATTTTTTCTTGACAAATCCAAGTTAAAAAGAAAAGCGAAGTATGGAAAACATTCAGAAGAGACCAGACTTTTGAAAAATAAGGGACGGACAATAAGAACAAAGAAAGACAGATGAACATGAACATATTGTTTCCCATTCCCCCACATAACCTTAATATAAGATCCTGATTCTTATTGTGAAGGGCTGGATGGTTTACTTGTGCAACTAATCCAACTAGTTATTAGTTTTCCCTCGCGTGCACCCTGATATACTGCGTCTGAGGAGTCTCTGAATGCGGGCCTTAATTTGAATATGCGTACATGTTTACGGCTCCCGCCAGCGTAGTGGTAAGCAGACTCTTTCATCTTTGCATAGCCATTTCCGGCCTGATATTACTAAATGAAATTGCCCGCATAAATACCAACAGACTCACAGGCGGCTATGCAGAGACAACAGTATATGACACATACAATCATCCACATGCACACCAGAGCAAATATACTCATATTTCCCCAAAGGCTTTGCATCCCATTCACTGAAGTAATAAACTAAAAAAGGGAAAAAAAAACCCAAAACAAAAAACAAAAAGTGCAAGCAGCCCTGCGATCTGAGAATGAGTTTATTTTTGCATGAGTTTGTGTCCTACCTTTTGTCAGCTTGGACTCCTTGTCTGACTGAAGCTTATTAGAATCCTCCACCTCTTCGGTCTAGATGATGAAGCACGAGAGAATAAGGAGAGAAAATGAGAAAAGGATCAGCCTGCTTTTCTTTAAAATGTTAAAAGCTAAGCCATAAACATTTTCCAGAGGCTTCACAAATTCTGTACATCTAAACCTTGTTGCATTTTTCAGCAATGAATCCACGTTATGGGTAAACCAGTAGAACAAGAGACAGATGGTCTTGTAAATGATATTTCTTGGGAACTTGCATGCCTTAATTTTTATAAAATGTACTGTAGATTTGATATAAAGCAGCACAATGCAAAAAAAAAATGTTGGAGCTGGGAAAGTTTTTCAAAGATACACTGTCTATCCACTGTCGGTACAAGTAAACAATATTTAATTGGCTGGGTGGTTGAAAGAACCAACCTTTAGTGTTAGTGTATGTTATAGTCAAGGTATAAATTCAATGATGCATGGATCACTGAATGAGTCACTCCTTTGGTTTCCAATGAAACAATAACTCTTGTATATAATTATTGTAATTATCCATCTGCAGGGATTTTCACAGTGTGATAATTTTTTTTTCAGGGTATTACAACTTAAAACCAACTTGACAAGTCTGAACTTAAAAAATGGCAACAAAGTAAATTGCCTAAAAATACTATTGAAACTTGGCTCTTTTTGAAGTTGTCTGTTATGTGTAGACAGAAAACTCGTTAATCCTTTGAGTTAGGTGCCTTTTTTAATGCTTGAATGCTTCATAGGTCAGTGTTAAGTGGCTTAACAAACCAAAACAACATTCCTTTGAAAATGGTCGGGTAGCCAGTGCATGAAGAAAAGCTTTCAAAGACAGCCTGCAGAGCTATTGCTCAAGACCACATTAAACAATTATAAGAACGTCTGATTTCGTGGAAGCAAAATATAAAGGAATGAGAGGTAGCTCAAGGATACCACTGACAATAGCTTGGGAATGTGATGAGATGTCAACTTTTATTTCCCACTGAGCAAGTGCATAAGAAGAAGGAAATCATTAACTTGTGTGTAGCAGTAGTCCCCTAAGGTAAATGAGAGTTTGTTCCTGCACTCATGTCAACATCAGCACCTCTTGTATCTAACTGGAGAACACAGCACTTACTGGAAAATCATTGGTCCTTGAATATGGTTTGAGAGGGAAAGACACTGTTGACTCATATCCTTCAAATACTTTTGTTAGGAAAAAATTATAGTAAGAAATCAGATAAATTAGATAGCAGCACAAAGCCTGTGATTTAACAAAGAATTCACTTTTAATTATTTTAGTTTATTTCATTAGATAAATAGTAATTTAATTTCCTCAATTTTTCTATCAACTTCTGAAGCTGTATTCATCACAGCATCACTTTCTGTACTGCAAACTGTAACGAACATTTTCTTTTTGTTTTACAGTAGGAAAAAAATTAAAAACAGATTTTTGAATATTAACTGATACACCTTAAGTAGTTAGGCATTTCATTAAGCACTCATTTCTCTGAATGAGAACTGTTTATAACTCAAGATCAATTAATATCATTTTTACAAGTTTAATTTCACTTCTCGTTCTCCGTTTTCACTCCCGTGTACTTAATTAGAATAGAAATTACACCCTTACGTTGCCTTCCAAAATTCCTGTTTGGTCTGTTACTCCTTAAATCAACAGAGTATCTTCACAAAGCCTTTTTAACAGGCTTGTGTGCACAGACCAGATAAACAGAAACCCTCTGTAGTAATACCTGTGGACCAAGTGCTCTTAGCTGCTATCCCAAATTTAAACTACTGATGGGATGAGATGGAAAATTGATGATGAAGCCAATGCCACAGGAGGGAAAACTCTCATGAGAAACATTTTATCATGTTTGAAGAATGCTTCAAAGGCAACTATCTACTATTCAGCTGTAATTGAACAGTGCTTTCAACAGTCAAAGCACTGTGAAACGCCCAGAGAATAAAACTTAAGGAAAAAAAACAACTTTCAAGTCAAAGCTTACAGGAGAAGCACACTGAAACATTCTGGAATAACCTCAATTGTAAAATGCAGGAATTTGATTGCTCTCACAATTACACCTTTCACTTAGCTTTTACAGTCCTTAAGTAAACGTATCCGCAGGTAACTCTTGAACACAGAACAGTTAAAAGGGTAATAATCCCTCCTTTTCTGGTGCAGCGCTCCAAACTTGGGCTACTCAAGGAAATTGGTTGGATTTCATAGAGCTTTATAGCAACACATTTTAATATTTTCCCACAGCCTACAACTGACCCTTTGCCAAATGAAATAGATTGAGGTCCCTGCTTTCATTCATTTCTCTGATTTGTTCCAAAAGACACTTTAGCCCCTACTGACATTAAACTGTCAACTCAATATAAAAGTAAATTGGAAAACAGACACAGCTATTGTGACATTTTGTTTTTGAAAATTAAATCAATTTAATCTCACTGAAAATTTGTCACATTATAGTTTTCTAGCAAATACAGAACATTGTACTTGAGGCGCAAAATTGATTTAATCATGGTTAATATAAATCAGGGGGGATGAAAACAGCTGTGCTGTAGACCTTACACGTGTATGTGTCAAGTGCTATGCGTAAATTCAACCTGTCAGCTTGTATCCCTGATATAATATCCTTACAAACCTGACTTCAGTTTCTTTTTATTTCAAAAAAAATAAATAATCTGTTCAAGGTGCGAATTCTAATCCCAGTTAGACTGTCACTAGACACTCCAATGTTTTATTATGTATTTATTTTTTAAAATTATAAGATGCTTCCATAACTGATGCAAAAATGAAAGCATCCATTCAAATATCGAAAGCTTGGGCTTTCAGAAGGTGTCACAGTCAACCTAGAATATCGACATAAAAGTGTGAGAAAAGATGGACTATTTACAAAAATACTCCTTTTAATATAATTTCATTTATACACTAATAAAGTGAAGAAAATTTCAAATATTAAACATTTTATTGATACTATATGAAGCAACATTAACTTTTTTCATCAAGTATGAAACTACAAATAATAGCACTGACTGAGAGCAGCAAACTGCATCCCATTAGCCAGCAAAAAATAAACACAAGACAGATTTTCTGATAGAAAAAGCCAAGCACTGCTTGTTGAAACAGCCTGTGCTGTGTCATAATGGACCACACTTCTTTGCACTCTGACAAGCTAATAAATTTGATTTGACATAAAACAAATCGCTCCTTACAAAATTCACTTACTTCTTACCATTTTCTTTCTAGCTCTGACATAAAGCCAATATATAGTATATGAAATATGCTTATGTATTCATACGTATGAAGGATCTCTCCATCCATCCATCTATTTCACTGTTGACATCACAGAGGCATCTCCCGCGAGCAAAAAAAAAAAAAAAATGGGCTGGTAGCGATCTGACTTACAAACAGATGAGAGAACACCAATGCTCAGCTTGGAAACTCGAAACGCTCCCAAGCTGAGGGACACTGAGCATGTTAAGCAATTTCTTAGTAACTCATCTTAATATTTTATTTTTTGATCGCTGTAAAATACCAGATGAACTCAAAGTGAATCAAATTTCTAAAACATGGGAGACATTTCTGGTAACAGGTGGGGTTATCTCAGCGGCAAAACATTGAGCTTTAGAAATGTTGAAGGTACAGACTGAAAGACAAGTTAAGCTGCTGAGCTAGTGTATTACTTTACTTCTCAGTAGTATGGCTGGATCCACCTCTTGTCATTTAATCTCTTCCTTGTTCCCTGCGTTATCCTCATTTATCATTTCCAAATTCTGGTTCAAGATATCTGTAGTGGATGCGCAACAAAAGAAACTAATTTCAAAGTTGCAAAAGCATTAATTTAAGAAAGAGAAACTACAAATAAGATGACGATAATCCCAAGCATACCTGGAAACCATGAACTACATCGAGAAGCACAAGCTGAGACTCCCCAGTGCTCTAACTTTACATCTGCAGGCAGATTTTATACACACTGAGGGCAAAACAGACTAAAAATATCACATATGGAGCCCATCATTCAAGCGCAGCGGAAGATTCTAAGACCAACAATACATGGGAAAGAAATGGTAAGAAAAAGGAAATGATAATACACATACTGACCTATGAGATTTCGCTTAAAGTCAAGTCTGATTAATTGATTATCAATCTTATTTTGTTTGTGTAACATTTGTCCCTACTCTAGCACACAATGTCTTCTTTGGTACTTTCTATTGTGCATTTAATGTCGTCGCTCTGGATGAAATTTTTGCTCCTTGGATTGAAATTTAAAAACTTTCCATTGGTTTGGTTTAGTGATTTTTGGAAAATTAGTCACACTGATCTTTCTGTAAGAAACATTTCTTCACCGTCTTTGTAAAACTGCTTCTAGTCAGTGTCCATGACAGCACTGCTGCTTGTGAGCCACAGCTTTATTAAGCTCTTAAGGGCTTTATGTGGTAATCTTAATCATTTATGGATCTGTAGCAGCGGTGATGCAAATGAGAGAACTGCTTCAGTGCAGTCATTATTAACTGTTATAATTCATTATTATTCATTATGTAGGAACAATATTTAATACTTAGAAGTTTCATGTCTGTAAAAGTAGGTATACCATTAACCAAACCACACACCTTCCAGGGTATTAAAAAAATAAGTAATTAAAGTTTTGATTGAAGGAACCAAGGAACCACTGGTAAAGTAATGTTAAATGGCAAAGAAAGCTAAAGAGAGTTAGATTAACACACAGAGAAGCATAATGTATACAGCGCAATGCTTATATTACCTCTGGCAAGCCTTTTCCTTCCTTTTGCATGAAGTATTTCTTCTTAAATTCGTAATAGGTGTTGTATTGATGCCAGGACTGCAGAAATTCAAACCTACAGTGCACAGAGAGAAGAAAACATACAAAGATGAGAGGCGAGTGCTCAGAAAAATGAGCCGGGGGATGATAAAGAGGTTATGCAATATCTGATGGTAAAATTACTGATAAGAGTTCCTAAAAGTGAGACCTGACTGGAACAGCAGGTTTATTTCTGGTGAGAAAACTTACCGCGGATCATTCTTGGCGCGGACGCTCGCCTCAAACTTCAGACCATTTCTTGCAACGTACTCAGCCAGCTTGTCTATGACCGGCTGGATGTCGGGTGGTGGGGGGATGATGGCTGCTGCTGATGGGGTGGAAACTGGAAGTTCAGCTTTTGAGCTGTTTGGAGGGGAAATTTAAGATGTAAATACAATTTATCTTTTAAAGTTTCAACTTTTAATATGGCATCATTTTCATTCTTGTATTTAAATACACTATGTAATAATTGAATTTAAAATGAAATTTCAGACAAGATAAGCAAAACACTAACTTAGCTTTTTGGGTAAATAACAGTCATCATTATGCTTGATCAAGGTTCTTAAAGAAAACACATTTAATCATTTCTGATTAAGGCAAAACTAAACTAACTGATGTCAAGGCTACCATAAAGAAAAGTGAAAAGCGTTTCCATGCAGTGTCAGAGCCCACCTGGTTTCTGGTACACTTGCTGGAGGAACAGAGCTGGAGTCCTGAGTGGGGGCTGTAGCTGCTGTTGCTACTGTGACAGTTTCAGCAGGGGTGGGTGCAGAGCCCAAATTAGCCACAGCCTCGGTAGAAGCAGGTGGTGTCATGACAGCTGAGGTCATATTGTTATAGTATGAGGTGGCATCTATACCTGGGGGAGGCGGAGCTAAGCAGAACGATCCATCTGGCAGCATGTAATATCCATAGTACACTGCTGCTGAAAACAATTGAGGCAGGAATTAGATCAAGAAACTATTTAACAGTGTGTGATAAAACAGAAACAACACCCCCGCCAAAATGAACTAAATATATCATATATCGTCAGTTGATGCCTCTTTGTTAAGAAACAACTTTCACGCTTATACCCAAACATGCTGTAGCCAGTCATATGAACATTTATTTAGCCAGGAAAAGCTTCGGTGGTATCCAAATATAAAATATCAAAAGTTAAATAGCAGCACACGTCTGAAAACATCCTCACACACTCACTGCTAAAATGCTGCCACCTGTTGGTGGTAATCTGTTCAATTCTAGCAGCTGATAACCACAAAATGTACCTTTACTGACTGACATACATGGATGAATACACAGCTTTGTTGTATGACAAGTATGAGATTTATGACTGAAACCTAAATGCTTTATAAGTAAATGGATGTACAAACCAAATTTTGAATGCGGTAACAAACTGCATGACCTAATTCAAACCATTTCCACACTTATCCAATAAATAATAGCTTTAGGAGGATAACCATATTCAGCTTTAGTTAGGATACACTTAACCACTCAGTCAACTTGTCCTTGAGAGCACTTCTTTTGTGTCCATCTCGTGTGCAGCTAAAGTGAAAAGTGTGAAGAACTGTGAAATAGCTGTTGAGATTTTATATAAATTGATGGGGCATTTATAACAGATTCTAATATGATGAAGTATTTCATTTCAGAATCAATTGTGCAAACTTTCCATTTTAACCTTGGTAAATAACAACCACAGGTCAGACAAAAGTCACCTCTAACTGAAAATGGAAACTGTCACACCAGGCTTGTTCGGCAAGCCTTTAAATAACTGAAGATTTTCAAGGCAGGGAAAATGGGAGAGGTGGAGAAAGACGGCCTCCACTGATCACAGCAAGAGTGTTTTTCAAGTTTAAATTGTTTCTAAACCACCATTTTTCACCTTTTATATAAATAGGAGATATCTATATATTTTCTGTATTTGTTGATGTGGAATTCAAATGAATTTAAATTGTTTATGGAAGTCAACACAGGTGGACATTTTTCCACAGACTTCTGCCAGAAATCTCTTTTTGCAAACGATGGTACCAACACTTGATCATCTTAAAAAAAGAGGTTTACAGGTTACACAGGTACATATTAAGGTTAGGGTGGCTCTGCAGAAAAATAGTTCAGCCACTAAACTGGCCTGCCTGCTGTGCAGCCATGACACCCATTCAGTGTCACCCACTGAAAGCGTTGATAGCAACTGGTCTACATGTTCCCAGAGTGTTGTCAAAATTCTGTATTGCATCATCATGCTACTTTTAAATAAATACAGAATTTAAATCACTGGCAAATTTACAAAGACTTCCAGCTATTTTGGCAACAGGGTTATAAAAGTCAACATATGGCCCCTGTCCAAGAAAAGTTTCTCAATCATCAGCAGGTTTATATCACAAAGACTGTTATTGAAAAAGAAAGAAGAATGTGCAATAACAGGACAAGGACAAAATAAATTGTCAGTGTCAAAGTGGAGGCTGGGAGATATTAACACATTAGTCACTAAGCTGGTTGACTTTAATGACATATCCAGTTTTCTCTAGTCAAGAAAACTGAAAGTGTTTTTAGGCGTTTTGACAGATTGCCTGGGGTTTTCACCCTTACATGCAAAAGACTTGTTGCACAACACCACCCACTGAAAGGATGTTTGCTCTTAAATTCAGAGAGATATCCCTCTTTTAATATTATATTTGGATACCCGTAGCTAGGCATAATAACATCCTCAGTAGTCTGTTTTCGGCAGAAATATGGAAAAGTCTTGATGTTCAGAGCTTGAACATCGATGTGCGTGCTAAAAAACAAACATGTTTTCCTGATTAGTTTGGGCAGATTTAAACTATGAATTAGAAATTGATTTGATTTTTTTCCCCCTGACATTACTGCTATCATCCAAAAGAAAGATCTTAATCAGAACTGAAACTCAAGATACTGGAGTGTG
Organism: Oreochromis aureus; assembly: GCF_013358895.1. Taxonomy (NCBI): domain Eukaryota; kingdom Metazoa; phylum Chordata; class Actinopteri; order Cichliformes; family Cichlidae; genus Oreochromis; species Oreochromis aureus. Next base: position 41,499,674 of record NC_052948.1, on the reverse strand, counting down.
TTATCAAGAGAAAACCATCAGTTTAAGTCACAGCATGCATTCAGTCTTGTGCTACCTTGAAAGTTATAGTAAAATGCCATTATGCTCTGACCCGACAGGAGTGCCATCATGGACTTTTAGAGTTAAGTGAACTAGGGTTGCATTCATGCATGAAGTCATGTTTAGACGTTGTCAGATTAACTTAAAAAAGAGTGAATGTGTTTAAAAACAAACAAACAAACAAACAAACAAACTCACTCAAGCTTTTTTTAAACTCTTTAACTCATTTCATTGTTTGCACATTCATTACTTGAACTATTCTTTAAATTTCTTGGATACTCATTTTATTTATTTCTATCTTGTTAGAATTTTTATTTTGTTATATTAGAATTTTTTTAATGGAGTCTGGCAAGATAAGGATTTCATTGAACAATCTAATCTCCCTGTGTTTATTTATACATGAAGTCTGAGCAATCCCTTTAAAATCACATGTGAAACAGTTCATTCAAACACTCATCTGATACCCAGATTAGCACTGCAGTACACGTTTATCATGTTATAAACCTTCGATCTCTCTGCCTGTCATGACCCCAAACCAAAGGTCTTTGTGGATCTGAATACTGGCTCAGGTCAGGTTAACCGTTTAGGACGCCTGGCCTATCATGGGGAAAAAACCCCACTGAATTCAATATTTCTTTGCTGCAGAGACTGGAAACTATTTTCCTCAATGATAGACTACACTCAGTACTTGTTGAAGGGAGTTTTGATGAATAACAGGCAGTGTATAAGACAAAAGCTGAACAATATAGTACAGAGGGACCCATCATGTAAAGACCATGACTGAAAAACTAAAAATGTCAAAATGCGTTTTTCTATCAGAATGACTCTACTCACGGTCGGCGCTGTATTGTGTTGGTAGACTAGCTGGAGCTTCCTCTTGGTTTGTTACCACTGCTGCTGTCCCATTTCTTTCCTGTTGGGCTTTTTGAATTAGTGCTGCCAGGGGATGATCTGGGTCCATTACCTTAAGAGGCTACAAGACAAAAAAGGCCAGTCCAGTGAAAATAACATTTCACACCATTATGTTATTTGTTGCAAAGCAATACTAAAACATTTGAGTTCCCGCAAGCATTACATGAAAAGGGAGCATTTACTGCATTAAAATATCTTCAACACCCTCTAAAATGGCATATATATAAATATCTTACATTATTCAAATCATACACAGTCATCGTCCTTATTGTGGTATTACAATTCTACAAGATTTAAGCTTTAACCCCATGAAACCTTAAACATTAAAATATGAGTCTTCTGTAGAAAATTACTGGGGAAAATCTGAAAACAAGATCCCTCTTGATGGGAGACAACTGTTAGGCAGCTTCTACTAAAAGGAGCTCATTATGTTTCTTTAAAGAGGCATGCTCCCATTATTGCTGCACAAAGACTAATGGCTCTAATGACAAGGCACATGAAAGCACTAACAACTGAAGTAGCATGAAGACCGGGAAACAGAATAAAGCTCTAAGATATTAGTCTCAGTAACAGACTTGGGTTGCATTAAAGGCATGTAAATTCAATTTTAGATGCCAGATGGTGCTACTGGTTAGAAATGGATCATTCTTACAGAACACCCCCCACCCCACAAAAACCCCACCCAAAACATTAACTTATGTTCACAAATAAAATTAGGCATCTCAACGTTTGAGTATCTTTTCAGAAAAATATCAGCATTATATATTTGGCTGAGAAATTTCTCCTATTAATATTCCAGTCGACCTAAAAGAATTCTGTGGTAACAAGCTTGTTTGTGGAAAACCTCAGATTTCTACTATAAGAAAAAAAAGAAAGAAAAAATTTACAACACCTTCATTAGCTCCTCCAGGCGAGAGCTCCTTTTAGGGGCAAAAAGGCTGGGATGGAGGTAGCTCCCATCTCCATCATCATCTGAATCATCAGAATCAGATTCTGCAGAAAGAAAAAAAAACAATGTACAAATGAAACAAACTAATGCCAGTAATGAATGTTTTTAGTGTATTCCGCACTGTTTGACTACTTATGCGTTGTGATCAATGTAACAATTACACATTAGTTACCGTATGAGACACATGCATATGTAATGTGGTGGATCCAGTGAATGCTTTCTGTAACTCACCCTGCGACTGCTCTTTCTTGCTGTCAGAGGCAACATTGTATCGACCTTCCTTCATGGACCGCAGGATGTATTTGTAATAAGGGTTCAGGTAATGGTCAAAACGAAGAAAGTCAAACTGGGAGTTACCAGACTGCTTCGCCTTCAACACTATCTCAAACTGAGCCCCTTGCTGACAGACAAAGTTGGCCGTCTTCTCAATGATGTTGTGGGTCTTGATGGTTGCCGGCTACAAAAGAGTCAAGAAATTAAGAAATTGCATTTAAAAATGCAGACAGCTTCCATTATTATGTTTCAGTTTCTGAAAAACACTTCTTTTTTTTTTAATTTGCAAAGGAGGAAATTTTTCTCATTTAAGATGCGTGGTGAAAAATTTGTGACAAATAAGCATCGGCACCACAGACGGGGCATTAAGATGCAACGCACAGTACACCAAGGACAGAGGCAATTTTGTTACAGAAACATTTTCATGCCCAGCACTCTTATGCTCATTGTGATGACATTAATTCTGAAAATACACATGGGGTGGAAATCAGTGGAACAAGAAATGGTCCATTATTCATTCATTATTGGTCGCCTTGTGTGCTTTCAATGATTAATCTTTGCCAATACCTAGAGAGTACAGAGAAGTGCAGCAGTCTCCCAAAGAATACACATATCCCATCAAGTTGAAAGTCATAATAAATACCACCTTTCAAAACACTGGCCAAAAAGAGACTGGCGTCCAACAAAAACAGATCATTATTGTCTTTTAAGCTGCCAAGGACTTCCTGACATACACAATCCCTTCTCACTTCCACTTACGAACTTAGCAATTAAGGGAAAAGGGTGTTTGGAACTTTTACGTACTTATTTTATCTCATAAAAAAAAGAGGGAAACATGCTGCCTCGCACCTATTATTCTGCAACGCTGTTACCCAAAGAATAGCCATAAGGAATGCCAATGTGAAAGTAATATGTAACGTTTACAACCATATTGTCTCTCAGATGACAAAGGTTAGTGAGTAAAGATGAATTTGCACCTGCACTTATTGCTAGAGCTGTACTAAAATGTGACACCCTGACCTTATCTAAAATGCTCAAAGACATCCTTGGCCAAGGACCTTTTGAGGTAAACTGCTCTGCTCTCTCTCAGTGTTACCTATTATTCAGCTATACTTGTGAAAACAAGGGCAAATCTAATAATCATAAAATAATTAATAATGGCAAATGAAAATGGCAAAAGTCCACCTTAAGACTACTAAAACAGAACTAATCTAATTAATGGACTGGTAGCTGCTATAATAAAAATGTCTTTTTCATAGCATATAAATAATTTAATTTTACCAGCTTAATAATTTTGAACCAGGCCTTGAATAGTTTCATTAAGAAGCTTGTGAGAAATAAGGCACGTCAAACTGAGCCATGCTCTTATTTTAGTGTGTCACAGACATATTTATCTATCCTTCAGGTAAATATTAGTATCCCATCAGGATGTGTTGTGAAGGTGCCCAATATTCAAGGGCTTCTCCTGGTGGTATTACCTACAAACCAAGGAGTAGAGATTGATAATATATGCAAATCATACACAGCAGCAGCTATGCTGTGTTTGTATGTATGCAAACACAAGCTTGTTTTGATTCTCATATACCTACCATGGTATAATACTGGCACTAAAGCATGCCTTTTTTCACATGCAACATTTGCCGTAGCATTTCCTTAGGGAGGTGTTATGCTTCCCGACAAGTGTTAATCCCTGACTGGGGAGAATGACTCTTTTATATTCATCTTCGAAAGAAGAAAAGCAGGAAAAGCGCATTTGTTGCTTTCACATAAAGTGTCTCTCCCTATACGCTGCCACTAATTCCTAAGTGGGATGGATCACTTCTCAACATCTGTGTACAACGACAGGAGATACCGACTCTCGTTGCATAGGACAGTGGCTACAGGGAATCATCAGGCTTCTGGTTGTGGATATCAGACACAACAAAGCAACAGAAAATGTAATATTTTAGTATTACTTCAACTGTTTCCTTCTTTAGATGGTATGTCAGTGTGAAACATTATCTTTTGGCACAGAAGTGTTTTTCCACAAACAAGAACTATGTGGCATTCTGCCTCAGAGTAAGGCTAGACAGGCCTACAATTTAATAAGTATTTAAAAAAAAAAAATACACAAATGTCAATAATATAGTCATCACAAGGCAAGTTTTTTCAGTATGTCAGTTGCTTTCCACATTTACAGGACAAAATCCCCGTTCAGCAAACCCCTGTGAAACTCTGCTTGCAGTATTTTCAACTTATTGCAGAGTCAATTAATCGAGTCATTTCTGTTGCTTTGCTTTGCTTTGCGTGTTATATAGAAAATATTTGACTCTGTGATTCCAAAACCAAGGCAGACAACACAACATAAATCTATAGTTAAGACACATTTAGAATGTCGTGACATGGCATTTAAACATAGAGCACACTGTACATACAGCTCATTTTGAAAGTCTACAGATCATTAAGTTTTCCATATTTCTGCATAGTTAGTTAATTCACTGAAAATAAATGCCTGAATTTGTTTTTATATGAAGTATTCGGATCCTTCCCATATTACATGGTTAAAGGATTTTGGACAGACTTAAATCTTCTTGGGAATGATTCTACAAGCTTGGCACACTTCTCGTTTTGAAGTGTTTTCAACTAGTAAGTATGTGGCAGCCATAACAAGAGGCGGTTGAATTCTCTGAATACAAAAGAAAGGCGCTTTAGCACAGGCTGCACCAGCCTATTCTTCATGAAGGAAAAGGACATACAATTCAAAGTGACCGCCACTCGATCATCTACAAAAGCGAATAATCAGCATGTCTGACAAGGTTTCAAATTGACACATGAATTACATTTCTGTTTTTCCAGCTCATCTCATAAGCTAGTATTCCACAGTGTATTCCCCAGCTTGGTTTTCACTCTGACACGCCATCATCTGTGGGCTTACTACTTATTGCGAAAGTAGTGAGCATGTGTTAAGTGTGTACAGTATTTTTTATTTTTTTTAAATATTGTGATAATAGGATTTTTAAAATGTTTATTTGGTCTGTGAGAAAATGAGAATGAGAAAAAGAAAAGAATGAACTGAACTCATTTAATGATCCACCTGAAAAAGACAGAAAAAGTCAGAGTTTCAAGAGACACAGCAGAATATCTAACACTCACCAACTCCACATCAGGAGGGATAGAAAGCCCTGCAGGAGCAACGAATGGTTCTTCACTCTCTTCAGGCTCTGCCTCCTCTACACAAATGAAGGGACATGAGAATGGAAAATAAATATACCGATAAACAGATTAACTTTTGATAATCATTGGCAACAAAAAAACTAACAAACCCCACTTTATATCTACCCAGTTGAGCAATAACATTAAGATTATTTCTGAACTCCTAAAACACTTTAAAAATGGATGAAACACATGCCCTCTACCAACCTCCCCACTACACAAATACATCAAAGCAAAACAGCACTCTAGCCTTTACCTTCATCTTGATGACAACATACAGGTCAGGTGGAAACGATCTTAAATATTTAACCAGGTACTGTAGGGAGTTTGCAGCAATAAGGGGTCCTTTATATTAATAAAAGGCATCTATGAAGCAATTAAAAAAAAGAAAAAGCAATGCTTATGGATTCCACTTGGGTGCATGTGGAAGGTTTGCCATGGCAGCAATATGTAATCAGCAGGCTTGTAAAGTGCTATACAGTAAAAAAAAATTTTAAAAAGCAATACTGATCAATATAGCTACATAATAGCACTGTTATCAGTATTAAACTACTTGCAACTGGATAATATAGCTTGTTCTTAAATCTTATATAAAGTAAATCTCATTGGTAATTACACATTACAATAAAAACCACTGAAACGGATCATTTTTAATGGAAAGTCCAGCATTATCTTTATTTAAAGCCACACTACAGTCCTGCTTACAGAGTAGCTACTCAGCGAAGACAGAGTGAATTACTTAAATAACCTCAGCAAAGAGATACTGCTTATTCAAATTAGCTTCCTTATTTTGACAGGATGTGAAACTAATTGGTATATTGTGAAATGACTGGCTAATGATTGGTGTAGGGTTTAACAAAGAGGCTAACAATTAGGGCTGCCACAAACGATTATTTTGATAGTCGACTAGTCACCGATTATTTTTGCGATTAGTCGACTAATCAGATCATGCATCGATTGGATGTAAAACGTACAGCTTGAAAATATGTTAAACGTTTATTTTGTGACCCAGAAAGAATAATAAGAGTAATATTAAAACTAACTAGCTGCCGCCATTGTTGACAACTGCGCTGGGCCGCACTATGAATTCTGGGACACAGCTTCTTCTTCTTCGGGGTTTAACGGCAGCTGGCATCCTTTACATGCACTGCTGCCATCTTCTGTTTCAGTCCGTTATTACACTTTTAAATCCTACTACTTATTCCTGCGTCTTTTGTGATCTTACAAAGCTTCAAACGACGCGTCGACTATTAAATCAGTCGTCGACGATTTTGATAGTCGACGTAATCGTGACTAGTCGACTAATCGTGGCAGCTCTACTAACAATAAGACGCATTTATCATGTTTTGACAGAACACGTAATAAACTGTACTGAATTTAACCGTTTGATTTGGCTATCAATCAGAACCAAATAATTGAAATATAAATCCAAAAAGTTGATTCTGTTCATCTAGACGTTGCGTTTTCAGTGGGAGAAACGTTTCGTCAATCATCCAAGTGACTTCTTCAGTCTCAGCTGACTGCAGGTGAGACCACTGATCAGCCATTCCCCAACTCTTTGTGGTAATCATGGCCATTTGTCATTGATCAATGGTCTTTGATCGGTGGCTGTTAATCAATGGTCATGAAACTCACAGCCCATTGTTTGTCAGGGGGCTAGTTTCAGTCATTATGGAAATGTACTGTTTATAAGGTTGGGGAAACCTGCAGTGAGCTGAGACTGAAGAAGTCACATGGATGAGTGACAAAATGTTTCTCACACTGAAAACACTACCAGATAAACATAATCAACTGTTTGGGATTTCCTTACCTGAATGATTGAGCATGGTATATTATTGTGATATATTTCCTTAAGCTCTAATCCTCTCTTTGTCCCTGTGAATATGAATTGGTAAGAGGGAAGTTCTTGACCACTTTTTTATTAATGTTTCAGAGTTTAAATAGAGCTAAACTCAAACTAGATCAAATGTGAGACCTTTCTGACTTTTTCCACAAAGTCACCCTCTACAGGCATCTGAATCTTTAGCAGATGTTTGAATACCATGGGGTCAGCTCTACAAATTCACCAGAGACACAGAGAGGCATCTAGTCTGCTTAACTAGTCTGTGTGTATATCAGATATTTAAAGCAGAAGTAACTGTGTCAGTGTCTATCTTTTAGGAAGCAGTCTTAATTTTTTTTTCTTTTTTTTTTTTCTTGAGCATGAGGACGTTTGGGAAATCATTCCAGACATGACAAGGGTGTGTTGGAGGGCAAAGTAGGGCTGGGCCATATCATACCGTTCACGGTAATACCGGTATAATGTTAGGCAATGATAAGAAAATGAAATATCGCGATAGAATATGGATAAAATGCGCATGTGCAGTGCCTTTGTTTTCATACACACATGGCGGAAAAAGCATGGCGGCGACGGAGAATGAGAAGGGAGAAAGCGGATCGTTGAATGAAACGGATGAACCAGAATTGGTTTGTAAAAATGCTGCAACTTCAGTGGTGTGGAACTGGTTTAGCTTTCGTCCGTCTGATACACAACAAAGCACTATTTTTGGTAGCGCATGCTAGCGGGCCGTCGTTATTACCGTGCTTTTTGGAAAATATGGCACACTTAAAATCAATCCTTTGATTTTTCTGAAAATCGACAGTGCCCCTTATAATCCCGTGTGCCTTATGTATGAATTCTGGTTGTGTTTTCTGACCTCGAAACGATTTTATGTGGTACATGGCGCTCGAAAATCTGTCAAATGTTTCAGTACGACTTTGCTAAGCTACGAACCCGCACCGCTTGATGGATTGTCGGAGCATTACGGCAGGAGCCTCGCGGAGTGATACGTACTGTGCTTCAACATAATATTACCGTATTGTGTGTGTATAAGCTCTTTTTAAGTTTTGTGGATATTATACATGGTTATGCTGAGGATATGTCGGCCAGTTTCCACTGGAAATGCCTTTTGGTTAAACTGTCAGCAAGGAATTTGCATTTACACTGTTAAATTTTTATATAACTTTAATGCACATAAAAAAAACAGCTGCTTGTTTAAGTGAAAATACATTGATGGGGTTTTTTGCACTAATAAAGTTGTGGAGTTGTAAAGTAGTTTGTCTAGTGTCAGTTATATCGTTACCACAAATTTTCAAATGTATATCGTGATAAATATTTTTGGTCATATTGCCCTGCTCTAGGGCAAAGGGTCTGTTTAGATGACATTTGGGAAAAAGGCTGTTTAAGGTTTGCACAAGTGACTAGGGAATCCATGAAGGCTCCTCACAAAAGAAGTCATGAGAAGAAGTCACAAACAGATAGAGGACTAAAAGTAACACAGATGGTGCGAGGTGAAAATATTGAATTTTTTGCACATTTGTCATGAGCTTTTTTTTTAGGCAAAAAATTAAACTTCAGCAAACACCTCAAGTGTATGAATGGGCAGATGGCTGTTTGGATTAAAAAAAGTTTTTTTTTTTTTTTTTTTAAATGTTATATAAGAAATGTTACATATCAGAAAGAGCTGCTGTGTTCTTCACAGCAGATTGCAGCACACAATCAACTACAATTCTAGACATGACACAGAGCCCACGGTAACTACATTACTCTGGGAAGTTGTGATGAGTTCTCACCAGGTTCCTTGTTAGCATCCTCCTCCTCGGTGGGCTGAGAGGGGTCATAGTAGTCAGCGCTGTATTTGAAAGCCACGGCGTTGTAAGAGCCTTCATCAGCCAGAGCCTCACTCAGACGTTTATACTCCTCCTCTGTGAAGGATTAGGAAACACACATAATCAGGAAAAAAAAAAAGACTGCAATGTTGATGAACACTTTAAACCAGTCTGCACAAACTGATGATGACTTCTGATTTTGATGAAGGACATCTATCTGTGAAGATAACGAATGTTACTCTTTGTAAGTTGATACTGTGTCAGTTTTAATTAGATATACAGTATACAGACGTGTAGTGGATTAAAAATTAAACAAAACAATGACGCAGTCCTGTCTTGTGTGTTGATGAGACCAAAATAAAACTTTGTGGTTTAAATGAGAAGCATTAGTATGCATTATTTACTGCATAGGTAGAGTAAGAACCTCCTGCTTCCCATCTTTGAAACACGGGGGGGGGGGTTAGCAGTGTCATTGTATGGATCTTTGTGTGTAACGCTTGGGCCAAAACAACAGACCATCATTAATAGAAAAGAAAAGGGAATTCTGAGTAACACCAAGGAATACTAAAAGAAAATGTCAGGATGCCTGTCTGAGCTGAATCTCATGAGAGAGTTGGTCATGCACAAAGAACGGTACCTTTTGCACACAAATCAATTGTACAAAGAAAGCTAAAAGATGAATTGAAGTGGGTACAACCCCAACTGCCCCCCAAAATTGGGATGTTATATACAATATAAATAAAAACAGAATACAATAGCTTGTAATTTTCATAAACACATATTTCATTCATAATAGAACATAAAAAATATCAGATGTTTTAACTGAGAAAATATTACATTTTAAGAATAAAACAAGGTCACTTTAAATTTGATGGAAACGACATATCAGAAAAGCTAGGGTCAGGCTGTGTTTATCACTGTGCAGCATCCCCTCTTCTTCTAACAGCAGCCCGTAAACAACTGGAACTGAGAAGACTGTTGGACTTCTGTGAGAGGAATGTTGTCTCATTCCTGTCTGATAGAGGATTCTAAAAACTCAACAGTCCTGGATCATCTTTGTTGTATATCAGCGCTTAGACTCATCTACTACAAATCGATGCTATTGTAACAGATGCAGTCTGCGCTATAGGAATGTCTTGGTGAAATATAAATCTTCTGGATGGGAGCGTATGTTGCTTTAAAACCTGTATATAACTTCCAAGACTGGTGGTGCATTTCAGATGTGCAACATGTCAACTCAGCCGCCCCCATCAGAGATACAGGCTTTTGGACTGAATGCTGGCAGTCCATTTGAACTGAGTTTAGGCTCAGGGGAGATGGCAGCATTTCCGGATCACGTTTACATATGGCTCCTTCTTTGTATAACAGCTTTTGTGGATGCAGGCAATGGTTTCTGACAAGTGTTCCTCAGCCAATTCCATGATTTCCATGACAGAATCGTGTCTATTTTTAATGCAGTGCCACTTGAGGGTCCAAAGATCACAGGCATCCATTATTATATCTGGCATTGTCCCTTGCGCACAGAGATTTCTTCTGATTCTCATAATGATTTAATGATATTATCTACTGTATATAATAAGATATTAAAGTCTTTTACGATTTCATGTTAAGGGACATCATTGCAACATTACTGTTCCACAATTTGTAGACAGTTTTTCGCCAATTGGTGAATCTCCGTCCATCTTTACTTCAGAGAAACCCTGCCTCTCTAAGATGTTCTTTCTCTAACCAACAATGCTACAGATCTGTTGCCAGTTAACCTAATTAGTTGCAAAATGTTCCTCCAGCTGTTTCTTTTTAGTACCACTTACTTCTCCAGCTTTTTGTGTCCTCTCTCCCAGTGTTTTTGAGATGCCTTTCTGCCATCAAATTCAAAACAAGCTAATGTTTTTCGTGAGGTTGTACCACACTGTTGTTAATTGTTTTTGTGTACTTTTAGGACATACTCATGCAGATATATAGAAAACTTTAACAGGCTCACAAAATTCTTCTTACAATTGTCCTTTAAAACCTAATGTTTATTTATTCTGGTCAATGAATATGAATGGGTTTGAAAACTTGACATCTCTTCCCTTAGTTTGGTTGCTTTTCACCCAGAAAATAAATATATGAACTAAATTGCATTTTAAGAGCCACTGAAGAATGTTTACTCCACTCAGATATATCCGAGGTGATAGCATCAACCTATACAAAGCATATAGCTGGCAAGCAATGCACAAATGGCTTGTTGAAGGACTGTACTTAAGTGTGTCTCAGTAGCCTCTGTATTATAATACACATATAATCTCAAATAACTCATGATCATTATGATATACAAATAGTTATAATGTTACCAGTGTAATATATAAAAGGGGACAGGGAGTATGCATGTTTGACCCCGTAACCAACCCTTTTCTACTGAAATTTATTGAACTCTATAAATATTTCTTATGCTTCCCACTGTCCCTTAAGTGGACAGATGGGTAATCGCTTCACCAAAATGGGGTCAGACCTCCAAATTCAAGGGCAAACCGGACTGCACGATCCACCTTCTGCAGTGTGTGTATGTTTTACACAAACCATTAGCTGACTCCTTCTGACCTGTCAGTTTGAGCATAAGAGACCATATTTCATTTAAAACTGTGGCTTATTAAATTCAATTACAGTCATTACGTCTGTCTTTTAGAAGGATGCTTTGTCATCAAAACAGCCAGTTTCATTATATTATGTAAAATGAGTGAGATGCAAGTATCCTAGATGAGTCAAATGTGATTTCCATAGAAATTGTGGCTCTTCAACTCAGAGTTAAAGCCAGCCCTTTTTAAGAGTCTAAAAGCTGAAAATGCCTTAGAAAGGGGGCGTCACTCTGCTCTGAAGATTTGGCCTGGGAAAAAAAAAAAAATCCAGATTTTGTTAAGAAGCCTATATTAAACTTTTTAGCAAATGTGACTTGTCAATTTTTTGTTGGGATAAAATCCAAGTTTTAGTGCAGTGGCAGTCTGCAGAAGAAGTCTCATAAGATGATGCAGGCCTGAAATTAAAATGCACTGGATAGTAATTAAAACACTGACACAAAGTGTCTTTGAAGAGAGTGAAAATTTCTAAACTGTGAAAAAGCAAGACAGGCATGACACGAGTTCAAAAGAGGACCTGATAAATTGAATTAGTGTGATATGACAGGCATGACAGAAGCAGCAATAAACATTAACCTACTAAGTTTGTAGTAGTTTTTCATAATGCAAACCTCCCATTTCACCACATCCCTAAGGTGCTCTAATGGATTGAGATCTGGTGACTGTGGAGGCTATTTGAGTGCAGAGAACTCATGTTATGTTATGTTGAGGAAATCAGATTGAGGTGATCTGAGCTTTGTGACACACATGCATCATCATGCTGGAAAGCCATCAGAAGATGGGTAATAAAAGGATGGACATGGTCAGCAACAACACTCAGGTCGGCTCTGCTGTTTAAAGTTGGTAACAACGAACCTAAAGTGTGTCGAGAAAATATATCACACCAATACATCACTGCCGCCAGCCTGAACTGCTGATACAAAAATAATGGATCCAAGCTTTCATGTTGTTTACACCAATTTCTGATTCAACCATCCAAGTGTCACAGTAGAAATGAGGACATCAAGATCACTGGTTCAGTTCTAGCCAGAGACTTAAATTCCTTCCCAGCAAGAATTCTGGCTTCCACAGACTGACTGTGTGCCCATGAAGCACACAGAAGATACTCAATTTGTTCCATTCCTACTTTTCCACCAGGGACAAGATTATAGACCTGCATAAGGCTGGAATGAGCAAACAGCTTGATGAGAAGTTGATAACTGTTGAAAGAAATTAAATGAGCATCAATTATCCTTACAAATCCCACAGTCCCCCTGCTAAAGAAGGCACATGCGATGTCCATTTTAAGCTTGCCAGTGAACATCTCCAAGGCTTGGGAGAAAGTGCCATGGTCAACCCGACCTGCAGCCTTTGGGGGAAGAGAAATGCTGATTATGACCCAAAGAACACCATCCCCACAGCCAAGCACAGAGGTGGTAGCATTATGCTTTGGGGCTGTTTTTCTACTAAAGGTACAGGATGACTTCACCACATTGAGGGGCTAATGGGCGGGACCCTGTACAATAAAATCTTGGATGAGAACTTCCTTCCCTTAGCCAGAACACTGAAGATGGGTCATAGATAGGTCTCCCAGCATGACAATGACCCATAAACCTGCGACCAAGGCAACAAAGGAGTGGCTGAAGAAGAAGCACATTAAGGTCATGGATTGGCCCAGCCATTCCTGAGTCCTATAGAATCTGTGGAGGGAGCTGAAGGTTTAGGTTACCAAAAACAAACTCTAAACCCAAAGAACTTAAGAGTTTCAACAAAGAATCCCTCCTGAAACGTGTGCACACCTGGTGAATAACTACAAAAAAAAAAACATCTTACCGTTGTGCTTACCAACAAGGTATCTCAAACAAGTCACATTTTGCTTCGGGATCAAATATTTATTTCACTCAGTGACATGCAGTTTTATTTCTAACTTTTTTTCCTGGATTTTTGGATGATATTATGTTTCTTTCCATTAAAATCAAACTACCTGTTTACCTGACTGTTCATTTTTTGCAAGCAAACAAATTTACAAATTCAGCAGAGGATCACTTTATTTCTTCCCCCAGTGTATTGAAAACAATCTGAAACTTAGCAATAAGTAAATGTCAATGTGTTCATCACAAATGGGAAATCCTAAGAACCAGTAGACATTACCTTAAAATTTCTATTGGAGCAAAAGAAGAAGACAGAAAAATGCAGTTAAATGAGCATCCTCTGTCATATCAGCCCATGCAACTACAGCTTTATTAAAAAGGCCTGACTACAAACGGAAAACAAGTTTGAGCTACTGACACAAAACCAGCTTTTGAAAACAGATTACGAAAGTAAGGTCATGATATCTTATTTAACGGCTTCAGCAAATTTGAGGTAAATAAGATGTTTTGACATTTTTTTTTTATTTTTTTTTTTAAACTATTACTGCTAAATGTTTAAACCAGCATCCTGCTCACCTTGTCTAGCTTCCTCTTCCAGCAGGTCAGTGTGCAGTGCCAGGTACCTCTCCTCATCGCAGAGCGCCTCAATCCTGGCCTCTTCCTCCGACAGCTGGTAGGATGTATTCCATGACCCGCTGTCATACTCTGAAAGGTCATGTAAGTGACCACGCCCATCATATCTGTTGGATGATAAAAAGAATTAGAGAAAAGGAAGTAGACAAAGCTTTTCATATAGAACATGGGCCTACTTACCAAGGCAGTAAAACCTAAAACCCACAATATAAAAGATATAAAACTGGTCTACCTCTGTAAGCCTTCCATGAAAGTTTTCTCAAAATGGATACGTCACAACAATGATACTAATTACGTCTCTGGGAATTATTTTGGATAGAGCTCTGATATACCTAGCAAGTTTTCTGTCTATATTTTCTTCCTGGTTTTACAGGCCAAACGAAAAAAAAAAAAAAAAAGACAAACAAAGCAACTCGCCTCTTACCTTACAGGGTTCAATAATCCCCTGTAACACTCATCATTACTTCTAAATCTGCAAAGAAAGTTACAATCACACAAACCCGAGCACATAAATACCTATCCGTAAGAACCCAAATGGACGACATTTTCCAAGGTTCGTCCCTCTACGCCATCTCTCACTTGCAGTTTCTTCATGAAGACAAAGAAATCTGGAGCTGAGGTTGGCATTCGGGGTTTGGAAGGACCCCTTAGCCTACCTTGCTGTGGAAAAACTGGGTTATGTAATAAAGACACACAAACAAAGGCTGTACAAATGAAACATAAGTTGGGTCTGAACACTAAGGTGATTCAATTGACTTAATATGTTTAAAGAAATACAAGACTCAAGGAGGTTTACAATGACTTTGCAACAAGGACAATTTCTGTGAAAAAGGTGGAAGGAATTAGTCAAAATGATACACTGAATCACCTTAATGACAGTAACTTTTGTCTTGGTTAGAATTTGCTCTGGCAAACAAAAGCATAGTAAAATACCAGGTTTTGTAGGGACTTGACCACTTTATATTAGGAAACTTCCGTTTGAAAAGAACAGGAAAAAGACATGTTATAGCTCAGACATATTATTCATCTGTAAAGCATGAAAAAAGCTTCCAGAGTAAATTCTCATAACATGCCAAGATGCAAAGCCGATTTCACAGATAACTTGAGTATTTTTAGACATTTACTGCAATTGCCAATTTAAGCGGTACATTTAGCGCAAACTACGCAGGCCTAAGTGGTCTTAAACGACTGTCAAATAAACTTTATTCACTCCATTTGTCCAATGTTCTGTTACAATATAAGCTGGAGTGTATAATAACCTGACAGCAAAATGCATAAATAGGTCAGTCATGGCTAACATTAGCAAAGACTGACGGGCATTTGCAAGTTAGCATGTTACCGAAGAAACTTTAGATACCAGGTGTTTTTCTTTCCCCCCCAATTTTCTTTCTTTTTTTAGTTCAGGACATCCAACAAGACACGCTAGGAGGCAAGAAATAAAACAATCGTCGCCAGTTGCAGGTGTTTCCAAGCTTCAACAAGCAACAACTCCAACGTGGTCCCTTGAATTTTGAGACAGGCTAGCGGACAGGAGAGATTGTTAGCATAATGTTTCGGTCTAAGTTTGTTCAACCGACCTATCAATCATGATGCTCTTGTCCCCCATCCATGGGATAAGATGCTTTCCGTGATCATGGTAAAGAGCCCTTTCGTCGTCTCGGAAGAGTTTGCAGGCATAGCCGAAAACCAACAGATCGGCGTATTTATCACTGTCACTCACATCCTTCTTCACCGGCTTGCTGTCTTTCTTTGCCGCTCCGCGACGATACATCTCCCAGATAGTCGAGGGAACAGATTAGCTTAAAGGACGTGACAACAATGACGGTATCTTGATAGCTTTTTGTTGACCAGGTGGCTACCAGGTGCTCCAAATGTTACAATAATCCGTGGGATTTTGCACCAAAACAAAACACTACACGCCAAGAGCCGCCATGTTGAAAAGAGCGTAAATGCATCTGTGTATCCGGTCGGCACTTACGACAATTTCATGAGAGCACAGTTAAAGCTTACACTAATGTTCAGTAAGTAAACGTCCTAATGTGCAGCTAAAAATATCCACTGTTATGTTATACTTTTTGCTTTAAAGTATTAAGTCTGTATATAAATCACATTTTGTGGTTCCCAAATTATCGAAACTGTTGCAGTGAAATACCCTATTACATTAAGCTCTTGTTCAACAAATAAATTCCTGTGTTCAAGGTAATTCAACAGTTAGTGACTTTAAATACATGGAAACAAAACATTTTACCGTAATCTTAAAGTGGATTTTACAGCACAGCTGGATGACTAGATTTAAGATTTGTAATTATTCAGGCTGTTTATTATTTTTGATAAAGCTATTAAACTATATTAATTAGAATTTTTAAAAACTGCGTTGCAAGCGATGTGTTTTGGTGTTTAATGAATTTGCATTTGCATAACTTGATTAAAATCACATGATGCTAATCAGTTTAAGGATTTACTAGAGACATCTTTTACATATGAATTATGAGTGAGATGTAAAGCACTTTGTGTATGAGGATGAGACATACTCATTTGTGTCTATTTATTATACATCATTTACTATTTAAGATGAACAGTTTGTTTATTGTCAGATGATTTATCACAGACAATCAGAGCAGTCCAGTAAGCTTAACAAAGTACACTTCTGAGCTTTTATACTTAAGCATACAAAGACAACAGAGATGCACATCCTTTGCAGCTCTTGCCACAAAGACTCTATCGGTCCTTTCTATTATTTACAGCTTCTGCGTGTGTTTTTCCTAACATTTCTTTCTTTCTTAACATTTCTCCATAGGTTTTCAGGGATGTAGAGGCTAAAAAAAAAAAGTAGGACAGAGAGAAAAAAAGGCAGAGAGCATTGTTCAGAGGGCTGCAGTAGTGCACTGAAAAAAAGGCCATGTTGGATTTACTTGATTCAATAGTGGACATCGGTTGCACACAAATGTTTTGCTTTGGCAGAAACTTAAACAATTGAGTTCAATCAACACAACTTTTTCATATTCAATAAACTTGTGCATTTTGTGTTCATAAAACGCGATTGAAACATGTTAAGATGAAGTAAGTTGAGCTCTTGGAATATTTTAATCCTTCACAATTTTGTCATTTTATTTCAACACTATTCAATAACTTTTACCCCAATACTACTTGGTCACTTAAATACTACATGTTCTCTTCATATTATATAATGTTCAACAAAGTCTAGATCCTGGTTACCATAGAAATTGAATGGATCTACAACAACTACCATCCTCCTATCTTTATCCTGGTTGCAGGGGGGCTGGGAAATAACCCTGAAGTGATAGGTTACAAGGCAGGGTACACCCTGGACAACTCATAAGTCTATCACAAACAACCATTTGCAGTTACATTGACAGGTAATTTAGAATCACCAATTAACCTAACTCTAACAACTGCATGACTTTTAACTGTGGGAAGAAACCAGAATACCCAGAGAGAAACCAGTGCAAATTAGCCAGATTGTGGATTTGAACCCAGGATCTTTTTACTGTGAAGCAACAGCACTAACCACCATGCCACCAATCCAGACTTACCAAAAGCAGGAAAGCTATGATTTCAAGGCTTGATGCAGAATTTTTTGTACGTTTTGTCCTTGACAGGTTAAACCACAATAAATAGCGATAGCATACACATGGTGTGTGTGTAATTGTCTGCCTCTTATAACTCCAGTGATTTTCCTGCAGTTTGACATCTCGTGCGATCTTGTGAATTTCATGAATCCAACAACTAACCACTCTTACTAGATTGTATCATGTCATCTCAACAAGAACAAATTAAGTTGTTGAATTTCGTACAGATCCTTCATGATTTAATTACGTTTATAGAAACATGATATTATTGTGTTTAAATTACAAGGTAGACTTTTTTAATGTAACAACCACCCAATTTGTTTGATTTGACTGAGATGGATGCCTTCCTGAAACCACGATCCAAAGCGTACAAGACTGAAAGTTATTGACTTACTTCACTCGAACATGATATGAACAATTTAATCTAGCCTCTCTGCATATCATGTAGTTTCTACACTATATAGTTACACTTAACTTTAAAGCATGAGGCACTTATGTTAAATACACGCAAGATGTTTACGTAAATCCAAGAGTTGGCCAATCCCTTTTTTTCAGTGATGGATACACTTGTGTATATTATATATACTGACCTTGAGAAGTTTCATGTTTATTTATTTATCTATCGTGTGTGTGTGTGTGGGGGGGGACTAACATCTATATTACATATTAGATGTTAGTCACAGAGGTCTGTGCACATTTGGAAATACTCCATTAATCCATTCTTAATTACTTGGCCTTTATGGAATACAAACGGGACGCTATGTGGTTTAGTAAGGAAGGGCAAGTATAAAGAGCTCAGTGGTCTCGGTGTAAATAACATTTTTCAGCATTTGAGATTCCCTGATCTTTCGAGGATGTGATGAATGTGTGGTGAATTGTTTTTAAGCATTTGCAACAATCAGTTAGTTAGAATCAGAAACAGAATACTTTATTAATCCCTAAGAAATTCTGTAGGGCATTATGCTGCATTATCAGGTACAAAATGAGACAAGTAATGCATTTAGTATAGATCCACTCGTCACTTTGTGATGTATACCTGTTTAACTACCTGTTAATGTAGACGTGATTGGCTAAACATGTAGATGTGGTCAAAATGACCTGCTGAAGGTCAAAGTGAGCATCAGAATGAGGAAGAATGGTGACTTAAGTGATTGTGAGCAGGGTATGTTGTTGGTGCCAGACAAGCTGCTGGTCTACAGAGTGGTGTAATGGTGTGGGATATTTTCTTAACACACTTTGGGTTCCTTGGAACCAACTGGACATTGTTTAAACACCACAGTGTACCTGAATATTGTTGCTGACCATGTTGATCCCTTTATAATCACAATGTACCCATATTCTGGTGGCTGCTTCCGGCAGGATAATGCACCAAAAATCAAATAAAGCTTAAACCATCTCCAACTCATTTCTTGAACATGACAGTGAGTTCACTCGTTTATTTAAATGACCTCTACAGTGCCAGATCTCAATCCAGTAGAGCATCTCCCCAATACAGCTAATAAATCATCAGCAACAATGTGAGGCTATAATGTCAATATGGACCAAAATCTCAAAGGATTATTTTCATTACCTTGATGAATCGATGCCATGAAGAAAACAAGGTTCAACATGGCACTAGCAAAGTGTACCCAATAGTGTTCCGTGAGTGAATATGAAATTCTGTTATTAATAGAAAGAAAGATATAATTATTCTGCAATAAAAACACATCACAGTAGACATCTAAGACATTGTTCCAAATTTTAGAGAGGTACAAAGAAGTGTAAAATTGGTAAAGAAACAATAAATAACACGATCAAAACCATCAATATCAAAATAATGAGGGTGGGTAATTTTGACTAGAGAGCAAGACTAATTACACCAACTGCCTCTAATATCAGCAACCCTATAAAACAGCAGCACCCATTGCTTCACTGACAGCAAATCGATGTGGCAGGCATTAAAAAAAAAATAAAAGTAATTTTAACTGGAAGAAAGATCCAAATGAATTCATTTAATTTTGTATTATTTTATTTTTAATGACAGTAGTTATCATTAAAGTAAAGATGCAATGGCATGCAAAGAAAAAGAAAAAGATTAGTAAAATATACAATAAATTAAGGTCACCATATTTCAGCACAATAATCAAATAAAACCTTTTCAAATTTAGTAGACTAAAGTTAGTGAATAGAGTTGCAAAGGCAGTCAATACACACTTACACCAAAAATAAGTGAGATGTTGTAAATCTCAGGGCCTTTAAAAGTAACAGTGAAAGAATCTTCCCAGGCAACAGACCCTTGTCCAGTAGGAAAAATGCAACTAAGAGCAAAGTCAATGGTATGAATATTTTAAAAGAAGATTAAAGTAAATTAAAGCAACTAACTTTAACACAAAAATACTTAACTGAGGTAAAACAATAGTAGCTGGAAAAGATGTAGATTCAATTACTGCTACCGTGTAAATATGACTCCTTATTTCTGCCCACTGCATTATTTGGATAGACTTGCTATTGCTGTTTAGTAACAGAACTTAGTACATCTTATTACTTATTTCACAATGATTTGAATGCTAACTTATTTTTTTGTTATTTCTGCTCCTGTTGTGATAGATTGAAAATGCATAGGTTTACAAGTAACATTATATGGTACTGCAAAATAATAGAAATGTTGTATCAACACAGTTATCATCTACTGTAAATAAAAAAAACTTCTCGATTTTAAAATTGACATATCATGCTACTGCCTTCTCTTGCAAATGTGCAAATCACACAAAAGAAAACTCTAACCTCCCAGCTCTAGATTGATGCTGCAGATTTGAGTGACCATGAAAATACAGCACTCATTGTAAGCAAGCTGCAGTGAAACACATTGCTTTCGGGGTTTTAGGAATGATCGATTTCTTGTGCTGACCGCTAATCATTTGGTCATTTCTAAATAAATTATGTGTCCGCTCCTCTAATATGTATGGAATATGAAAGTGAGTTCAATTTTGTGCAGCTTTAAAAGAGAAAGACCAGAAAATCTGCCACACTTTCAAACTATGTTACCAAACGACTGATTTCTAATATGTCTGTACTTAGGACTGTATTACATGCTTGAATTAGTGTAGTTTTTATTATTACTGCTATTCCTTGAAAACTGAAAAAATGACAATTCAGAAAATAACAGGGGAGCAATGAAAGAGAGCAGAAGGCACTAAAAGTAAAGTGTAAAAGCAGCTTAAAAAATTATTACAGAGTGCAACAAAAACAAAGGAACAGAATCAATCAAATCAATGCACCAATTCTCTAAAGCACAGTTGCACACATTCTCAATTATCTTTAAGTCTTGAAGAAGTTGCCACAGTTGTTCTGTGGATTAAGGCCGTCTCAGTTGCTTATGTGACATGTAATGTAATCCCAGACTGTCTCCATGATGTTTAGGGCCCTGTTGGGGACATGCTATCTGTTGCAGGATCTCTTGATCCTCCGGTCAATGACTGTGGCTATGTATCTTTAGGGCCTCTGGCAGAATCAATTTGACATCTATCAGATGCTTGGTTGCATTCATGTCCACTTTCATGGATTTGAGTTTCTAAAAAAAAAGTTTCACATGCACGTTTTAGCATACTCTCATGACTTTAACATTTGCTGGTGAGTGATGTTGCTTGTTTACTGTTGAGAGTTAATGCATTCTCTAAAAGGCCAAGTAAAGCAAACTCTTCGCCCTATTAAGGTGCATGTTCTTACAGAGCCTTTATAACCATATATCCATGCAAATTTATGGATTTATTTAAATACAACTTGGTGGAATTATAAAAGCATTTAATAGTTAATACTGCTGGAAAATATATCTAAATAGGGTAACTATTAACAACAGGGAAGATACCTCAGTAATTGGCTGTAAGAATGACTAAGGGGCAACAACCTGGAGAAACGCTGAATGATCTAAGTTTCGTCTTTAATCTTGTTGGATAGTTCTCTGAGAAGATTAAACTGTCATATTATGAAGATTTGCATTTGTGGAGAATAATGTAAGTCTCCTAATTCCCCACAGTGAAATCCATAACCTATTGCGTCAAGGAATTGTATAACAGCATGAATGAAAAATGCAAATCTTGCCACATTTAGACACTTTGTTTATTTCTTGTTATGGTTGGCACAGCATGTCAAAAATCACTTGGAGACAAAAAACAACAACAACAAAAAAAACATTGACAGCCTGGCATTAAAAAAAGGGTTCTGTTGAATTTATTCTGGCAGAAAAAAAGCATTTTGTGATTAAGCTGGGATAGTTTTGACTGATATAGTGACTATAGCCAACTGCTGCGAGGTGTCTAGTCTGGTGTCAGATATAAGACAGCACTGTTAGAAATGACTCTTTGGCTCTTCTTATCACCTGCTTCATGGACTGTCATTCAGTGAGAAGAGACACGCCACGTCTCATTTACTCTTCATGTCAAAAATTGTGCAATCAATCCGGTTAATCACCTTCATGGGTGACAGGTTGGACAAGGCATGAGGCACCAAGAACAAATGTCTTGGTGGTGAAGCTGTCACTGTTATTTAGAGGCAAAACAAGTAAAGTTGGTCTGTGCTGCAGTGGCAAGTGGATTTATTGGGCTTAGTGAGAAGCCTAATGGGACCCCTGGGCTCTTACCATTATTTCACACAGAGCAAACCCTTCCAGGTGGGATTAACCAAAGTATGAAATTAATTTTTCTAATATTTATAGTGCTCTAAAATGAGACCCTGATAGTCTGGATTTTTTTGTGTGTGAAAATGATGAAAATGAGATATTTTGAGTTTGGCACCTTCAGGGCTGTTTACCTGCTTTGTTCACATTATCTGACAGATTAATGCTGTGATTAAGTCTTACCTAAGATAGAGTTTAGCTTTTATTAGACACCAAAGGTCTGACATCAAGGTGTTTTTGAGTTGCCTTTAAGTGATTCAGGTTGTGCATAAACACACGGGTTTAAGCAAGTGTGCTGATACAAACCCACAGAAAATGATATCAAAAAAGAACATTATGAGATTGCAGAGAAGATCCATCAAAGGTCTGCATGTGCTGAATTTGATTAGAATGATTATGACTTCAAGTTGTATATCATAAATTGATGGATGTTTCTTTTAGTCACTCAAAGCACTTTCTAGTGCAATGATCATGCACCCAATCACAACTCTTTTATCTATACTTAATCCCTTTTTACGTAACATTCATATGCACATTCACTCCAAAGGATGGATCTGGGGCAACTCAGGATTTGGTATCTTGCTCAAGGAAACATTGATACATTGACTAGAGGAGTTGGGGATCGATCCACTTTAGTAACAGCCGCCACAATGAGATACAGGCTCTTTATGTTCCCCCAAAAGTCCACGAGAAGTAGGGATGGGTATTGATAAGATTTTCACGATTCCGATTCCATTTTCGATTCTGTATAACGATTCGATCCTTTATCGATTCTCTTATCGATTCTTATTTTTTTAAAAAGGAGAACACTAAGGTCGATTAGCTTAGAACTTTGTTTTATATCTTCTCTTTGAACAAGATAGAAATTTAGGAGTAACATGGCCTTACGAACCCAACAGTGAGATCTTAAGAGATCCACAGCCTACAGCTCTTCAATGGGGTGTCACAGGGTCCCCAGGAAAAAAAAAATTGTAAATGTAAAATAATAAAATAAATATTCTGCTGTAGCATTAACAAAGTATAACATAAATTATTTTGTAGCAATTACACATTACTATATCCAGTAATGTCCCTGCCTACAATTAAACACATTCACTTAGCGAAAATCGGGGGCATCTGCTGTGGCAAATGGGTGCAAGCCTTTGACCACAAACTTAGTCACAGCTCGGTGACATTCGTCTATCCTGGCCTGAAAGGAGACGCTAACGGTAGACTGCAGCGAGAACTGCCAGCCAGACTCTGTCTCTCTCATCATGGTCACCTAAATGCAATGCACAGTAATAGCAGGTTTTGTAATAAGGCAGACCGCGCTAACATAATATGCACTGTTAGTTGATTATTTACCTGCCGTATTAACAGGAGAGGACGTGCAAACGTTACCGCTGCTGCTGGGTTGAGATTCACGAGTCCAGAGCGGAATTAAAAACACGACATTCATTTAAGGTCATCGCGTGTTTTGTGAGCAAATGCTTTTGCATATTCGTAGTGTTTCCTCCTTTAAATGAAATATCTACTTTGCAAGTATTGCAAGTTGCCCTTTTGTCATCCGTTCTCGTAAAGTATAACCAAACTTTTGAGCGTTTGAGCCGCTTAGGCGCCCTGCCAGGTAAATGACGCTCCGCAACGTGGTGACGTCTTTCGGGGCGACTGGAATCGATAAGGGAATCGTTTGCAAAAATGGCAAACAATTCCAAGGAATTGAAACAGTGGGAACCGGTTCTCAACAAGAACCGGGGCCGTTTCTCAATATGCGTACTTGTGCGTACTTGCGTTCTCGTGTACTCGTGATACGTCATCAGTCGGAGACCAAGTACTGTTCCAATTCGAAGTACGCATCAAACCGAGAAAAAGCGAGCGAAAAAGTCCCGGATGTGTTCTCGCTCCGCCCGTTTTATCGAGCATGCATCGGTGGTGACTTGTGTGGACTTGGTACAGCTAAATATCCCAGAATGCATTTCGTCCAAAACTCAGACAAAGGCCGTTTCTCAATTCTCAAGTACGTGAGTACGTACTCGTGTTCTCGGCGAGTCCGTACTCCCGTGCGTTCTCGGCCAGTACGTACTCGCCGAGAACGCGAGTACGTACTCACGTACTTGAGAATTGAGAAACGGCACGGGTTTCGATACCCATCCCTAACGGGAAGTAACAGAGAGTGTCTACGTTGTAGGACTTTGCTCTCTAGCTTAAAATTTACAGATCTCATCAACATGATCCACGAGTAGATTGGCCTCTTGCTAATACACAGTAGACAACATGACATGAACTCTGAAGTTTTATTTACACTGTAAAAAAAAAACTGTCAAATGTACGGTAAAATACCGGCAGCTGTGGTAGCCAGGAATATACCGTCAAAAAAATGTGGGATCTGTAAAAGACAATATGGTATACTGGTTTTGTAACCCTAAATTTTAAGGTAGACAACGTATTATTTTACCAAAATCATGATAGAAAAAAACAAATATATTTGTCAATTATACAGCAATTTAATGTAAAAAATGCAACTTTCCATAGCTTTTTACGGATATTTGCAGTAAAAAAAAAGTTATAATATAATAATATTTACAGTAATTTGTTGTTAATTTAACAGTAATAGGATAGACCCTATTATTGTAAATAACTGTAAAAATAACAGAAATATGTTAAACCTTATTAAAAACTTTGACAGTAAAAACACAGTGAAATTGTATAACAAATTACAGCATTTTATTTTGACCAGATACATTTTACGGTAA
The DNA here is from genome assembly GCF_013358895.1 of Oreochromis aureus. NCBI lineage: Eukaryota > Metazoa > Chordata > Actinopteri > Cichliformes > Cichlidae > Oreochromis > Oreochromis aureus. The sequence continues at coordinate 41,474,593 of NC_052948.1, read as the reverse complement.
ATTCCTGGCAACCACAGCTGCCGGTATTTTACCGCTAAAAATACAGTACAGTATGAGGAACATAAATGGTTTACCGTACATTTTACATTTGCAACTGCTAAATATAGAAAAATCTAAAGATGCTCATATATAACCAAGGTAGTGAATATTACTGATAAACAATGAGAAAATTTGACATACCATTTGAAAACAGACTAAACATATCATTTTCTCTATTCCTACAAAACAGCATAGATCTTGAGAATACAGCATGTGTCCATATATATGGCTGGTAATCCATGGAGGAATGAATAAACATAAAACAAAATATTACCTGCCCCTGACCTATCAACAGTAATGAGTCACTGGGTCCTGCCTTGGTGAAGGAAAGGACTCAGTGGAGTTTCTAATGCGCATGGTGTCGAAGATACAAGCTCTGCAGGAGTACTTCAATGTCCATCAGGAGTTCACTTTGGACTGGCAGGATCCCCTCTGCAGCAAAAAATGGACAAAGTTTGATCAGTGCTTGAGCAAAATGCACAGAAATGAACAAAACGTGCTGCCAAAAACAGATCTAATGATAAATGATTTCTTAAGTGTAAAATATACAGTTCTTAAAGGATAGCTATTGTCAAAATGCAACCTGGGCTGTTTTTTTGTTTTTTTTTAACTGTAAACGAGACAAACATATATCTAAAAGCATAATTACGACAAACGAGCCGTTTTTGAGATTGACCGTGATTTTGTTTTGTGGTCAATAGCCAGTGAATGGGAATACTAGGGGGGCGGGGCATAAATTTGAGCGCATCAAAATCGATACAGTAAAAAAAAACAAAAAACAAAAAAAAAAAACAGCCCAGGTTGCGTTTTGGCAATAGTTATCCCTTAAATCTACTTATGTAAAAGTGATACATACAGGGAGTGCAGAATTATTAGGCAAATGAGTATTTTGTCCACATCATCCTCTTCATGCATGTTGTCTTACTCCAAGCTGTATAGGCTCGAAAGCCTACTACCAATTAAGCATATTAGGTGATGTGCATCTCTGTAATGAGAAGGGGTGTGGTCTAATGACATCAACACCCTATATCAGGTGTGCATAATTATTAGGCAACTTCCTTTCCTTTGGCAAAATGGGTCAAAAGAAGGACTTGACAGGCTCAGAAAAGTCAAAAATAGTGAGATATCTTGCAGAGGGATGCAGCAGTCTTAAAATTGCAAAGCTTCTGAAGCGTGACCATCGAACAATCAAGCGTTTCATTCAAAATAGTCAACAGGGTCGCAAGAAGCGTGTGGAAAAACCAAGGCGCAAAATAACTGCCCATGAACTGAGAAAAGTCAAGCGTGCAGCTGCCAAGATGCCACTTGCCACCAGTCTGGCCATATTTCAGAGCTGCAACATCACTGGAGTGCCCGAAAGCACAAGGTGTGCAATACTCAGAGACATGGCCAAGGTAAGAAAGGCTGAAAGACGACCACCACTGAACAAGACACACAAGCTGAAACGTCAAGACTGGGCCAAGAAATATCTCAAAACTGATTTTTCTAAGGTTTTATGGTCTGATGAAACGAGAGTGAGTCTTGATGGGCCCGTGGCTGGATTGGTAAAGGGCAGAGAGCTCCAGTCCCACTCAGACGCCAGCAAGGTGGAGGTTGTTAGGGTTCAATATTGAGAGAAGAATCCATAAAAACCACAGATCCAGGCGTGTGCAATTTAGACGGCATTTTAATGAACACATGTGTGAGTTCAACAACCCAATCAGTGTTGAACTGAACTTACAATCATGAGACAAGGTTTTATATGGGTACAATAACAAAGCCCCCCTCTTTTACAAAAATAGACAATAGTACAGCTTACGTCAATCCAAACCACAAAATGTTCCATGACCTTTAACATTGCTCTAAAAACATTGTCTTCGGTCGGTAAGCTTCCCTCTTCGCTGTCGCTTGTCGGGTGCACTTCCTCTAAGTACTTCGCACACTTCTGCATTTCTGCCCTACCAAAATAGATCTGTTATGGTGTGTGTGTGAGTGCGTACACGTGCAAGGGCGCTGCATGCATGTTGTGTACTGCGTACGTGTCATGACCTCTCACTATTTGTCTGTCTGTACGTGCAGAGTTTGCATCTGCTTTTCTGAACCTTAGTTGACCTTAAACTGAACTTTCCCCTATCAGTGATCCCTATAGGTGTACTCTACTGAATTAATGTTTTGATCAAAAGCCTCTACTAAAAGCTTAAATCAAAGATAAATGCATACTAACTCTTTGGCTCTTTCTGCTTTCGGTTTCACTTCTGCAAAACATGCTCTGCAGACGCGTTTCGTTTCCTGTCTCATTTTAGCACAGAGAGTATTTTCCTGTCTCTGCCCTCTACACAGAGATCATAAAAGCATTAATAACATTTAAATTATAGATTCAACAGAACCATTTAAAATGGTTCTTCTTTGGACCTGTAATAAAGGCTATAACCATATATTTGAACATCTGAATGCATCTAAATGCAACCTCACTATTAATACTGAAATGTTAATGATGATTATAAAAATAGCAGCAACTAATAGCAGGACAATATTTCTATTCCTGACACTCCCTCTCTTGACCTCTTGACCACAAGAGGTCACCATACTGTGTGTTGGGTCACTCCTTGGCCCATTCAGCTGCTCCCCTGTCCATCCCAGACATCATGGACATTAGGATCACTGTTCTTAGCTCTGACCCTCTCTTGGCATCCTGTGACTTAACAAATCAGACAACCTCATGTCATCTAGGTGGTCTTAGTTATAAAATGCCCGCTCCCACTTGAGAACACTTCATGCTTAAGTGGTCTCCGCTCCTCTTCTGGGTCCCTCTCTTCTGGGCCTCCTGCAAAGGATAGAAAACACTTTCTCCCTACTATGCTCTAAGTTACTCTGTTCCTCGATTGTTCTCAAAACATGAACCTAATTTCATATTTGGTTTTTGACTTTTATTTTCAAATCTTAATCAACCGTACTCAGCATTTGTAAAACTCTTCAAGCACTGCCTTCAAGAGAATCGAAGGAAGCACGTCTCTGCATATGCTTCCTCTTTGCTCCTTATCTGATCATCAACATCCTGTGCACAAAACTGCCACTGCTGCAAGGGCCTCTCATCTAAAGTCACCTTTCACAAGCAAAATCATCATAAAATCATTATAAGGGCTTATTCTACTAAAAGGATCAAAGAAAAACAACCATTTTAATCAACTAAGTTTAAGCATATAATCAATTACTCCTAAATAACTTTCATCATAGCTAAAAGCTCCCTAGGAACAACTTCTGTGTGTTGACACTAACTTCATTTTAACACTCACAGTTCCTGTGTTATAACCTGTTGTAATATATCATTTTATTTCATTTTACTACTCTTACTGTAATGGTACATTCTAATTATATTTTATCAGTCATTATATTTTATCAGTTTTAACCAAAATACATAAGCTTTTCCCCCCTTGGACCTGGTTTAAAGCAAAAACTTGATCCCTTCAACAAGTATTTGTTATCCTGTAACTGCATTTTATATAAGAGGACTAATTTAGAACTGCATGTGTTATCTCCATATTTTACATGTCACCCAATTTAGTTACAAACGAAACTCCTATTCAGTTAAATGCTAAATGGATTTCAGGCCTTTTGCCTGGAATCAATACTGTCAGGTCTTAATGAACTCTATATGTCTGTAAGCGTGTGCAATCCTTCAATAACTCAGGTCATTCTCACAGTAGATTGGCTAATCATAACGTTAACCAAAAGTTTATGACCCTCAAGAGACGACTCTCTGAGCCACAACTCCGTCAAAGGCACAAAAATGCAATGTGTATGAAAAATCATTTCTACATATATAATCTCCAATATTATTCATTTGAGTCAGCGAGACTTTTAACATCCTCATAAAAAGCTCTCCTCTACCCTAAAGCCTACCTTATAACAACATTCTAACATTATGTCACTGTTACAACTTATCCTAAAAATCAAAAAGAAATCCCACATTTTCTACTCATAAAATGTTCACTATTTTCCCCAAAGCATATCCTTTATTCCCACAGTTTCCCCTTTAAATTTGGTGTACAACTTCTTTTTAACCCCAGCAATTTATCTTCTAAACAGAATTCAGTTCATTTTACTCCTTTCTTTAGAATTAACAATCTCTGCCTCAGTTTTACCATATCTAAATTATCAAACAACCCCAATCGTTATAAAATCCTAGTAAAACCCCTTTCAAATTAAACAAATTAAATCTTAAATCCCTCTCTTTTTTTTGACACATCTCATGTGGCAAAAAACTCAACATGCTTCACCCAAGCTTAACAAATCAAAAGGAAAAAAGGTTAGTCATTTCATTTCTCAGAACAGCTCAGGCATCCTCCTCTCCGGTATTTTGCTCCAGCCCTGAAAACCTGTGTTTAAGGAACAAAATCAATTTTATCATCATGTCAAATCTTCTCCAACTCGTTGCTCCATCGAACTCTGGATCCTTGGAACTTCCTGGAAACAAAACCTTTACTCAACTCTCCCCCTATATGATCCAATCTGTGTCATGACACAAAATAAACTTAAACAGAACAGTTATTAATCATGTGTTACCTCAGTTAATGGTAACTTGAATCTCATCAACCAATGTTTCCCTTTTAGCCTTTTGCATTCTCCCAACAATATAATGTAATCCCATAATCTAACCCCAGTAAAAAGAAATTTTCTCCAAACATACATCAGCAACCCAAAATCAGCATCCCCAGATTTAAGTCTCCCACTTGTCCTGTTTGTCAACCTTTTATTTATTTCCCCCCTTGGTCCAACCACTCACATTCACTCACATGCATTCCCACATGATATTTTTGCTGATCTGCAGCCTCCTGCGCACGTCATCAGATGCTCCACATCAGCAAAATGAGCTCAATCATTTGCATTTGTTTCGTTTCGTTTTCCTTTTTAGGAAAATAGTTCTCTATACTTTTGACTGGATTGAATCGATACAACCCATTTTTAGACAGAGACTCGCCGCCAATCAGTCTCTGATTGTAATCAATTATAATTCCGTAATGCCCACCTGATTTTCGTACTTGGTAATTTTGTCAGCGCCGTCCATTCACTCTCTTCCAGGCCTGCTTAGAACAAAATGAAAAAGAGAGCTGATTATTAGCTCATCAAAGTACAAAACAAAATCACCTGACAGGTTTTTTCCTGAGTGCACTACTACAAAAATTTTGGGGCCCCTCTCAGACATATCCATGTCTTAATTAAACACCCTCTCTGGAAATAAAACAACGGCCTCAAAAATCTGAAACAATCTTAAATTTCACCCGTTCAACACACGAAAACCTCGTCAAAAGATCAAAGACCGTTTTCATTCAGCACAAGATAAAAACCAATTTCAACCACATATCATCCTTAAATTATAAATTTCCTGTCCAAATCTGCCCTCTGAACAGACCTGACCACCGTAATCAAATATCCTGATACTTTACCATTATATATTTCTCCCCATACTCTTCATCAGCCCCGATCTCTCTTGAACTGAAAGCCTCCGACACACACGCACACAGGAAGTGTCTTTGTCACTCACTCACTCCAGCTAATTTGCATAAACCCACAGCTCAACAGCCAACTTAACAAGAGGAATACATGTTTAAACCTTATCACATTATTGAATTATTTTCATTTTCTTTCTATACTAATCACTTACTTTGATCAATCAGTGCAAGAGCACTCCTAAGTAATCACTCCTCTTTTGTTTTTGTTTTTTTCCATAACTCACTCCCTTGTCATACAGCTTCGTTTGAGTTATTCCACAACTCTATTTTATCCAAGTGTGTTTTAAGTGTATTTTCTCCAACATTCACACCATTTTAACCCTCATGAAATTACCAGGCTGATTTAATTACATATGTTTGTGTTCTTAGCCAAGTTTTAATCACTATCCATACATTACTCTTCATGAGCTTATCTCTGTAAGGTTAGTGCATTTTCCGTTTGTATGTGTGATTTCTATAAATGTTTCTTTATGATCTTTGTGATCTTGTAAATGTTTCTTTTGCAGTGTTTCAAACTCCTTTGACAGGGTGTATTTTTTCTCTCTGGTTCATCACTGGTCATTGTTAATGACATTTCCTTCTGCCTGTGCCCAGTGGCCTTACCTGTTAAATCCCGTCTCCTCCAGTGACTCCAAGGTCACTCCGGGACTTAGGTTCGAGCAATCGTGACTGCGCCTTGCCTTAGGTTGTCCCAGGGTTTCGAGGTGGGATCTTACCCGTCATGGGCTGTCCAGCCTTCCATGCCCGCCTACTACAGGAGCCAACTGGGCAAGGGTGTTATCAGATCTAGGGGACACACTGGTTCTGGAAATTAAAGGAGTGTAAACTGCTTTCTTTATTAAACTTTCCAACAATAATTTCACATGTAACAGTTTGTGTACGTGCATTTTCAATTCATTAATGTAATTGTTAGTTCCTGTATTTATTTCTCTCAGTCTGTCTCTTTTCTAAAACCTGTAATTAATATAATTTTATTACTTTATTACTTTTTTTCTTAAAACATGCATTCGCTTCATCTTCTTAGAATTTAACTCTGTCTATTTCTCTGGGAGCTCCCCTGACATCATCAGTCACACACACACCTTCCTCTCTCACACACACTTTTAAATAGAGCTCTTCCAAACATCAGGACAACTAACACTTCTCCACGCACAGGACCATTCTTTAGGTCAGTTTTATAGCATCAGTCACCCAATAATCTCTTAACTGGGCTTCCCAAGTGTATATACTTATGTGTTTTCAATCAGAAAAATAAACTCAACCTGTCAAACTTTAAAACATCCTACTTTTCATCACAAAAGAAATATATTTCATACCCCTTTCTTTCATACACACTTTTAAAGGTTCTAACCTCTTTCAGACGCCATGACTCGTCTCACACACACTGCCTTCTCTCTCTCAAACTTCCATTTTCCACTCACTCAGACAAATCATGCAGAGTCACTCAAATCAAATACTGACAGCATTCACACAGTTAAAATCACACAAAATACGCTTTCATACGAGTATTTTGGACATGCCTTCCATGATCAGAAAGAGCAAGTCAAAAGAAAAGAAAAAGAAAACTGAAACCTCTCATCATCCTCACGGCTTCTCCCCACACACACATAACTGAAAATAAAACACACCAACATTTATGGCTCACGAAATGTACATCTATCAAAATTCAGTCATTTACTATACATCCACACTAATATATTCACACTGTATTTACACTCTCATAATAAGCTCTTATATACAGGCATTTAGCAAAAAGCTCTCAGTCCTCTCGAAAACTGAAACCACCTCTCTCTCTGCGTCACTGCTGCTCATTTGCATTTACACACACAATCAGTGCACATCCGGCTGTGCATGACTGACATAGAGACTGATCCTACTCATAGATCTCATATTTTATATTACAGACGTCTTAAATTACAACTGCACAGATTTTTTTAGGCCTTGTCGCTCCTACAAATTTCGAAAATTTACCATAACCGACTCGAACGGGCAAACCTCAGGTTTTTTGCAATCAATTCACCAGACCAGACTCGAACTGCTCTGTCCAGATTTCTAGCCCTAACTTAATTTACCGGTAGCCAAAAGCGCAAGAATAGGGACTTGAACCCCTAGCAATTTCGGAGTTTCCCAACCTCTCCCCGTTGTCGACGGTACTATCCCTACTGTCCTAGTAGGCCTAAGGTCAGCGTCCTGCCTTAGTGCAAGCGTTACCAAGGAGAAAATGCGCTTCTTAACAGACGCCGCTGTCGTTTCTAGAAAAATTTAGAGTAATTTGAACCAACAATCTACATCCAAACCAGGATTAAGATTGAGGCAGGTCTACCTTTGTGGACATAGGGGACTTGAACCCACGAGATGACCATCACAAGATAGACCCAATGTCCAGCGGGACTTGAACCCCAGAAATGACCAATTTCCCTACTTTCTACATTTCTTTGGGACTTGAACCCATTACTTTTACTTATCACTTATCCTTACTTCATCCAGCATGCTCATGAAATTCCCATCAAACTCAAAACAGACCTTCACCAGTAATTACAGTGACCAGGCTTTTAATTTGACATGCCCAATGTGACACCTTTTGGAAATATATTTCAACAGGCAGTGTCTTACCTTTAATGCCCCGGGGAATGCCTGCTCACTTTCACCACTGATTACCGTCTGCCCGTCCAATTGCCACGGACCCCGGATCTCACCAAAACCCCAACATTCCTCTCTCTCACACGGAACGAGCCCCAAATGTTAGGGTTCAATATTGAGAGAAGAATCCATAAAAACCACAGATCCAGGCGTGTGCAATTTAGACGGCATTTTAATGAACACATGTGTGAGTTCAACAACCCAATCAGTGTTGAACTGAACTTACAATCATGAGACAAGGTTTTATATGGGTACAATAACAAAGCCCCCTCTTTTACAAAAATAGACAATAGTACAGCTTACGTCAATCCAAACCACAAAATGTTCCATGACCTTTAACATTGCTCTAAAAAACATTGTCTTCGGGTCGGTGCTTCCCCTCTTCGCTGTCGCTTGTCGGGTGCACTTCCTCTAAGTACTTCGGCACACTTCTGCATTTCTGCCCTACCAAAATAGATCTGTTATGGTGTGTGTGTGAGTGCGTACACGTGCAAGGGCGCGTGCATGTTGTGTACTGCGTACGTGTCATGACCTCTCACTATTTGTCTGTCTGTACGTGCAGAGTTTGCATCTGCTTTTCTGAACCTTAGTTGACCTTAAACTGAACTTTCCCCTATCAGTGATCCCTATAGGTGTACTCTACTGAATTAATGTTTTGATCAAAAGCCTCTACTAAAAGCTTAAATCAAAGATAAATGCATACTAACTCTTTGGCTCTTTCTGCTTTCGGTTTCACTTCTGCAAAACATGCTCTGCAGACGCGTTTCGTTTCCTGTCTCATTTTAGCACAGAGAGTATTTTCCTGTCTCTGCCCTCTACACAGAGATCATAAAAGCATTAATAACATTTAAATTATAGATTCAACAGAACCATTTAAAATGGTTCTTCTTTGGACCTGTAATAAAGGCTATAACCATATATTTGAACATCTGAATGCATCTAAATGCAACCTCACTATTAATACTGAAATGTTAATGATGATTATAAAAATAGCAGCAACTAATAGCAGGACAATATTTCTATTCCTGACAAGGTGGAGTACTGGTTTGGGCTGGTATCATCAAAGATGAGCTTGTGGGGCCTTTTCGGGTTGAGGATGGAGTCAAGCTCAACTCCCAGTCCTACTGCCAGTTTCTGGAAGACACCTTCTTCAAGCAGTGGTACAGGAAGAAGTCTGCATCCTTCAAGAAAAACATGATTTTCATGCAGGACAATGCTCCATCACACGCGTCCAAGTACTCCACAGCGTGGCTGGCAAGAAAGGGTATAAAGAAGAAAAAAACTAATGACATGGCCTCCTTGTTCACCTGATCTGAACCCCATTGAGAACCTGTGGTCCATCATCAAATGTGAGATTTACAAGGAGGGAAAACAGTACACCTCTCTGAACAGTGTCTGGGAGGCTGTGGTTGCTGCTGCACGCAATGTTGATGGTGAACAGATCAAAACACTGACAGAATCCATGGATGGCAGGCTTTTGAGTGTCCTTGCAAAGAAAGGTGGCTATATTGGTCGCTGATTTGTTTTTGAATGTCAGAAATGTATATTTGTGAATGTGGAGATGTTATATTGGTTTCACTGGTAAAAATAAATAATTGAAATGGGTATATATTTGGTTTTTGTTAAGTTGCCTAATAATTATGCACAGTAATAATCACGTGGACACACAGATATCCCCCTAAAATAGCTAAAACTAAAAACAAACTAAAAACTACTTCCAAAAACATTCAGCTTTGATATTAATGAGTTTTTTGGGTTCATTGAGAACATGGTTGTTGTTCAATAATAAAATTATTTCTCAAAAATACAACTTGCCTAATAATTCTGCACTCCCTGTAGACAACACAGCCCTAATCACAATCATAATTTGTTGGAAAACGTATTTAAGTTTCCTATTGATTTATCATAGAACTTGAAGTTAATGGCTGAATGCATGGTGATGAGACCTATCATTCAATCTACATTTTATAGCGTATGAAACTGCTCACCTGGACATGAACCTGAGCTCGGCTGATTAAGATTAGTGTCTCCTGTCCATCTTTCTTTAGCAAAACTTGAATAATACCACTGCTTACCTCTTATTGAATCTTTGGGTGCAGACTTAATTGAAGAGCCTCGTATAAACAGGCAGGGTGTGATGTTTAGGGAAACCAAAGAATACAGGCGCCATCATTTCTGCCAGAAGACTCATGGGGTGCAACGAAGCTTTTCATTGTGGACTGGCTAGATACTTTCTGCATTCAGAAAGAAAACAAGAAGGGCATACACCATAAACAATAATAACTGTATATAAATAATGAGACAAGAAATTAAAGTAACAAAATAAGTGCAAATCAAGTTTCCCTGTGTTGCAGTGTAGCTGAATGTTTTTCAACAATTTGATTTACGGTAAAACACATACCAAATATTTCCAGCCAAGGTTTGTTTCAATCTTCAGCATGTTTTTCCTGCCATTGTCTTGAAACTGTTTCATCTGTCCTCTCATTTGATGCTGTTTACAAAAACAAAACAGCAATATTGTAAAGGGAAAAAGGGAAATGAATTTAATGGAAAAAAAAGAAAAAAAGATTATGACCTGAAATCTCACCATTTCCTGAGAGTCACAGGTCCTTTGAGTATCCTTATGGTTTCTGCTCAAATTCAGTGTCTGAAAAGGGCAGGAACAAAACAAACCTTTTTAATCATAAAGAGAGAGTTCTGACACTGACGTTCACACATCGCCATTGCACATGTAAACGAAAAAACCACCGCCACACCAGTGACATGGGTGGGGGCAGAGTGTCTTCGGTAAAAATGAGCCTTAAACACGCCATACCTGGTGTATGTCTGCTTGCAGCCTGCTTCAATACACCGAAAGAAACAACGTGGCTCATTCCGATGCAGTTTACAATGAAGCACGTAGCCCCTTGATGACTGAACTACCTTACCACAGAAATTACAGGTTAACATAACTCCATGTACTTTGGTAATTCCTCCCTAGCGAATTAAGCACGCCAAACACAGAAACTAATCCAGAGCAATGCTTCCCTGGCGACAGTAATGCTAACTCAACTCACAAATGCTAACTAAATTCACAACCTCACTCATAAAAAACGAACTGCTAAAATTATCTATAAACGCTGGGCTGGTGGATTTTTATAACAGAGATAACTTGAAGTTGCATGTACTCACCTCACCTCGAACTAATTGTATGCTGCCAGGATGTCTACAAATTCCGAAGATGCTGTGGTCCAAGCAGCAATAAATGGCGCTAATATACGAGTTCAAAACTGTGTCCGTTAGCGAAGCCAACTTGAGTCTCCTGCATGAAAAAAAGAGCGGTTGGCACACAGCTCAGCAGCGCGCCGCGCTATTGGTCATTTTCAGGTGACGTCATCCCGCAATATAATGTCGCTCTTTGTTTCTTTAGGAGGAGGTTCGAATTTGATCAGAAGTCACGTCTGCAGACCGCTGCAGCCACACGTCTTGCCTTGCTTCCCCTTTTTTGGTGAAATGGTTCGCTCATACTGCACAATGTTGCAACCAGAATTTTTTTTTCTCTGCAATTCGAACGTAAAACGTCTGTACACAGTTTACCAGCAGTTTAGCTACCAATCAACAGCGATCACACAAACTCAAAATTTAAGGCGGACCCACTTAAGGTGGTCTGATAATATGGCGTGAAACACAACAACATAAAGTTGTTTTAAAAATAATAATTAAAAAAGATTATTGAAATCAATTTTATTCACAACCATGAACTTTATTTTTAACATCTTCTTTTGCTGTTGATTTTTTTTTATCAGAAGGTTAACAATGATATACTGCAGGCCTAACTTTTAATCTGTATATCAGTATCTGAATTTTAAAATAAAAAAAAAAATACTATCAATTTTATTGTCTTTCACTGCTGATATTTGCTTTTTTTTTTTTTAAATGGTATTTACTGGTTGTATTATTACAGTGGACCCTATTGTTTAACATCTTGCTTCTGTAAAAATGAATGTTTTTGTTTGCTTAAAATTCTACAGCTTTATACTGTGAATTCCAATGTGCACAACCCGAAAAGATGTAGTTTTACTCAAATAATACCGTAAAATCTAAGTTTTTCAGACATTTTCAACATTACAATATTTAATTGTAAAATGTATGCATATTTATTTGTTTTCACAGACAATATTTATAATTTCAACATTTTATCACAGTAAAAAACAAAGTTTTATCCAGTCTCACAATTAACGGTTATTCAATCTATTTAATACAGTAAAAGGAAATTTTTGGTTTTACGCTCCATTACCGTTGGAATTTGACGGTGTTTTGCTGTATATTTTACTGACTTTTTTTACAGTGTAGGGGGTGGTCAAAATGTATTACTATTTAAAAGTAACATTTTAAAAATCAATACAGCCTCCCCTTCAGTAAATTGACCTTCTCCCGTGGCCTTTTCTCATGAATAACTGAAATGCTGCGTGACAACAGCTCTCAGCAGGATTAAATTAGTGAGGAGTAAAGTGCATTTTATCCGGGCCACTGTCTCTGGACATAAAGATCCTCTCACGAGGCCTAGGCATTTAGCTTATTGAGCAACAGGTCAAAGACACCTGATCACAGGAAGTACCTGTGACCAAAACGCCTCTGCTGACACCGTGTACACACATACATTCAAGGTCCCAAAAGGATTAAGCTTACTGACTTTAGCAACACCCTGATGTTGTAATAAATTGCAGAAGTGTGATAAATACATGTATTGATGGTGTCATTAAAAAAATTTCAATCCTCATAGCAAATGCCACATTTTATTGTCATGGTTTTGGTCAAAAACAGCTGTTGCCACTTGGTTTTCATTGGTAGCAGGATAAGCACTCCCCTTAGATGAATCTGAAAAACATATCTGGTGTAAACATAAAACATTATTCAAAGTAAAATAGATCAGTTCTGAAGTTTTTCTGATTCTAATGACAAAAGAGAGTGCAATTTGTACACAAACAAATACACTGCATTTTCGTGACTATTTCATAGAAAATGTCAATAAATGACCCAGACAGAAAAGTAAGGAGAGCAAAAACAAACTAACTGAGAGGCTTGGGGGGTGTCAAAAGGTGCTCACTAGACTGGGACAAACCAAATAATGGTTGGAGGCAAACAAAGCAGCAGACAGATACTGGTGAAATTCACTTTTCAGACGTGACTGAGTATTTCTGTGGGGAAATCTCCAAAAAAACTGTGTGTCTATCCCTGAGCAAATGATGAATAGGACACTTCAGTGGCTCTGACTGGGCTGTGGTCAGTGCACAGCAAAGAGCTCATTCTTCATCTGGGCCTGGTTGGAGTCTAATGGAACTGCAGCCTGACAGTCTTTGACAGAGAGAGCACTGAAGGGCAGAGAAGGGGCATTTTTCAAATACTGGACATCATTGAGTAGAATAACATTTAATTCCATTTACATCTTAATTAACATACCTAAGTAGCATGACATCATAGCTTCTTCAGATGTGGCATTACCTGTTTATATATACAATTTTGAAACAGACACCAACTCGCTTAGAAATAAGTCACAAAATATTTTGTGTTGTGAGATTCAGTAGAGTAGAGATTATAGCCAACTGCATTCCATAAACAGATGAGACATGAGCTATCACAGGTGCTTTTCATTAACTAAACAGCAGAATTTCTATTACAAAGGTGGAATTTAATGAATGAATAAATTAATGAACAAATATATAAATAAATGGCATCATTAGGTTAAATCAAACTGATCCCCTTGACTCTTGACACCACAGTTTACCACCAGTCCAGTATAGTCCAGATGGTACCACAACACTGAAAACCACGCATAGGTTACACTTAAGCTCACAAAATCATTAAATAACACACAATTTTATTGAAAAACCTGAGCCACCTTTCTTTTCTTTATATTTTTCTTCCAAAGAGCCAGACTCTCTTTCATTTTTAAAGTGTTCTTGAGTAATATCGCTTCAAGCTTTCTGAAGGCATCTAACTTAAGGATGACTCTGTTTTGTGTCTACACATGACAGATTAGCAACAAACCAATTTTAAACTCCATTTTCAGATGAATCCATTAAAAATGCCAAAGACATAGTTTGAAAGACATTAAAAATAGCATTTGTGGACCACTGAGCTATTAGCAGAAAACTGCGTATCAAATATCTTGGCATGGTGTGCAATGTATCCTTAAAAAAATATGAGGAAACTGGACAAGTAGAGGTCAAAAGAAGTGCCGTACCTAAAATACTGTTCATAGCAGATGAACAGTATCTCAGTGGATGTATTTTAGAAATAGGGAAAGACCTGACACAGGATCTGAGAGCTACATCTGACCCTTTAGTTGTTCTGAAACTTCATCGCAAATGTTCTCAGTGGAAGAGTGGCTGTCAAGAAGCAATTCTTAAGAAAGGGAAATAGTGAGAAAAGGCTGAGGTATGCTAAATTACAGAAGAATCGGACTGAAATCAAGTGGCATGCCTTAGGACATGATGAATCCAAACTTGAAATTTTTGGTTCAAATTGTTGTTTTTATATGGAGCAGGTTAGCAGAGAGTGAGGAACAATGAGTCCCCCGGCTCTGTCATGGTTTGGGGCTGCATTTCTGCCAACAGTGTCGGGGATCTTGTCAAAAGTGATGGCATTTTGAACACAAAAAATAGCATTAGATTTTGATTCACCTTGCAATACCAATATGGGAAAGCTGTTTGGCAACAGCTTCATTTTTCAACTTGAAAAACTATGGAAACTATGGAAAAAACACACAGTGGAATACTCTCAGTCATACATCCCAGACCTCAACATTACTGAACTGTTGTGAAATCATCAACCAAAGGCAGCCAATATCCATAGAACAGCTTTGATTGCCCTTCAGGAAGACTTGAGACCAATTCTTAAAGCCTACTTAAACAAATCACAAGAAAATATTGATTCTCAAGCTCATTAGAACTGTACAAGATCTGTTTTTGCCTTATGTATTGTATTTCAATCATTTTTTTGCACATTTTAAGAAATTGGTGCACCCATTTCCCATTTTCCTACAAAATACAATGTTGAAAAGTTTTTTTGTACCAGCTGTCATAAAAGCAAGAGAACACAATTATGTCTGAAATCTGTCAAATCTGAAGTTTAAAACTAAAGATGACATAATTCATGTTGTTATGTCCAAATTTGAGTGAAAGCCAACTTAAGCAAGCACAATATCAAGCACAGCACCACTAAAAATAATGTTGAGGAATACAAGTAAATAACTGTAATGTAGCATCTTGATTTTTTTTTTTTAAAAAAAAGTGCTTAACTAATTTATTTTTATTGTAAAATAGTATAATTTGAAAATTCATAATAATTATATTTTTGCATGTCCTACATGGGAACAATAACAACTGTTACCGTGATACTGCCTATTATCCAAGAGTGAATTAAATGAACAGTCATTTAGAGTCTTTTCTGTATTTGTATTTTGTCTGTGGAACTCTCACAAGGTTAAAATTTGCAAGGCCTTGGTGGGTGAGGGTGATCACCAATATTTCGAGGAACAGGCCAGAGATCCACTCTATGAGAAACTTATGACAGCTGTTATGATGCCAAGGAAACGATGTTGTCTGCAAAAACTGATCAAAATACACCCACACAGTGTTGACACTGAAAAGCATATAGTTTTGAATGTGATTTGTTTCTTGTCACTGAATTTCCGAGCTACATTTTTTTTTCTGCATTAAGCTCTTTCATGTGTCATTTGACACTTTGCTCATCTTTGCTGATTTTTTGCTTGAATGTCATTTTTTTTATTCTTCAGTTAGCAGTAGCAAGTAATTTATTCATCCCAATGTCATTTTAACTGGGTACTGACATTGTTGTAATAAACGCAGCTGCTGATTTACATTGCTATCCCAGCTGTCAATCCCATTCACATTTGTAGGCATCAAGTCTTACTCTGTGTTAATCTTTTCTTCAATTAACATGACAAAAGGTTTGTTTTGAATATCATATGCAGATGGTGAAGCAGCTCTAGAACCAAGTTAGAATGCTGAACGCTGTTTCTATTTGTTAAGTTTATACCTGGGGGAACTTTAGCAGATTCAATGACTAATGTATAGAACAAGGTAAGTCTTTACAAAGGGGTTTCAGGGCTTTAAGGCAAGTTTTCAGCGCAGGTATTTTAAAACACTGCTCTGAAGTGTGGGTCAAAACTCCCTGGCTGACGAAAAAAATCAAACAAGCATGTGAATCAAAAAATGACTAACAAGAGATGGGACTACACTACTACATGAGTAGAACAACAATCTGGCAACAACTGAGACTACGTCCACTGCTTAAAGATTGGTTACTTTCCCTCTACACCCACATTCACACAGACAGGAAACCGGAGCGAAAGAAAGAGAGAAAAGGCAGTTCTGAACCCAGATGATCAGGTGGGCCATGACATCTTTAGAAGCAACTATTTTCAATGCAATTACTACCACCAACACAGTTACTCCATCTGTGGATTACATGGGGAAAAACACCAGTAAAGGGCTTTTTCCCATTCCTATTAACACCTAAAGCTTATTAATGTAGTGAAGCAGTGTACAGCCACAGCCGCATAAGTTGGAAGTAATTGGAGCCAATAAAAGAAACATTGCAAGCTTACTTCCTCTGAGAACACACAAAGAAACAGCCTCCTCCTAAACAACTCCAGATAGCTACCTGTTGAAAGTGTCATGAAAAATGATTTATTGTCTTGCATCTACACTCAATTACACTGTTTGTATAAAGAAGTCAGCATATGGTGTCTCTGCACCGCTGCTGCCGCTGCTGCTGTAGGGAATATTTAGCTGAAGAATTAATTTGGTTCATCTCCTTGTGACAGGCCTGAGAGCATGTTTTGTACCCAAGGGTGAAATATTCTAAAAAGCAACTACTGAATAACGCCAATACATTTTTGCAAATTGATCATATTGCTGATGTAATAAGGTTCTTGTTTAGAACCAATCAATTGGATGGCAATTGCTTTGTGTCCAGTGTGAGCACATTTTCCTTCACTGTGTGTGGCGTCTCTGGAAGATGCTTTATGCAAGATGTCAACATTTGTACAACATTGTATGAACAAAGGACATCAGATGAAACCTGTTAAAAAAAGCTTCCTTCTATTTTTATATTTCAAGTATTACACAAAATGATGCATTTTCTTTAGATTTGATAAACATGCAGAGTACTTCCTGTCAGTATCCCTGGGTCTTGGACCCAGGGCTTTGTGTTCTTCTTGGGTTTTGGTGATTCTTACTTTTTAGGATCACTTATCTTTTGTTTAGCTCCTTTGTATATTAACATGTTTCTAGGTTTCCATTGGCATTTATTATATTCTATATGTAGTTAGCTTATATTTCAGTTAGTCTTCTAGGTTTTGTATGTTACCGTTTGTGCTGACTGTTCCTCCTTCATGTCTCTGTGGTCGTCTGGTCTCCCTGTTCTGTCAAGTGAGTCTTGCTCACCCCAGTTAGTCATGTCTCTGTGTTTGTTTACCTTTTTCCCATATGTAGTTTGTATGTCTTAAGTCTCGGTTTCTCTCTCAGTGTTATTTTTTCGGACTGTTTTACTTTGATAGTCCCTCCTCTTGTCTGCAGTGTGTTCGGTTTTGCTTCCTGCCATCTCATTAGTTAGATTCTGTTCAGCTGTGTTCCCCAGGTGTCTCCACTCTGTCCTTGCCTCATGTGTGTATTTAAGTCCTCAGTTTCTCTCTGTTCTCTCTCACATTGCGGTCATACCTTCCATTATGCTGTGTGTGTTCCATGTATTCCTCTGAGTTTCCCAGTTTATTGAGTTATTGCATATTGTATTTTGAGAGTACAGCAATAAAGCTGCCTTTCTCAGTTACATTTTGTCTCTGGGGTCCTGTGTTTGAGTCCATTCCCTGCCTACAACACAGCAAGACTGTGACACTTCCCTCTTCATCAAAAATTTGAAGTTTTAAAAATGCAGGATCCCTATTGGTGTGATTTACTCTCTTTAGTGGAATAGCGTGATAACAACATGCAAACAGTACTGGGTCGCCGTTGGTGACCACACAGGGTGCTTTTAAAAGGTACCCTGTGGAGCATTTGATCATTTGTTGGAGAACTATAATTTGCAAATATCTAAATACTCTACCAGTATATGCATCTACATGCACTTGTATTTCCAATAAAAGGAGAAGAAAATAAATGCAAAGTATGTGTCAAAATAAATGAAAGAAGCCTTTTAAATGTTTCACGAATATGTTTAAATGTGCATTTAAAGAAAACGAGTAAATACTAAAAACTTAGTTAAAGCTTTTTTAATTAAATGTAGTCAACTTCTTTTGACTGTTGCCTTGTTTGCTACTTTGTGAAAGCAGCAAAACACAAAATACAACTTTTTGTTGCCTCTATTGGAGCAGTTCTGATAGGAACAGATGTTTGAAAAGGATTAAACCTCCAGCTCCAATCATCCAATCATTCTCACAGTTGTTGTTTTTTTTTTTTTTTTTTTTTTAAATCCCTGGCAGTTTGTGTGAAATTATCACTTGTGTGGATTGGTGCAGGATGCTGTAAGGTACCATATAGACAAGCCAATAATGAGGATATGATTCCACACTTTACCTCAGCTGTGAAGGGTTTGAAGAAAGTAGAAATGTAGACAAAAAAAAAGAGCAGAAGAAAAAAATAATGGTGCTGAATGATCTTACTTCCCAAGTCCCCACTGGACCCACAGGCAACAGAGGAGCATCTGCTGTGGGCTACAGGAGATGGAGGGAGCAGCTAGATGTTTTTGCATTCTGCATTTTCTACAGTAAGAATTATGAAGTGTATACATATTCTATTTTTTGGATGCTTTCAAAAGCAACTCACCAATTAGCACTGAATTATATGTTAGGACACTTACAGTGACAATGATATTGTCTCCTGATATAAGAATCACAAATGTATTACATTTTTAAATGTCACTGTAAATATTGAAGTATCAACGAGTGACCAAACAGTGGAAATATGGTAAGTCCCTACAGGGAGGCTGTTGGCAGACCCGGAGCCTAGCATAAAGTAGTGATGAGTATGCACCCTATATTTGACAAGTAATACATCTTAGATCAGGACAGCTGAGAAAACACTTCAAGTTATGTATGCTAAGATTAATTTTCCCCTCCTACATTGGTGAATGTAAGTTTAGTACTTACACTGAGAACTCTCAAAATATGCTGAACAAGCAAGAAATGTACAAATTATAGAAGTATACAAATGCACAAAACATTACAGCAGTGGCATTTCATCAGAGCAAGCAAGGCAAGTTTCTAGTGAAATCTAAAAGTAGATATCAATTAAAATGTACCAAAATGAAAGAACTCTCTTCTTTCTTGTCAAACGGGTTATGTTTTAAAGCTTCTCACCTGTTTGCATTCATCCCTGTCGAGAGTTTTTCAGTCCATTTCTCTATGCATTTACCATTAACCCTTTCACACACTATTCAAGCCTTTTAATTCAGCTTTGATTTCTTTTTGTTATTAATATTTTTTTTTTATAGTTTTCTGTTTTAAAAAACAAACTTTATTTAATAAATATCGAGATGTAGGCTTGTGTTTGAACAGAATGTACAGTTTGCTAGTTCTAGGTGTAGTGAATGTTTTGTTGTTACATTTATTAAATGAATGGTTTGTTTTGTTGTTTAATTTAGGAATTATCACCAAATAGTTAATATGAATATGGACAACTATAGAAGTACTTTACAATTCTTCAGACAGGAATTGGTCCAGACAGGTGAAGATCTGGGAAGAGTGCAGTTGCATTTTAAATAATTATATATATATATATTATTTTAAGGTGCACCTCTCATTCCTGGGCATGGCCAATGCAGATGAGGACCTTAATTTGTTTTGAAGGTGTAATTAAGACTTAGAATTACCTCAACATTGCCATGTGTTATGGAAATGTGATTGCCATCTGTTTTTTGTGTCTAAGAAAAAAACAAAACAAAAGTAATGAGAGATAGCAAAGCTAAAGACATTAATATTTTACTTCTAAATGAGTGCTGTGTTTATTACTTTCTCAAAGCTTGCTGTTATCATGAAACATTTATGAAGCGCATACAGCATAACGGATACCCACTCTAACAAATGCTTCATTTTTCTTTGCCATAATTAAAATTGTATAAGATGTACACCCCAACAGTTATACGTGTTGTGTTAAACTTGTTGGAAACAGCACATCATTAACCCCCTCCAAACAACAACAACAACAACAAAAGCCAATAGAACAAAAAAACCCAACCCAAAATATTTTAAAATTTCAACTGTCAAAGGCATATAATTTATCGTAGATGTTTTAGAAAATCTTTTTCTTTCCTGTGATTTTTTTTTTTCTCTCTCTGAGGATTCCCAAGCTAACAATTTTAAGACATCAGCTGGTTAAATTCCAATCAATACTGTTTTCTGCTTGCCCGAGTGAACACAACTAGTATTTGTGGGTGGCACACCACTATGAGATCATCATAAGACCTGCCGGAGAGATTTCAGGAGCCTAATTTACATAATATATTTACATTTCCAAACAGAAATGTAATCTATGCTCGGTTTAGCAGTGAAGTGCACATAGTAATATCTTGCATAAGCAAGAATGGTTGCATACTTAAGCTTTGAATGTCATAAGTAGGTTGGTCTTGACAAGTGTTCACAAGGTCTATGAACAAACTACAAAGATTTAATACTGAGTAATAGATGTTCAACCACCTAATTCATATGAAGGATTTATACCTGAAAATGAAACTCGGATTTTCTTCTAAGCTTTGTAATGTTGTGAATCATTGTCTTTATGATCAAGCATTGTGACTTACTTGAAATCACAACATGAGCCCAAAAAGAAAATGAACCTGTCAGCTTGTGTGCACATAGATGTTTGTGTAAGTGCATGTTATGTGCTGACTGTTATTCAGTTTCCATAGTAACAGCCTTACTGAAGTTTATGGGATTTAAATCCTGCCGCTGCCAGCTTAGAAAAGATGAGTGCACCTTGTTTATATATAGCAGCACAATAAACAATTTCAGCATCTTTCATCATCATGCAACATAGATGAATACATTTTTTAAAACTTCTCCAGCACTGTATTTTATTTATTTATTTATTTTACTGCAAAATGAGTGTCTGTTTTAAATTTGACTTTATTATGGTAGCATACGGGAAAAATAAAAATCTTGATTCTGGTTACTTGCAGCTACCATTTTTTTGGTTCACTATTAACTCAAAATTGTTTGTGATTGTGAAAATTCCTTACATTTAGATTTGTAGAAATGCATATAATTGGCCCTGTTTTTGTTTTGTAGGACAGATAAATACAAAATACTTTTTAAAGTTAAACTGAGAACCTGTATCTTATTATTGTCTGAAGACAAATTCTGCCAGAACTTGTGGCCACAAGCATAATGAAGACTACAGATTCAGGAAACACAGCTCAAAGTTGTTTTGTTTGTTGTTCTTTTGTTTTTGTTAAAAGAAAACTACAGATTGTACAGAGTCAGGTTAGACCAGTAAGAAGTCTGGGGCTGAATGGCTGAATGGCATGAAGCGATAGTGAGTCGGCAGGAAGATGAGAATCCCAGAAGTGAGTTCCCAGAGAGAATTGTTTGAAGAAAATCTGGCTGGCAGGCAACTGGCTGTCACCTGGGATGATTACAAGACTGAGAGAGAGAGAGAAAGAGCGAGAGAGACCAGTGCTCCAAATCACAGACAAAATTACAGACATAACATGAACCAGAATGGGATTGTAGAACTTGACAAATGGCAGAGAGTACACCAGTCTTTATATGTTGCAAGAGGGGAGGTGATTAGTTGATGGATTGCAAGTGTGCGATCCAGTGGGAACAAGTGAGAGGACACAAAGCCAGAGGTACAGTTGCTCCCCCCTAAAAAAAGACAAAAAACAAAAAAACAAACAAACTTCTGAACATTTACCTTGAACTCATGCTCCCTTGAAGATGTGAAGTTTCCACGGAAGTCAAAGAAAAGTGATAGGAAAAGGAGGTCATTTTTTGACTGTTTGACTGTAACCCTGGTGCACCTCGCAGGCAGGAGGAAATCTGCCCAATAGCACGATGCACACTCACATAGAGAGAAATAAAGCAGAGAGTAAGAGAAAAAAGAGCGAAGGAACCAAAGGGCTTCCGGCACCAGAAACAAGCAGGGACCATAACAGTCTATGAAGAAGCACCAAAAGCTGTTTGCTGCACCAGGTGGCTAACTCAATAGACGACTTTATGGGCTCACAGGCTGGAGCCATTGTAACCTATTTATGAAGAGAGAAGCCAAATAACAGACAAAAACAACAAGCGTAGCTGCTGATCATGAGATAATGATCTTGCTGTGTATATCTACACCATGTTCTGGAAGTATTTTGTAATGCTTGAAGTTATTGCCTTGCCTCTCTTTTTGGACCTAAAAGGACAGTTTTCATACTTTTACTTGTGTTAAAATGTAAAATAAAAATAAATAAATAAATAAATAGCAGAGACATAGCCATTAGGGATATTTTCCCTGATCTCCTAATTACTGATTAGCATTAATTTTGCCAATCCATAGTATTCAAGTAACGTCAGAGCTGATGGGACTCACCCAGCTGGTAGACAAAAACAGTACTGTGGTCGTTTGCTCTCCAGCCTTCCTTTGAGCATTTTCGAGTTTAACTTAGCCAAAATGCTGGATAGCTGCTGTGCTATCAGATGCAATCGTCAACATTTATTTACAGCTGCCAGAGGGGTGTAGAGCATGGCCCTAACATGTGAGCACACCTCTCCTAACCCTGTCTTACAGGTCAAATCGCACCAATCTCTCCTTCTCCTCAGCAACCCATGCTGTCAGCAGCAGCACATTATGAACCTGACATCGGAAAAATACTCTTTACTGTTATGACGTGATATTAATGTGACAAATTAATACTACCAGAACTTTTCTGGCCCTACACTGTAAATATCCAAGTCAACTAAAACCTAAGACTGACATATAGTTTATTTAAGCTAAACATGCAGCACTTGCCTTTGCTTTAAAGATGAACAATTTCTTGTTCTTCACCTCCAACAAGGCGACATTATTTACCCATCCAGATCAAAAATACATGTATCTGTTCATACTTTGAAAGCTTTCCTCCTGGCAGCAGTATTAGGTCAGCGATTCTCTACAAGATGTGACCGTGCAGCCAAGGGAGTGAGTTGGTCACGTGACTGTTGTCCAAAGACTACTTATAGTCTTTGGACAACTTGCTTCATTGCATACATGTAACTCAACTTTGTGCTCACATGAGCACTGAGTTGTCTCACAGTGTAAGCAAAATGATGGCTGTCAGCCTTTGAAATGCTCAGTCTATGAGCTACAGTACAGAGCACTCCATCTAGTTTCCACACACACAGACACTCATGACTCTCCTGGCACCCTGCTGATGGAGAAGCACATCAACAGCACATCAAAAAGCAGCACTGTCAAAACTGTCAAAAACAACTACCTAGCTAATAACCCCAACCATGTTTCCACTGCATCTATTTAATGAGCTTCTGTAAAAGACAGGTTTGGAGCAACCAGTCTGTAATACATTACTTTATGACTATTTCAATATGAGATTTGGTTGGCTTTAAAACTTAATTATATGAATAAAATATATAGGATGGTTTTTGGCAATTGAGGCACTGTGATATCTCACCCTTGCATGAATACAAAATAAAAAGATGACTTTGTTTCTCACTGAGCTGTGAAGAAACCCAGTTTAATGAACAGTGTCTGAAAGCAGTTATTGATTTTGCATGCAATAACCTGCACTACAAAAGAAACAAAGCAACGGAGGCCCAGAGAAATGTGTGCAGCACGGGGTGTCTATTGTCTTTGCAGGCAGAATTGGTTTGCTCAAAGTATTAAGCTGTGATGATGTGTTGTTTTGTAGTTTGCATCTCTTCTGCCTTTCTTGCAAGCCCATTCAGCTTGTCAGTGCAAAACACGCCTTTACATATCTGACAGTATAAGAACAATGTAAATTTTCTGCAGGCGTAATCAAACATTTATAAGTGAGTGCCAGAGATGGTTCAAAAACTGGGTCAGACTGGCAGATAAAAATGAGCCTGTGGTGTCAGTTATAACACAGTGAGTTCATCATGATTGGCGTGTAGCCTCATTGTTCTCATTTGGTGATGGGTATGATTTTAAATGAAATATCAGCATATGTTAAACTTTGCTGCACATAGTCACTGTCTAGTCACATTCTTACACAGCTTCTAAGTTTGATCAGTATTGAGTTAGCTACTTCCTTATGCTGTGACTATCAAGATATTTTCATCTTGTCTGAGAATGGGTTACACATTAGGGCTCTTAGCACAGACCAGAAATTCAACTGGTATACAATGCAAAATTCCCAGCTAAAATCCAGATGAGACTGTTTCAAAAGGCGAGGGTGAGCTTAACATTTCCTAATTTGTATTTCAGTCTTCCAAGATAGCAACCTTTTAAAAAATTTACCTCTGTTCTTATATCTTAGCTGAACACACAGTTCATTCTAGGAACTAGGTCCTTGATTTCCACAGAGCCACAGTCTTTCTCTGTTTCACAAGAAAAACCCCTTCATTAGGATCTGGATGCATCCACCCATGCCTTTTCCAAATGGATGCTCACGGACACATTTCTAAATATTCATGTCACTTCCAGCCTCATATATACCAGCAACTACCGCTAAACCTCTTAACGCCCTCTGTGCAACTTTTAAATCCCATAACTTGTGTCAATCTATACTAGATGTCAAAATGTAAACAGCTACTCCTCGTGTTGCAAAAGAAAGGCATAACTGAGTTGCACAGCTGGGAGCAGTATGCGCTGGCGTGCCTCTCTAGGATGCCGGAAGACAAAATAAGCATCTCATTTAATAGTTCTGTTTTAAAGCAGATCTCCCTCTGCGCCAAGGGCTGGTGGAAGCCTCGAGTGAGATAGCTTAGACAGTAAGAAGTTTGCCCCACAGAGCAGCAATTAGGGTCTGTTTTTGAATAAAAAAATACACTGAGGATTTGTAGGTGGTAAAATGTTAATGTGTCTTTGACTGGAATTTAATGTGCAGGAGCAGCGGTTCTACTCGGTAATGAAGGAACAGGAATACATCACATGTTTGTAATGAATAATCCACTTGCAACACAATGGGAAGTTTTGCTGTATGCATTTGTGAAGTTGCATGTTTAAAGGAATTCTTAAAATGACTTATGATACATAAGTCTATTCCTACAGGTTCTGATTAAATTGCATTTTGGTTTTGTTCACTGGAGGTTTCTCAGAAGCAGTCAATTGTAAAACAGACAGAATTAATAAACTGGTAGTGTTACTATTACCTCTGGTCCTAGGCTTCCTAAAAAACCCCCTCTTATATCAGCAGCATATCAATGCTCCATCAATCACCTACTCTCACTTTCTTCTCTGTTCACTGTTGCACAATGAAATGAAGTTCTCTAGTTTACTTAATGATTGGAAGACATAAGCAGCCCAGGCGTGTTAGACAAAAACCTGTTTAAAGAGTCAAATCCTTTCCTTAGTGCAGTGGTTCCCAAACTTTTTTTGCCAGGCCCCCCTTTTTACAAGAAAATGTTCGCGCCCCCCCCACCACCTAACACTCCCCCCGCACAAACACATCCTCCAAACACACACACCCATATTTTGTTTACAAACTCCATTGGGGTTTATTTCACACCTCAAACATTTAGTAAACAATTAAGCAAATACAAGTAAACGGCAATAAATTACAGGTAGTAATAAAATATACTACTAACTCTTTTACGCTACGTCCACAACTACAGGGGTATTTTTGAAAACTCAGCTGTTTCTATGCGTTTGGGCTTTTCGTCAACACGTAAACGGCGTTGTAATTCACCGAAAACGGAGATTATTTAAAACTCCTTTTTGCGTTTACGTGTGGACGAGGAATACAGAGTTAAATCACGCAACGTCAAAGGTATGTGCCTCTTTTCACGTCACGCTGTGCGCCACGTTATTGTTTACATGAGATGAATTGCAGAATGGCAGATAGAGACAAAATACTGTTAATCTGACTGTCTTCAGGTTTTACACGCTTACATATACACACGCAGTTACTGTCCCTCCATTTAGAAAGCATCACGGTGTGTAATTATTTTACGTGTAGTTGTTTTTTTTTTCCTGTGTAATAATATTCAACATTGCTATCAATACATTTTTCAAAAATGCCTCTCTGTACAAAATGGGTTTAAACACATAAACAGCTGTGAGATACTGTTTGTCCGTGATTTGAACAGGGGAACAAATACGGCAGGATCAGCCTGATATTATTTGTATCCCACTGTAACTTTACTGCATAAAGAGCTAACATCATGTTAGCGCTTGATTTTCTTGTAATAACTAACTACTCCCGAGGAGTAGTTAGTTATTACAAGAAGTGTTTGTGAACTAAAAATCAAGAATGTGGGATACTGTTTGTTCGTGATTTGGAGAGCACAGCGCGTGCTTTGGACATGTTAGTAACATGTCCAAAATGTCAGGAGTAGTTAGTTATTACAAGAAGTGTTTGTGAACTAAAAATCAAGAATGTGAGATACTGTTTGTCCGTGATTTGGAGAGCACAGCGCGTGCTCCCGACGCAGGGAAACTAATTTTGCAGGGGAGACCTACCTTGGCACTTGTGCAGGTGAAGCCAAAGGGAAGATATGCTTCACCATATTTTCCTGTCTTTGGCTTGGAAGGAAGTTGGTTTGGAAACATATTTGGCGATGCTTCATCTCCTGCTTTGCGTTTGTGTGGGAGCCCCATCAAAAACCTGTCCACAGTGTCCAAGCGCTCTTTTTTTTTTTTTTTTTTTTTTTTCATACCGCGCCCCCCCTGCAATGGCTCTGCGCCCCCCCTAGGGGGCGGGCCCCACACTTTGGGAACCTCTGCCTTAGTGTATCTGAATAATTACCAGGAACCATTACAGTCTTGATAAATTGCTCAGAAATAGGGACAGTGTTGCTGCTTCCACAGGTTAATATGTAATCCAAAATGAAAAGAGAACTATTGTGGTAATGTCTAAAGAAGGGTAGGGTGATGTAATACCACACATCACCATTAAAACAGACTAAAAGTTACTAGCGGTTCGGTGATGTCTTTTCTTCTGAAAAGTCACAGTATACAACATGTTTACAAGATTGCTATGTCTTTATTCTCTGTCATTTTGGACAAGACATTCTGTGTTTTCATATTGCACACAGTGTAGAGTTGACCTCATGTTACAAAAAGCATTCAAAATGTGACCTGTCAATAGGCTCCATGATAGTTAGATCCAGTAGTATGCAACATCTTAACATGAAAAAGACTTTAATATCAACTCTGAACACTAAAATTAAGTATTAATCTCACTAAAGAATGCAGACCATGACCTGTCACAGTCCAAACAGATCTCTTGGTTAAAGTATATCTCACATGTTAAATGCAAATCAAAGTTTGCATAACATTTACATTAAAGAGTCTAATGGAAACTTGTTTCTGTCACTGAAAAAGTAAATAAAGAAAAACTAACTGACTGACGAACTCAACCTTCAGAGATCATAACCTGAAACTGAGAAAATAACTTGAAAGTTATGAAGTTGAAATCTATAGATAACTCAAAATTGTGAGCTGGCGCTGCTAATCAGGAAACTTTTTTCTTTTCCTTTTTTCCCCACTGGCAGATACAAGATTCCATAGATTTTCACTTCACAACTACATTGGGAAAAATAATTCTCACTGACAATATTACTGAGCTTTCTATAAGAACTTTAAGAAAAAAATAAAAGCAATAATGCTATCAATCACATTTATCTGTTTGTTTATTGTGTGTGTTGATGTGTTCTCATAAACTTAAAATTATTCTATTAAAAATACATAATAGCAGTGAAAGCTATCATGTTCCCCTGTCATCGTACATACAGTGATTGAGCTGGATATCCTCATTCTGCCTAATGGCATGTGGCTAGAAAAAGCTAGAAATACGTGCCATACCAAAGGAGAAGAGAACTGATATGCATTTGGAGGCAAATTTTAGTCTGTGTCTGCACCCCTAGACTCAAAATAAAAAGAATCATGCTAGTGTTTTGTCATCTGAGAAGGGGTAGCCTCCCTCAAAAAAGTGAAAATGTAGAGGAAAGAGACAATGGAATCAGCCTCTGGAAAAAATGTTATCTTCTTCCTTAACACTTCAAACATCTCCAGGTACAAGGTAGCAAGTGGAAAAGAGGCAATATTGACAGCTGAGGTAAACAGCAGACAGACAGCTGACACTTACTACAAAGAACAACAGCCAGAGTTGTTTGTCCCACAGCAGCCATTATAGGGATTATGCACTTGAATTGGGAGGGGTAAGAACACAGAACTCAGTTGACTCCAATCTGCAGTCTACCCACACCTAGTGGTGAGATTTCATAGACTGTAACTGTAATAACAAAACACAGTACACAATGAAGCATAGAAACTGAAAATAACAAAAGAGACCACAAATCAAAACAATAAAAAATAAAAATGTAACACATTTGAGCAAGATTTGAGAGACTCAGTTGCGCAAGACAATAGAGAACATCAACATAGTCATAAATCAAAGATATTTAGCATGCATACTCACAGAATGTGTTCAATTTGGCCCCTTGAGCCCTGCACCTATCATTGCCAAAAGTTAAGTTAAATATTTATTAACATTTAACATCTGCCACTTGTGAGTTATCTTGATTGTTTCTTTTGAATGACCCTATGTATTATGCGACAGCATGAATTCCTTCTCTGCAGAAGCAGATAATCAAGGTAACATTTTTTTAAGAAGCTGACCTGTTGTTATTATGGCTGCCACATAGATACTGTCAGGTCACTTCACTCAGTTCCTGAACAAATTTGACAGTTTCACCCCACCATTTGTCATTGAGTCTTCTGTGCTCCCATGTTTGTATTCCCTTTGTTTTCCAGATAGATTTGGTGTTTCTTGTACCTGTTTTGGATTTCATAACATTGTAAACTTTTTTGTTGGACCTTTTAATCAGCCCAATTGGGTTTCAGTTTTTATTTTTCAACCTGCGTCTTTGTTCTCCAGCTGAATCCTGAGACTTCAAAAACCATTTCTGTTTGTAGTCTTGTTGAAATGGTGGTGTTTTTCTGGCAGATATTGATTTTCAGCCACTTCTTGGTTTTGATATTTATTTCAGACAAGTGGCTACATTGTAATTCATCATATGATAAAGGCAAGGGACATAGAGGGGTTTGAAATCTATATTGACAACTTTGTTTCCACAATATTTTCTAAGTATCCGGGACAGAACACTCTGCTTATATTATTAGCCCTTTTTTTAAATGACTTAAATTTAACTTAACTTAAATAACTTAATTAACTTAAATAATTAACTTAAATAAATTGCTGGTTACAAAATAAGTAACAAGGTCTTCCAAACTTTTTTTCCCAGTACTTTGTTGTTTTATTCATTTATTATAATCCTTTTGGTTTCTTTCTAAAACACTGAGTTTTATATTATATATTCCAAGATAAGTTTGTAGCTGGCCAGTGGGGGGTGGGGATCCATATAACTTGATTCCAGGATAATACATATTCGAAAAGCTGGCATAAGTGATTTCACTTGTTAGGTTCGAACTTTAGCCAGAAGATTTGAAACAATGCTGATTAAGGCTCTGGTTAGAGCGTCAGGTTAAACTCTGTATTTTGCAGAATAGTGCAGTTTCAAATTGCTTGTCTAGGGGGATCCCCATGCTGACACACTGTGTGTTATGTCGACAAGAAATAGCTGTTTTGCCAGAGCCGAGGCAAGAGGAACTAACAAGAGTTCCTTCTCTCATCTTTAGAGTGCTGACAGGATACCGGAATGTACAAATAGCAATTAGGAGCATGGCATTTTGTTTTTTTCTGCAACGGCACCCCTGCTGCGTAAAAGTACCAGCTTCATTCAAAGATCTACTTTTGGGTTTTTTGGGTTTTTTTTACATTGATAGCTCAGATGTATCTGAATGCAATATTAGGATGCTCATGGTCAACTACATTCAACTATCTCCTACATTTAACTATATGCTGACTAGGTGAGGTGCACAAACATTTCAAAATCCATGTCTTAGGACCTCAGAATTATGAGGAAGACTGTGAGAAAAGAGATGCTGACTGGACTGGTATGCTGAACATACTGAACATGGCACACAAA
Organism: Oreochromis aureus; assembly: GCF_013358895.1. NCBI lineage: Eukaryota > Metazoa > Chordata > Actinopteri > Cichliformes > Cichlidae > Oreochromis > Oreochromis aureus. Next base: position 41,444,278 of record NC_052948.1, on the reverse strand, counting down.
AGGCAGTTCAGATTTGATTTGTGAGTACAACATATATATTCAGTTGTTACTGATAAGGGGGCTACTTCCACCATCTTTCCTCACTATACTCTATATTCTATATACACTCCCTGGCCACTTTATAAGGCACACCTGTTAAACTGCTTGTTAATATAAATATCTAATCAGCCATTTGTATAGCAGCAGTTAAGTCCTTTTATGCATATAGGCAATGTCACAGCCTGCTGAAGTTTACTGAGCAACAGAATGGCGAAGAAAGGTGTATTTTAGAAACTCTGCTGATCTAGTGGGATTTTCCCACAACTACAGATATTGGTCCAAAAAGAGCAGCAGTTCTCAGATCGAAAAATGCCTTCTTGATGCCAAAGGTCAGATGAGAATGGCTAGACTGCTTGGAGATAATAGGAAGGCAACAGTAACTCAACCAAGGTATGCAGAAGAGCATGTCTGACTGCACACCACGTTGTTGAAGGACATGTGCTACTGAGCTAGATGTGCAGCTGAAGGCCACACATGGTGCCACTTCTGTCAGCTAAAAACAGGTAAGTGAGGCTACAGTTTGCACAGGCTGAACAAATTGGACAGTTGAAAATGGGAAAAAATGTTGCCTGATGATTTTTGATTTCTGCAGCAACATTCGGATGGTAGGGTCAGAAATTGGGGTAAACGACATGAAAACATGGATCCATCCTGCCTTGTATCAATGGTTCAGGCTGGAGGAGACGTGTAAGAGTGCGGGCATTTTTCTTGGCACACTTTGGGCCTTTGGTATGAATTGAGCATAATTTCAACACCACATCCTCCCTGGCTATTGTTGTTGACCAAATCCATCTCTTTATGACCACAGTACACACATCATCTGATGGCTGTTTCCTGCACTGTGTTCAAAGCTGAAATAATCTAAAACAGATTTCTTCAACATGACAATAACTACTGTATTCTGTATTCCAATAGGGCATCTTTGGTGTGTGTTGGATTTGCATCATGGATGTACCTGGATGTGTCATGCTGTCATGTCAATATGGACCAAAATCTCTGAGGAGTGTTTTCAGAACTCTTGTTGAATATATGGCAGAAGGTCAAAGCCTTTACTAGCAAAGTAGACCTAAGAAAAGGTTCTGAGTGTACAGCACTTTATTTCTTGTTCAGCTTTTGTTATTTTATTTTTTAAATAATTCTAGAAGTGGTATGCTGGGCAAGGTAGGTGGGTGGTTTTTTTTTACTTTTTTTATTTAACTGTCTTTTTTTTTTTTTTTTTTTAGATGAATGCAACACGGTGACAGGGGCAGCATGATCTTGCTCCACTGGCCCAATGATTTCTGCTAAAATATGGTCAAACCACCACACTGTAACTGTGAATAATGATGGTCACTAAGGAACTAACATGGTGGCACGCAGAGACACAAAACCCTTGTACCCCAATCCCTCCCTGTTGGTTTTTACTGTTTCCAGACTCACTTTAAGTCAACGGCCAGCACAGCCTCATTATGCCATCATAGGATCTGGTTGCTTACAAGACGACCTGGATATGGCGAAAGCAGAGCTGAACTGTCAAACAGAAAACAAAGCTGAAGCAAAACAATGGCCAAAAACATAGGTTTGAATAAACACACCAGGGAGCTCACCTGCAAACACAAGGAGATAATTAGCTTAGGCTAATTTGTAAATTACCTTTGGCTGGCATGTAAGTATCGGCCTACCATCAAGCAGATGATGGTTTGTTAAAATCCCTTCTACCACTGAAGTGTAAAATTATGATTCACCGCTTCAGAGGAACGATCTTGGAATGAATAACTCATGGAGGTTTTCTGTGCCAGCAAAAATCTGGCACAGCTTTACTGGTTATTTTTGAATGAAGGACATGAAGCAACAGTTAATTCCCAAGGTATGGTCTAATTGTGAAATCAAGCAACTGCAGTAGGAACCATTAAGAAACACTTTACCTCTTATCATTTAAACTAATTTACGTAGAAAAAGAAATCGTTGGAGAAACCAGAGCAACAATACAAAAAACAGCCACATACTTAAAAATTGGAAAGCAATATGAAGAAGTCAAACCATGATTTTCATGAGATCAGTGTGATCTCATTTTCTTGTAAAATGGAGAAGTTTGTCTGCCACATTTTGAAGCAGTTGCTGGCCTTAGCTGCTGCTTAGAGGGAAGTGTGGACAGCTTGAAGTCTTGTCCAGTGGGAACTGAAGCATGAATAACTCCCTTGACTGACTGACATGTCTTATAATTTCTTAACAAAAATATGAGCAGACCTTAGTAGAAGGATTTAGTTAATTGGCAAGTCTGCCCAGGGAATCATTTTGTACAGCCTTCGGGAGGCATACAGGATGACTGAAAATTGTTCTGAGTTTTTAAATTATTAAGCTGCCTTAAGCTTGGTGACAGCAAGATGTCTACAGGATCATTCTTATGTGAGTTCAGCACATCAGAAATGGCCAGACTTCAAGATAAACCTGAGTGTCATCAGTATACTGTAAATGTGGAAGAGAATATTATCTTGCCCTGCAACTTTCCTCCATGTGTGACACATGGAGGAAAGTAAAAAAGCTTGATTAAAAACTATCAAAGGTATTAAATGATAATTTTTTCCCACCGATGGTTGGGGATACATCTTTTTTTGTAATAGTACAACCAGTGTGGACCCAACCAGTTTGTAGCCCAACCATGGTTTTGGATACTGAAGGAGGTCATGAATGCCATGATTGTCACAGTTCTTTCAGAGGTAGTTTCTTTCTTGATGTTCCCAGTCATCCCATATCTCCCCTGCTGTTGGCTCCATTTAATTTTCTTCCAAATGAATTCAGAAATTACGTGGCCTTGCCCATCTATTTAGCAGAGGCTCTGAGACCTTCTTACCAGTCAGTCTCACTAGTCTAATCAGTTTTAAGGCCTTTTAAATGTCCATCTCTTTTTTTAATGTTAAATCCAGAGGAGACCATACCCTTGTGGCTTATAGCTCCTAAACTCTGGAATCACATCCTTGCATTCAGTGAGTCTGCAGTAGTTTGTTTTAAATGTCCAGTGTAGGAAATTCTTAAAGGTTAGCCTTGTCTTAACCTCCTAGGACCCTGTGTCCTAATATGAAGACTACATCACAACCAGTGTTGGTTAAGTTACTTGAAAAAAGTAATCAGTTACTAATTACTAATTACTTCCCCCAAAAGTAATCCCGTTACTTTACTGACTACTTATTTTCAAAAGTAATTAATTACTTAGTTACTTAGTTACTTTTTAAAAACACAATTTACAACCTGAATAGGTGATAAAGCGATAGATCTTTCAGCCCAATTCTACTTTTCTGCATAATCCATCATACAAAATGTAATCAAATGGAAATGTCTCTTTTTAAAACTTTAAACTTTAAATCTTAAACACAAAGTAAAACACAGCAGAAAATAAATAAAATCAAAGACTAGCGGTTCTGTTGCTCTATTTTCACCTATAAAGCAGGACTGGGGTAGGCGGAGGTTTACCCTGGTGCAGGTGAGCCGCAGCGGTCAGTGGAAGACTCCGTGAGTTTCTCTGTGAGTTTCCCATTACAGTCGTAGCGCACTCGGTGCTTGCTTGGAAGTTTAGGGGGTTTTTTCCTGTAAAAAGAAGTTTTCTTCCCACGCACAACGGACGCTAATGTTTTTGTCACTTTTTATGGAATCAAACTCAAAATAAGGTCAGTACTTCCACGCTTTAAACGCTGCACGCTCATACTCTCTCCCGCACTCGATATATTGTCCATTGTTGATCTGCACACAGCTGTTGTCACGAACGTCGCACTCGCTTACGTCACTGTCATGAGCAAAAAATCACGTTTTAGTAACGCAGTAATGCGGCGTTCCTACGTGAAAGTAACGGTAATCTAATTACCGTTTTTGCAATAGTAATCCCTTACATTACTCGTTACTTGAAAAAAGTAATCAGATTACAGTAACGCGTTACTGCCCATCTCTGATCACAACAATCTTTATGTTATGCTGTACAATAAATACATTGTCCCCATGTGACCTCATCAGGTCCAACTAATCATAAATAGTCTGGGGGAGGATACGTTTTTTAGTGCATTTGTGTGCTTTAGTTTAGCTTATATTTGTCTATAGCATATGTGTATGGATTGATTGAAATATGAACATATATATATATATATATATGGAGTGTTTCAAAATCAATAAGGCCAGCTAAATGCGCTAGATAACATAAGCTAACCACCAAATTCCCTCAATGTGGGATTAAAGGATGTTTTTTTTCTTTAATTTGTTATTTATTGCACACGTACCAGAAAAATCTTTCTTGTTTTTTTTTTAAATAATCAGTGTATCACAAGTCAGCTGTGCTACACACACCCTATTTTATCAAGATCTCTATCCTTTGAAGCTTCCATAAACACTTGAGAACACAGTGAAGTCTGCAACATAAAAAGGATGAAAAGCAGGGAGAGAGCAATCATGCTTAATCTGGAGCATGAAGGGACGGCAGAGAGATATGGGATGAAGATGAGACAAGGAGAGTAACTGGAACACAATGCTTAGAGCTTAAATTTTTGTTCACCTCATCTTGTGAAAAATCCACTGCACAAGCATTATTATTTCATTGTGTACAGGCCTTCAGCGTGGTTATCAGTACCAACATGTGTACAATTGTGTGTACCCAAGGACTTAGGAACCAAATAGCAGTACTGCGGGACATTTATCATTCTAGTTATCTTTTCTTTTTTATCATTCCAATCCCTGTCTCACTCTTACAATCCTCACACGAGATGCTATCTTGAACCTCTTAATCAGGTTACCAGTACCAGCTGTTTATGCCCCTGGGAGGACAGAGTTTTGTCAACTGTCAGGACACATTGTTCCACCAGTAAAGGAGAGTAGATGAAAAGATTGGGAGTTGTACACAAAAGTGCAGAGCCCTCTGAAGAGACAGACAGATGAAAGCAAAAAGTGGACCCTGAAAGTTTGAAAGTGGTCACAGCAGCAAATGCAAGTCTAACACTTCACAATTTCTCCAACACAATTTCTCCATCTTCTGTTTTAAGTGCACACTCAACTGATGTCAACTGAGCCATGTTGTCAACTTAGTCATGTTGTTTGATACCAGGTTCAGACTACACAGATTTTTCTGTCTTGCTGTCAGATAAAATGACTAGACAGAGTACATATTGAATGATTATAGCTTGTCTTCTTTCATGAACTGTCTAAAGTCATCAGGAGGGTGTCACAGAGATCAAAACAAGAATTTACAAACAATGCTGTCAAAAGCTGCAATTACGATACCGGCTAGCCTGTGCTTGACAAAATATAAAACAGAAAGACATGCTTGTTGTCCATCAACACGACATGCTGAAGTTAAAGCTGAGCATCAGAATGTTGAAGAAAGGTGGTGTGCTTGTCGGCATGCTGATCTGCTGTGATTTCATCTCACTGCCATCAATGAGGTTTGCAGAGAATGGTCTGAAAAAGCCAAAATATCCAGTGAGCAGCAGTTCTCTGAACAAAAAACCCTGTAGTCTGGCGTCTGAGTTAATGGCTAGACTACTTCAAGCTGATAGGAAGGCAACAGTTAACCCCAAGGTTTGCAGAACAGCATCTCTGAAAGTACAACATGTTGGACCTTGAGGATGGTGGGCTACAATGGCAGAAGACACCAGGTGCCACTCCAGTTAACTAGGAACAGAAAACTGAGGCGATGGATCATGCATCCATGCACAAACGGTTCAGGCTGGTGGTGGTTGTGTAATGGTGTTGGGGATATTTTCTTGACCCACTATGGGCTCCTTAGTACTACACTGAGCATCATTTACAAGCCACAGCTTACCAGAACCTTGTTTACCACATGCATCCCATTATAGCCATAGTGTACCCATCTTTTGATGGTGCTGCTAGCAAGTTTGCAAAGAATGGTCTAAAAAAGACAAAATATAATGAAACTCAGTTTTTCTCAAACTGGTTTCTGGAACGTGACAATGAGTTCATTGTACTCACTCACTGTACAGTCACCAGATCTCAATCAAACAGAGTACCTTTGGGATGTAGTGAATAGGGAGATTCACATCATGGATGTGCAGCCCACCAATCTGCAGCAACTGCAAAATGCTATGATGTCAACATGGACCAAAATCTCAAGAATGTTTCCAGCACCTTGTTGAATCTGTACCAAGAAAAGGCAGCCCTACGTTTACTTTTGTTCCTCAAAAAGTTTACCTTATTTTCACAGTGTGTGGAAGCAGACTGTGTGTAGTGTGAATAGTGGACCCAAAAGCAGTCACAATGGAAGGTGGAATGTAACTTGATTTAACAAAAGGCTAGCTGTTTAATAAGGCTGATGGAAAGGTACAAACAAAGGGCAAGGCAAACCAATGCAAAACTAAACATTAACCTCAAACTGGGTAAACTAAAATAGAACATGAAAATCCACGACATGGACAAACCTAGACATGAATACATGAAACCTGGACACTGGGAAACAACAGACGACCTGACAATGAATGCATGACAGCTTACCACATAAATACATATGAGGGTGATGAGGGAAAAGGAAACACACGGGGAACACAGCTGATACGAATGAACATCATGACACCATGGGGGGAGTGAAACTAAACACACTGCACATGGAAACACCAGACTCTTCACAATAAAACAGGAAACATAATGAGACGCAGACATGACACAAGCTTGACAACATAGGACAAGGGTCCCCAATCCCAGTCCGCGAGGGCCGGTGTCCCTGCAGGTTTTAGATCTCACCCTGGGTCAACACACCTGAATCATATGATTAGTTCATTACCAGGCCTCTGGAGAACTTCAAGACATGTTGAGAAGGTAATTTATCCATTTAAATCAGCTGTGATGGATCAAGGACACATCTAAAACCTGCAGGGACACCGGCCCTCGTGGACTGGGATTGGGGACCCCTGACATAGGACAAGCCTACATGAAACATGATAGATAAGGACATGCAGACTTAACATGATGAACCGACGAGGGGGACTTAAACACAGGGGGTGAAAACACAAAGGGAATCTAACAAACAATGAACTGCAACTGGGCAACCTAGTCAAAACAGAATGAGCTTAAGATAACTTAATGAACTTAAACATAAATCATAAATCATCTAAATATATTCAAATTCAAAGCGCTGGGTCAAATGACCCAGGACTGTGACACTTATAAAATGTCCAGTAGCTGTATGTCTTTGCTATAGTACAAGACAAACAATTATTGTGCTCAGTGACCAGTTTTTGGCTCAAACCAGAGATCATTCAGGACTACTATGTGGTTCCTCAAGTGGATCATTAGGGGTGTCCAAATTCATAGGCTGCATCCTCCTGAGGACCCGGCCTGTGTGGTCTACGTGGGCCGGGTCCTCCGAAGGCCGGGTAGGCCAGAAGTGAGCGGCTGTGAAACTGGACGGTAGCCTTCAGTTTTGCGTCACCAGCTGTCTCGGTGGAGTTAAATAAACTCGGCCGTCTGCTCCTTTCTATCTAAAATATAACAGGACACTGGCGTAAATTCTTGATCATCTCAAACTTTAATCTCAGACAAACCGATTTACTCACGAACAAATAAAACACTGAAAAAAGCCAAACAATTACATTTTTAAGTTATTTAAGTGACTTATATATCATATTTAATCTGAGTAGAGAAAGACTGTGGGGGGAGTTCGCTGTTATCGCCCTGGCTAGCTATCAAGATGGTGGGTAACAGAAGTCTCAGAAAACGTTGGAGCACTTTTACAAATATGTGATATCTTGATAAACCGAGCAGATATTTGAAATTTACACATATACATTCTCCCCAGAAAATATCTTAAAAGTTTATTTTGTGACCCAGAAAGAGTAATAAGAGTAATTTTAAAGCTTAGTAGCAGTTGGAAACTGGAATTGGCTGAGCCACGCTATGAATTCTGGCATATGGTGGGCCACGAAGGATACGACCCATCCTTCAACTTCTGGGAAAAGGAGGACGCATTTGTCGGCTGCATTCGGAGGAGTCTACGAATTTGGACAGCCTTGGTCGCGTCACTGCGACGTAATCGGTCCACAAATGCAGCCTCAGGAGGATGCAGCCTATGAATTTGGACACCCCCATTAATGTCTTATTAATAACAGTAGTGTATGTACTGTATGCCAGGTAGATGGACTGAGCAGTTTTTGTCAAATTTTGTCCTCCCTCCAGCATCTTTGCCCAAATGTCCTTTTTAATTGTGAACAATTTTGCGCAAAATACTGATTTCTTATTTTTTTCCACAGCTTTTTCTTTCAGCAGAATGAACATTGTAGAGATTTCTGATGGAATGCAATAGCAGTGCTTGAAGGGGAAAACATTTGTCTTCTCATTCACCATGGAAATTGCAGCTAACATAACTTTTTTGTGGGTGTTGTACAAGTAAAGAACAGGATTGTAAAGAGGCAACACACACTAAATGAAAGCAGAACATTACAGGTTTTTACAATACCACATTATAGTACTTAGTCAGTCATTACATAAAGTGTTTTTTGGATGAAAAAGCACGGCTGTCTGCTGAGTGTTGCATTCAACATGCAGTCTGTTTTTTTTTTTCACTATCATGGGGCGGAGAAGAGTCGGAATTAGATTTCTGCTCGAGATGAGAAAAGAGAGGCACTTAGAAATTGCTGTTTCATTCTCAGCATTCTGCCAGTCAGTTTGACCTTTCTGCCCTTTTGTCACACTTGATTATAATCACACAAAAGCAATGTGGCTACTGTGAAATGTCAAGTAGGTATATTAATAATAATAAAAAAATACATTTCACATGCTGGCATGCTAGAAAAAAAAAAGCAGTAGACGAAAAGCCATACAATTCATGACTGTCACTGCAAAGCTGAGAAACTGTCAAAAATTATCTATTGTGATGCTGAATTCTAAAACACTCCCCAGAAATAGTTAACTGTCAGCAGCAAAACAGAGAGAAGAACTGAGGAGGAATTTGTCATTCTCCTGATAAAACTCTCCTAATATAAAGTATATCAAGCATCTACCACAATAAAAATGTTAAATGCAGCCCAATTTCTGTATGTTTGGATCCTGAGTTTTGAGTTTTGTTATTGGCTCATGATTACTTCTTGGAGTTATGAAATAATGGATGTTTAGGCTTTGTGTTAGTTAGTCTCAAGTTTAGTTTTGTTATCTATATTTCTAGTTCTTAGTTCCCTGTTTTATTTAGTCAGTTCCCTTTCATGCCAAGTCTGTTTTGGTCTTGCCTCTGTGTGTTCTCCCTTGCGTCCCCAGTATTTAGACAGTTTGGTCTCTGTGTTTAGTTTCATGTTTAGTTTGTAGTCTGTAATCTGTTTTTATATTGATCTATTTCCTTAGATTGCAATATTTAGTTATCTTTGTCTGTGGATCTGGTCATGTCCCCATGTCCACTGTCTGTGCCCTGTCTCTGTGGTTAATTGTGTCAAGCATGTCTTGTCTCCTGTCAGTCATGTGTCTGTGTTTGTTTATTCCTTCCCCGAGTCAGGCTAGTATGCCTGGTGTCTGGAGCTCTGTCTCAGTTTGCTTCCTGTCTAATTTTGATAGTCTGTGTCCAGTGTGCATTGTGTTCAGTTTTGCTTCCCCTGTCTCGTTATTCTGATTTAGTTTACCTGTGTTCCTTGGTGTAGTCCATCTCCCTGATTACCTTGTGTATATTTAAGCCCTTAGTTTCCGTCTGTCCCTCTATGCTGTGTTTTTCCTCCTAGTTCTTCCGGTCCTAGTTTCTGGTAAGTTTTGTTCCTGCCTTGTTCTATGTATGAGATTTTTAATTCCTGTGGTTAACATCCATAAAGCTGTGTTTGAGTTCTAGTCCTGTCTCCAATATCCTGCATATTGGGTCCACACTCTGCCTGCCTCACAGGGCCACATGACACTGCGCATAGTATCAAAAGGTTTGAAGATATAGTTACAGTACTGTACAAAAAACATCTTGTTGAGTTCTTAGTATTCTGACTTTTCTTTCTGCATATTTGTAACACTTACGTTTTTCAGATCATTAAGCAAATTTTATTATCAGATAAAGATAATCTGAGTAAATACAAAAGTTTTTAAATAAAAATGTAATTTATAATAATTAGAAAGGGTCCTGTGTGAAAAGTAATTCCACCCACCCTCCACCAGGATTAATCGTCATCATGACTTAAAACATTTTTTGGAAAGCTGAGTTCAATCTCACTAGCCCCAAACCCAGGCCTGATTATTGACAGACCACTGAAATCAAGCAATCACTTAAATATAACCTGTCAGACAAAGTGAAGATCTCAAAAAGCAACACTTTATGCCACAATCTAAAGAAACTCAAGAACTCATGAGAAACAAAGTCTGGAAAGGGTTAGAAAGCAATTTCTAAGCCACAATGAGAGCCATTATCCACAAAAAAAACTTGTAGTATAAATCACGGGCCTACCAAAACTATTCCAAGAGCACATCATCACTCATCCTGAGGGTCACAGAAGAACCCAGAACAACATTTAAAGAACTTCAGGCCTCACTTGCCTCAGTTAAGATCAGAGTTCGTGATTCAAAACAAGAGAGAGACTGGGCAAAAGTGGTGATCATGGGAGAGTTTCAAAAAAGAAAACCACTGCTAACTAAAAATAACACAAAGGCTCATCTCTCATCAATTTCCCTCAGGATGAATAAAGTATTATCAATCAATCAATCTCACATTTCCCCAAAACATCTTGATGATGCAGACTTGGGAAAATAGTCTGTGGACTGATGAAACAAAACCTGAACTCTTTGGAGGGTTCCCGTTATGTCTGGCATCAAACTAACACAGCCTTTCATAAAAAGAACATCATACCAACAGTCAAACATGATGGTGGTAGCGTGATGATCTGGGGCTGCTTTGCTGCTTCAGGATGACATGCCGTAATTGACGGAACCATGATTTCTGCTCTCTATCAAAGAATCTTAAAGGAGAATGTCTGGCCTTCATTTATACCCTGAAGCTAAAGCACGCTTGAGTTATGGAGCAGGACGGTGATCAAAAACACACCAGCAAGTCCACCTCTGAATGGCTATAAATGAAAGTTTTAAAGTGAACTAGTCAAAGTCCAGACTTTAATCGGTTTGAGATGTTTTGGCATGACCTTAAAGAGGCTGTTCATGCTTGAAACCCTCCGGTGTGGCTATATAAATAATTATGCAAAGAAGAGTGATGTTAAAGACTCATTGCCAGCTCATGCTACCTAGGGTGGCACAACTAGTTACTAGGTTTAGAAGTGCGATTACTTTTTAACACAGGTCAAAGTAGGTTTAGAAAGCTTTTTTTTCCTTTATAAATGAAATTGTTATTTAAAAACCCAGTTTTGCATTTACTTGAGTTATGTTTGTCTGATATTAAAATTTGTTTGATGTTCTGAAACATTTGGGTGTGACAAATATGCACAAAAGTAAGAAATCAGGAAGGGGCAGGGTACTTTTTCATGGCACTGTAGCCGCATTCCACTTTGAGAAAGTATGATGTGTGCACTGGTTGGTGACCCCCTGGCATCAATCGGTAGTGTATTCTCTAACCAGTTGACAAATGGTTGCTGGAGGTTGCTAGTTTACATTAGACAAAACTAGGTGAAACAAGGGTGCAAAAACCTCCTTGTAATCGCTTTGGTCATTAGTAGATTGCCATTGTTGTCCAAAATTTGCGTGAAAGATGCCAAAATGTTTTCAGCTAGTTCATAACTACTTGCTGAGCTATAGTGAAACAGAAAAATGTAAAGCAAAACAGACACCTTAATATTCAAAGTTGAAGGTGAGCCTTTTGAAACACTAGCTGCTGTTGTTGAGTTTTCCAGACAAGCCAGCATCTTCCATGCAAACTACAGACAACCCAGGTAACCTGCTAATGACCAAAGCAATTGCACTGATTTTCAGTGCAGCACCACATACCTCTTTGCAACCAACTTCACCTAGCAACTGCTAGCAACCTTTAGCCATTGCCCAGCTGTCAGGGAACACACATTTTTTTCCCTAGTGATTGCTCCAGGCCTGTATGACTGAAGCCTATGTAATATTGACTCTTCTACAGGACTCATCATGTATCCTTTAAAAAAAAAAAAAACCCATAGTGAATAGTTACTCAAAAGAACAAAAATAATGAAAAAAACATAGTAGATCCCAAATAACCAGAACTAATAGTATGCAAATTGTTATGGATGAAATAAAAGCAAAGTAGAGGAAAATATTATTTCCAAACAGACAGAAAAGATAATTTTGACACTACACTATATCAAAATTCTGACCACTTATAGGGACTGTGGAGAGCCAACTTTGATAATCATCAGCACAGTTATAACTATCAGTTCAACTGACATTACAATCGAAGATAATTGTTCTTTAAAAATGAATCTTCTTCCAGTACAGCAGAGTTCATTTGTATAGAAAAAGAAATACACTTTAACATCGCACAAATGCACTCCAGTGTGTAATTAATAACAGCTATCATATGAATAAAGGCAGGTAAAGAGAGGACTGAGAAGGAAATTAAATTCTGATGCAATGACTTCTGATGAGTTAAGTTTTCTTGTGTAATTCAGATTTTCAAATTGTTGGGGCTAGGTTAGTGTTTTGGTGCAGTATTAATTTAAAAAGGCTTTTTTGTGCTGTTGATCTAAAATACTTTTGCTCAGGCACCAGTGAATCTTTAACAAGCTGAGTTTGCTACTATGGAGGCCTGAAGGCTGCGCAGAATACATTAATAAGGGGGTCCTACTTAATTCATTGAAATGTAAACACCATTTTAAATAGACGCTTTGTTTGGTTTCCCCTTTAGTCCCAGAGGAAAAGAATCAGTGGAGATATAGCTGAAACCAAAATAAGATGTCCCCCACAAGAAATATGTGAGTTATTTATTAAAAGTGAGTTAAACTCATTATTGATGAGAGTTCAGTTACATCTAAAATGCATTGTGGGATTGGAGGGTGGGCGGGGGTACACGGAGAGAGAGAGGAAATAAAGAGAATAAATATGAGCAAATAAATATGAGGGAGGCTGAGTGGGTGGGGAGACAGAGACAAAGTGCATTAGTTCAAAAAAAATATGGGAAGAGGTTTCAATAAAACAAATGTGTAAGATTTGATTATATTGCTTTTTCCATTAGCTGCACAGTGGAAAACAACTAAATAATTAATAATAATCTAAATGTCAAGGGGCTTTCCATTTAGATTCCTTCTGATTTTGTAGCTATTTCATTAAAACTAAATTTTAAAAGGTGTGTGTGTGGCATCAGAGTGCTAATGGAACATCAGTAGAGTTAATTTTATATGGTCTCACATGAAAAGTGATGAAAACTTTATGATTGTAACTTCTGTATCATTAGACCTCTCATACTAATCACACTGAGCTGTTTCCTTCATTGGCTTGAGAAGGCCATGAAATAGATCAAAAGGTTGAGTGGTGTGTATGTTATACTTGTCTGGGACGCAGTTTGCTGTCAGTGATATGGGTTCACTCACAGGGTGACTGAGTGACAGAACGAGCTGGGAACCAGTGACACTGTGAGAGAAAAATAACTTGTAATGGGCTATTACTGCACAAGAGCTCCTCGACTCAGCAATCTGCCTCTGGGATCTTCCCTGCCACTGTGAGAGAATACAAAATAGAGAAGGAACCAGACAGAGAGATTGACTGATGGGCAGAAAAAAGGTAAAGATGCCAGAGGGAAATCAAAGGTGGTGGAAGAGTCTCCAGAGAAATTAGATGATTTAGAAAGGGGTCTTTTCACCTTTCAAAAAAGAACCACGAAGGAAATAAATCTTTGCTCAGAAAATGTCGTGTTTGTATGATATGTGTTTTAGAGGCATAATCTTTTTCTTAATGTAAACAAAGAATTGTCCTACCACCACAGGGGTTTCCACTGCCTTTTCAGGGTTAAGTGGATTCTTATTGTTAAGACATAGAGATGACTGAATACGTACAATGAGCCTTTTATTCATATGCATTATGTCATATCTTCTGTGGGTTAAATAGCACCAGAAAGATCATGATTGGTGCTGAACTTCCTTCACTTAATGACTAATTATCAGGCACTGTAATACATAAGAATGCTTCTATTGGGCTCCTGCATGCATCCTTAAGTTTTATAAGTTATTGTGACAATAACTATCATCAACATCTAGCAAGTACAACAAAATAGTTCATTTTCTTGAATACAGATCATGCAAACCATTAGAAATATCAATTAACAGAGACTACTTGATTCAAAGTATAAGTTAGTTAGGCACAACTTTTAGAGGAGATTGGTCTTTATTTTAAGTTTCTCTTCACAGTTTCAATACTGCTATGCAAGCAGTTGACAAGTATTTGCAAATAAGTCATCGTCACTTTTGCAAGTCATGAGCAATCGTGGCAGTAATGTTTTTCATGGTGTAGTGATTTGTATTTCTAGTTTCCTTAGTTATTCTCTGGTTATATTTCAGAGTTTCTAGTCTTTAGGTTTTGTTACTGTGCTTCCCCCCCGTATTCCACATTTCATGTCTAGTCTCCCTTGTCTTTATGTTCGTTAATCTCCTGTTTGTTTTCTATTTCTTTTCTGTCTCCCCAGTTGGCTGTATTCCCATGTCTGTTTCTTCCCCGGTGTCAAGCCTGTATCTTAGTATGTGTCATATTTCCTGTTTTATTTTGATAGTCCCTTGTCCTGTATTTGGTGTATCCGGTTTGGCTTCCTCCTTGTCTTGTGTCAGATTAGTTCCAGCTGTGTTTTCCTCCTTTTTCCCATCCCCTCGTTATCATTTCTGGATTTAGCCCTCTGTATTTTTCTGCCTGTTGCTAGACCTTCTGCTAATCTGTCCTCATGTTTCCCAGTCTCGGGCTTCTGTATTTTTTTTCTATATACCTAGTGTTTGTGTTTAGCTTTTCCTTGTTTAGTTTTGACGGTTTATCTAAGTCTCCCCTTGCTTTTTGTTTGTAAAAATCAACGACTCACTTTTTTCTTACTCCACTTCGGTCTCCTTTGTCCGTATTTGGGTCCACACTTACTCTCCACCGTCTGCCACAGCAAACGTGACAGCAACACGTTATCACTCTTTGCCACTAAATTCACCTAGAGACTGCCAGAAACCTCCAGAAACCACTTGCCAACCAATGTCTAGGAATGTGTGACCTTTTTGGGCCTTTAGTTTATGTGTTGTTTCCAAAAGGTAGTATCATCAATATGAATTTAAGCTAATGACAAATTATACTGTTATACTGACAATACACAGGCTAGGGACTGGAAAGGAACTATGATAGCTCATGAAATCGGTTAAAACTACAAAGGGCAGTAACCCACAGTAGCAAAAAATATACCAGAGTTCACAAAAGAAATTATTTTGTGATTTATTCCCGAGAGAATCATTTCTCACCACTGCACAGCTACACTGGACACTTAGAGTCCCCCCAGTTCCCATGTCCCACTCTTACCCCTGGTTGCTTCAAAATCTCTTAAAACACAATTATTCAGGTAAGCATTTCATCAGAGGGGTGATATTCATAGGAACAAGGTGCAGAGGCAAGTTATGAAAGGCTCGCCAAACTTATTTATATGGACACAGTGAAAAACCTGCGAGTACTTACTTGTAATTCACCTCCAGCATGGGATATAGACTCTCAACTTCCCAGTGATGTGGGAATTTTAATACTGATGGTTTAAGCAGACTGAATGTTCGTCCTAGTCCAGGTGAGCACAATTGGATGTGTTTTTCTATGGAGGAGACTTTTAATCTCCACAGGTTAGTGAAAGGAAACTAATGTCCCAGTCAAGACAATACTGATGGTTAATTAAGATGTGCAGAAAAGTTTTCCTTTATTTTCATGAAGTGATTTGAACTCCATCAGGTTCCTTGTCTCAGTAAGTGTTCAGTGGTTTTATCTGTACCTAAAAATAAAGCCACCAAAATCATTCAGTGAATAAAGGCCTTTGGCACTCTCATCATGAAAACCTTTGAGGATATTGTGCAATTCAAACAAAATTGGATTCACTTCTTTTCTTACAGGGCAGGCAGAGTTGTTGAGGATGCCAAGGGCACTCCACTTAATAGGGTCCTGGATTACCTGGATGGTGGGAAGAATTCTGTTTTTTTTATTTTATTGACTTCTCCCTGCTTTCAGTTCTATCCATCATCACATTTTAGCTGATGAACTTACCAGTAACTGCCTGTTTTTCTTTTCTTTTTTTTTTTTTTTTTTTTTTTTTTTAACTGACAGGTCTCAAAAGGTAAAGCTCTGTAATCTTTTATGTAATGCTTTTTTTTTTTTTTTTTTTTTTTTTTTTTTTTTTTGTGCATTTGTCTTATACGTAAACCCCCAAAATATGACACAAATTTTCTTTTTATTTTCCATACGGAGAGCGGATGACTCCCATCAATGCATTGCTGATCAGTGATGAACAATCGAATTGATGAATTAACTGAGTAGTGTAAAGGTTTCTTTTTGGACATCAGTTGACCAACAATTGAAGACTTCATGAAGAACTCTCTTGCTCATCTTTGTTTTATTTGTTTCCAGGCCGTTGAAGTTGTACGGCTTCACAAGTGTGACAGGCAGCAACGATGTTAGCTTTTGATCCAAACACTGGTGAATTATGTGGGAAGGTCCATCTGTTGTTGTACTTTTATCAGAAGCACTACAGAGCCCAAAAGTTTTGATCTAGACTCAAATTGCATGAGAATGCTTTAGCCTCATTGCATTGAGTTGGTACTCAGAGAAAGGTCATTTTCTTTAGGTAAAAAGTTTTGGGTTTTTTTTTTTTTTTTTTAACTGCTAGAAACAACCTAAACAACCTCTTCCAACTGTTAAAGGTCAGAGTCTCTAATAAGGCCCAGTCAGTCCTCACTGACCTGCTCACCCTTTGTTAAATAAGTTAAGATTGCTTTGAACTCATTTGTCCCTTATTTGTATCGTTTTAAATGAAGTGATGCAGCTTTATTTGTTTTGCGTGACTTGTTTGTGTGTTGACTGTTGGTGATAACTGTGCAACAAGTTGCTCCTCAGAGATAATAAAAATGACTTTGACCTTTAATGAAATCAGGTGTTCTGCGTCTGTTGTGTAACTAATCTTTTTTTCATGTTGTAGAGTGTCCTGCGTCACACTAGAAATAAATAATATATTTTGACAGCTACTGTGCAGAATATAGTGAAGTTTGAAATTAATTTCCATAGCTTTAGTTGCCCTCGAGTGTTGCTGATTGCTTCATCCCTAAGTCTACTGTGGATTGTTCATCTGTGTGTGCTGTTTCTTGCTCTCTCCACCGTCTCAAGTACCTCCCTTTTCCAGTTGAGCCAGTGAGTCGTGCTCAACTAACTCCACTCAGTAATCAACACTGGGAATACCTCAGCGTTGGAAAAGCAGATGGCTGGGGCCAGAGTGCCTTTGTCCAGGCAGTGCTTAAGGCTTTTGGTTGTGGCCGTTTCCTCCCATAGGTGAAGTACTGTGTTCTTTTAATCAACTTAACCCGATCTTTTCAACAGCTCACAAGTTACACAATAGGTTTCTTTGTACTCAGTGGTTGTCTTTTTAAAGTTTAACTATCATTAAACACATTTTGCTCCTGCTTCTGCCTCCGTCGCTCCTTTTCCTCTGCAAACTTTTTGTGTTTTCTGGGCAAAACTAAAAAGATTGCAGGTTTTTCAGTAGTCAGCAACCTTAGCAAAGTTGTTACAGAATGCAGTAAATTGCTAATTTCCAGTCTTTTTTCTTCTACATGAAGAAACATATTCGCAGCCTGTGTGCATCAGTAGATTTCTTCTATCCCAGGGAAGAGGATGCCAACTGAAAATCTGATATAACTCGGTTAAAATGTCCTTTTTTTCATAGCCACCAAATATTAGAATAGGACCTCACATGCGCAGTTGCTTAAAAGCAATTTTTAAGCGGTTATCAAAACAGGGGCATAATCCTTATTGTCCTTCTGGATATCCGATCAATCCCTCTGTAAGATTGAAAAGATTGCCGAAAAGGTGGCGCACAGGCGTCTATTTCACGTGAAATGTTTTTCCTGAATGAAGTGGCGACTCTGGTTGTGCGGTAAATGTCATCGAGCAGCCTGCTTCTGTGCTGATCAACCTTTAATAAAATCAATTTGGTGACAAAGCCTGCTGAACCAACAATAGTGTGCTCAGGCTTCATGGATTACCTGGACGGTGCGAAGAATTCTGTACGGCTACTTTTATTGACTGTATCCATCATCACATTTTAGCTAAAGAACTTAACAGTAACCGCCTGTTTTTTGTTTATTTTTTCAAACTGACAGGTCTCAAAAGGTAAAGCTCAGTGATCTTTCATGTAATGCGAACCAACAATACTGTGCTCAGCCTTCATGACGCCTAAAAGTGACCAGCTGTCTGGTTATAAAAGTGGGATCTGTGTTTTGTTTTTTTTTTTTTTTAAACAGACTTGTTACTTTTGATGTTCCTGATATACCACGTGAGACAAATCAGTTTTGCCACTTGTTTCAGGATATAAGGAATGCAGAACTGTTGACAACTGATGTTACTAATTATCACAAAGACAAATAATTAGTACCACAATTTAGCTCATCGTGCCCTCCCCGACTGCCGTGCAGTTGGACCCTATTGTTTCACACTGCTAAGGATTAAACGGCTGATAAGCTGATGTATTTTAGCCAGAGGGACCTTTCCTTACGTGGCAAGCTGTAATTGAATAAAGGTTATTCAATTCTCACAGGTACACAGAGATTAAACTGTGTTTGACTGCCAATCCTGCTGTTACCTTTCAGAGAATTTCCCTCAGTGCAGGCCACTTTGGACATACATTTGATAGCAAGGGCTACATAATAAAATGATTTTTGAACAGCAGCACTTGAGCAGAGGATCTTAAAAGCTGTGAAATGACACAGAAAAGGTGGAAAATTAAGGCAGCCTGCTTCTATGATGGGTGTTTTCCGTGCCGTTTTGTCACAGCTGACTTAGTTTAGAGCTAAAGACACTCACCAAAGCTGCTCATAGTGCTTCTGCTCATTTGCAAATATTTACATGTTAACATGTACCAGACGTTGATGATAAATATGGTGAATTGCCATTGTCGACATGTTAGCACCATCATTTTAGCATTCACCTCAAAGCAGCTCTGTTCAGTGAAGAGTGACAGAAAACATGGGGAGGGAGGGTGATGTGTTAAAATCAAACCACATTTGCACATGTCTGGTACGCGGCAACAAGCTGGGTGTAAAAAAATTGTTAAGCTGATTTTAAAGTTCTGTTGCTTCGTTGGTTTTGATGTGGATTTAGGAAGAAATCATTCATCATTTGAAGTTAGCAGTCAGCACTGTAAGGGGGACTCACTCCATCACCGCCTGTTATCACGTAATCTGCTGGAGACTTTTGTTCTATGATTACTATTTCTTAATTTCATTGTCTCTAATTTTGATTTGCTTATTCTCAGAAGTGACAATTTAGCAGTTCGCCCAGGGTGGCACGCAACCAAACCTCCTGCTTTGATTTTCCTTGTCATGTGGGCATTAGTGGCTAAATTGTTGACCCTGCTTTGTGTTTTATTTATTTATATAATCACGTGGGCTTTAATTAATTAATCTGCAGGCAACCCACAGTGAGGTGATGGGGAAGAAGAGTCTAGAGTTTTGTAAAGAATGTTGCAATTACACTCGAAAGCAAAAGTCTTGCTTTGGTTTGCGTTTTTGTTGTTTTTTATTTTTCGCAATGCAGTTTGTAGTCACAGTAGTGCTGTAAGCATGTTAACAGAGGTTTAGTAAACGTACAGAAATATGCAATGTAGTCGTTTTACTATTTTCACTATCAAATTTGAGGTTTTTGACTTGCTCACCTTTTGGTATTTGAGACTAAACTAAACAACAAACACATCTCGTGCACATGCCAGTCCACTTGGTTGAGCACTGAATTTTGATCTGATGGTGTAAGACAATAAATTAAAAGCTCACCAAAGTTATTGTTGTTCATTTTTAATGAGGAAGTGAGTGTGTACCAAAAATCATAGCAATCCATTAAATCCATCCAGTCATATTTCAGCCTGTACCCAAATGGTGCACTGACTAACGGATGATTTTCAACAGCATGGATAAAAGTGAATAACGGTTTCCGCTATCCCCAATTTTTAAGAACCATCTGCTTCAAAATTAATGTTTTGCAGGAGCAGATTTTAAAATGCATATCTTACAGCATAGATTTAAATGGACGTATAAATCAAAAACGCAACTTTACATCAAATATTTCTTCAATATTTTGTTACCACCTGTGATGATCGACGTGCTGTCTTACACACGAATATCTCAGCAGTAGGGAGAAGTTTCTGTTTTCTTAGGTGTATGGAGGGATGTGTATGTTGGGAAATTGACTCTGAAGAGGTTATATCATCATGACAGGCAGACCGGCTTTACATCATCTGCATGACTAATAAAAATCTTAATAGTGTGAGGAAGGAGGGGAGATTGACAGAGCTGAACGTTATATCAACTTCACATATCTGGCCAATAGCAAGGAAAGTTATGATCCAGAAATAATACTTCAACCTTAACATAGCAGCGACGCCCAATGCAAATTAGAGTGGATTCTCACCTTCACAGCTCACATGGAGCTGAGCAAATATCAAATATGAAGTTTTGCCCTCTATATATGATAAAAATATACAGGAATCGTCAAGTTTTCGTGGGTAAACACTGATGAGGCTGCCAGACATCCATTGCTTATCTGACATTTCACTGGAAAGTTTTCTCATAAAGTCAGTGCCAGACTATAACTTAAAAAAATCGAATATTTCCTTTTTTCAAAAAAAAAAAAAAAAAAAAAAAAAAAAAAATTCCCTCAAATCATATCATTTTTGTTCCTGAATTGAAAAAGAGACAAAGTGTGGCTCTGTGTGTGTGAGTAGAAGCGCAAACAATTTATGAGTGTTTATAGTGATGCAGAGTTATAACTGATGTTAATTTTGATGAATTATGTACGCTGGGTTTTTAAGCAAGCCCAAATCCTGACTCCCATGCTAACCAGCCTTCCAAATCTTTCCATAATTCACTTCGGTAGACAGCAGCAGAGACTGCAGGAGTCACACAAGAGGAGGGGCTGTGAAAATCATCAAGGACACCTCGAGAGGAAGAGGGAGGAGGATGTGATGAAGATGAAAGAGGAAAAGGAAGAGGCAGCCGTGGAGTAGGAAGGAGGTGTTGAGTTTACAAGTACACAGAACAAGGTCTACTGCAGCAAATAAACACTTTCAGATGAGCAATAAGACTGAAAGACCTGTAAGACAACCCCATGATAATCATAGAAAATGTCAGCCACTGAAACCTCATGAAACACGTTAATCCCCAGCCAAAAGCTTTGCAAAGCATCCCAGCACATCTGAAAAGAGCATTAACCGTAACTGTAGCTGATTTGACTGTAGTAAAGAGGGGAAAAAAACAGTCTGCAAATTCCTCATGTCAATATTTTAAACTGTCGATCCACATGAGAGTCTGCTTCAAGACAAGTGCTGTATGAGTAAGTAGCAACACGGAAGCAGGCGGGGGGAGTAAGCTGATATTTGGGGATTTTCGAAAGTTATTTTTAGTGTGAATTAATTTTCCACTGAATTGTCAGAAGTCAGTCAAAGCTATGTATTTGAACGCTCACAGGCAGAACTAAGCAATGAGTTTCTCCAGAGAAATTGTTTTATTTCCTCAAGAGAGTCCAAGCCAAACAAATCATATTAAAATATAATACTGGGACCACCACTAGCACTTTTAACCCACATCATAACAAACAATCATGAGGATAATTAATATTACAATGGTTTAACTTCATGTGCTTTACTTTAGCAGCTAGTAAGTAATGTGCCCACACTGTAGTTGTCTGTTTATATATACAGTTAGAGAGATACCTCAGGTGGATACCACTATGTGTGTAAATCAGCTGAATGCCTAAAGGTACACTAAGCTTGAAAACAATTAAGTTTCCACAGCATGATTTATAATGAGTTTTATTTATTTATAATAACAAAGAGGGACAACGTTAAGGCTTCTGCCTGGTTATAATTAAAGCCTTAATACATTTTTGCCAACTATGGAATAGTGTTAAAGAAGAGTGCTCGTGTATTCATAGCACATCTATACATCAGTCATAAAATCAGTAAAGTGGCTCAATAATGGTATATTTACACTGTAATTTTACAATAGAGTGGAGAAGCCCTGGCCTGGGTGCACTGAGCTGAATTGGGTCACATTTTTAAACTTACAAGAAAAAAAAAGAACCATTTTTAACTTTATAAATGTTTAAACATGTCCCTTAGACTCAGAGGAAAAACACAAAAATGGAAAAGAAAATGACAAAGTTGCTAACATGTCATGGTTTTGGGTTTCTGTTTAGTCACATCCTGTTTTATTACAAAACCATTCTTGCATGTCAGGTAGTTTTACTTCTGGTTTAGTTTCCCTCTAATTTTCCGCACCACCTGTTTCCAATCAGTTATTCACTCTCTCCCGCATATACTCCCCTCTTGCCCAATGTCACTTGGCAGATTGACATGTTATTCAAATTAATCAGCCTTTCAGCTATTTCTTGCTCCTCTAGTATTCCCAGTTTTTTTGTTTTAAAAGTTTTCCCGTGTGTTTCCTGATGCTTCTTTTTAGTTTTTTTTGCCTGCTGCACATCTGAACTGTTTGTCATACATGGAGGTCATACATGGATGGTCAGTCAAAGTGACAGAATTAAAGTTTTGGATCTCGGACTTGTGTCAGGGGTGCAGTTTTTACATCCTGAACCATTATATACATGATTATTAAACTGGTGAATAAATTAGTCATGCTATATTTTTCTTTAATTTTTTTCAGAGATTATGCTTTAAACAAAAAGGCAGAGACTCAAGTAGCTGCACGTGCAGCATCTTTGTGATTAGTCTGAAAATACAAAATAGATGGATGATTGAGATCAAAACAACTTATCACTGTAAATGGAGATAGAATTTAAACTAGCTCTGCTCATCCCTCATGCAGGAAGACAATGCTCAGAGGATCACTCAGATGATTTCCCACTATACAAAATCCATTGCTTTGCATTTGCATCAGTGTGGCAGATTATGCCTGTCAATATTAATTATTTAAGGGTTTAATAGGTGCTGTGGCAATCACTACACTACAATATTTATTAAATATATATAACATGTGTTTTCTCCTTGTCTTCCAGTTTCCCACCTGCTGTGTTTTAGCACTAATCTTCAAATTTTACCAACATGTTAAAATTATTATTAGTTCTAGTTTTACTTCTTTCCTGTGAGAATCACAGCAGTTATAAATATTGTCATGTTTAATTTATGCTTATTAACTTTCTTGATGTTCTGCAGATGCAGTGATTAATGACAGTGTCATATCTCTTTGTTAATTATGCACTGTGCTGGTGCAATGCCAGACATGTCAGGAAGTTGACATGCGCAGCTGAACAATAAAACAATGCAGTACATACCCCTCTGTAATCCACAACTTTTCACTTTGACTAAACAGAGGAGACAATAGCCAAGTTATTGATGAAGCTGGTGTAAAATTAATTAAAAAAAAAATAGACAGACACACACACAAATCAGTTACTGTGAAATATATTTATTCCAGTGCCTTCTCTAAATAATTTAAACTAATCCAAGAAGGTTACAACACCCATTCAAAAGATGTGACTGCATCACTATAATATGCATCTGCTCTTTTTCAGTCTGTGTATTTAAAATGAATATAATACAAGGATGCTGAATTATTCATTCAGTGATCAGAGTGTGGAGCATTATGCCAAAACAATGTGAAAAAGTGACTGACTGTCTCAGAATAGTAAAACCCTGCTAAGATTATCTGGCACTGAGGCACTTAAATATTACTGATATATCCTCTAAAGACTATTCCTCAAATGCCTGTATGTGTCAGTCTGTGTGACACCGACAGAGATGAGATGAGCCGCAGGAAAGCTCGTCTGCCTGTACACAGGACCAATACCAATAAAGATGCATGAATATAATATGAAAGTCGTCACATCAAAATTTAAATCTGATCTGCGATCTTGATTCTACGATAATTCATTTTTTAAGACATGCAATAAATGTGCACATATTTTGTAATGCAGTGATATGGATATTGATCATGAATGATTTGTTTGTGGAATAAAAGAATATAATTTGAGTGTGTGCTGATCCGTTTGTGACAGATTAGAAAAACCTGCTCCCCATAACCTGTGAGCTGCAAATGAATTTGCATAGCGAGTGAAACGGTACTCCACTCAGCAGTAAGCTCGCTGCTCAGCCAAGACACCTGGGAACAGTGTCAACATACACTCCAGGGCACGTCTCTTTAGATGTGGCAGGTGGACAGTAACAGCTGAACCAAAAAAAAATAAAAAATAGAAAAGCAGTCTGTAACCTAAAGGGAAAGCTTTGAATTGACCCCCCCTGAGAAAAGAAGAAAGTGATTGGAGTTTGGCAGGCTGTTGTCTCCTGGCCTGGAACACATATCCTTTCTTTTTATGTATCCTTCCTCTCCCACCCCTTCTGTTTTTTCTTCTTAAATATGCCGTCGATCGTGATGTCCAACCCATGGCTTCAAACTTTCAGTTTGTCAGTATTAACTAAATAAACTTATCATTTCTCATATTTTTCTCTCTTCATGCCTCAAAGTATTTGAAAAAAAATCTTTAGGTCAGTGCGTTTACCTGTTAGAATAATTATGTGTAGGCAGAGCCCATTGTTTTGGATTAAATGTTGGTTTTGAGAACACTTCCAGATGGGAAAACATGACTTCATTAAAGCTATTGAATACTGACAATAAACCTTCAGTCAGGAAACAAAAATGCTGTGTGTTATAACTCCTTCCTTTTCATTTTCTTTACTCTCCATTAACAACTAAATGAATTAGTTTCATCCCTAAGTCCTTCTGAAGTTTTGCCAAAATATCACACAAAATGATACTTTTAAATTAGGCAGTTACATAAAGTGAGAAGATTTCTTTTGTAATACTATTCGTATTTAGTTTAGAAACCATGTGCTTAGGATTGCATCATTTGTATAATTGAACACACTAGGGGAAAAAAGATAAACACTCCTCAGTCATTTTTACTGCACAAAACAGAAAATGGAATAGAAGGCCAGCACTTTTAGAGCAAGAACAAAATCTTTACCTCCTGATAAAAATCCTGCTCTTAAATGTATATTTCTTTTCCTCAACCAATAGATATACACAGTACTGACACTCACAGACCTGCTAGGGTGTGTTAATATTGCCGCTGCATAAAACTGAAGACATGGAAATGAACTTCCCACTCCACAGAGAGTGTTTCACTTTGAATTTCTTAATTATGTCAGCTCAGCAATTTCAACTGCTCAAATGGGAGAAGCACTGGATGACTTAACATTCACTTATCTGGTCTTCTGCTCCCATGTACCGTGGTGAATATGTTTCATTTTCTCTACGTTTGCCAATGTATGGAATTATTATGTCAACACGTTCGAAAGAATTCAATTAAAAGCGAGGCGTAGACAGAATAAGTATGTGAGGATATAGCTATTAAAACGCTGCTTCAACGCAGTGCTTAAAATTCAGTGGTGCATACCCCCTAAAATTAATGGAATTTTTTGGATCATATTTGCCCTCATTCTGTTCTTCAAATTGCTGAATTAATTTAGAGTGAGGTTTCAAAATGGATCTGCACAGAATCCGAAAAGTCCCAAAGTAATGACAGCACTTGAGAGAACAATTGCTCAGATGGTGGAGTGAAAGTTGTGAGGTATTAGATTATTTCTTAGAAAGGGAACATTGAACATGAGTCCCTCTCAGACAGCGCAGAAGTCTTTACGGTTTCGTTTTTTTGCTCAGAAGGTTCTCTGGGATCTATTTTGAAGTGCCCATTCTTGCCAATGCATTGCCCAGTGAAGCTGAGATAAGGGTCAGTGGAGCTATTTAGGAAATAGTTAAGCAACCTGCTTTGGTGTTATCGCAGTCTTAGAGGGTAGGCATGCAGTCATTATAAGTATGGAAATTGTAAATTTTAATTAAGCACAAAACTGTTTTATTAGCCTCATTACAATTCACAGCACATTAACTGATTAGAAGACATTTCAAGAGTCCCGCAAACAGAAGAAAGGTGATTATGCAAGAAATTTGAAAAGGCAATGTGTGCTCTTGCTCATCACAGAAAGCTCTTAGCTGGTTTATCTTGTATGAGCGTTGATCACTCAGTGAAATATTGACCCAAATCAGAACGAACAATTATCTTTAGTCAGGAATAACATGAGTAAGTTCTCAAAGTCTTGCACTTTCATGGTGATGACCATATGAGCTGCTGCTGCAAGAGTCTCTTTATCTGTAACCCAAAGGTGACAACGGAGAGGCAACCTGGCAGTCATTGCTTTCTATTTTCAACCACACTATTGAAAATGTCCTGATAAGGAGGCTGCTGGGAGGATATCGGCTGTGTGATCCAGTAAATTCATGAGGGAGAGAGAGGACATAAAATGAAAATAAAAGCACCAGAGACAAGTGGAGATGACAGACAAGAGTGTATGAAAGGGAGGTGCACAGAGGTCTTTAATGCTACAGAAATATGACTGAGAAAGACTCTTTTACTGTCAGATTTTAGTACGACAGATCTCCTCTGATCCCACAGGAATTATGTCAGGGATAAAATAAAGCTCTCACACGTCCTCTACAGAAAGTGATGATATTTCATCTTCAGTTTCACTCTAATGGGACTTTGCAATGGGTGCAAAGGAAACCAATTATTTACTCTTTTCTCAGCTTCCTGTGATTTTTCCACTGATAACATGTGAGCAACCACTTTTGCAACAACCTAAGTTGTCTTTGTCATGGTCCTCCTGTCCTGTCTTGCTGTTTTGCCATTTCTGTCTTTTTTCCCTTTCCTTGCTCTCTACCTCGCCTCTCCTCTGTTCCAGTTAATGTGTGTGTGTGTGTGTGTGTGTGTGTGTGTGTGTGTGTGTGTGTGTGTGTGTGTGTGTGTGTGTGTGTGTGTGTGTGTGTGTGTGTGTGTGTGTGTGTGTTTGTGTATCGGTGAATGGCTAACAGTTAGTGAAACTGTTGTGTGGTCATTAAGCACCCGGCTTTGGTGCTTGCTGGCTTGCTTGGTTTACCTGTGTGGAAAATGTACCTGTGTCTTCTGTGTGTGGGTTCCTGTGGAGAAAATCTTTCCATAGGAGTGTTGAGGAAGAGCGGGATTCATGAGCACCTGAGAACCGGTATCATCACTGTGAAGTACTTTGTGTTGAACTGTTGTTGCACTATATTCACTGTAAATAAATTTACTGTTACATTTTAAGAGAGTCTTACAGTCTTTGAGTTTTACAGTTTTACAGGAGATCAACACCATTTTCTGACATTTAGTCAAAGGTTCACAAAGTGTTTCCAGATTCAATAACTTCACATTAGATTTGTCATATTTTCACACTAATTGTAGTTAGAAGGCAAAGACATACACTTTTCATGACTGCATGTTTAAAATATTTGCTAGGCCCAAGTAACATTGATCTTCTGCTCATCCGTCTCATCATTACTGTTACTGTTAGTGATTGTTTTTATTCTGTGATCATTAGTGTAGACAGGGGGAAATAAGGAGGAAAAATATGTAACTGTTTTAATATATTTTGTTAAAGTGATTTTTGTTTCATTAAAGTGTGAAAATTGTGCTTAGTTTAAAATATTCTGTATGAATACACGCAAAGGTCACTTCATTATGCACACTTTGCAAGTATGGACTTGGGCCCCCTTTACTCTTAATTGCATTGTTTTTGACGGCACAGATTAATATTAATATAATAAATATTCCTCAGATATGCTGAAGCCCATTTGCTTCAAAGATTGAGGTGTTTGGTGTTCAGAGATGCTTTTCTGTGTACCTTTTGTTGCCTCGACAGCTTGAAGCACTCTGCTCTCTGGCATTAATAAGATATTTTTACCCAGAGAACCATTTTCTGTAAACCCCAGAGATGGTTGTACTGGAAAATCCCAGTACTTGGATATCTTTCAACTTTAAATTATTAAAAACAGGTCATATAGAAGCGTACAGTAGGTGGATATTTGTCAGTATATCCCCGGGACAACCTCCCATTATATTTATATGCAGTAAACATACAGAAATACATTTGGAAACAAAACATAAGTTCAATGGTAAATCACACACATACACATATTGTAACATTTTCAGCTTCATGAATATGACAGATCTTTCGTGGCAATTAAACCAGCAAGAACTAAACGGTAATCCTTAGCAGTTGTCTTCGATGTATGTCAACAATATTTTGAATCATTATTTTACTTCTCTTTATTATTTCCATGCAACTTTCAAAACTGCCAGCAGAAAATGTAATGTAATGTAATACTTTTTCGAGCTTCAAAAGTTCAAAATTTGTAAAGTTTGTTCACATAATTATTTGTGGCATCTAAAGGCTGAAGGAGACTACAACTTTCTCTACTATTGTTTTTGCTTTGTTTTGAGTTTTCAGTTCCATCAATTAAAAGGAATTTCATCAAGTCTGACAAGGTTACCGGTGAGTTCAACAGCAAAATCTGAACTTTTGCTTATAAACCAGACGCCAGGTCTGGAAACTTACAGCATAAGAATTTCCCCTGAGAGTTCTGGCAGCAGTCTGAAGCTGGGAAACACCTGTCACACCTTTATAAAAGCAAAACAATCTTTCTCCAAACCAAAACTAATCAAAAAGTACTTGAGGAGCAACGTGGCACCAAGAAAAATGAAGGAGCTGACCATTCTATTTATCAGGATATATGAACAGTTAGGTTCTTACATAAAAGCTGATCCCTGTGACTTCAACCACCGAAAAATCATTTCTGTGCTGCTTTACAAAGAGCAGCCTTAGTGGACGGTTTGCTGGGGGATCAAAATCCACATGTAGCTCTTTGTCTGAAAAGATGTTCCTATTATCCACATATTAGCTTCACATTTAAAAAAGCAATAGCAGTACAAGCGAAAAAATCAGATGACCACTCTTCCTCTGTGCCAATATAAATGCCATAAGCAATTAAAATAATTCAAATTAACTACTAACTATTAAACACAGAAGAGCTTTAATGATCTTAAATATGTTTCTCTCTGTCAGCCACTACTCATTACTACTTATTGGAGCCCTGTTTTTCTTTTGCATTTTGCTTTGTTCTTGGCCACTAATTGGGCAGGCGATATACCAAAACGTAGCGCTGGTTCCAGCAGATAATTGGTCAGAACTTTGCACAGCCTGTGCCCCAGTACTGTTATTTTCCCTCAAACTGAAATATATATGAAACTTAAAGCAATGACAGAAAAATATAAAGTGAGATATGCAGGGGAGAGCACGAGATATGGGTTGTGATGTGTGACAGTCTTTTGCAAAAGGAGAGGATTGAAGAGGGAAAAAGCTTCGTCCACATTTACTCTGCCTTTCTTGGTAGATTGCTTTGGGCCAACCAATTAGCTTTGTTCTGCTCTCTGATTGTGGTTTTTACAAACAGACACACAGAGATCTGGTTTGATCAGAGCCAAGTGATACATCCAGACCAAAGTACGATGGCTTCTTCAGCCATTAGTGCTGCCCATACTTTCTATCACCATATGTGCTGCATTATTGCTCTCAGTTAAGGATGCTTCAAGCCAAACGCCTCCTCTTGGCACAGCAAGTCCTGTTGCTGCCTGCCAGGTACACAATTGGACAACAAGAGATGGCACATGGCCACTGACAAATGGTAGTCTGTAACACATGCTTTGTAGGATGGGTGGCTTTCAGTCCCTAGAACTGGTAATGTAAGAAAAAATTAATACATCTTCTCATTTCACTAGCTGTAATGAGAACTCATCTGTATTACAGTTAGTACCAACCCGATAATAATAACACTATAGCAATGTAGAACTTATAGAAATCCCCACAGTTAGTGTTTGCATTCAACACATTATCCTTACATTCCATCACAGTCAGAATTTATCAGACAGATATGGATGGTTCATGTTAAACAGATTGCTTTTTTTCTTCCAAGGACAAAACCTATCTTCACTTATGTATAGGCTTCTACTTTTCTGTTCAGTGATATAACCTTCTCTGTTGAATCTGTCAATTTTATTTTGATCTACCATTCTTGCTCAGGGATACCTGGGGGTGGGGGAAAAAGTGATCAGAATGATTTGTCTCTTTTTCTGGCAAGAAAACGAATCCAGTGCAATTTAAATAATTTAATCATTTGCAAAAATAAAAATAAATACACACAAGACTTAACTATAATCTCTAAATGCCTTTTTCTCAGTGGGGGTTTTGCTCTGTACTTTGGTAGTGACAGCTACAGGGAGCATTGGGACAGTGTGACAGACATGAGAAGACCTAAAATGTCACCATGAGGAAGAGAGAAAATGAGCCAATTAGAGAGTACCTGCCCAGAGGCCCATGACCTCCAATCAAACAGCAGTTTAAAGGTTATTTAAAGTTCATAAGACCACACCCCTGGAGGTGAAAAAATGTCTGACTGGCTAGTGGTCTCAGGCGCTTGTCAGTTGTGAAGCAATGCAGTCCAGAAATGAGAATGAAATGGGATCAGTTTTGCTGCTGTCTGTACCTTTAAGGGGAAACTTGGAAACTGATTCGTGATCAGGCTCAGCCTTTCTTCATCATCCAGTCTGTACCACCTTCCAGACTAGAGTCAGGTCATATTATATATAGCAAAAGAAAAATAACAATATGAGCTGCGAAACAGATATGAAGCAGATATTTGGTTCTCTGGCTTTACAGTAACTAGAGTGTGACATTCATATTATTCATATTACAGTTATTGATAGTATGATTACAGTCAGACCTAAAGTGACAAGTGACATTTGAGTATCTGTAATATTCACCACCAAAAACAGGAATACTTAAATCACTCATCAGATTTGAACAAATTTAATATTCAAGTTGAAAACCTTTAGTGGCATACAATGTAGAACAGTCAGAATAAAAATAAAATCAAATTATTTGAAATTATTAAAGAGCTCCTTTAAATGTTCTGATAAATTATGCTGTGAATGATATGAATCAGAACCAAGATCTTAATTCTAGACAGACAAAACATTTTCTCTGTCAAGTCTCCACTTTTGATAAAGTAATTACTTTAAAAATACTCAAAAGAAAGTATTACATACAGCAGAGTAAATGATTGACTGAATGTATGAATGTGCATGACTGACAAGACTGTGTAAAAAAATAAAATAAAAAAATTACAGTGGACCAGAAAAACTAACAAATTCCAAAATATCATAATCCAAAAGGTAATTTTAATTTAAATATGTACTGTAGTTTCTGAACATCATATATTTCCATTATAACCGTATTTACTATTGGAAACCATTTGCTGTTTTTTATTTTTTATTTTGTTTTAATATTTGTAACAAGACTTAAAAATATTACTGAAAATGAATCACAAATTAAACATTTGATCAGTTTTAGTTCGATGAAATTAATTTGTGGCCCACCGGATGATGGGCACATCAGAACTGAAGCCAACAATAAACCAAATATGGTAATTTCACAATAAAAAAAAATATAGACATACATTTAAAAAAACGAAATTAATGTGCCACATGTTAAGTCAGCATTCTGTAAACACACTGAAACAGACAATTTAAATAAATAAAGTTTATAAATGTAATAATAATCAAGAGAAAGACTAATACAACTAAAAGTATATTAAAAAAATATAAAACATTATTTTAAAACAGTGCTACAGGTTTTTATAGTATTCTAACCAAATGTAAATGTTTATTATAAAAAGCATAGTTCTAAAACCAAGCTGGCTCAATACAGGCAGAAACATCTACAAACAGTTGGTAATGAATGAAAGTCACAGTTGGAGTACAAACGACACCAGATGTTCACCGTCACTGTGGACAGACATTACTGTCTCAGGCGAACTAATGTGGATGCTGTAAGTGAAAATGAGAGGGAGTCTGTTTAATGTAGATAAATCTCTAGATTAGAAAAAAAAAATCACTGGTCTAGAGATTAGGACAGCAAACAAAGACTGTTTGTGGCATCAGAGCATAGAGTGTTTACACATATTTACATGTATTCTGTCAATTTAAATTAGCTGCCTTTGGGCAACTTTCTCTGTAAGATTGGTTCCACATAGCCTTCAGTTATTGCAGAGAAAATTTAATATATGGTGTGTGTCGTCGGCCTTCTGCTCCTCAAAAAGTGTTGTTGACTAAAGTTTTTTTTCTAACAACTTTCAGAATCATATTTTTAAAAAAATCATTTTTTGAGAGTGCATACCACAGCTGCTTCATCCCAACGAACAAAACAGACAAAACAAACCTGCTAAGCCTGCCAAACAATACACACTATCTATACAAATAACAAAAGAGTGGAGCTACTTCGTAATTTAAAAATCAAGGTTTACTTAAGGATATATTTATCAAGTACACCTGTAAAGCATTTTCAATTGTAATTAAATTAATTTAAAAAATGAATTAATAAGTTAAAACAAATGTTACTGTAAAATAAAACTGATCTAACAGGATATTTGTTGCTTTAAGTTATAGGTTAAAACCTATAACTTAATAAAGGAGTTTTGAATCTGGACTAAATAAGTTTTGTCTCGGGAGGTTAAGAGTAAAGGCCAGTAAACATGTTCCCTGGCAGTTTCTTTTGAATGTTTGGTTTTTTTCGTCTGTCAGATGTGGCCATGTTTGTTTTATGTTGGGGTCACGTTTGGTCTGCACCAAACTGGAGATACATGGAGGACAGTGATGTGAAACTGCTTTGTAAAGTACTTGCTGTTGGTGTTAGTGATAGTATAATTAGGAGGTGGGCTATAGATCACCATGTCCTCACATGTGTTAGAGGATGCAGAGTGTGCAATCATCAGAGTGTGCAAATTTAGGAATAAGTACCAGCAATAAAAAGATATTTCTGTCTGGGCTTTATCTTTGATTTAGATTGAATAAAGAAGTAGTTTTTCTTCTTCATTTCCCTAAAGGTGATCTTCAAAGAGGATCTTTATCTGTTAAACACACTATTTGGTGTTGGACCTTTGCCCGACAGACTACTATATGTTAATTTCATGCATGTTACACCCAAGCAGAAGAAGATGGAGAAGAGAGTGATGGAAAAGTGGATCCAATGCATCACCTTCTTCACACTGCACCACACTCTTAATTTTGTTCAGCTACTTCTACCTCCCATCATTCGTTCTGTCTCTAAGCAAGCATTTCATTACGAGCAGAACTCCAATTTATTTTTTGAGGTTCCCGCTGCCCCCCCACCCTGAGCACTGATTTCTTATTCCTGATTCCTGACTGACTGCTGCTCCACATTTAATAATTCATGAAACGCAAAAGTTAGAAACAAAAGTGAATTGTTCTTCATCTCTGTGGTTTTCACGACACACAAGGCCATGAGAAGCAATCAGTTTCCTACACTTTACTTTCTTTCTTTTGTTAGAAAACACTGACGGTGCACTGGCGGTATAAAATCCTATAAAATCCTGGGATTTAGTTTTTGGTCACTTTTAATCTTTTTTTATTTATTACGTATTTCATTGTCTATATGTTTTACTGCTATTTTTTACTGTTATTTATTTTATTTATTTTGTGTCTTTCCTTTTTGTTTAATACATGGTTCCTGTATAATTACTGTCTTTAACCGGAGCGCACGTTGGTCAGTTGTGTTGTTTTTAAAGTGCTCTATAAATAAATCCAATCTAAAGGGATTGGATTGATTTACATTGTGAGTCACTAATCAATATTCTAGAGAAAAACATTTACTGATCTTTGTTGTCCTACATTCCGATTTTCACTAAATGCACTCTGAACACATATAAATACAAAGATAATGCATTTTCCCCATAAACCTTGGAGCCATGGAGCACTCCATCTCCCCAACCTCACCTTTCTTTTCATTCCAATTCAAAATATACTAACATACTGGTTTTTGTATTCAACAATAAGGTGTAATGTACCGTTTTTACATTGCTCTGTTTTTTTGTCTTTACTTCTCTTGTTTCATTGTTATCTTGACCATCAACAGTTGTTCCTTTTCTTATTCACCTCCACATCATTCGCTCCTCTGATCTACCCTGCAGGCATCTTCATGCTCTTTCTTTTCTCTGTCTTTTATGAACAAGAAAGAAAGAACTTTAATAAACAAGTGACATTTCTTGTCATGATTTCCAGGAATAGAATAGATTACTGTTTCTGTTGTGAATAGCGATGACAATGACATCAAGTCTACTCTTTTACTAATGTATTACTTTAGTGTGAGTTTTTCATACCTTATGTAATGCTACCTAAGAGTAACTTCTCAGTTTTTAAGGCTAACACTACTGCCACAACAGGACAGAGTAGGACAGAGAATGCCCCCCTTCAAAATAAACTTCACCTTCATGGTTACCTGTGTTGCCCCCAACACAGTGGTAACATGCAACTTTTACTTTAAGGCCAGTAGTCTTTGTCTCTGGTTTGAAACTCATATTTCACAGTTTCACTATCACTCAGTATGTAGTTGCAGAGTGTTTGGAGACAAGTTGGCATCGGTGGCAACTGTCAGTGATCAAAACAATCCCAAGGAGTTTCTTGGGGCAGCACCATATGCACTCTGTTTGACCTAGCTGCTGCAAGCAGCCTCCAACAACCACTCGACACCAATCGAGGAATACAGCATAAAGCAAACAGAGATTGCCAGAGAGCTGACTACTGCTGTGTAGGCCTGTGTGACTGAGGTGTTACACATCCAGGAGCTCTTGTTGCTCAGCTACATTTGCTGCTTGGTGTGATGGCAGCTTTGTCAGAATTTATTATCCCATTTCCAGAAGTTTAGGGTTAGAAAAAGTAGATTTGCTTATTTTTAATGTTAGTCCTACACACCAATAATAAATTAAAAACAGCTATAATAAACAAAGCTTAGAGCACAAAAGGACGGTTGTATTGGAGAAAGAAATATGAAAATGGGCAGATTTTGTTTGTTTTAATGAATTTCCTGCACTCATGTGAAATATCAGTGAATTGCAGTTTGTGGCAATATGGCAGAAGCACAAAGTCATCTTGTAAAATACACCTGTCCTTTAATGTGGTACTGATAGTGAAGAAAATGCCAGTCGGAGACATAAAGGAACTGCTTAGTTTTAGTGATTACTAGAATGGATTTGGTTTCAGTGACAGGCAGGACAAATAAAGATGGGAAACCTGTGTAATTCTCCACCTAAGCCGTGCTTTTTCCCATCAGACTAGTCTCCTCAGGCTAGCTACTCAGATTACAACTCTTTATGTGTTTTTTTTTATTCTCCATCTTTGTTTTTACCCTTTTCATCACTCCATTTCTCTGGTATTGCAGTACGCCCTTGAACTGGTTTCCCTTAAAGTCTTTTTGTAATGAGCTGTGGAGGAGTTGGTAAAGCAAAACATGATGCATTATTGATTTCAGCTACAGAACTCTGAAGTTACTAATGACTGGGGTGCTCCGTGAGACATTTTAGTTGTAGATCACAGCAAAAGAAGATGCAAAATACCATTGAGGGCCTTGTCAAGAGTGAAGCTGACAGATGCGAGTTTATGACTGAACATTATGCCAAAGCAACAGCACCACATAAAAGCATTTTCTACATGTTTGGGAGACATCTCCAGCTGGACTGAATCCAACATAGAACGAAACATGCATATTGTGTAAGCTGATGTTCTCATTGTGGGTTAAAACCCAGAAAACATGAAGTTAAGCTTGTATATATTGTCAAGTTATAAACACCAACACTACCAACCTTATTTAAAATTGCCATTTTATGTGATATTATATAATTAGGTGAGGGTTTTGTTTCATACCTAAAGAATTTAACATTTATTTCACTATAATAATTCACCAGAAACTAACATCTCTATGAATCAGAAAAAGGTGTATGTTGCAGTGAAGTGTAGTGTTACAGACAGTAAAAGCCATAGTTCAGCGTTCTGCTGACTGTGACTTTTATTGATATCCAATAGTTCGAGCGGTGAGCAGTCAGCTTCAATAACTCAACAAATTAAAATCCTTTAAGTACATCGAGAAGGGAAAGAAAAGGGTAAACAAACCCTCTGTTTCTCTGTTACCTAACAAATATAATAACAAATTCAGTGCATGCAGTTCGGCTTTTTTATGCATATAAAGATCAAAACCTCTTTGTATCTGGCAAAACACAATTTAGAGCCAAAGCATAGTTGGCTCTAAAACCCTCCATGGGTGATGGTGACACTGTGGCCAGCTGACCTATTCGAGTAAATTCTTCCACTTTTGGATTAGAAATTATGGACACCTACCAGGCTACATCTGCCAAAAAGGCCAAGCCATTGCTGCTGTTCGGCTTGTCCCTGTGATTGATTCCCCTTTCAAGACGCCTCGCTGTTATTATGAACAGATCAAAAATCTGTTCACTGAAAAATTAAACTTTTGAACTGCAGGTGTATTATTATTTCACAAATTCTGCACTAAAAAAAACAACTCACCCTGTGCTCTGTGGGCACAGCATGGCACACCTGCCAATTCTGACTGGGGAAACAAATGCAACTAGCCTCAACAGGGAGCAAAGCTACTGACCAGTAAGGTCGTCCTGACACTAGAATCAGTGGCAATTCAGGGTTTATTAGATCCTCTGTGGACATCACGCAGATCAGGAGCTGATATACTGTTAACATGTGCAAAACAGCAACAAAGCCAAGGTGAGAGTTTGTGTTGTAAAATAAACAAAGAAGGGTGCAAATGAACCCGTTTCATTACTGATGATCTTTTTTCTTGGCCGAGTAAAGTGTAAATTACCAAGTAGACTTCATGAGGAACCTGCTGCAGCTGTTTTGAGTAAAGTAAAGCAGAGAGACCTGTACTATGTATTCATGTCTTAGCTGATTAGACTGATGAGTACGATGAACAATTTCGAAAACTGAGATTTGCTTGTGTCACCAGTCACCAGTGATGCTTGTGCATCACTGGTGACTGGCACCATCTAGTTCTGCTACAATATGTTCAGTAATGGTTTAATATTGGCCTTTGAAAAGAGCACAATGCTGCTGTCAGAGCAGGATGTTCAGAGTTAAACTTCACTGCGTGCAACTTTGGTGATCAGTTCTTCCCTCTACAAGATAGATTACACGGAGATATGCATGAATAGAAAGTGACAAAAAACATATTGCAGTGGTTAAGCATGATGGGGTACCAAACATATGGCTCACAAAACGGGTAATATAATCTTTTTATTTTTATTTTTTTATTTAAATGCATGTCTAAAAATAAGCTATGCCAAAGTGAAAATCACACTAGGTTTCTCCACAGTGACATGTTGTGTCTAAAACTTTGGCTGATATAAGTAATAATAAAGGAGATCATACATTAAATGACTGAAATTTAAAACGTATTAATTAAATAGAGTCAAGTATAACATCCACATAAATATTTATTTAGAAAAATGTAACATCTTTCATCAAGAAATGAGCCCAGTTAACATCAAAATAAATTTGTTTGAATGAGCTTACTTTCAGTGGCATAGTACCGTAATATTTGTAAAGAAAGACAGTAATTGTTAATGCCAGTCAGTAATTGGGATTTTAAATTCAGAGTTCTGACTGCCATATTCTTTAAAATCACTCATGATTAATAAAGGTCCCAAGTGCTTAAAAGATGTCACTGCATTTAAATGAAAAGCACTCTAAGATAGTGTTGACGGAGTTCATCATGCAAAGCTTTTAAGCCTGTAACTGGCTACATATGATGGACTGACACTGAGCTTGCAGACTGACCTTTAACAGACTGCTATAATCAAAATGTATCTGTTCAACAACAGAGGGAATGGATGAGCTATGGAAGTGTGGTGTCTTCATTTTAGCTGAGAAAGTCGAAGTTGCAGAAGCAGAAGCTGCTGTTTTCAACATGTTTATAGTACAGATGTGAGTGTCATCTGGGATACCTTCCATTCATGTCAAAGCCGTTTTTCATAATCAGTACAAAACTCGGTGCTCACTTGTGCTTTTCCTCTAAGAAAAACAAAACACAGATGAAATCCCGGGCACCGCATGACGTTTTAGGAGGATGTCAGAATTTTGTCTCAGAAAGAAATCAAGCAGCCTTTATCAGTGTGCTGAAGGCAAGTTCATCTTAATGCATGTTATGGACACACTTTAAAGGACTACGATCGTATGAAAATAATATTGATGTTGTAAAAATGAGAACAATGGCAGGTGGGGGGTGGGGGGGGCAAAATTAAGTTTGGAGGGTGATGGATTTGGGATAACAGAGTTTTCACAGCACTTTAATTATGCAGCATAACAGTGTGGAATAACTGGGTTCATTGATTTCAGACCTACATTAGTTCCATTATGTATTTCTTCATTTCTTGCAATTATAGCCAAAATGGTTTTGACTTCATCATCTCTGAAGACATTTTCTTCCAGTCACATATTGATTGCCTTGCAATGTAAGCTAGTACACTGCATTCCCAGCGTGATGTTAATGTCATCTTAAAGAGCAAAAGAGTGAGTCAGTACATCTAAAGGTTAGAACATGATTTTTTGTTTTTGTTTAATGAATAATGCTCAAGAAAAGCCCTCTTGTGTTCAGGCTACATTTATGATTATGAATCTTCTGAAGTTGGAAATCTTTAGTTAGCCACTTTAACCCTTAATTTTCAGTATTACAAAACCAGCTCAAGTCAGGGTACACTGGCATGGTTTTGCTGCAGCTCTGCAGGTTATGTTCAAGAGAGCAGCAGGCATGAAATCACCACCTTCTGAAAATAACCTCACCATTCCTGGAAGATCCTTTGCGGTTTAGTCAGGCTAGTCTAAAGTTTTTCATGAAGATTTTTGTGATTAACATCAGTAGGAAATACAAATTCTTAGACCCTGATTTTTTTTTTTCTTCTAAGCTTCAATAAATTTTTAATTTTTATTGACCTGTATGCTGTAATATGATCCTAAACTATGGACCTATTATTATTACATTATTATTACATTTGCATGGAACTCATGCCTGGGTTTTAACTTGTTTACTTGTTCTCAGACCATTAAACTCACCTAGTGCTACAGCTGAAAATATAGGCTAAAATGGCCTTACACATATTTAAATATTAATCCTGTAAAGCATGTAAGGTGCTTCATATTTGAAGTTTTTAAAACATTTACATCATCAAGGTTTTTTTTAAGAAACCCTAGCTCCCTGATATGTTATTGTTTGTTGAAGGTAAACAAACTGGAAAAACTATACATGCAACTTGATATTTAATTTCTTTTTTCAATTTGTCAGAAAGTTCAATAAACAAAAAAAATCTATATTCAAAAAATTAGAATTTTTTTGCAATTTTTTTCATGCTTCAGGAGTTAATTTAACGAAGAAGAAGTGCTCTGGTACTAATTTTTAAGATGATGTGCAGAGCTGTAGTAACTAGAGGGATAAAAGCTGATGAGCCATACCACGAAGCTATGGAAAAGAGTTGTTGGTGAGTATCAGTGAGCAGTGGTCTGACTTCATGCTGAGAAAGAGCACTACAGATGGAGCGTTTGCTTTCAGGGTGTTGATGGAGAAGTCTGGAGGAGGTCAGAAGGAGTTGCACTTTGTCTTTGTGGATCTAGAGAGAGCATGTGATCGGGTGTCAAGAGAGTAGCTGTGGTACAGCAGGAGGAAGTCAGGAGCGGGAGAGAAGTATGTGAGAGTGGTGCAGCTCATATATGATAACAGCGAGAGTGGTGAGGTGGAGTGACAGATGCGTTCAAGGTGGGGGTGGGATTGCATCAGGGATCTGCTCTAAGCCCCTTCTTGTTCGCAAGAGTGATGGACAGGTTGAAAGACGAGGACAGGCAGGAGTCTCCGTGGACTATGATGTTTGCAGACAAGATTGTGATCTGTAGCGAGAGTAGGGAGCAGGCGGAGGTATGCGCTGGAGAGAAAAAGAATGAATGTCAGTATAAGCAAGTCAAAATATACACATGTGAACGAGAAGGAGACATATGGAAAGGTAAACATGGAAGAAGTGGAGAACTTGACAAATTTCAGTTACAATTTCTGCTTGGTAGGAATTATTGCACACACAGACACATATATCATCCTATAATGTTTGGTAGTGTAATTTAATTTTAGTGAGTTTTACTTCCCACTATTATGTTCTCACAGGCATCATAATCTGCACCTTCTTCAAGTCCACCACAGTGATAAACATTTTTATAGGCTTTGTATCCCTCAAGCATTTGTGAAACAATGAAATATTTATACTGGTAGTGAAACGTTATAAAAAATCAATTCTTACTCAAATAAAATTTCAAAGGAAGAACAGGAATACTCATGCCAAGAAGTACTATTTGTAAATATATCATGAACAATCCTGCACTAAAGTAATATTCAGGTTGTGTCTTAAATATTTAAATATTTCCTGGATAACAGCTGATAATATTGACTTAAAAAGATTAAATCCTATATTTGATTTCTAGTCAGCAATTGGAAACTATTATGCAATTTGAAAAGTGCACTTCAGGGTGAGGCCAAATTGGCCAGTACTGTAAGTGGAGAAAAAAGTTGCTGGGGAAGGGTAACTTTTTGGGTCTGACAGAAGAACTATGATTACATACACAAGAAAATGAACAACTAGGGAAATGGCACTGGAAGACTTTTGTTGCCATTCCTGCTTTTAACTGATTGACAAGCTCTAAGCAATCTGTAAATTATTGCTCCTTCACAGATGTGGTTTTGTGTAAGAGCCCTTAAAATACAATGGACAGCTCAGCTTTCCTCCTTTCCTCACTTGCCGGGAATCATTTGTGTAATTGCTATAACCTACAGCCCTCTTTTTAATTTCTTCAAGTGCATCCACTGGACTTCCACTTGCTGATGGCATGTGTCCCACAGATATTTCTGCCAGTTCTGATCTTAATCAGGCATGCTGTATCAATATGGTCGTGTAAATCAAAGCAAGCCAGCACTTTCATCAGTCACAGGCTTTATCCTCACAAGGCCACCGTAACCCAAGAGATTAAAAAGCCACTGGCGTAACTGATGTATATTACCAGTCTCTCTCTCCCTCTTTTTGTTATTTTATTTTTGGTTTTTATTCTTCAGGAAAAAATTTTTTTCTTGGTTAGTACAAATTATGTCTTGGTCATGTGTCTTCGGAGATTTCCTTCTGCCTTTCTTTCTTACTCTTGATGTTGTGCTGAAAAACACCCCTTTAGTGATGCCAGGTAGTTGTAATGTAAAAAGTATTAGCAAATTAGACAAAGTGGTAATTCAGTCTTATTTGTCTCTGCCATTTAAAGTGGGGCAGTTGTTCATTATTATCAGGTTGTCCAAAAGACTCCCTGAAAAGCCGTTAGTTGATCAACGAGGCTGCAGCGAGAGTACTGACAGGAGCTAGAAAGAGAGGATATTTCTCCCATATTTGCTTCCCTTTTCGTTGGTTCCCTTTGAAATCCAGAACCAAACTTCAAATCCTTCTCCTCACATACAAGGTCTTGAATAATCAAGCCCCATCTCAAGACCCTCATAGTACCAATAGAATAGACTAGGCTGCTGGGGGCTTCCCATGATGCACTGAGTGTTCCTCCTTCACTCACCTTTTTTCACTCACTATGTATTTATACACCACTCTGCATTTAATCATTAGTTCTTATTAAACTCAGTTATTAAAGACAAACTGTGTCTTTTGTTGTGTCTTCCTCACTTCACCAAATACGCTTTCATGAACCTGGTTCTCCTGGAGGCTTCTTCCTGTCAAAAGGGAGTTTTTCGTTCCCCACTGTCACCAAGTGCTTGTCCAGAAGGGGTCATGTGGTTGCTGACGTTTCTT
The DNA here is from genome assembly GCF_013358895.1 of Oreochromis aureus. Lineage (NCBI taxonomy): Eukaryota > Metazoa > Chordata > Actinopteri > Cichliformes > Cichlidae > Oreochromis > Oreochromis aureus. The sequence goes on along the minus strand of NC_052948.1, from coordinate 41,402,558 downwards.
TGTATTATATATTGCGCTACAATTTAAAGTTTGAATTGAACTGAGTGTGAATGCTTGTCTGTCTCTATTAGCCCTGCAGCAAACTGGTGACATATCAAGGGTGTGCCCTACCTTTTGCTCTATGACAGTTGCTCCAGCCCCCCTGCAACCCTGAATTTGATAAGCGGCAGGAAATGGATAGATGGCATTTAAAGTGCTTATCTTAGTTGGCTGTTGCTGCTCTGTACACAAAGACATAATCTGCCTATCCCTGCAGAAGTTTTCTTCTGGTGTCAGATTTTATTTTATTTTTTAATTTAATCCTGCTTCATTGTGCAGAAACCCCATATTCTGATCAACTATACTGAATTTTTTCCTCTAATGAAGGATATCCTTCTTATTCCTTAAATTTCAGCTAAAGACGAAATTATTTGAATGTTATAAAGAAACATTTTTTTTCATTTGTGACTGTTACCCTGGCTATGCCTTGTGATTTCCCGCTAGACGAACTAAATAAATGAAGTCTTAAAGCCATAATGATGAAAAAAAAAATCTGAAGATTTTTGTGTTTGCGTGTGTGTGTGTGTGTGTGTATTGTCAGTGTCACTGCTCTTCTTTTGTTTACCTTCCATTTACTTTTCATTAAGGAAGTGTCAAGCCTGTGATTGGAACTCCATTTAGCAAAACAAGACTCCTCCCAGGGGGAAGGAAATGGCATTAAGAAGGAAGTGTGCAAAACGCCTTTTAATGGTTTGTAATAAGGCTGGGGAGCCAGAAGCTACGCAATATCTATTTCTGCCTAAACCCGTCTGCCCCCTGATCCATGACCAATCTGATCAGTGCAGCTTGCAAGGGAACTAATATGCAAAATGTAATAATCTGTTTAAGCAGCTCTTTGGTTCTTGCACTGGAAACAGAGCAGTGCCTCCCAAAATGGCAGGGAAGTAGCAGAAAGACAGAGCTTAAGATCTATTTAGCAGTGCCTCCCAGCCCTTAGAGGCTGTGTCTTGTAAGAGTTATAAAAATATGTATGAAAGGCTACTAGCCCTCTTGGCTTTTTTTAAGTTCGTCTATTCTTACAAGGCATTTGTGATCTGTCAAACTCATTCTGCTGTGTCTAACATCAACTTGTGCTCAACGATTGTCCCCTCTTTCTTTGGCCCAGTTTCTTCTTCTTCTTCTTCTTTTTCTGCCTCTTTCTCATCTAAGTGTTGCACACAAAAAGAGAAATAAAGGGAGGTGAAACAGCGTGAAAAGGTACTGTCCAGTGGATCTGTGAATTTGTAATTTCCATTATTATTTTGTATTGCATAATGTTGCCCTTAAGGTATAGGGGGGTCCAGAATATGTTAGCAATAAAATAACCCAAAATGAATTATGTGGAGTCATTTTCATCATGTACCATAAAGTAAGGGGTGATATTGGGTCAAATGCATCTGCCCATTAAATTTCTTAACGCTAAAATTAAATCGTACTGCTGACGTGCACCAGTGAACATACTTTGGAAATGGAGAAGAAAGAAACCACAGTGAAACACTCTTTCATTCTGGTCTGAAATATATATAAAATACATAATTGCTCCCTTTAGCACCAAGCTGCTGTACCTGTGGTTAATTCTATGTTATTAGGCTGTATAGTCTGAAAGCTGTCAACAAGGGCTGCTACTGTAGTCATAAGTTTCCATGCCGTCACTGTGATGCCTGCAGAGACACAGCCAGCATCTGGCAGGTCAAAACAAGACTGAGAGAGGGAGTGTGGGACAAACAAAGAAACAACGAGACAAATGAAGCAATGCAGCAATAAATGAGAACAGGTTAGTTTTTCAGGATGAAAGAGAGCAGGAAACAAAATGTGGGAGAAAGGGTGATGTTAACTATCCATCATTGCTGATACTTGCAGTGCATTACAGTGGGACATGAATGATTGCTGAGCATGTCTGAATGCTGCAGACCAAATCCAAGTATCCCCTCTGACTGCTCCAGTCATGAATGATGCTGGTTGGTTGTCTGCTCAGGCAGCTCCACGGGCATCATGGATGGTAAAGGATAAGGCTGGCCTGCCACTACAGTAGAGAAGTCCATCAACCAGGAACGAGAGGGACATTTCTCATCAGAGCAAAGGACAACAAATAAATCCATTCAGGTGTTTTGGACACAGAGACAATAATTATTATGTTCACTTCATCAACATGAATCCATTGCACACTACACTGTGTTTATTTGATGATGACGGTAATGTAAACTAAACAAGCAAAACGAGTCATGGAAAAATATAACTTTGCATCCTATCTGATTGTTGTGCTAGCAGTGGAGAGTTACTGAAAAGAGAATAAAATAAATGTAGTATGATCACACATCTTTGTCACAGATAAGGCTTGTAGCTTTAACTGACTGACTACATTCACACCCACTTCTCCTTGAGATTGGCCAGCTGTGCGGAGGTAAAAACTATGCTGGAACTGAACACTTTTCTTTATTTGTCATACAACTATTTGTGGTACTTAACATGAGAACACTCAAGCATGAAAGTGTCTTCCTGAAATGTGGTAAAAATGTGTGATACCCCCTCCCCCTTCTCGCTGGCTTTTCATTCTGCCTTCAAATGTAGCCCATCAGAAAAACCTCCCTTTTCTAAAGTAATTGGGCAGCACATTGTACCCTCAAATAGAGATGAGGACTAAGAACCTCTCCATACACTCCAGATTTTTTTTTTCATTTTTAAACTTCTTCATTCTTAAGCTGCAACCAAATTTATCACTTTTCACACAGCTCATCCGAGAGCCATTGATGGCTTTAACTTTTCCAGTTGCAGTTTTTCCAGTTGCTCTTTAATACTATAATTAATCTTAGAATGGACCAAAGCCATATTCTCAGTAGAGGTGGCAAGTGGGACAGTTACTGCAGCATGGTGCACCAGAGGAAACCATATGGCAGAGAGGGTGGGGGGAGCGTGGGGAAAGGATCCCGGCTGTCATGACCCTCACCAGGGCCATTGATGAGCCTGCAGACCAGAGGAACTGACCTCTGATGGCAGGCCACATTTGCCAACTGACCACCTCTATACAACGGGTACAAAGACGAATGTGCCAGAAAGCAGAATAGCAGATATAAAGAGCGGCTACCCGTACCTGGGTATCCCACAGGCTAAGGTAAAGCATAATAAAGGTGCACAAAGGTCGGCCACAGCCAAATACCTGTAGAAGGTAAGAATGGTAGGAATAAGATCCAAGCCATAAATACATACACACACTGGTCATCTGCTACCTATCTGGAATAATAATCTGGCCACGGGAACAGATGGATGCCACTGATGTCGAGACACAAAAACTCCTCACAATGCACGGAGATCTCCACCTGACATCCAGCACCCCGAGGCTCTCTGAGCAATGGAAATAGAGTGGGTGAGGATTAGTGGAGGGAGGTTGACAATCCAGGATGAAACACAGCACCTGCAAATACATCTGGAAGATGGGGGCCCTGAGATTAGCATCTCTAAGAATGCCTCAGGCAGCCGAAGACAAATGGTGACCAGGAAGAGGAACTATCATGGACATCTAAGACTGCGCATGGGATGTACCATCAACAGATAGAGGAAGTAGCCGATATAAAGAAATCAATGGCCTAAGCACCATATCCATAAAGGTAGGAGCCTACCACAGCCAAGAGTACCCATGTTGCAGACTATGCAAAGGTGCTTAGGAGACTATCAGCCACATAATAGCATGGTGTAAGATGCAAGCTGGGACAGACAGATGAGCAGTTGCTGGCTGCTTTTGTGGTGGATGACCAGGAGCAGAAGACCCCAGCTGTGATGGATGTAGCTATCCCAGCAGACAGCAACATCGGAAAGACAACCACATATACCAATGGGCTAAAATGAACCATTTGTAACATGTATGTATTTCTAACACATAAAAGACATAGACTTTATCTAATCCCACGCTAGAGAAATTCACTTTTTACAGCTGGACAAAAAGCAATGGATCATTTTAATTTCACAAAATTACCATTTAGTTTATAGCCACAAAACACTTGAACACTGTGATAATATATAAGAATGTGCCAGTGTCATTAAAGTTTTCAAGTTGCTGGGTGGGCCTAAGCTGATCAGATATATTCACTATGCAGTGTTAAATTTGTAACAGGAAATGAGACGTATGGCTGTATATTGTGTATACATGTATGATGGAGGATAGACATTATTAAAGAAAAACAGCAGGCTTGTTATCTCAACATGTAGAACAGCATCGTGTTGTTTTTTTAAAGACATTTTCCTGTAATCAAGGTTGTTATTTTCCCTCAGTTCCAGAAAGCCAGAGGGAGCTGTGTAACATCTGAAAAACTGATAAAGTGAGTCACCTGAGGTAGTGTTGGTGGGATCTGAGGGAGCAGAATTACAGCAAACTGAGCAAACTGCAGAGTGCTCCTTGTGTCTGTTAAGTTACAGCTTTAGGGGACATTAGATGCAGCTAGTACAGCCAAGTCTCAACATAGATGTTATCAACCCACTGAATGGACTTCATTAGTTGTTGAAAGTGCCAGATCATGAGCAGGTGCTGCCTTTTGCCTTGTAGTCAGCTCAGCCGGCTGTTATCATCTCTTGCATTCACTGGTAAAGAGAACACAGATCATGTAAGAGGCCTCTAGCAGTCATCAAAAGAAGTATATGTAAAATCATCAACGGTAATTGGCATGGTCTCAATGTTGTACGATTTGTTGTGCATTTCAATTCAAACTTGTCTTATCCAAAGGTAATTTTGGTGCTTATACTTAACAAAAAAAAGAAGAAGAAGAAAAGAAAAACAACAACAGCAACCAAAAGTGGTTTAAATGTTAAACCAAAGATAAGAAGCAAGCTGTAGCAAACATAAAGCCTATCTTTAATTTAAGTGTCACAGTTGTGAGTTGAATGCATTGGTGTTTTTGTGTTAAAGTAGAAACATTTAAAGCATTACTTCCTTTCAGCAGTGAGGAGAAACCTGCACTGAATAGAAAGTGGAGAACGCCTAGAGGCAATATATGGAGATGATAAAGTACATTCAGTGGTAATGACAATGTTTAAAATGAGTCATCTCAGACAGAATTGCCATTTAAAGTAAATCTGACATTTAATAGAAGTGTAATACGAAATTGGTGACACACGATCCTTTCATCTGGTTTATGAAACCAAAAAATGGCAAGAAAATTTGAAATTACCATAAAATATATATACATTTTAAATATCAGAGACATATGTTATACTATATATCTATTTTTTCATTTTCTGTGCTTTTTATTTTCTCTCACTGTCACCAAATATTTCTAAGAGAACCAAATCTCTCTATAACTATATACAGTTTTTATCTTAGGATGTAAATATATCTGTTGTTACAAATTGAAGCCATATTAATGCAGTCATTTTAAATTAAATTTAGGTTTTGATACCGTTGAGGAGCTCTTGCAGTCTTCTTTAAGCTCTGTGCTGGCTTACCAACATATGTGAAAAGAATATGTCTTGGAGGGGGAGATACTGAAGGATACAAATTCTTTACAATATCAACAGTGTGGTGATGGAGTTCCCTAATTATGTTGTTGTTTTTCTCTGAGCTCCCTGACTAATTCATAATCTCGCCTGTGGAACTGCCATGGATAAATGTTTGGGTCTTCAAGCTGAGGTGGTTAACACCCAATTTCTCAAACTAAGCGGAGGAAGTGCAATGAGATGCAGCAGAGTAGAAACAACAAAGCCCGGGGTAAGATATCCACCTAGAGGTAACAATATGGTCCGAGATATTTTTTTTACTTATCTTTCTCAACGAAGTAAATATTCTTTTAAATTCAGGGTGTAGGTACTGACAATATTGTAAGCCGTATATTCAGATACAATTTGGTATTCATTGAGTGCCACACACACAGAGAAACACACACACGCACACACACACACACACACACACACACACACACACACACACACGCTTGTGTTTGAAGCATCTTTGCTGTCTATCATGTTTATAAGCCAAGACTCCCCTTTCACGCTGCTGTGAGCCCTACAGCCACAGAAATGAAAGATAAGGACAGTGAACAGCGAGCACACTAAAGAAGGAGGAAGCAAAAAAGTTAAAATAAGTTTGAAAGTGAGCACCTTTGACTAAGTTCCTAAAGTCATCTCCTGTTAACAGATGCAAACTCTAATGAACTACAGATTGCTTGAATGCCCAGATTGACAGTTTTTTTTTTTTTTTTATCTCAGTGGCAAATATTGCAGTTTATCTTTTTAGCATAAGCCCTAAATGTCAGCCTAATTGAGACTGGATTTTATTCATATTGTGCCACAATATAAGTTCACTTTTATTTAATGCCAAACTCTGCTTATCTGTGTGTGCCCTACCCTTTCTCTCTCTCTTTAACCTTACATAACAAATATGGACAAACCTCCCCTGCTTCTGCACAAATAAAAGCAAATGTATTCTTCCTATTAATACTAATAAATGTTCAGAATCATTTTGCTTAATTGAAAAATAAGCATAGTTTTGTTCTATCAGACTACATTGCCTACAGAAAAAAAAAGCTGTAGAAACATCTGCAGTGTGTAGCTGATACTATGAGTTTGAGGGCCCGGTCTCTTTCTTTCGTCTTACCGCTTCTCCTGTAAGGGCTGGTCCATTCTTGTTTACTACTGTTTGCAATAACTTCAAGTCTTTAGGGTTGTTAGATTATATATGAACTCACTCGTAGCCAACTCTCATGTGTACACTGATAAAGAGAGCTGATAGAGAGACAGACCCACCGCTTGCAGTAGCCCTCTGGGATTTGTCATGGAATGGCCAATACATCATTGAACTACAAACACATGGTCTTCAAACTTTCTGCCACAGGATACCAGTACAGTTGGTCTCTAATGACAAACTTTCCATTCCCTAGAAAAAAAGAGGAGCATTCATGTTGTGCTGCCAACAGCTTGGAGCTGGACATGAAATAAACTGTAGCAATCGCTTACAGAAAGGCTGTTTAGATTCTGTGAAATTCATAACTTCCAGCTACTTTAAAGCAGGTGAGGCCATCTGTTTAAACACAAAAGCCAAGCAATGAATGTTCTCCACATAGCCTTTCAAGAACCTATTTTAAGACAATGTGTTCAGTATTTTCTTATTAAGAGCTGGACTTGGATTTGAAATCTAATTTTAGTGTTGATCACCTTTACTTTTCAGATAAGAGTGAAGCAGGCTTGTGACCACAAGGTCACTTTTCTGCTTTTGCTATTACTAGGCTGAAGTCCAATGTATTGTCTTCACCACTGAGCAGATAATTGGCTGTCAGCTGCCTCCTGAAATTAAATGAACAATGCTAGAATGAATAAGAGAGCAGAAGGCACTTATCCTGCACATTAACACATCCAACTTCACACTTAGAGGTGGTAGATGGAAGATGGGCAATTAAGCTTTCTAAGCATGCACAATCTGACTGCCCCAGTATGCCCCATTTTTCATCACATCTCATTAAAATTTGACCAGAAAACCAAAAAAAACCCAACAGTATTTTACACATGTTCTCATGTTTAAAAGCCATGTGTCTTAATTAGTGTCAAGCCACTGTGACAGTTTAAAGTTCCTTAAATTAAAGGTGATTGTGTCTGCTTTTGCGAGTCAGAGAGGAGCACTAGTGTTACATTTTGATATTTAAAAATGCTTAATTAATTACTTCATATTTTCTTATTTGGTTATGTCATTTCCCAGCCCACCCTCACCAGAAACAAAGGACAAAAGTGGTCAAGTTTTGGGATGGAGACAGTTTTATACCCAGTTGCTTAACCCACTTTATCTGAATGTGGACTCCTTACAGCCTTGCTTCAAAGTTCCCTGGTAGTCAGTTATCTGCTATATTATTATAGGAGATTGCTCCACAGTGTAGTGGTTTACACTGTCACCTAACAAGCAAAAGCTCCCCAGTTTGATCGTGAGAGGAAACGCAAATTCCTTGGGGGTTGCATTCGAAAGGGCATCTGCCAAATCAAAACCTGCAGAGCTACCTGCTATGGTGACCCCTTGTGAATAAGGCAGGAGCCAAAAGTAGTTTTTGCTTATTAGTTATGAGAGTTTGTTAAGATGTAAAGTACAGTTGCATACAAATATGCAGATCTGCATAGCTCAGATGTATTGCTATATAAAGAAACCCCCACAGATCACTTGCACCAAAAGTGCATTATGGAGAAAGATTGTGTTTTGACCAGTAGCTTTAATTTTGATATCCAGTGTGCCCAGTGCATTAACATGGCAGCATTAACAACCTGCAAATGATGACAAATATTGACTTGTCATAAAACAAATGGAAAACAAAGTGAACCCTTAAATCTCCTAGAAAAGTAGACAGTGCGTAAAATAAGTACTGAACACGTCACCAAACTCTAATAATGAGAAATGACAAAAAATCTATTTCAATAACATAAAAATGAAGTTTCATAATTGATTTTAATTTGATTCATTGTGATTATTTTAACTGAAAAAAGCAATAAAAAACCTTACGGAGACAAAATGTTTTATTTTTTACTAGAAAAGTTAAGGATTCAAGGACTGTTTCTGTTAACTTGTGTGCATATGTCAATTTAAAAGCATCAATCAGACGTGTATGAAACGAACTGCACTTCTGACGCCACAAAGCTCTAAAAAGATTTGATAAAAGTCCCCCAAATACCATCAATTTAACCTTGGCTTTCCTGTGGCTGTAATTTCTGGTGTTGCATAAAGGGTGATTTTTTTTTTCAAACTTTTTGTACATACATGTGATATAAATGGTGTGGTCAGTGCTTGATGCATGTTTCAGTGGAAATTAATCTATATAAAAAATGTGAACACAAAGCATTAAAAACAAGTAAATGCAAACTTTTAAATTAAAACAAATAAATTCCTTTATTGCAGGTTCGTGCATGTAATTGCATCATGCTTTTCCATGATTTTGCCAGTAGCTCAACAAACTGTTTTAATAAAAATGAAGCAGCAAAGACTGTGTAGCACCTGTGTTACAGGGTGCATTCAATTAAAAAGGTGCACTAAATTATATCCGCCAGTGTTTTGTGCATGTACCCTATTAATGGATGCCAGAAACTCTAATTCATAAATTGTTAATTCCTATCTAGAATACAAAGTCATTTCCTTTAGACAAAAACCTTACGGTCACTGAATCTCTAACAACTGAAAATATTTGCTCCATCATTAATAAGATTTGAAAACTCTGATGTGAACTTAGACACACTGACACATCTGCACAGAATACAGTAATTAGGTTTGGGGGCAATTTTTATTTTACACACTTATACTGTTGCACAAGCAGAAAATCAAAATGTATTTTAGCTGCTTATACTTTGTGCACTCATCATCAGAAGACAGCAGACTGAAACATACTTCTGCTCATAGGCAAACCGAAGAAGGATAATTTATTTATTTGCATATTTTTCATTGAACAGCAGGATAGAATACCCCTAACCCCTAAAAGACTTTCACATTTTAGACCTTATGAAATGTTAATATGAGGATGATATTTATACACAATATTGCTTTGCAGCAAGCAGCTGGCCAAAAACAGACAACGTTCTTCATCTGCTCAGATTTAGATTTCTGGGGGCATTGTGGTTTGGACAGAAATCAACTTGGTTCAGGGAGATTTTGTGCAGCCTGAACAGCAGGTTTCTTACACTCAGTGACATATTCTGTTGCTTTATTTTCTATGTATTACATTGTTTCAGTTCAACATGCAATAAAATGCAAGGCATGAGTTTCTCAAGAGTTACCAGCAGTCCTTCATCTATTCAGTTAAAATCCCTCCCCAGCCCCTATCTGTAGCCCCATCAAGTAGGGCAGTTGATGTGGGACGGTGTAAAAGCCCCTCTTTTAATGCCTCACTCTGTGGAATGAGAATTAAGCTCATAACAAATCACCAGGAGTTTAGGAAGCCTCTTATTCTCGTCTCTGACCTAAACAGTTTGTGCTGCGGCACTTGCTTCAAGCAATGTAATTGGAATATGTTTAACAATGCATTATCTCTGCCATGTCAGTGCAATGTAAGAAAAGTCCATTTTAAAGTGAGTAGATGTATCCTTAGATTTACATCTTAATTGCCAAATTGCTACTAGAAACCACATTAAAGTAATACAGCTGGGATTTAACAAGTCTGGAGATGAGTAGACACTCAAAGGAATATATTTGGAATATTCACTAAGACACGCGCTCTTGTTTGTGCATCTTCTAATAGCGTCATTAGTAAAGTGAGCTTCTTTGATATAAAACACAATTTGACATAAAAGGAGGAGAGAACCACACCCCCATCAGGACTACGAACCACCTACGTCAGCAGTGTCCATCTCCAGGCCTCAAGGGCTGGTGTCCTTGATCCAACACAGCTGATTCAAATGGCGAAATTACCTCCTCAACATGGTTTGAAGGTCTCCAGAGGCCTGGTAATGAACTAATCATTTGATTCAGGTGTGTTGACTCAGGGTGATATCTAAAACCTGCAGGACACCCCTGACCTATGTGCATACAAGTATTCCAAAAAGTAGCATATAATAAAGAACAGGCCATTTATTCTCTTAGTATATCTCTTCAGCGTGTGTGTGTGTGTGTGTGTGTGTGTGTGTGTGTGTGTGTGTGTGTGTGTGTGTGTGTGTGTGTGTGTGTACTTTCCAAACTAAATAATTGACTGTACACTTCCATAGAATCACTGTCATTCTACTGTTAAATGTCAAGAAAAATCACTGCCAGCATTTGTTTTTCACTTAATGTACACAAGGCCGGCTGTTTGCTCGTGGTCATACGCTTTGGTAAAGATTTTTCATTATCATCAGTCATTGAACTGGATGATTCAGCCCAATCTGACATTTCAACTTTGTTGCTCTTGCATTCTGGGTAGTCTTTTTTGTATTCGGGAGGTAAAAGATCCATCCAATTTTTGAGAGAAGAGTTTCGTCTATTTAAATTCGTACTGACCTATTTTAAATGTTCATATGCACTGAGAGTAATACTAGCTAGTCTGAATATAAGTTAATATATTAGATAATAATAACAATGGTGACATCAGGTATCAGGTAGGACAGTTTATGAAGAAAAAAACTATTAAAATCAAATCAAATATATATAAAACTGGATTTCTAATTAAAATTTCCACATACAATTATAATATCCCAGTTAGACAACAGACTACTAACTTAGCCAGACATTTCTTTTCATTTCATGTACAGTATATTTCGCATTATTACATTTTTGCATGTTTAAAATTCATTCAACATTTGGCTTAGAAATATGTACATGTTACAGGAAGTAAGAGTTGATTAAAAAAAATAAGTTCTTAATAATGTTGTCAGACATGTTTGACAATACCTGTCCGTTAGATTGAAATAGGATATCTGTTACATATGGTGCAGTTATGTGATGCAATACTAAACTCAGTGAAATGCACAATTAATAAGACTCTCTTTTATGTGCTCTGTGATGCCTCTTGGCATGAGTCTGTAACATTCATACTGAAAATAAACATTACTCATTTCTTTTTCTTTCAAAAACAGACAGAACTGGAACATGATATTATTTTGGTTACATTTGGGTTTTAAGAGGTTTGCTCAATTTAAGAAATAATAACTTGAGTCATCTTACATTTTATTTACAGTTCATGTCGTCCTTTATTGGTGCTAATTCATTCAGCATCAAAAAGAAAAAAACACACATTAAAATTAGTCCAATTTTGTTATTGTTTAATTATTAACACTGTATTAACTGCAAGGAGAATAGCATATGATTTCATTAACCAAATTATAGTAATTTAACACAGATGATGAGGCTGGTAATTAGATTTTTTAATTGAACTGTACATGAGATAAAAGGCCTTGTGTTCAGATTAATTTAGACATTTATTTAATCAATTCTGAAAAGAGACTATTTTATTTACATGGCATATTTCATCATATGTAAACTTAAAAATATAAACACCTGTGCAGGTTTACACAGCATCTTAGTAGACTGGTAGAACATGAATATCTCCTATCACACTGAGGCTTACAGCCAAGAGCTGTTTACGTAATTTGGAGGTCACTAGACGAAAGATTTGTTCAAATCTGTTCTCTACTTCATCTAATGCAGTCAAAGCTGTGAACAAAAACTGGGGGCAGCTATTTTCACCTAACAAACCCATTAAATAAAGGACATATCCAAATGAGACTTAAAATGACTTTGTGCTAATGAGTAACTGGGCTGCAAGTAGAGAGCTGACGTATCACAGCAACTATGAATGACAGAACAAAGTGAGACAGAAGCCAGAGGTTTCTGAAGGATGTATTCAAGGTCGTGGCCAGACCATGACTGCAAATCCACGATTTTTCTAAAGGCTTTTTATTTCTGTATAACAAGTGTCTAAAAAATCAAACAAAGTTTCTTACGTCACCAAAGCATTTCACCTTTCAAAGCAGACATTTTGACATCTCACAGATGTAAATAATCAAATGAATGACTGAAATGCAGCGCAGTCAAAATGCCTCAGCTGTGGCAAAGTGCACTACCGACACGGGCTGTTAACATGCATTATCACTGCCTTGAGTGCAGACGTGTTATTTGACAGTGATCAAGGTCAGCAGTTACAGGTACACTGTCTTTTATTGAGTCACAAACAAATTAAATCAAGTGTTAAAAAAAAGTAGAGGGAGGACGTGGGATTGGCTATGCTCCAATAGAAATGGAGTCTGTTTCCTAGACGACCACCTCCACAGGTGGTCATCCAATAAATCTTTATTTTCAGACACGACATAAGCATTTTTCACTACAAACATTTTGATTAACAGTCATTCAACATTTGCTTGATAGGTCAGAGCTACTGCTGCTGATCATCATCTTTGCCATTAGAGTATGTTTAGGTAAATGTACGCTGAGGCTTTACAGCTTATGTGGGCATAATATGAAAATTACACACAGCTGATTATTTTTAATTAGCTCCACAATCTGTGCTTGCTAATGCTGGCACTAGATAATGCTGCAGGGGCAAAATGGTGTCAACAACCATTTGCCCCTGCAGATAACATTTAGGGCTATGCCTAAAAACCAACAATGATAAAATAATACATAAATTAATAAACATTAACGTATCAGTGCTAGAAAGAGAAGCCGTGTGTATTTATAGATACATTGTGGTAATGTGACCAGATCAGTATTCCACAGCTTGACTGCAGCGAAAACACACATGCAGCCTGATTAGGGAAAACCGAGGCTCTGGCATACAGAGTGCAGGCTGATAAGCACACCTCATTAATCCTCGGAGACGAACCAAGGTGATGTTGAGAAGCAGTGGGTATGCATCTGTGCACACATGTAAGAGTGTACGGACTCCCATGCAGTTATGGAGTTTGGGGGGGTTTTTTCTCCCACATATTAACACAGGTCTAAACATCTTTGCAGCCACCCACAGTGAGACAGAGAGTCTCTGAGGTTATTAAACTCTGTCTAGAAAGATAGTAAGGCAGAGGTTGTGCGCATTGACTTAGGTAAGGAATTCACCCACACACTAATAAAAATTAGCATGAAAACCCACTTAGTGGAAAAATGTGACCTGCTGTTATTGGCACTTATTCTCCATATGATCTGTTATTTGTAGCGTTAGCAAAGAATAATATCCCGCACTGAGTAAATGGCAGCGTGCATTGTGCTGTCTCCACATTCAACAGTATATGCATTACTGTGAACTTGCTAAAATGCACATTCATAATAATGGAAAATCCCCAAACAGTGGTTCTATAGAGTAAATGTTTCTGCAGCCCTATTTAGGGATTTAGCAGTAGATCTCACAAGCTGCAGCTTGATAAAGGCAGTAGCCCAAAATAATGACCAAAGTTCTTTAATATAGACTGGGGCTAATAACTTGTAATGAGTGCTACTAAATTATGAGGAATACATTTGCTCCATAGTCCAATAATTCCTCTCTTTCCTTTTTTGTTTCTGGAAACTTGATTTCTTTTTTTTGTTTGTTTACTGTCTTACTTTTATATGTGCTCACATTTCTGTTAGCAACACATTCTTGCCCTTTTCCCATAGATTATAGGTTAATGCAGTTTTTGTGTTGTGCTGCGTTCAGTTTTTGGCACTTGTTGCTTGATCATTCACCCATGAGAGCCACAGATTTTCAACTTCTACATGTAGATTCTGACTTTTTGTGCATGTTTCATATAAAAAAAAACCTCACACTCACAATTTAGCTCTGTGTCATAAATCACTTGAGACAGGAACTGAAAAAAATATATAAAGCGTTACAAGATGCAAATGATATCTCCAAGATTATTACTTTTACGCATCATGTGACTTTTTTATTTTAACAAAATGTCAGTCTCACCTCTCCAGCTGTAAGTCTGTGACATAATGATGAGCAATAATTCAGCAAAAAGCCTGTTAGCCTCAATTTGAGTTGATTACTCTTGTTAGAGCATATAATTGCAAAAGTTGTGGGTGAGCAAATGTCTTTGCATGTGGGTGAGAAATGTGAAAAACTGAATACATGAATAATGTTGGGCATATGTGTGTTTTTTTAAAAAGATGAATATATTTGGGAGAATATGCAGGAAATTTGCAAAAATAAATAAATAAATAAAATCCCTAAAGTTGGCAAGTCAACTGAATAAAAAAGTAACTTCTTATTATTTTATGTGATTCTTTCATTTTTTTAATTCACATTTTTTTTAACTGAGCAGCACATCTCTATGGATGGATTTAATGGGAAAATTGAGCTGGATAGGGGATCTGCAAGGAATTCATCAGCATAATTTGTCATGATTAAATGCCATATTACATTAAAATGACATTCAAGTGAGAAAAAAAAGGCTCAAACGAATGTCATAATTTAGGAACTGGGATATTAATTATTTTCATGTCTGTCTTTTGCCAGTTCTAATCTGAATTTAAGTTTGAGCAGTCAACATGAAAAGAGCTTTTCATTCCCCTTTTTTACATAAGTGGATTGTCGATGAAGATAAAGCATTTCATTCTGAACCCAGTGGTGCGTTTTTTTTGTTGAGATATCAAAGAAATGCAGAAGCAACCACAAACCCACATCTTGGAGGAACATACTGTTACAAATATACATATACATCAATATCTAAATGATACAATGCGTTGTCTGTGAAAATAATGCTATTATTTGTCAGCAGGCTCACTGGCTCATCACACAGTGACACAAATTTCCCCTGACCACCCCCCATCCGCACACCATGGGCAGCCTCTCCAGCTCTCTTCCTTTGCCCCCGCTCACACCCACACAGCGGAGAAAAGACGGGGTGAAGCGCGACACAGTGATACGAGGAATAGCATATTTATTTCTCCCTGTGCTTCCTGCTTCTCTTCCCTACTTAAACACTCAGTTGGATCCTTGCCTCTATTTCTCTCTTTTTTTCTTTTTACTTTTGCTCTCTCCCATGGCTGCCAGGGAAAGATTCTCTTTGTTGTTTATCCTCCTACCTCCTGCTAGCAACTGTGGATATTTGCCTCTTCAAACTGTCTCCCATTCTCTCTGGACTCTCCCCCCTCTCTCACACTTTTATACTATTCCACTGTCTGTATTTTTCTTCTCTCTCTTTAGCTTTCTTTTCAGCTTCCTCTGAGTTTTTTTGCTGACCGATACATAGCACAACAGTCTCTTAACCTAACACTAAGTCCCATAATGTGGAGTTTTAGAGTTATAGTTTATAGGCAGAGAGAAAGGAAATGAAATGACTTTGGGGTTCATTCTGGTGTGCCTATGCAAATTACGCTTTGTTCATATTCTCTATGCATATGGGACCACGCGGGAGCACATGCCCTGAGTTCAACAAAGGCGAAGTTAAGTTCTTGTATAAACTCTACACTTCAAACATGAGATATTTGGGGGAGAACGAGCAGCAGGCAAGAGCTGGAGACAGAGAGGCTGACTTCAGAGCAGGTAAGTTCTGGTAAATGACAGATGTTCATTATAGGGCAGTCATGTTTTTGGAACTGGAGGTAAACAATACAGCAGTGCAGGTCAGCTGTGTATCTGTAGTTATTGAATAATTCAGTGTGTGGGTCACTTAGACAAATAGACTTTAAGAGACAGAAATAATAAAGGCAAAGCCAAAGGGAATGCTTCTGTGACTGCTCCACAGGAGCTAACAAATCTGTTTGGAAGGCCATGTACAATGCCACAATAACATATTTATAAACTAAAAGAACATTTTAAAAGAGACTTTTTATAACTCAGATTGTACAAAAATTGGTTTATTTACCTAAGCTGCACTGCCATATGGGCAGGATGTTAAAGTACGCCGTTTATTTTTATTTTGTTTCCCTGCATAGGTCTTATGGTGTAATTAGAGGGTGTTTGCAGAGCCACAGCATCTTGTATTTGCTCATCAATAAAATCTTCTGTGAACTATGACATCGTTTAGCGAACACAGACATTTTCTGGTCCTTTTTAGCTTTAGGGAAGATTACTGTGACATTTAATAGAAACTGTAGTTTTGAATTTGCAGGTCTGATTTCTGGTTTTTACACAACTAAATGTCCCATGAAGTTTTCTTGAGTAGGTTATTGACATGGAATTTAATCAAAATTGGCGTTTTTTCATTTTGTAGCGCTGATTCGTGGTTATTTCACAGAAACAATCACACACTTCCAAGTAAAAAGCAACATCATTAAATATACAGTTAACTTAAAAAGAAGAAGAGTGGCGACATGAGGTAGCATTATTTCCACAATCATAATAGGTTAATCCTATCCTAATATGGCAAAGCATCAAGCAGTATTACTGTTTTATTGTTAGCAAGTTCTGATTGTGTTATCAATATACTACTGTACTATTGCTAATTGGTTTTGCCTCACAGGGATACATTATTACCCCCAGTCTGGACCTGTAATAGCTAATTATATAAATCTCAGTGTAATACTCTCAATACAAGTTATTACTTGGATATTACTTTGATATTTAGGTGGTTAAGGCTCCTGCTTTCTAGCTGCGAACATATTTTTTTAAGTAATTATTGAAAAACTTAAGGCAACGTCGAACTCACACATCAGATCTTAATGAATAAAATATTCATGCTTAAAATGTCTCCTGACATACAGCAACTGTGTTTATTCTTATAGTTATACCGTACTTATTCTTACTCTGAACAGATGCATACATGATATTAGCTACAAACTGACTCTAAAACAACCAGACTGATAGGTCAGGAGTGAGTCAAGGTCAGCAGGTAAGAGCACATTTCTCATGTCATGTCTAAGCTGGATGGACCTGATTTGAGTTGAAAAGGAGAAAAAGTGATTTAATCTGTTCTGAATGTGTCTGATCTGAGGGTGCAAGAAAGAAGCAGGTTGCATTTTGCCAGTCAGGTGGAACGAGAACATGTTAAATACCTCAGTGAGGCTGCATCAATTATACATTAGCTTGTCTAATAGCATTGAAAGATTAATACAAGTAATAAGAGTGCCTGTTATTGGTATGACATCACTTCCTGCATGTGCGAAGGCTGGGGACACGATGATTCACGCTACCTGGGGGAGTTATCTAATGCAACGTGAAAGGTTAGTGAAGGTCAGTGAAGACTAAAAAAAATCATATTTTACCTGCTTAAGATCGTTCATCACTGGAGTTTATTTTTAGCTACAGTAGTGGCCTAAGTCAGAGTTTTACTCTATCAAATGAAATATCTCCAAATCTCTCTGACTGGCACAAAATTGTAACACAGCCAAGTTTGTACTGAATGATTGAAGCTCGCTTTTTCCATTTGCAATGAAAACAGCTAAAATTAGGGAAAATGTGTTTTCCACATTTTCTCAGTTCTTGGAATCATTATTGAAAACCAGACTGTAATTTCCTACATGCAGATGTGCCCTGTGCTTAATTTATTGCAGTCATTGCAGACAATCTTTTTCCCCCATCAACGCTCTTCTTTTCTTTGAAAGTGGAACTATTTTTGGCTAATAAGTTGTTTCTGTTCGAGCCACATGCACAATTCAGTCACAGTTGTTTATATGAGTTTTTCTGCTGCTGTTGCCTTTTACTAAACATTTGGCCACCAGTGTTAAGGTCGTTACAAAAAAGTAATGAATTACACATTACTTGTTGTTTTTCTTAAAAGTATTATAATATGATGCTTAATTACTCACCATAATACACTATCCATTACATAAATGAATTGTCTCATAACTACCAGTTAACAAAATAAACCTTAGGCTAATCTGTCCCACACACCAATACAAATCCCTATCTAACGAGACACATATGCAGTCTTTTTGAAATAGTTGAACACATGCTGTGTTCATGCATAACTATATATTTGCAAATATATTCGCAGTTGTGTTGGCAGTTTATTGCTGATGTTTGTAACATGGATGCACTCCTGACTTTTTGCACAATAAAAGTAATGTCCATATCTCTGCCGTAGACCATTCCACCATTTTTCACATGAACTTAAATCAGCTGAAATGAACAGAAATCAACTGTGGTGCAAGTGTGGAAGAAAACATGTTTGATGTTTTTTTTCTTTCTGTTCACCCACCGTCCATATAATAAATATAACAACAGAGTTGTATCTGTAATGTTGTTACTCAATGTAGTACAGTGACGTGTTACATTACTGAAAAATGTAGCATGTGTACTTAATATAAATGTAAAATGTTACTCCCAACACCGCTGGCCATAATATAAGATGCCTTCTCTGCTGTTACTGAAGTGGATGCTGTTACCATACTGTTTTGTTTTTTTTCGCATTGTGACATTTTAAATTAGTTTCCATCACAGAGGCAAGTCATGACGACTGCAATGTGATGGGTCACAATTTTAAAGAGTCAGACAAATTGATCATTTATAAGTGAAGTTCTGCATTTAGCTTGCAGACAACATGAATTTAGAAAACCTCCTTTAATAAGGAGTCTTTCCACTACGGCTCTGTGGTTGGCACTATGAGAACCGGCATTTCCTCCAGCTCCAGCATGAGGTTAAGCTTCTTTGCTTTGAGAATACACCAAACAACTGTTGGATGAATTGTCTCAAAATTTGGTACAACGTTCAGTTCTACACTGAATGAATAGCAATTGCAATCCCTTGTCCAATATGTTGGTTTATGGCCCAAAACAAACACTAGTCTTAAGGTGTGCTTAAATAGGCTCCTTTGTGTGTTTACTTTCCAATTTGCTAATTCAATAGCTAATTTATTCCCAAGAATATTCAAAGGACTAAGATGCTGCTGGTCCAAGTAAATAAAGATTGTAAGCCAAGGTTGGCAAATAGCCCATGCGAGTCTTATTTCCCTCAAACCTCACTATTAAAGCTGGGCCAGGATTACTAACAACACTCTCTCATGTTACTCCACATTAAGGGGATGGCTGTGGAGCGTGTGAGCAGCTTCAAGTTCCTGGGAGTCCACATCTCCGAGGATCTCACCTGGACGACCAACTGCTCCAAGCTGGTCAAGAAGGCTCACCAGCGCCTCTTCTTCTTGAGGACTCTGAGGAAGAACCACCTGTCCTCAGACATCCTGGTGAACTTCTATCGCTGCACCATCGAGAGCATCCTGACCAACTGTATAACAGTCTGGTACGGGAACTGCTCTGCTTCGGACCGGAAGGCGTTGCAGAGGGTCGTGAAAACTGCCCAGCGCATCGCTGGAGCACCACTTCCTGCCATAAAGGACATCTACAGGAAGCGGTGTCTGAAAAGGGCTGGGAAAATCATCAGAGACCCCAGTCACCCATCACATAGACTCTTCACCCTCCTGCCCTCTGGGAGGCGCTACAGGAGCCTCCGGACTAAGACCACCAGGTACCGGAACAGCTTCTTCCCCACAGCTGTCAGACTCCTGAACTCTGCCTCCTGACATCTGACCCACGTTAAACTCATGGACTGAACATACACACACCCACAACCACTAGCACTTTACCACTACTGTATAGTTCTGTGTAGATAATCATTCTGTACATACGATAATTTTTAATCCCACAACTGTTTATAACTTACATAGTTCACATTCTGTATAACTGTATATCTCATATTTCTGTATAGTTTTTATTTCATATTTATATCCTGTTCATAGCCTGTACATAGCTTGTACTCACTACAGCCTGTACATACTTATAGAATATTCATAACATACTTCACACTGTGTACATTATAACATACCATAATAGACCCATTTCTGTAATATACTTACACATCTCTATTATTGCTAATTTATATTGTAATATATCTATATCACGACTAAAGCACTTTCTGGATGGATGCAAACTGCATTTCGTTGCCCTGTACCTGTGACATGTGCAATGACAATAAAGTTGAATTCTATTCTATTCTATTCTATTCAACATATATCCAAGCAGTGTCAATGAAGCTACACTTACACCTACACACTGAGCATGAAGACAATCTGCAGTGCATGTTCAGTTCTATGAACCCATGTGATTATGTATATCATTAGCATAAAACATCACTAGCTGCTGTAGTTTGAAATTAGAAACATGCTGTTTAAAAAAAAATAAAACTAGAAAAACAGCACTACTTGATAAGCCTGCTGCCATTCTCTGTCAACAATAAATAAAGTTTGGATCGTTTGACTAGCCACCACTCTTGCCACTTTCCATCTGTATATATTCATCATGTCTCATCCACCACTGGGAACATATAGCTGTGTTACTGAATTGAAACCTTCAATTGGGTCCTCTGGGTGCCATTGAAGCCATCAGAGCATGTAGCTACAGAAAAAAGAAGGATATATGACAGCTCCAGCTGATGCTTTGGAGCTGATGAATTTTAAGATGTGAAAAAGAATGACAACATTTCTTTACCCGAGTCATTTTTGACACATTCATGACAGAAACACAATAAACAATAAATTGGTTTTTAGTATATCAGTAAAATTCATATGTTTCTTTAAGCTCATTTAAAAACAAAGGGAGATGGCTCAAAGTGCTTGTCGGTCAAGGTCTCGGGTATAATGGTTAATTTATTATTTACGAAAATCGTCGTAATTGATATGTTGGAAATTTAATTTTGGATTATGTATTTATTGTTTTGATCAGGACACCACTTACATAAAAGTTATATAGAGGAGCTATTCTTGTGAAAGGTCTAGGGCAGAAATAAAGAACATAATAAGTTTAATCCATAAACCACATTTAGCTTGTTTCTTTTGAATGAGGCTTCAAGTATTTAGTATTAGTCAGTGAAAAAATATTTTTATTAATTAATTTTAATATCGGCATGAATGCTGATGGGCTACAATAAACTACAATGAGGAAGAGAAGGATGGGAATAGGGAGGCCACCTCCCTGTGCTCAACCACAAATTTCCCTTCCTGCACAAATGTCCCCTTCAGCACCTTTACCCCAGCCCACAAGTTACACAAAAGGTCTCAAGTCTAAAAATACCACATGTGGGTGGATGGCATGCCAGGGGCTCCTGCGTGCAATTTTGGACATAAACTGACCAAATTTATACCATTTTTAGGGATATGCATGACAAGGGGGGAAAAAAGTAATTTCTGGCAAAAACAATAAAAAATAGCCCATAGACACTGTCTGAAAGAATGGACATGAGCAATAAATTTCACCAAGAAATGACTGAAGTCCTTGTGGCTGCCCTCATGGTTGACTTGAGAGACCAGTGAGCTTAAAAATAACCTGTTTACAGTCAGTTAGAAGGTCTTCAGGTGATTCTTGTTTTGCAGTGAGTCTGGCAATACTGACAGGTCATTAAAATAAAAAGGTCACAAATCATCATCCCATCTTCTTATAGGCTCTTATATGTTGGCTTGGATAAATTGAGGCTGCAGGTGAATCATATTTGTTTAATAAAAGAATCAGATAATTTGACAACAAAACAAGTAGCTGAGCGCAACTGAGAATCTTTTGTTATTCTAATAAAATTTTAATTAAGCTTTTCTGACACTTTACTAGCAATATTTTAATATACAAATAAGAGTAGCTGCTATCTGAAAAAATTGTACATAAAATGCTGTATTGTGTGTATTTTTTACTACCCTTCTTTATATATATCAAGCAAGCATAGTTGTCCTATGTTGATTATTTTTGGTGTTTGGAAATAAAACGTGTAAAAAAAAAAAATCTTTCTCATCTGACATATTTTGCAGTACATTAAAAATATGCTTTAAATATTAAAGTGGTTCATTCAACAGTATGCTGATTAAGCACACAACAGTAGTGCTTCAGGAGATTAATGAGTAACCTTAAGCAAGGTCACAGTATTACCTTATTAATTATGTAACATCTCAGAGTCACTCGTTGATAATTAGTACAAATCCTCAAGGTTATGAAAGTAGGACATAAATACAGCCATATGCAGTAGTATTCTGAGCTATCCATACATGATCACAGGATGGTGAAAGCCCAACAGGTAATCATTACACATATTCATTCAGTTAATTTTTAATATGTGAGACTAATTTTATGAGTTGTTTAAAAATGAAAATGTGAATTTGTAGGATTGAACATCATTGATTTGTGCTTTTCATCTTCAGAGATTCATGATCAAGACCTTTGTTTTTGCTGAGTACCAAACATAGCTGTTAACATGAATGAATGCATATAACATGAATGGGGGAAAACTAATAAAATACTAATAAATACTTTGACCAGTAAACAAATTTATTGGACAATTTATTGGATCCATCTATGTGAAAAAATTCAAAATTTACATTTACATTTTTAAAATAAAATAACTTATTAAATTAAATAATTAATATCTGATTGAAGTGTGGACCTTGAGCTTTCATTCAACCGGATTTACAGAAATTTTGCATTTGCTATTTAGGAATTAGTTCCCCATTTTCAGAGGCTGAAAATTAATTGGACAGATGCTTGACAAGCAGTTTTATAGCCAAGTGAGGCCTGCACCCTTGTTATTTCAAGACTAATCAAAAAACAAAAAAACAGAAATAATAACTAAAGTTATTTAAAGTTTTGAATTTTTTATATCTTTTCAGTGAAATTTCACATATGAGGCCCAGAGAAATATCAATGCATGTGTGAAAGGCCACCATTACACTGAAAAAACAAAATAAACCCATCAGAGAGATGCCAGATCTTTAGGAGAAACCTGATACTTTCTTAAAAAGAAGAAATGCACTAGCCAGCTCAGCAACATCAAAAAGCTTAAAAGATCACAGAGGACAACTAAAGTGCATCATGACAAAATAGGAAAACAACTTCACATCTAGCCAAGTCAAGAACACTCTCAATGAGGTAGGCGTAGCATTGACAGGGTCTACAATCAAGAAATGCCTTCAGGAATGGAAATACAGCTTGTTTACAACAAGATGCAAACCACTGGTTACATTCAAGATCAACAAGGTCAGATTAGTATTTGCCAGAAAACACCTAAAAGAGCACAAACAGTTCTGTAAAAAGATCTTTGGACAGATGAAACCAAGATTTACTTGTACCACAATGCTGGAAAGAGAAAAGTGTATACCACGTTATCCGTCTAACATGACTTTCCACAATAATTACCTAATACAACAAAACACACCTTTCAGCTTTTCATGTATTTTGAAACTTTTTTTTTTTTGAGACCTGGAATATAAATGTGCATGTCACTAAAGCGCTTTGGGTCAGCTTCTGTTGTTTAAATGCACAATGGGCTATAAATAACACAGACGTGACTTTCAGCACAAAAAGGTTCGGACATTTTTCAAAGTGCACGTTTGAGGTACATTTTTTCATTTCCAAACACATTTTAGTGGGCTGCTGAACTCTGGGATAGAAACAAAGTCTCCATCCTATTGCGCTAGTTTCGATCCAATACCATCATTGGTGTCAATAGTATCAATATTTGGATCGATCCGCCCACCTCTACTGCTCAGATTAGGTCAAATGCTGCAAAACTGTTCAGACAGCCCTTCACAGTGCAAATGGATATAGACCCAAAGCATACTGCAAAAGCAACCCAAGAGTTTCTCAAGGCAAAAAAAGGGTATTAAATACAAAACCTAAGAAAAAGAGACCCCAAATTAAGCAGAAATTGAAGTAAAGACCTAGCAGAGCGTCTCTGGGAAGAAACGTAGTATTTGGTGATGTTTGTGGGTTCTAGACTTCAGGCAGTCATTAACCTTAAAGCATTTTCATTTTAAAGTATCATAACATAAAACTGTGCTAGTCCATTTTGAGTCACTGATAATGAGACTGTGTATAAAAATGGATGTAATTCACGAACAGTTAATATTAAATTGTTCTACAAAACCCTTAAATTGAAGCTGAAAGTTTGCACTTTAATCACATATTGATTCCTTGATTCTAATTACACTGTGGTGGTGTGCACATCCAAACGCTTTGTTCCACAAAGACACAATTTTCCCCTTATTTTCTATTTGGCAGATGATCTCTTAAGTATATTTCTCTATGTTGTCATATAACAGTGACTTTAAATATCATAACATTATATTGTTAGAGAACATTTAATATCATGGGGACTTCTCAACCCATTAAGCTGCTAACAGAGGCCGTGCAGTTTTCTAATCATCTGATTAACAGGGTTCAGAAAATAGGTTGAAGTAAAATCGGAGTCAAATAAACAACACAATCACATTGAGTTTTCCTGCCTGAAAAATTAAGGAGTTTTTATGAGTGAAATATTCTTGCTGAAAAGCTTTAAAATCTTGTGGAAAAAAACAAAATAAGATAACAATTGTAAGTGAAAATCACCAATCCTTTGATATCCTGTCTGAAAATACATTTGGTTTATCTATGTGGCTTTTGTTCCTTTCAGATATTTGCGTCTTTCAGCAGTCTAAGTGTCTATGACATTGCACGTGTAATTATATTTAATACGCAGTTGTTGTAACACCCATACTCCAATTCATGATGTACTGAACAGAAAGTGGAAGGTTGCTGGATGTAAGTGAAGATAATGTACTTTTTCTTCGGTGGCAAGTTATAAACTTAACAGCCATTAAAACCACTGGGCACTTTATAGTTTAATAGTTTAATAGAACACCTTAGATTCTACTAAGAAATAATGGACAGGTACTAATTGGCCTGGAAATTTTTTAAGTGGCATTAAAAACAACAGCTTTTTGGGCTGGATACACATCTCATTTGTCACTAGTGCTTAAAAAATATTTTTTGAGACATACTGGTGCATATCGTGGGTTCATCAGAGTGTAATTCTAATTTTGTCTTCCACAACCTTTGTATAATTACATCAAGTACCAATCTGTTTGTTTGGATTGTGTTTGTTTCTCAATATGCTGCTCTACTGTTGCTTTTGCTGGCAGCAGCAAAGAGTCTTATAAGAATACATCACACAGCTTTCTTTGAGACACAATATGTGTTTTTGAGAGGTGAACTTTCTGAGCTCGCATCTGTTCTGGGACATAAACAGTGATAGATCCAAACCCAAGAATAATGGCAGATGGTCAAAAATGTGCACACACACACACACACACACACACACACACACACACACACACACACACACACACACACACACACACACACACACACACACACACACACGCACACACACACACACACACACATATAAATAGACATGCACACACATGCTTTTCTTTTTTTTTAGGCCCCAAGCAAAGTGCGGGCTTGTAGCCCTTTTACAATTTTGCTTAATGGAATAATAACTAGTACTCCAAAAATGTTTGAATCAGGCCCATTTTGGGTAACAAAGCAAAAAATGATGGAGCCTAGCAACTCATACTAATCATATTTTAAATTACTCGCATGAAATAATCTGTTTCTTTTTATTTATTTGTAAGCACCTCTTACATTTATCAGTGTAAGTGCTATTATTGCAAGAGGAACACTATCAGCACTGGTGTTAATATTAGACAAAAAATAAGGTTTTAAATGACGACTTCATTTATTTAAGAGAAAAAAATTCTTTGCAGAATTGTTTTAATTCACCTGCATTGGAGTGTTTTTGAGCAGGAATGCCCCATTTGAGGTCAGACTTTGACTGAAAATTCCAAAAACTTACTTTTTCACTTTTTTCACATAAGATCAGGTAGTTTTGACAGGTTTTTTTCTCCTGTGAGCAAGCACTTAGCGACAACGGGAAGGAAAAACTGCCTTTTAACAGGAAGATATCTCAGGCAGGGAGGAGTTGAGGACACAGAGACAGGACAAAAGACACACTACTGAAGAGAGCCAGAGATTAAAAATAACTATTAAATGCAGAACTGTCATAAATTAAATCCTCTTTCTTTAACTAGGATGTATTTAAACAATTTTACAACCAGATGAGGATCAGATTAATTTTTATGACATAAAAAACATAAAGCTTTAGAATTCAAAGGTGACTTTCTTTTCTAAAATGACTATGTAACCCCTGGAGGGAGGGCACCAGCTTAAAACACCTTACAGCGGTGCAGGATAACATAGATCACTACGAAACACTTAGGGGTAAGCCTGCTCATTAACTTACATGTTTTTCAACACAACAACTGTTCTGTTTACTGATGCTGGCATCAGTAATGGCACCGTAGGCCATGGCCAACACAAATGTAAGTGGGCAGTTGGCAGTGCTGCAATCTCATTTCACAGAACGCACAAGATTTCTTTTCGCTCAAGGAAAAAATATCTTTAAACTTTTTGAGCAAATGAATTCAGTTGGCTCCACATTTTAGTGTTGATATATTTTATCATTTACAACTTATGATTTTGAGCCTATAAGTAAATAGTCCATGAGATACAGAATGCTTTTTGTTTGATTAAATACACAAATTATGCACTTGAAATCACAAGATGTCTTGATGCATTCTCAATCATCCAGGAAGGTAAATCTCCAAAAGTTGAATCTGTTCATCTGGACATAGTGTTTTGTGGAAGAAACGTTTCGTCACTCATCCAAGTGACTTCTTCAGTCTCAGCTGACTGCAGGTTTCCCCAAACCTTATAAACAGTACATTTGCATAATGACTGAAACCAGCCCACTGAAGGAACAATGGGCTGTGAGGTCAGTTCCTTGATCATAATTATGCAAATTCCCATGACCATTGATCAACAATCACTGACCAAAACCCACTGATCAAAGAACACTGATCAATGGCCATGAGTACCATTCACAGAGAGTTGGGGAATGGCTGATCCCATATGTGTCAGGAGTATCGGAGCAGTTGAGACGCATTTTTTCTAAACACCGGGTCTCTGTGGCTTTTAAACCCCAAAATACGCTGCGCCAAAAACTGGTCCACCCCAAGGATCGGGTCCCCCGACACAAACAGAGTAACATAGTGTACGCTAAGTGCCAGGAGGATTGCCAGGATTTATACATCGGGGAAACCAAACAACCTCTAGCGAAGCGGATGGCACAACACAGAAGAGCTACCTTGTCAGGCCAGGACTCTGCAGTTTATTTACACCTACAGGCCAGTGGACACTCTTTCAACGATGAGGATGTACACATCCTGGACAGGGAGGAACGCTGGTTTGAGCGCCGGAGTCAAGGAGGCCATTTACGTGAAAAGGAAAGACCATCTCTGAATCGAGGAGGGGCCTAAGGGTACATCTGTCACCATCTTACAACGCTGTGATTGCAGCCATTCCCCAACTCTCTGTGAATGGTACTCATGGCCATTGATCAGTGTTCTTTGATCAGTGGGTTTTGGTCAGTGATTGTTGATCAATGGTCATGGGAATTTGCATAATTATGATTAAGGAACTGACCTCACAGCCCATTGTTCCTTCAGTGGGCTGGTTTCAGTCATTATGCAAATGTACTGTTTATAAGGTTTGGGGAAACCTGCAGTCAGCTGAGACTGAAGAAGTCACTTGGATGAGTGACGAAACGTTTCTCCCACAAAACGCTACATCCAGATGAACAGATTCAACTTTTGGAAATCACAAGATGGTTTCGCTGATCAAACTTTTCTGTTCATTAACCTTTCCTTCTACAGATATTGGGGAAAATGATATGGGTAAAAATAATTTTAAGCATATAAAATTTATATTTATATATATTTAATAGGGAAGAAAATAAATGTATAATATGTGCAGCTTGTGTAGTGATACTGGGTACAACAAACGATAAACCTTCATTATGATTCAAATTCAATGTCATCTGTGGCTGGAACAAAGCAGATGAACTGTCCAAAAGCTGGACATAGTTTGGCCATTTTCACTCAACACTTGGCTTTTCTTTTTTTGGTTATGTGAAATAAAATATTCAGTTGGTTTACCATTTTAAATCTTTTAGGACAGCTGATTACAAAGCTGTTGCGTTTTTTTCATTGTAATATACACCGTGATGCATGCCATCTGAATCTATTAAGAGTACAAATAGTACAAAAGTGTCTCTCCAATTTCAAATTCTCCTCTCCATTTTTCTTTTATACAAATCCAGCACTCACTTGGATTTCACACAATGACAAATGTGACTACACTGATTACAACTGTAAAGGGATCATGTGGCTCACAGCAGTAACTGCACCTCTGTGCCTCTGACAGGGTATCTCAAAGAATGAAGTTATAATCACTGAGAGCTGACTGATCAACTTTATGATGCCTGAATTACGGCATCTAAGAGGAGGCGAGATGCTGGTTGTGTAAACTCAAGAAAGAAATAGTCCATAGTGATCTTGAATGTCATCTGAAGGTACAGGAGGTGGTTCCACACATAACTGTCTTCGTATATATCAAATGTGATGTGCATGTGTAGGTTTTTGTTGACAGTTAAACAGCTCACCAATCAGCCCCCAGCAGCTGAACTGCTTCAATTAATCACTGCAGAGTATGAGCTGAAAGTCTTAGAGCACCTCCCATTGATACATAAAATTCGCCTGGAGCATAAGTAATTGATTTTTTGCAATGGATGCATAACTCTTTCTTATGTACGGTCAGGCGAAAACTGACTTCATCTTCACTCTTCATAAGAGGCCTTTTAAGTGCACACAGAGAAACTAATCATCATAGTAGTACCTTTTATATTGTTAATGCTTCTGCACAGCAGTGATAGAATGCAAAGCGAAATATAAATTCATCATGTCTTCAGAGAACAGAGCACAACAAAGAATGCAAACCTGGAGACTTCGCTTTCATCATGTTACCTTTTTGTCAACCATTGACTTATATGCATTGCAGAAGCCCTAAGAAGTGGCATGCCTTAATGTATTTTGTGCTTTCATTAATTTTCAGATGCACAGTTGACGTCGCCCCATTTAAATGATGAATATTCTGCTTTTCAAGAAGATTTCATGTCAAAAAAGAGATAAAAAGTAAAAGTGTATGAGTGCAGAAAAACACTCCTCATCACTTTACATTCTCATTGTTAAATCGTAAGTTGAATTACCTTACTTGACCTGAGGTGGACACGCCTACCTGTACTATGAACAAAGCACAGTATCTTATTTTAGTAAGATATTTTCACCATGTAGTCGCTACAATGGGTAGCTCTGATTTGGCAGCAGGGTTAATTTTGACAGCAAATTTCTATTTAGTTTTAGTCATAATTTAGGCATCTAAATGATTTTTGTTTTCTTAGACTAAATGTCATTACAGTAGACTAAATCTAAAGTTGACTCACTTAACTAACATATCAAATTTGAACGTTTGTCATGTTTTACCAGTGAGAGCAAGCATCTTATTTTCCTTGACATCAAATGTGAAGTTTGTCCATATTTCTTCTCCTTTTTTTCCTCCCAGGAACAGATATTTTGTTGCATTTTCATGAGAAACACAAAGTATGGGAGTGAATAAAGCTTGCTTTTGGTTCTGTAGCTATCTAGCTTCATGTTTTCCCAGAAATTCAGTGGTATTGGATGCTCTAATAAAGCAGGCAGAAGTAATGCCAGCCTAATTTAGTTATTACATTCAAAAATTTGCTGGCACAGACATTTGGATTTATAATTGTGTTTGTTTTTTTAATGCATTGTAAAATTGTTTATGTATTGAAAAAAAAATCATCCACCGTAATTGTACATTTCTTTCTTTTTTCATATTATTTATTTATATATTAATTAAAGTGTAAGGGCTCCTCAACAGGGAATAGAAGTCAGAGATGAACGGAAACCACTGCCAATAATTATTGAACACTAGTTAGTTTTTGGAAAGACGCCGTTTCTGTTAGTGAATTTAAAGCCTCGTTTTTAAGCTATGAGCAGGGCAAGTATTCCCATGACAAGGAAGAAAGGCCATTCTTGCTCTTTTAATTCTTGCTCACTGGGGGCCTCATTACTCAATGGTTGTAGTGAGAAAACACCAAACTAAACAAGAAATGTCTTCTGCTTCAGCAACTTCTGCAACTTCTTTTTCAGACAGTTTGGCCACTCATAAGCCTGTTTAAATGATCTCCTGTTTTTGTGGCTTGGGTAATTGATGCATGTCTCATTACTGGCAAATTTTAGAGTACTTGCTGAGCCTGTTTCGGGGAACTAGTGAGAGATCTCTCATCTTTAATTAACCTATACAAATCAGATGCGATGCGTGTCATGTAGCAGTGAAAGAGAGAGAATGTCTATCTCAGTGCTGTGAACAGGTGAATACCAACAAATTAGTAGGAATAAGGATTAAGGATGTATTTTAGGAATACCCCTCTCCAATATATACAGTAGATGCCCCCGATTATATAATATTATAATGGGTTGTACCTCTGTGAGATTTTAGATTTTTAATCTGTTTGCTTGTAGCTTGTTTTAATTCCCCTGGTTTCCTTAAGCATTAAATTGTTCTGTTTGTAGTCTGTTTATTGTTTAGTTGCTTCCAGTTTTTTTGTTCGCCACCTGTATTGCATATTTTGCATTTAGTCTTTCTTCCCTGTTCACCTGTGCTTCACTTGTGCGTGCATGTTCACCTTCTCTCATTACACTGTGTATTTTTTCAACCCTGCGCTTCTTTTATTCTCAATCAGATTGTCTGTGTATGCTCCCTGCCTGGATTCATTTAGCTGTTTCACTATTTGGGTTATTTTTTATGAATTTTGTTGTTTGGTTTGGACTATCCACTGAATTCCTTTTCAGTTAATTCAGTTTGTCTCCATTTGGGCCCTCATCTTGCATATGTCAAAGCAAGAGATGGATATGGGTGTAAATTTACTTAAAGCTGAAATTTTGTTTTAAACCTTGAGTTGAGAATTTAGGTAATAGTGTTTGGTCTTTTGAAACTGGATGTGAGAAGAGCTGACAGAGAAACCAGGAACCGTCTTGGCTCGCTTAATTGAGCAGTAAGGCTCAGACATCGATAGTTGTCACTGCCACAATATTCACACCCTGCTGTATTGTGTGTTTTACTTTAGATGGCACCATAATTTACAAAATTGCCATCATTATTATCAATTACAATTATCATTATCAAGCATCATTCTGTATGTACTGGCTCTGTAGTGCAGTGTGAATAAATGAGCTGCTTCTTCTCATCATTCTTTACGTACAGTAATATGACTTAAAACTAAAGATTGAGACGATGAATGTGTTGCTAATGTCTGTATTGTACTGAGATAATTGTGGAAGTGAGAGGTACATTTTCTCTGATGTTTCTATACAACTACAATCTTTATTTTTAAAGCCAAAGTATTTGTCCATTTTATCTATTAGAAAAAAGTGTGCTAGTGCAGGTTTATGCACTTCTGCATTGCCTTCACATTTCAAACCCAAGGCTACATCCATTTTTTATATAAAGTCTAGTACAATATGTACTACAATATGTTAACAAGATGCAGTATAGTCATCCACAGATGTGCTGGATTTGTGCAGGAGGGCTGTTACTTTATTATAGCTGTGCCCCAGCGTTGTGCCAGGCTGTGTTGTATCACATCACAGACCATGATCTGGCAGTGTTTACATCATGAAGGCTCGGGCCTTTCTCTGATTCGAGCCTGATGATTTTAATCCTTTCTCAGTCGATAGTGTGACAGGATTGCCTCTGCTGTTCACAGACAGCTGAGCTTGTTGTTTTCTGTAGTCATCCAGCCACTTGTCCTTTATCCTAGACCTTGTCATTACACCAGCATCCATCAGGCCATCCATCCAATCTATTTATCCAGGGCCACATTGAGGTAGTAGCTGGCACTGTAAAGAAATCCAGCATTCCTCTTCCCAGCAAGGTCTTCCCAAGCTAGATAAGAAATCCAATCTGCCTAGTGTTCGGAGTCTATCCCAGAGTGTCCTTCCACACGGACGTGCCCAGAAAACTCCATAAAGTACATGTAGGACTGCCTCCGCGTACTTGTTCAATGCGTAACGATCTATTTTCCTTATCTTATATTGAAAAGTCAGATAATGCCCTTTCATTCAGTTGCACTTAGATCAAATCACTGTTCCACTGTTTGAAAACTATGAGAGCACACTAGGAGATAATAAAGCTTCTTTTCATTTT
Organism: Oreochromis aureus; assembly: GCF_013358895.1. Classification (NCBI taxonomy): domain Eukaryota; kingdom Metazoa; phylum Chordata; class Actinopteri; order Cichliformes; family Cichlidae; genus Oreochromis; species Oreochromis aureus. Next base: position 41,370,298 of record NC_052948.1, on the reverse strand, counting down.
TCCTAATTGTACACAATGGCGCATTCACATGTTCACAACAAAAATTGCTTCTCAGTTTACTGTACACACATTTACAGCTTTTTCTTCGTGATGCACATTAAAACATCATGGCAGCAACATCAGCACATCAAAAGTCTACCTGGGTTTGGGGGTTATGTTCAATGGACTCAAACAAGAGAACCCTCAATTAGAAGGCTATGAAAAGAGGAGTGAGATACCAAGGAACAAAAAAAACAGGATGGGAACAACACAAGATGTCCTGAGTAATAGATTTCATTACCCACACTACACTGGGGAACAAGACATTGGTTGAACATTTAGAATAATTGAGATGGTTCTTTGTGCTTAGGGGAGTTGTGTAATGATGTGGATAGATACGTCGAGAGGCTGTCGTCCATGGAGTCAGATGTAGATCACAGACAACCTCAACGTAAAAAGGACTTGACAGTGATGAAGTGACTTTTTAAAGCAATACCTGGAAGCAGATTTAAAAGGTATTTCTTTGTAAGTGAATGGGAAAACTGGGTGAGCTTCTCTGGATAAGTAGCCTTCACAACACTGCAGCCACCTTTTACCTTATTGTTAATGTTTAACAGCATCAATGTATAATCAATGTATATTTTTTTAATATTTTGTGAGCTAATTTCTATCAATATCTTTTTAAAAGGGGACAGAAAGATACCAGTTTAACAGTTTAACTTAGATTTTTCTACCTAATAAAAATCTGAGGGTTTAGCAGATTTCTTTTTTTCTGATAACCAGATTTTATCTGAAGTTATTTCACATTAAAATCAGTTTTTTTCCCAGAATAACAGTATCGCCAATCACAGTTGGCGAGGATTCAAAATTTAAGATTCACCACTACTTGTTTCAAATCCTCTAACATCATTGACAGGACGAACATTAATTCAACCATTCAAGGTAGTGACTGGTGTGCCATCAATGCAGCAAGTACAAGCACTGAAGACCAAATCTTGACGTTGTTTTGCTACTAAATTCTATTAACAAAGAAAATAGGTGGAAAAAGTTTAAGAGACCCAAAAACAGTCAGTATCAAAACTTCTCAGTTCTTTTTAAACATATAAATAACCTTTGGTGATTTGGTAATTAAAACTTTAATTAATTCAATATGATTGTGGGGGTCTTGTATAGAACACATTGAGCTCATTATGCACTAATTATGTGCAATTTGAAGTCTATTTCACAGTTGAGCAGGCTACTGAACTTTGTCTTTATCCTTGCAGTTAACTGTTTACAACCACAATGGGAAGCTATGGACTCTGGATAAAGTCTGGGGTGAATGAGAACATTCATGAATATCATTCCAGGTTTGGTGTAGCTGGACAGACTAAGAAATATACTGTGCTTAGTTTAGGACACCTTGCCTATTGCAATAATTAACAGATTGATTCTGCTCTTCTATTTAACACTGACTGAAATGCTGAAGGTTGGGGTCGGGGGTGGAAACATGACATTTTAAGGTGCAGGTAACTGATAAAGTTGTAGTAACCAACAATAATTTGAAATGGCATCTGTATTAAATATGAACTGGAGAGTGTGCTTAGTTTGTATGCAAGTGTTTTGGGTGTGTGTATGCCGTGCAGATGAGTGTACATGTGTGACAAATTGGTAAAAGATGATGCTGTCATTTTAGATTAAGTAGAGTGACAAGCTTCAGAGCTTCATTTTACACAAGACTCCATTGGATCAAAACTCCCACATACCTGCCAGGTTTATACCTCTGTACCTCTGCTTCTCAAACACTGCAGAGAAACCACAATTGCAGGGGCTGGCAGTCTACATTCAAACAGAAATCATTTTATTCTGTACAATCTGCCATAAATTCCTACACAGCATTGTTTTGGGGCTGTTGTGGCACATTATCACTCATTATTTAGCAGTGCATTAGTTCTATTAGTTTCTATTTGTATCTGTGAGTAGTATTGTTGTCTACATCTATATTGAAATGTATCACAAAGTATTAAGGTCTTCTACCACAAATCTTTTTGTGTGTGTGCCATCATACTGTTGTTTTTCTTCCATTACTTATTCTGTTATTTATTTTGAATTTAAGTATCAGTCACCCAAAAAAGTAAGGACCCACTTAATACATAAAAGCTTTAGCTCTTTAAATACTAAAAGAAAAGAATGAAGCTACAGGACAACATATTAAAAAGCATTTCAACTTTCATATTTAGAACAAAAAATCCACCCATGTCCTCCTTATTCTTTGAGGCAGGATTTTTGTCATATTTCAGAATTATTCTAAATGATGCAAACACAGACGTGTGACTGGAAATAACCGACAAACTAAACAAGACAATATGCTGAAAACTGTACCTTTTTGTTGTTAATTGTAGATGTTTGGTGAAAGATTTTGCTGGATCTCCGAGAAGAAAGAGCTTATCTCAATGTCCTGAATTGAATTTTTAAATATATATATATATATATATATATATATATATATATATATATATATATATATATATATATATATATATATATATATATATATATATATATCGCAAATAGACCATGTTGACAAAAAGTGACATTTATGAAGAAGCATAATCCATTGAGAAGTTGCTATTAGATTTCACTGGAGGTGTCAGCCAACTAATGATTATGAATCCCACGGGGAGTATACACGGAGAATGTCAAATTAAAGCATAATGTGTGGCATAAAACTGACACTTCTGATGTACCCTGTAAGTAAAAAAAAAAAGAGAGAAAAAAATAGACTTAGGAGAGGTATGCTAAAAACTGCAAAACACTAACCTTCTGCAATTGCGTCAATAGGTGATGAACAATACATTAGATTGTATTCTTTCTGCCATGGGTTGCAGGTTAGAGGAACCAAATACAGACACATGAAGCAGGCTGATTAAACAGAAGGAAAGCCACTTATTTAGACCGGTGCTCAAAACAAAGTGAAATAATAACATGTAATAAAAGTCAACTCAGGTGAGGCAGCAGAAAACACCAGAAAAGCTGAACAAACACTGCAACAAAGGCAGGGCTATTTATACACATGGGGAAAATAGAGAAGCGGAGACACCGGGGGCAAACTAGACACAGGTGTAGACAATTAAGGCAATAGGCGACAATTTACTACCAAAGTAAAATGCAAAGTCAAAGTCAAAGAATTACTACTACACAGAGACTATAGTAAACAAAAGGAACACACTGAGAAAACAAAGCACAAATAACAGACTCTATAAACAGTAACAGTAACTGGAAAAATAAGAACAAAAAGGATTAAAATAAGAGTGTACAAATAGTTCAAAACCCCAAGCAAAACATAGAATCTCAGCAAAACCATGTGAAAAAACACCAAAAAATAACCAAAATGTCAATACAATATACTAGGACACAAGTACGGTTAGAATAGTACAACCTGTAGTCTAATTTGTTCTATTTGAATATTGGCGCATAGATGGAAAGCTGGCCACACAAGAGCTTAAAATACCATGCTGCCTCACAACAACAAAACACAATAGTGGAGCGCTCGCACTATATTAAAACAGTGTGAGAAGGAAGGACTACAACTGCCACTTATGGGGTGCAATCACGTCAGTAGGAAGAACACAATCTGAAGGAAAGTGGCTAGTTAAATAAAAGCCGTGTGAGCTATCTGTAAAGCTTAAAGTAAAATATTAATTGACTATTTTGGTTTGCATGGATTGTGACTTTTTTTTTTTTGCTTTCATTAAAAGCTCCATTTGATGTTGTTGACCAGTTTTCCTACACAGCCGCAGATGACTGCTGCAGACTTTTTAAAAATATATTCGAACCCTCTGGGAGTCTGGATGGATGATGATGGAAAATGGTCCCCTGGAGACCGAGTATTTTTCAATCTTGTAGTTGATAGGTTTATAAAGCAGAAAGTCATGGTGTGATTTAGTATATAACTGCTTTTTATTTATCTGAATCCTTCATAAAAATGTACTTCCTATGTGCGTGTGTATAGCAGTGGGGGTACACGCAGCCAATCACAAACAGATCTAGGTGTGCTGATATAAATTTACCGATCTTGATATGAAGCACTGTGAGTGAAGAAGACTGCGGTGACAAGGACAATGATAGGCAACAGTAGGCGCTTACCACACACCTGTCACACACAGTGAATCAGGGTTGACAACCCCTCAATTATTGGCAAGACGAGTGACAGAGCAGCAGAGAGACCAAAGAAAAAAGTGAGAAAAGAGTGAGAGGGAGCAAAAAAAAGAATAAACAGATAGAGATGAGAGTGGGGGTTGTAAACACTGGATAAACAATTGCCTTGTGTGAAATGGAAAGCACAGAGCAGCTGCAACAGTTGTATTAGTGACCCCATGAGAGCAAGTGATAGAGAGAGAGACTGTTGGCATCAGATGCTCACACAGTCAGCAGTAAACACAACTTTCAGCAACTGAAGATTACAACTTCAGCAAGTGCCAGGTCAAATACACACTCTCAGCATTGAGCTTGTTCTCTTGTGTTTTCCATTCAGCCTCCTTTGCTAAACATAATCATTTTTATGAGTGTAATGCATTTGCATATCTAAGCATATGTATTATGTTGCTTTAAGTCATGTCCTTGTGTCATACATGACCTGATAATTAAGATAATTTAAGTGTTAGAATGAAGTGCAAAAACAATGCCTTTTCTTATCAGTCAGATAATAAAGGAGACGAGAAGATGACAGAAAATACAAGTCTTACAACTAACTACAACCCAAAAAAGTTTAAGTGGGAAAATAACTGCAATATTTAATATACAATCACATTTGCTGGACAAAAAGATGTGCATGAGAACAATAAATACACAGAGTGATCCAGCAGACCGGAGGGGGAGATAATAACAATCAACAGAAACACACTAGGCATGACATAATAACACTAATAACTCTGTCTTACCACCCCTACAATTTACAGTGCAAATGTGTCCCCTGGTCAAATGTTAATTTGTATTGTGGTGTCATGGTGCATTTGTGGCTCAGATTAGATAGAAATGCATTGGGTGTGCTTGTGGTATACAATCTGGCTACATGTGTGAGTCTTACTGTATAATTACTGTTGCTGGTCTAATGTTTTAATATTGTGATTAGCAGTTATTTTTCAAACTTTTTTTTAAAAAAAATTGTTGTAAAACAGCAAAATTTAGCTGTGATTATTAAATATTATTGATATAGTCAAAATGACAGTATTGTTATCCTGCAACTTTCAAAACAAGTAAGTGACAGTGTTGTTCTTTTACCTGCCCATAAACAAGTACAAGCCTATAATACAGAAAGTGGAATAAATAAAAGCTACTCGTCTGTACCTTAAACTGCACATGCAGGGCAACATAAATGACAGACATTTTACTCAGACACCCATCGATCCATTTTCTGCCACTTATCCAGGTCTGGGTCACAGTGGTAGCAGTCTAAACAGAGACACCTACGCCTCCCTCTCCCCAGCCACGACGCCGTGCCATTCCCGACCCAGCAGAGCGATATAATCTCTCCAAGCGTGTCCTGAGTTTGCCTTCTCCCAGTTGGACATGCCTAAAACACCTCACCTACGAGGAGTCCCAGTCAGATGCCTGAATCGCCTCACCTTGCTTCTGTCATTATGGAGGAGTAGAGCTCATCTCTGAGCCCCTCCCCGAACAAGGTCCTACCATATCTGAGAGAGCACAGACACCCTTTGGAGGACGCTCATTTCTGCCACTTGTGTTGTCAGTGTCATTCTCTCGGTCACTACCTGCAGCTCTTGGCCATAGGTGAAGGTAGGAACTCAGATTGACCTCGAAATCGACAGCTTCACTTTAATGCTCAGCTCTCTCTTCACCATAACAGATTGGTACAGTGTCCGCATCGCTGCAGACACTACTCCAATCCATCTGTCACTCCACTCTCCCCTCACTTGTGAACAGAACCATGAGATACTTGAACTCCTCTACTTAGGATGACAGATTGTTCCACGTTATGTGTGACTGCACAGCATTTTTTTCCTCCCTGTCCCCTTGCCTATCCCACATTTTGAGACAATGAACAAGATTTTGACTAGTTCACATTTTGACTAGAATGGATTTTACCCAATGTATATGAAGGGAAGGCTTTATATTATAGTCATAAGAAGGTTAGTGTCTCTAACGCCATACTCAGGGCATCAGGGGAAGTTACAAGTCACTGAAAATTCACAAGCTTTGCAAATTATGTCGAATATGATGGAAACTAGCGCCCGAAAAATCAAGCTGCAGTACATTCTGAGAAATAGAGTTTTTGTCTTTTTGTTCAAGTTATTTTTCAATTTCGCATGGGGGGGAAATATGAGTGTATGTGTGCATAATTGGATAAAAATTGCTGTCAGCTATAGTTCAAAAATTGTATGCCAATTTATGGATACACCCAAAAAGTGTTCCCAGACAGAAGAGTGAAATAATAGTACAATAAAATTCAGACATCTTGGCAATTTGGCATTGAATTCAGACATAAAACTCAGCAGTGTCGAGACTCCATCGACAAAAACACAGTGTTTGCCTCACATTCACTGTGTTGGGATACGGTCACCCCACCTCCACTTGGGTCACCAGCTCAGAGCTCACTTACACTTACACCAGCTCACTTACACCCTTTTCCAGCAGGCTTGGAAGTGCTAATTGTAATCCCAGGCACTTCATACTCAATTGTAAATCACCCAAGTACGAGTTGGAGATCATCTCTAGAAGAAGCCAACAGGACAACATCCTCTTCAAAAGCAGAGATGAAATACAGAGAAGATCTACACGGACATCATCCACCTGATCATCCACCCTCTAGCTATGCCTAGAAATTCTGACCATAAAAGAATAAAAAACAGCCCTGGCAGAGTCCAGCATCCACCAGGATTGACTCATCGCTGCCAATGCAAACTAAGGTGTCAGTACAGTCGTAGATGGACCAAATAGCATATGACAAAGGATGGATACCTCATACTCTTACTCCCTGAAACGCCTACAGCTGAATGTCCTCAGTTAACAAAACACACGTAGACTGAAACTTTTGTTATCATAATGTAGTTATGATAACACAAAGAACATTACAGATGGTTGAGTAATATTTAAAAATTAAGCATTTTCCACTGAAAAATATCAGATGTTTACTATTTCTATCAAAATATTTCCACAGTGAAAACTGACATTAGCGTGTTGTTTTCAGGCCATGTGCCGCTCCAAACCAACTAGCATGGAAAAGGAAAGTGGCTTATAAAATGCTTCACAGAATCTGTACTGATGCAGGCTTACAAACCATAAGCTGTGAATGCATAGCACCTGTTTTGTCTCTGATATGGAGGAAACACTTCATGAAGAAAAGTGCTTCATAAATCATGTTTTTCTTTTTTTTGATTTTCTTAATAAATCCGTCTGACAGCAGTATAAATAACTGAAGACGTTGGTTGAAGTTCATTTTTCTGTTGCAGAAAGAAGAAGGCCTCTCCAACCTTGCTGTATTTCTAACATTTAATTAAAAGGCCCTTCAACTTTTACAAGTGTGACCCTAAGCCACGTTACTCTCACCGTGGAGTGGGAGGGCACTGGTGCCAGACTGGACTTGGACCAGAAAGAAGTGCAGGGACACTTTGATGCAGTATTAATCTGGGATATTTCCAAAGAATAGTGCTTGTCTTTTGCTTTTTTAGATAAATATATTTTTAAATTCTTTTAAACACTATTCACGTATTAGCATAAGGATTTGTACATTCACATGACAGTATTTGGTGGATGTTGACAGAAGAAAACTGAACCAAATTTAAAGACAACTGAACTGGAAATTAAGCTGATCTGGCCATTCAGTTCCCCTTTTGTGTAGTTTTTGTTCTGTTGCGTCTGGATTGATGCGCTGAATAGTTTGTATGTATTTGAGTTCATGCATTAATGTAATGTAATGTAATAGTATTATTAATGACTAAGTTGGGGGCGGTGTGTTATGTTGGGCTAAGCCACTGCAGATATTTTGGCACTTCTTGTTCAGTGTTTTTTTCTGTCTTGCACTCTTTCTGCAGTCCTATGCATTTTAATGTTGTTGCACCAGTAACACAGGCCTTGGGTCTTCTGCACAACTTGGGACTGAGCACTGGGAAAGTTTGTATACTACAGTAATTACATCTGTGCAGGTTATTTTTTTTCTTTTTACATTTATTTGCATTATTGACTGCAAAACTGATTTTTACTTTCTAGGATAAATAACCTAAAAGATAACTCTGTGTTCTCTGCCAGATTATGATTTCCTTAAAAACAAAGCGACCCGCTAATGTACTAAAAAATATTAGAAGTTTTACATTATGAAACTTCGTACCATTCTTCACCGGCATATGCATGAAAGGGGGGAAAAGATATGACTTATAAATTTAAGTACTCATCAAATAATTTATAATTGACACAATGTGCCCTTTAGAACTCTTCTGTCATTGTAGCAGACAGATACTCATTCATCTCTACTGTATGTACTCGCACAGCAGCAGATTGAGGGCATGGCAGTGAAGCATGTCTGCCAAAAGTCAGCAATTTCTGTTTGGATTTGGGGGAAGAGCAGGGGAAACAAAAACAATGTTGGGGTCTTGTCAATTCACCTAACAATGATAAACACGTAACACAAAATGACAAGCTGTCCTCCATCACTGCAGCAGATTCAGACAGCCATCTGTGAGGAGTAATGCAGCCTGTCTAGTCTCTGCTCCCCGCTAGTTACTCTTCTGCTCAGTTGCTTATTTATTTATTTATTTCAAAGTTGGGAGGAAAGTGCATTGTCATCCAATATTTGCTCTTTGGAAATATTATCAGTAAGGACAGACTGAAACAATAACTCCATTGCAGGACACTCTGTGTGTTCCAACAACCACATGATGCTGCGTGTTGATGTAATATGTGCAAGTCATGAGTTTGTCCACTGGAAGGGAAGGGCTTTTTTAAATAGAAAAGACCAAGTCTATAGGAATAATGACAGAAGTGATACAAAAATAGCACCTAAAATAGACCAAACATGTAAATAACTGTAAGAAATTAGTTCAAATTGGGTGTACACCGCCTCTGGCCCCATGTTAGCTGGGATAAGCTCCTGCCCCCTCCCTCAACCCCTGATAAGGATAAGTGGAAGTGAATGGATGGATGGACGTATACTCTGAAACTGACTATAAGCTACAGCAAGGTTTTGTAAATAGTCTAAGCATTTGCAGGGGATTTTTAAGCACAGATTTTGATTGACCTGCTGATCCATGATTGGGATTTATTCTCATCCTCCACCTTTACAGTTCTCCTGACCACCAGCTGTACACTATAATATGTTCCAGGTTTCCCATCACCCAGGCCTACATCACACATTTTGTTGCTTTGATTTGGTTGTAGCTCTATTCAATAGCTGTCAGAGGCATGTTGGTCTGCGCCCCTTGATAACACCCCTTAGAATTCAAAACCGAGCTGAACTTTCTGCATTTGAACGTTTGTTTGGCAACATATATTTCACAGAGCACATAGAAACTTTGACAAACTGGTAGCACTTGTGGGGAAGTCAGGGAAAGAGCAAAGTAAGTAGGCTTCATTGGACCAACACATGTTTGTCTGTCCAGCAGATGTTGAGCATTATTATTTAGGACACCGTGGGTTTACTAGTTGTTGTATTAACTGTTATTACTCGACATCTGTCTGTGCAGGATATATAGCCTGATTTGCAGTTGGCTCAGGTAAACTTCCCTCATTCTGAAGTTTATCTGTTTGTTCTGTTGAACATGGATGGACTCATACAGAACTTTATCTTATACCTAAAAATAAATCGACTTTGAGCTTCCTTCTCTTCATCTTGATGCGGTGATCAACCAAGTTACTGATCTAGAGCATAAAGTAAGCACCATTGTATTTGAGAGAGCACGAGACAGACAAACACATGGAGAATAGAAAAAGTGACTTTCATGAAAGGATTCACAATATAGAGTTCAGGAAATAGAGTGTGATTACATTCGCCGAGCAGTGAGAACTGGATCCCTGTTGTCACTGCTTATAGCCTACTGTTTCCTGCCAAGCAGATGTGGGTGGGAAGTCTGTACCATGAAGAGAGCCAGCCGAGAAAATCAAAGACATCCAAAGAAATAGTTTTTACTGCTGTCAATCTGTCAAATACAAAGTATACATCAAACACCTCAACTGTGACTTTACATGCTGTGGGATTTAGAATTTGTGTAAGCAATTATACAAAGTCAGTCACTATCAGTACCAAGCAAAGAGCTCTTAATTAGAAACACAACAGCTTTAAACATGTTGCCTCCTGCTTGCTGGATGGAATCCATTACCGTTATATCCGGCTTTTTAACATAAACAATATTGCAGCATTATATCCAAAGCTCTATTTTAAATTTTTTCACACATCTAATGTCTTCAGGGACAAAGAAAGTTTTCCGTGTTTTACTTTCCAGGTCTGCAAATTATTTCCTGCCAAGACTTTCCTGTGCATCGTCCCAGCCATACAATTTCCATCGCAGCCCCAAAAGAGCCAGCATTACTGTGCTCAAAATTAGGTTGTACAAATTTTAAAAAAGATTTAAGGCTCCTAAAAACACAAATGGAGCTGATTCACTTTGTCTGCATCATTATACTTAACTCAATAGAGACATGTAGCTCAATTTGGAAGAATGACAGTTAAATAACATGTACTAAAAATGATGGTTTTGACCACTCTGACTGACAATACTTGTAACCATGTCTCAAACTGCAATTATGATATTTGTTTGCCCGCAGTTTTGCTTTGATTGCAGATTATGTTTAGTTTCATTTTGCATTTTTCACATTCCCCTCCCTTGATTTTAGTTCTAAAGTTAAAAGAAGAAAGAAAAACTTTTTAAAGAGAAGAAGATGGATTTTTATTATCTTCTTAAGTTTCTTATAAGCTCTTTTGAGCAGTGTTCAACAGTAATGTGTTAAGCATATTTTATTTACCATGAGTAATCTAAGAAATTACTATTTCTAAAACAGTTATGCTGCAGGTAGTACTGCTGGATTATTGCAGTAGCAGTTTTTATCAGATCTGTTTTTGTTTTTGTTCGTTTTCCTCGCCATCACCACAGGTCAGCTCGGGTCATGTCGGCCACACGGCAAAAAGCTAAATCAGGAATGCAAGAAGATGTGAAGGGAGACAGTTGTACTTTGAACAGCTGGAAGTATTTTCAATATTTTTAGTTTGTCTCGGTCAAAAATGCACAGAATATTGTCAATTCTTTTCGAACTTTGTTTCAGCAGGAGCACCTTTTAACCGTGAAAGGTATCTGATTTGATAGCTCACCAATGTGAAATTTGCTGAAAAATACACTCGCGTTGACAGGAAGGCCTCTACCATCGGTAATGCACACTCATATAAATTGGATTTTAGAGCAGGACACGGAGGTGGGAAGACCTTAAGTGAACAAGATTTGGAAAGGCTCAGCACTTGTCAGGATTCATTGGCTTCAAGATAGCAGTTTGGGTGACTGTTGACTTCTCTAAGATAATTTATTTCAATAAATGGAAATGATTCAGGCTTAACATTTTTTAAAGGAGGATGGTTAATGAAAGCCATATAATAATAATAATAATATAGGAAAGTAATTGTATATCTTTTTTAAAGGATTAGGTAATGATAAGTAACATTACAAAGTAATACCTGAGACTTTGCTGATTTTAAGCATAGCTTTACACGCGTCTCAGCTGTGGCAGCTTATGCTGAAGTGGAGCTTGTTTTGCAGACAAGCTGAAACGCACATCATAAATCTCATGTTAGTATAAATTTACAGATCGAGGCACATGTAGACAGAGGTGCGACTGAATACACACGCCTCGAGGGAAACAAATGGAGAAGAGAAGAGAAATGAAGAGAAGATGATCGTGTCATCTGTGGGTGACAACACTTCCAGAGGAAGCACGATGATGATGATGATGCCACACTCAAAGTATAACATTTGAAGAAGGCTCAGATCTCTCACAGCTCCATTGCCATGGTAACAGCAAAGTGATGCAAAAGCTGGATCTCGCTATAAACTCCTGAAAGTTCTTTGGGGTCAGAATGCTGCAGCAGATTTATATGTACTGTTTTATATCCTACATTTAAATTCTGTTTGCAGTGGATCAAATGATTAATTTTTAGTTTGTGACCTATTGATCTGCATATATGCTTCTTATTTGATGAAGAATAAAAATGCAGTAGAAGACACATCACGGTGGTAGTCATTAGTCATCTAGCTTTTGATATAGGGGCAGTGGAAAGGCAGCAGAGATCTGATGTGTTTTAGCTATTTCCATATCTCTTAACCACTCCCAGCAGCCCTGTTTTAGAAGTAGTACAGAATCTTAAGGTGGATTTCCACCAGAGAAGTTCGATCCAGCACTGCTGTGGATAAACTTTGCTAGCACCTGCATTATTGCATACTGTATTATTGTTTAGCCTGCCAAAATAAATGAACATAAGTTGATGGATATCAGTGGAACAAAGTTTAACATTTGATGGATTTTTTTTTCTTTCTTCTTTTTAATTTTTTTTAGTGTAATAACTCGATTCAGGCTCATTTCTCAGAACAAATATCAGGTTAATAGAAACTGTAAAAAGCTGACATACATAGGAAAGCTTAAGTGGTAGAGCTTGTGGTGATATCCAGATTCTACGTATTCATATGCAATATCTCTAGGTTTTAGTTAAAAATGATTGATTACCACTTGTTTCAAAGCTGTTTTTAATCACTGACATTTCATCTCAGAAGACACTCACACAAAACACATTTTGTACTGAAACAATACACATTTCCTACTGAAGCAGGAATGGGTGAAAGTGATTGAATCTTGGCACTATTTCAGCTTTTGCCATAAGCCTGATTTGAAATAAGAGAGAGTATTTATAAAAAGAAGCTAAAAGGGCCGATAACTGCCTCAGGAGTCAGTGAAGACCAAAAAAGAAATGATTTGGTAAAAGGTAATATATCAGTTTTACTTAATATTAAAGATTAAAAGTATATGTACACTATGCAGTAGCTATTCATTCAATGCATTAAAATCAGTAAAACAAGGTCCAGTGTATTCTTTGTCTGACTAAAAGCAATTTAATGTATTAATTATAACAATCAGTCATCAATATTCTCATACAATAAACATTTGTATGAAGACTTTTACAGCAACCCACGTTGTTCCCTGTCATCTTTGTTTACACCAAATATTTGGAAATATTTGTTTTACATTATTACATTTACATGAGCGATTTATCAAGTAAAATCTGTCAAATTTGCTTGATATTACTTTTACAAAGAAATAGCTTTAACCTGTCTTGGTAAACCTGAATCCAATAAATAAAAGTGCACTGAGGTAAGCAGCAGTAATGAAATAGGTTACATAATTATTAAACTATGCAAAGCAGGGAGTCTGGAATGAAGAATCCACATGAGGTCTCACTTCAAAAAATATACTCTACAGGCAAAATGTACTGTTGTTGAACAGACACAGGATTTACTTAGACTGGCGGTAATTAACAAGCACTATTTGATTTAATTTCTCTAAATCAGTTGTACATCATTGACATTTATTTCTTGCTCTCCTCCTGCCGCTTCTGTTCAGGTATAAAAAAAAAGATATATATATAGGACTGGAAAAAGCAAAAATAACAAATATACTTCCATCTTATTTGTATTTTTTTTCTAAATCTGTATCAAACGTAATTAAAGAGGCAGTTGAGTTGCTCAGGAATGTCTTTTTTTTCTTAAGTTGAAATATATACAACTGTATTGTACACTTATTGTGCATATTTCAGCTACTCCATGCTCATTTACTCTCTCTTTTACAGTTACAATTAAATGCTTGTCAGTCCTGAGTTGGTTGATTCCTTTATTACCTACTTAATGCAATTATCTGCACACACGCAGCTTCTTTTTTTAATCGTTCATGTCATCGTATCTGAAAGACTCCCTGGGCCTAACAGATTGAACAGTGTCTATCTGCATATCAATTAAAACTGTTGAATTGTCACAGTTGCATAACATTGTATTAATAATATTTTCCAAATCATTAAAACCATTACAATCCCCTCGCTAGCTCAGCAGTCATTATTTTGTCATTTCCTGTCACAGTCTCATGGTGTTTGCTGTTTGTAAAGCATTGTTTGAGTCTCTCCTTCCAGACAATCCTCTGCAGACTTTGGTTTCAAGATAAATGTGCTTCATGCCATTCAGTCAGAGAGAGACTCTCTAGTGAAATAAATACCAAAGCACATGTCTATTCATACCTCATTAAAGCTAATGTAATACTTACAATAACAGCATGGGCCAGCAAGAGCTTGACAACACAATTTTGAATGTTCATTAGAAGAATGCAATCAAAACGCTCAGCTAATTGGCTCGACTAGTGTAATAGCGTCAGATTTATGTGGAGAATCAGCTCTTCTTGTGGTCACTAATGACACAGGGGAAAAAAAAGAAATAAATGAAAAGGAGATCCATGACGGTGTGCGCATGTGTGCACTGATCCCTGTGATCCAAAAGGCAAAACAGTGTTGCTGTATATGGGCTTATTTTTCTGCTAGCTCATTTAAATATCCAAGTTGAGTACTTGGATCTGAAAGACAAAAGCCAGAGCTAGCCTCCTTTGAAGTGTGATTTACTGTTGTGCTGGTTTTTAAGCCTCGCCTTTAGCTGCCTTTTAATACACAAAGCACAAAACTGCAGCTCGAAATGTACAGAATGAAAAAAACAATGATAATAAATTGAACATCAATAAATGCAAAGTAACTCTATTTTTCATTTTCGCAGCAAAGTTTCTAGAGTGATGGAAGTATTGTTGATTAGCAGGTGGTCACCAGCCAAGCAATTTGCATTCAAATTGTGTTTGCTTACCAGCTTAATCCTGGAAGAAGAACAAGATGCTTTATTAATTCTGCTTTGCTCGTCAGTTAGTAAACAGCTTTAGGCTATTAAACAAGATGGTAATAGCAGTTTGTTTTATGTAGCCCTCAACTATTGCCTTTGCTAATGACTTTTAATATTAGCTCTTTCTGTCTTCTTAGGAGAAACGCTGTGATGCCATGTGTGTTCCAAATATGAGCTTCACATGCTTTTATATATTGTTATAAACAACATTATACTGTTTCAACAATTTTTAAGTCACATAGAAGTCAGATATGTTTAATTTTGTATGTTGTTATTCAAAACACCCAATTGTGATTCAAATGCAGACTTTCAACTTTAATACAATGGCTTAAACAAACTCAGGTTGCTATAACTAAAAATGGTTATATACATTATTTTCACACAATCAAAAGTAACTGGACAGACTAAAATGGATTTTTATTTTGTATGAATAAAAGAAATGAGTGCCTGAAGTCTAGAACAGATGGGCATGAGCAAATGATGTAAACCCTCCCTTGAGATGTCTTTCCCTAGAACTTTACTGCTTCTTTGGGGTCTTTCAGCTTTTAGTATTATCTTCAGTAATTGAAATTTCTGCTCTCTTGGTTTGCAATTAAGTGAGTGACTTGACCATTTCTTTGCCTTTAGAAACTCTGGGGTTGCTTTTGAAGTATGCTTTGGGTCATTTGCGCTGTCAAGCATAAGAGAGTACAGCCCTGAACCCTAAACAATGGTTAACTTGCTCCATTGACAGCCATATGTGCCCATTCCATAACATTACCTCCACCATGTTTGACAGATAATGTTGTATGCTTTGGATCGGGAGCTGTTTCCGTGCTTCTCTGTACTTTTGGCTTCCCATTATTCTGGTACAAGCTAATCTTGGTTTCATCTGTCCAAAGACTTTTTTCAGAACAAGGCACCTCTTGATTGTAGACTCTAACAATGCTACGGCTAGCTCACCAAGAGTGTTGTTCACTATATTGTAAAGGGTTTTTTTCTTTTTCTTTTTTTTCTTGTAACTCCTACTTTAGTCATCTTTCGGGGCATTTCAGACCTTTTGCTCTGCACAGCACATTCCTTCATTTCCAAAATTTACCCAATTATAGGTTTGGGCACTTTCCAAGTTTTTACTATCTCTGATAGATTTATTTTGGTTTCTGAACCTCATGTTGAGAGTTCCATAGAAAAGCTACAACATACAAAGTTCTATCCCTCCCTTTAATCCCACAAATTAATGTTGAAAGTCTACAACTCAGTCAGAACAAACCATCAGTAGTGGCTGTTTGATATAAAATCAACTGTGGTGGTGTACAGAGGGTAAATTACAAAAACTGGGTCATTTTCCAATCTCTCCTGGGCCTGATTGCAGCCCCATTTGTTGGTGTTCCTGGTGTTTGATAGTTCATAGACCTGAAACCTCACAGAGTGTAACATTAAAGATCAAACACAAAAAATGAATAATTTTTTTTAGTTACGATAGTCTCTATACCATTGTCTACTCATCAGATGTCTGATCAGTCCACCATTGTGTTCCTGACTAATCACATTCATAATTCTGAATCATGAAGTTTGCCAGCTGCTCCCAGCAGTTATTCTGTAGGTACTTTCCTTTGTTGTTTTCTCAGACTTAGACACTAAAACCACTTGGGTATGGTTAGAAAAAGCTTTGAGTTAAAATTCCCCCTTCAACAATGTTAACACTCAAGTTAATAATTGAACTGAAGGGTACCCCATGCATTAAAATGTCATGTTACCCATGCATTTGTATGTGAGGTCTGGGTAGAGAGATTAGCTATCCATTAATGATGCCGTATTGATTTGGAGTCAGAGAATCAAACAGCAGCTTCACACTGTAAACTTTTGAACTGGTAGAGCCCATTAAAATCATTTGATGGGCAACCATAAAGGACAGGATTAAGTGGGAAGTATAAGTGCTTTCATGAAATTAACCATTTCAGATAAGTCAATAAAATCCTGATTGTTATAAAAGGTAAAGTATAGCAGTATGATGCTGATTTGCACAGCCAAGACAGTTTGCAAAATAGAAAGGGAAACACGCTGAGAGAGAGCAGTGGACATACTGTACGATATGGGTTTTTTTAACATTTCTTCAGCACACATACCTGGATGGAGTGAACCATTCAACACTATAGCAGAATTGAATCTGTCCTTATCACTGTAGACTCACTGCAGACCTACGGGGTGAGAGGCCCACCAGGAAAATGTCTATCCAGATGGTCAGTTCACCACACAGTGTGAAAAATGGAAAGGATTTATTTAAGGACTGTCTTGTGTGAGGGTTAGGAAATTTCATATATGGATTATCAATAATGATTTGAATGAAATAATGACAAAAACAAAACAAAAAAATCAATATATCACCTTGGATTTGAGGGGTTTTTTTTAATCATTGCTTTTTTGTGTGTGTCTGCGCTGGAGTGGCAGCTTCATCTCATGAATTGTGATTCACTAGCATAGAATAAATATATTTTCCAAACCCCCAAATCAAATTCAGTTTAAAGCCACCATTCGGTGTTGGGCTTTACTGTTCTGTCCCTATCATTTATCAGACACGTGTGTGGCAAGGGTTCACCAAAGTGCAGCTTCTCACAGAGCTGGAAGCATCAACACTGCCACCAACAGGTCTTAAGCAGTACTCTAAATGTCATTTTATACCCCAAAAACCCCCAATCATCTATGTGCAAGTGATTTAAACTCACATCTTCTGCCTTGGTCCACATGTTTTTCTTTTTCTTTAAAGACAGAAAAAAGGGGGTAACACAGAAAAAATTACCTTCTGTTTGTCTGATGTGTGCACTGAGCATGGGTTGTTTTTTTTAAAAAAAAAGCTAACAAAACAAAAAACAAAAATAAGCACAGGTCGAGAAAGCAGACAAAATAAGAACAGTTTCAAAAATAAAATCTGACTGATTGTTACTCCTGCTGCATCTGGTTTTAGGCTTTCTCTCTGCTCCAAGGCTTATTTGAGATTCTCTTATGGAAATCAGAATTGCTGCTGGAGTTAATAACTGGAGGTTTGGACATACCACCTACACAGCTTCCTTTTTTTCCCAGGAAATTAAATCTAAATATGTGCAAGACTGAGAGAAGAGTTTAAGGACATAAGGAGAACTTTCATAAATAAATAAATAAACAGATGCAAAGTACATAAATTGGAAGGTAAAAAGAAGGTAAGAGAAGTATATTGAAAAAACGCCCCAATGAAGAATGACAGTGATTTCCCTTTAGAAGATCTTGTTCAGTGCTAAATGCAATCTTTGTGCTAAAAGATAGAAATCAGAATCATGAGCTGTATTTTAATCACTTCACATCAATCTATTCTTCTTCAGTTTTAATTTGCTATCTGTACTGATATTTAACGAACATAAATGAAAACTCATATCTGAGGTTGTTGATTGGCTCAGGGACAAATTCTTTGTGAACAAAGTTCTTTCCGTGACGCCTTAAATCTTGCAGTATTTTGAATTGTAAGCAATTTTCCTTCTAATTAAATATATACACACATGAGTGCTGATAGAAAAAAGGCAAATCAAATCTTTATTCTGTTCCTCACGCACTGGGGTCCCCCCAGGTTTCTGGGCTGATGTGCCATTAGAGTTTACATTATCAAATCTCTTGTAGTTTACAATGAGGGTAGATTAAACGTTCTGCTGTTTTCATGCTGTTTTCCATTCTCAGGTCTCAGCTGAGTGCAAAGACCTCTAACTGTGCAGCTTGTTATTATTATTATTATTATTATTATTATTTTTCTGAAGGGTCTGTTGAATAAATGTGCCAGCGGTTTAGAGATGGAACAATGAATATGTTTTGAATTCAGTTCTGGTTTCAGCCACTTTTATATGGTCACTGTGTTCTCAGAAACTTCCCTAAGGACATCTCTAAAGCTGGTTTGCAAATGGAAAAACGCGCCGTTATATCAACCTCTAGTCCAAACCCTTTGTTTAGTTTGTGTCTATTTGATTGATTGACTGATTGCAGTTCTGTTTAAAATATTTCAGACGAAGGACAAACCATGCCACTTTATTATCGTAGTATATTTAGCTTAGTTTAGTTATCAAACTGACAGGGTACACTTGGGACCAGGAGAACCATGTGGTCACTAGAGATTTAAGAAAAATGTAATGAAGCTGGCACTCTTAGTCTACTGTGTGCACTGAATGTAATGAAAACTTCAGGAAATAGCAACAGGGTATATACACAAAGCACAGAGGTGCTGTGGATGGGTCACAGTGGAGCTGTGGAGTAGACATTTACCCTAGCCTGCCTGATAAGTTGA
Organism: Oreochromis aureus; assembly: GCF_013358895.1. NCBI lineage: Eukaryota > Metazoa > Chordata > Actinopteri > Cichliformes > Cichlidae > Oreochromis > Oreochromis aureus. Next base: position 41,351,152 of record NC_052948.1, on the reverse strand, counting down.
CTTGGCCATGGTCACTGCTTGCTGCTGGGTATGAGGCTGAAATGGAGCATCAGATAAATACCAAGTTAGTCATCTGCTAATAAATACCAAGTCTGCCAGGTGAGTGCTCATTCCCCCAGAGGGCTGTAAATGTCACAAGACTCTTTCCTACGCACATGGCCAAAAAGGTAAAGAAAAAAAACTGTCTCTGTACGATATGCCAAAAACACTGTGCACTCAAACAGACCTACACCGCACGTTTCTCTCTGTGGATTGCATAGTAAAAACTCAAAGAGCATAAAAGCAAAAGCTGTGAACCTGTGAAATTAGGTTTTTTTTTTAACCTTTATATATTTTTTTGTTTGTTTCATCTTTTTTTAGAAACAGTGTTTGATTTCAAATAAATAAGGCGTGACAAAAACGTAAAAGTCAAAAGACTTTTCTGCCTTGATGCTCATCTCCCTACACAAACACACACGCTAATAGAAGTGGGTTTAATATCTACGAGATCATGAAATCAAACGAGGCTTAGGATAATCAAAATCTGATAAGAATTTAGAGGGATGCAAACTTGTCTTCAATCAGCATCACTAAACAACAACAGTTACAGCGTATCTGCTGGTAAATAAATTTATGCTGTGCAGCAAGGCATCCACAAAACAATAGTGTTCTGTGTCAAACTGCCATCTAGTGTTCAAACATTTCAACGTGGTAGCAAGTTCCCACAGCTGGTCCTCCTTTGCCCCCTTGGTAAAATGAAACCGCCTCATCTTTTTATGTTATAGATCACTGCAGTCTTCCATAGCCTTCTATCATCTTCATCAGCTCTACACAGAGGTAGCCTTACCTGCTTCGGGAGCATTTTACGTATCAGCACTGACATGCACTTTCACATCTCCGGTCCTCTGGTCTGTCTTCTTCCTCCCTCTCCAGCACTGTCAGGGTTGTGATCGGCGATGCCTCCAGGAGTCGATGAGGTTCATCTACTCCAGCTTTGCCTTGTCAGTGTCAGTTATCTCAGCCTCACTCTTGAATACCAGAGGAGCCTTGAGCTGTTGCATAAGGCTCAATCATCTGCCTTACCGTGCGAACAAGATCAGCTCTAATAAAAGATCAATTCTGCCATGCCGTTAAGCCTAGATGGATATGCGGCAAATGATTAAGCTATTAAAAATGATTCCTTTTGATTGATTGGATTATCCTTGACTCTTTTTCTTTTTTTTTTCTTGCTATAAGCGGTCCAACAAGACCTGAATATTTTATGGTTAGTACAGAGTTGGTTTTTAAATGAGATTTTTCATGTCTGGATAAAAGTACAGATGTTTTCTTCTTTTCTCTTATTGTCCCAAAGCAATTTTAATTTTAAGTCAGACTGTCAAGGTAAGAGCAAGAGGCCAAAGTCCTAACATTGTAGGGTAAAGACAAGAGAAGGTTTGATACATAAAAATTACAAGATCATTTTGTTCAGTCTTTCAATAATGGAGTATGTTTACTGGTAATTAGATTACTCTCACATGCTAAAGATTAAGGTTGTCAGTCTTTCACAGAAAAACAGAGAAAGCACACTTCCTCTGAAGAGGCCAGGAAAGGTATTTTGCTTTATAATATATTTTCTCTGGTTTCTTTTTTATATGTGCAGTTGTCGTCTAGGTTTCTTTTGGCAGCTTGTTGTCAGCCAGGAATAAATTGCCACACCGCATTTGGATGAAAATTTCCCTAATTTCCCTCATGGATATGTGGATATCCATGACAAAACATGATGAGAGTGGTTTTGGATCTGCGGGACCTGATGGACAAAAGAACTGTGCTTGGAGAGTGTTTCTTTCCTGTCCCTGTGAAACCAAATGAAACAGAGAAAAGTGTTTTTTTCCTGCCAGATGAACGTACAAAAACACAGCGATCACGAGTAACAAAACTGTGCCACTTTTTTAAAAAAAGAAGAAGCTTTTACTTGAATGCAGAATGAAGAAAGACTGCGAAAGTTGAATGTCAGCACAAAAACATGCATTTTTAAATCACAACACACTGAACTATAGAAGCCTTAAGTGTTACGGTCACCTTTTCGGAGCTGAAAAATGCTTCAGAATGACAAATAACTGCATGCATTCGCCTCAAAAAGGCAAAGGTAACTTTTCATTTCATGCAGAATGCCTTTCTATCTATGTAATCTTATACTCAAATGCCAAGCAGAGAGACTGTGGCAGAAATTAGAGTGGTACGAAAGGCAGAGTCAAAACACGCTTTGTTTTAATTGCAGTCTCAACAGGGCAACGTCTGACAGCCGGGCAAACATGGAGACTATTAATTTGCCCTCTTGCGCTGTTTTGGAGGCTCGAGCCATCTTCACATTTCACTGCGATGCGTTTGTTTACACAGCATCTCAGGGTATAGTTGACCATGAGCACATCATTTATTTTATTTTCAAACAACTTAGAGATAGAGATCTTACATAGCTTATCTAGCAGAGGTTAAGTGATGATTAGACCTTCATCCGCAATGGTTGAATTCTCCTTAAATTCAGTAACAAGCTCCCAGTAAATAAGACTTTTCAAGAGGAACCTCCATATTTATGGGTGTTTTGTGGGGGGCCGGGTGCTATTTCAGGGTTTCATTTCACAGAGCTTTCAGCTACTTTTTCACAGCTTCTGACTGGAAATTGATCTTGGTAGAGAGAGGGCCTGGTCCTAGGTGATTTATATGCAATAATGTTATCTCCAGTTGCTCGGGAAGAACCTAAGGTGAGGAGACAGGGAAGCTGGAAAGACTTCACACTCACATTTGGAAGGTGGGAAAAAGAAATGGTCAGGAATTTCAGAGGGGCTGGTAGCACTGCCATCCGTCTTTCAAAAAAAGTAATGGATTCAGCCTAAAGTAAAAAGCTAAAAAAGTCTTGAGAGGGGTTATACTGCAAACTCTTTTTTTTAGACTCAACCCTTATCTGACAGGTAGTATTCACTGCCATGCTGTGCATCCTACTCTGCAATCAAAGCCACACATCAATCAGTTTGCTGCATGGCAGACAATTTAAAGAACATTGTTGTGTTCAGTTGAATGACAGGGTAAATGTAAAAACGATTAACTTCAGGCAAGTACATCTTGTAACGTAACCCCTTCAAATCATAATGCCCTTAGCAGCATGTAGCATGCTTAATGATCATATTTCTAAAGTGTTGCAAGTATGCCCCAAACTGTATTTAATGCACCTTTTTTATTTCTGTCTATATTCATTGAAAGTGGTGAGGTGATGGATATCAAGGTTATTTCTCACTTAAAAACAGAAAACTGTCTGTAATGTATATGAATTTAAATAAAAAATACAGCTCTCTCCTGTATGCTTTGATACACCTTTACTCTGATGTTTATTTCCTCCGCCAAGGAGGTTGTGTTTTTTTGCAGTCATTGCATGCACATGTGCCATTCTTCCTGTCTGTAAACACGATTGGTTGCAAAGTTTTGATTGAATACAGATGACACTTTGTAGGGGTGCCTTGCATCCACCAGCTTAATGATTTATAGGTCAAAAATGGACCAAAAAAACTCTAGAAACTAGGATGTGTGCCTGTATTATAGAAAGAATCATATAAAAATTACAAATTTAAAATACCCTCATTTGTATTTTTATTTAAAAATGTAATTTAATTTAAAATTCCCTAATTTGACCTCTGACATCACTTTTACATCTCACATCCTCCTTTCTTTCAAAACACTCAGAATAAACATCTGTCATGTTTCCGTTGTCTAACTTTTACTGCTCTACAAACTTCTAAAGTAGGTTTGAAAAGAACAAAAAAAACCCAGCCTTGATATATACCAGATACAATATTGTACTGTCAAAAGTAAATACCGCCCAGAGAGTGTGATGCCTTGGCGGAGGTTTGTGTTTTGAAGTGCTTCTTGTTAGTCTAGCGTTAGCAGATGGATGACGGATGACTTCAGGTGAATCTCACTGAGCATCCAGAATGAACTTGGATACGGAACAAGAAGAGGATCATTAAACCAGAGTGGTGATGGCTGTGGAAAAGCACAAAAAAAGATTCATGCATGTTGAGGTGAGTGAATAAAGAACAATGCAAATTCTATTAAACATCGCAGTTACAGTGTCACTTTGACTGGTGTATAAAGAGCTGAATTGGCTTGTGGAATATGACTGTTTGGCTTTGATGTTTGCTAAATTTTTGCACTACTTCTGTATTATTTATTGCAGGTTTTCCAAATTCATTTGATGCAATTTCTTCTCAAAACAGAGCCTCTCGAGAAGAAATTGCAGTTGAATCCGTGGAAGAATATTAGACACGAAGAGCTGTGATAAATTTATGGTCACCTGCTGCTTCACATGCATCTTTTATGGCAGCATTTTTGGACTCCCTAGGCTACAAGATCAGTGCTGTTTTAAAACCTTGTTCCAATTCTCCTTTGAACCACACGCCAAAAATACACTCTTTTAAGTTTGTACCTCTTTATTCTTGTTAAAGTCAACATAATATTGACTGCAGTCTATCCCAAATAATACTGCAGGGTTTTGTTGTTGTTCTTGTTGTTTCAGCAATGGTCTGTTTTTTTGGCTTTCTGTGTTCTGTTTTGTGAGATTTAAGCATAAGAAAGTTTCTCTGCAGGAATCCGTAAAGGTCATTACTTGAAGTGTTAAGTCCCTTTGCACCCACATGTATGAGTAGGAGCAGAGTTAATCTTATCAGCTGAGACAATATTTAGATGAGCAAGAATTTCATCTTTGCACTTGCCTCTGTGCTGCAGGGTCGTAAATAACTGCAGGATTAATGAGGTGTTTCACATGTAGGGGCTTACATTTACTTCCCAATAAACCTGTGCCACGGACAACATCTCTCCCTTTATCTAATAATGGCATTTTAATAGGTACTCATTTCAAAACACCACTGCACCATTAACACAAGGGATGGTAGCAGGTGCGGGGGATGTGGAAGTAAGAAGGGCATTTACCTTTGTATGGCTTCTTCTGTGCCAGTTAAGTAATAATGGGGGGAGGATTATAAAATGAGAGAGACTACAGGAGACAAACATAATACCATTTTAAAATTGTTAAGTACTATGTTCACAGGAGGCAGACCTGCAGACATGTATTTAAAATCTCATGGATTTACTTAAATGCGATACGTAGGATGGCTATTAATTGTTAAATACAGCCTCTGAAAGTCAAACAAATCAAAAATATTTGGCTTCTTAATTGATTAAGTTTGGGGCAATCAAGCTACTGCACACAAACAAACTTATCTCCTGCATATTAAGCTCATAAATGAATACCATCTCTTGGCAGTGTGTTCAGCTGAATCTGTGGGTGAACATAATAAGTCTTTACCTGGGAGTAAAGTTCATTTTCCCTCATGAATTCCATTCAGAGACCAAAAAAAACCCCACTGCTGATGATATTAGGAATGGTGCGTGGGTAATTTACACGCATGAAAAAAATGTGGTTTGATTTTGATGAACACAGTATCTCATCAGTCCCCTTGTTAAAACTATTTTATTATCCCAAGGTTAAAGCAAGGTCCTTAAATTCTGTACATGATTTTCTCAGAACAACTGTACCAAGTAATAGTATTATTTGTGCGGCGTGTGAAAAGTTTCTCCAATACCCTCCTAAAAAGAACATGTGAAAACTTAGTGATTCTTGTGGATAAATCCATTGGAATGAAACCAAATATATAAAAGAAATTACTTTGTAATTGAAGTGATAAAAGGCTTTATTTCTGTAGACATACTTCACCTCAAGTCAGTTTGAAGTGCTTCCTGTTATAAAAGATAAGTAAAAGCAAGAATTTATTATAAAACTCACCTAAATCTGTTTTTCTGCTTTTCAAAACTCCCCTATGAACAACTAATTCTTAGACATATTTTAAAATAAATTCAGGTTTGTAAATATAGAATTCCTTCAGCATAAACTGTGTTACATATTTATTAAACTTGTCCAAAGAAGTAAATTTTCCTGCTGGAAAGGAGATCCAGGAGATGGCCAATAAAGATACTCAACACTGAGCCAAATGGGGTAAATTAAATGGTTTATAAAATTGCTCTGAAGGAGAGGGATGTTGAGGAGAAGCAATGAGGATATGAAGGAGTAAGAGTTAAAGGAAATGAATAAGTTCAGAACCATCTCACTGTTCTGCAAACAAGGTTTCCTTTACATATTGTCCTCTAGGTTTAACTACAGGGTGACACACCCACCCCGTAACTGAACTTTGAGAAATGGATGCACCCTTTTTAAGGATCCTTTGACAAGCCACCATAAACATGCAGGTAGAGTTTGCTGAGGCTCAGTGCCCAAGAGTCTACAGCTTTTATAGAGGACCTGACATTTGTCTCAAGGCTGGAATGAAAGGTTCCACATGTTCCCCTTTGCATTATCAGCATATATTTGATGGTAGATGAGAAGGCGTGGTTCGCAGTCTCCACTTTAATTAAGGTGTTCTGGTGGGTTAAGGACAGGACTTTGTGCAGGCCACTCAAGGTCTTCCACACCAAACTCACTCATCCATGTCTTTATGGACCTTGCTTTGTGCATTGGTGCACAGTCATGTTGTAACAGGAAGGGGCCATTCCCAAACTGTTCCCACAAAGTTGGGAGCATGAAATTGGCCAAAATCTCTTGGTACGCTGAAGCATTAAGAGGTCCTTTCACTGGAACTAAGGTGCAGAGCCCAACTCCTAAAAAACTAAACCACACCATAATCCCCCCTCCAATAAACTTTGCACTTGGCATAGCACAGTCAGACAAGTACTGTTCTCCTCCTCCATTGGACTGGCAGAAAGAGACACACAGAGACTGAGACTCTACAGTTCTTGAGATAATTTGAAGGCCATATGAAGTTTGGAGGTCTGTAGAGATTGACTCTGTAGAAGGTTGGCGACCTCTGCGCAGTATCCTCCTCGGCATCCTTTGACTTCGCTCAGTGATTTTTGGCCTAACACTTTGTGGCTGAGTTACGATTGTGCCCAATCACGTTCATGTTGAAGAATAACACTAACAGCAGACTTTGGAATAGTAGTGAGAATATTTCACACAGGACTTGTTGCACAGGTGGCATCCTTTCGCGGTACCACCCTGGAATTCACTGAGGTCCTGAGAGCGACCCATTCTTTCACAAATGTTTGCAGATGCAGTCTGCATGCCTCACTGCTTGATTTTATACACCTATGGCCGTGGAAGTGATTGAAACACATGTATTAAATACTTTAGATGGGTGAGTGAATACTTCTGGCAATATATCTGAGCGTAAATGAAGAATGTAAGTTCACCCATAATAGGGAAGTATTGAAATACTGAAAGTTCTGCAACTCAAAAGTCTCTGAGGCAGTTATTCATGTCTTCAAAGTATGAAAGGGGAGAACAGTAAAGGTCCTGGCTGTCACTGAGATGTAGCTAAGGCACAAGGTCTACTGGAGATGTCGAGATGTCACTACTTAAAAAAATGAAGGCAAAGAATGAGATTTTGCCAGTCCAGGATGAGTTGGAAGCTTCAGTCATAGAAGAGACAGTCAGGAGGATGGCTGGAACGTGACAGCAGGGACCCTGAACAAGAGAAGAGCACTTGATGGACTGCAAAGAAAAGAAAATGCCTTATACACTTCATAATCTTCTAATGATCCCTGTGCCAATTTATATCCTCATCTTTACTTTACTTTAAGTGTTTAATCTTATTCTGTTTTAGTTATGTAAATAGACTCAATTTTATATAGTACTTTTCTAGTCTTACAGACAACTCTGAGTGCTTTAGACTTTACACCACCCTGTGAATGTAAATTTATAGCTGCATGTTCACACAGTGCTTTATTTCATACATTTTATCTAGCTCACTTCTATGGCCAATTTTGAATCATCACTTAACCTAAAAAGGATGGCTTCATGCAGAATCTACCCAGGTCCATTGAGGATGTGCAAAAAGACTTAAAGTGACTGAAAGATTCTAACAAGGAACCGTCTTGTACAGGACAAGCCTACCAAGGTACAGCTTGTTCAGAACTAGTTAGTGTTAAGGTTTTAGGGAGGCAAACTAAGTTCATCTCAGCTTTTTGTACTGGAGTAAGGTTTATCAACAATATGTAAAGCATATTTAGATTTTTGCTTTTCTATATGTTTACACTGTTATAACGCCATTTGATGTTTATCTGTCCAAAAACATGGAAACATAAAGAGAATGAAAAAGAGAATTTATTCATATGAGCCAGACTTGATCAGTTGTAGTTATGGGGGTGGACATAATAATGTACCTACCCTTGAGTGACATACATAGACATCCAGTTGCAGGAAACAGTAGGTAAGTTGCTATCAAAAATGTGACTATTCTTTTTCCTGTCAGGTATCAAGTTAAATTTTTACAGTAAAAACTGATGTTTTATATATTAATGGAGTTGCTTGTCTACTTGAATAGTAGGCACAGTGGAATAAAAGCCAAAACTAGTCTTGCTAACACTGTTTCTCCATCCCCCAAAAATAAAATTCCAGAATATTCTCCGGTCCTTGGTGCACACTTTTTCTTTTTCTGTTATTGCATTTAGGTTTTTGTGTTTTTATTTAAACCCATGTCAAAAAATGTAAGCTTAATTATTTGTTACATATGTTATTACTCATGTTTTGCAGTAGTTGCACAGTCACTTTGTCATGAGAATCACAAATTAACTGAAATCCAGTACCTCAGTTCAAAGACAGAGGGCAGCATTGCACGCAAATCTACTCCAGTCATTCCCATTAAAAGAAAGATGCAGCTCAGTCCTTCAGTTCTTTAATATATAATTGTAAATAATTACATGGCATTGGAGGACATTATTTTAAAAATGATGACAGGGATATTGTGAAATGCTTACCAAAAGGAGGGGGGGGGGGGGAGGGTGGAACAGCTCATAAATAGGTTATAAAGTAACAGGTTAGTAATGTGGCTTGTTGTTGGGGGAAGAATAGAAACACTGACACATGCAGTAGTCAAAAACTGTTCCTAAGTGGAATGAGAACAGAGTAGAGAGGGACCACCTAGCTTTTTAACAGTGCATACTTCAGCTTGGGGTGCATGTGCATTTGGCACAAGTGGGTTTACAACGCATGTTGACATATGAGCAATATGAAGACAGAAAGGCATCTATGACACTACTTTATATATACTATCAATATTTTGATATCACTCATGAGTGTTTGTGTGCTTTGGTTTTGAGAAGCAGTGTTTCCAAATGCGTGCGTGCCATGACTCCAGGTTACAGCTCCCAGTGTGGGCTTCTTTCTATCCGCAGCACTCGTCAGAAAAATTGATCCAAGCTGCAGCTGACTGACACCCTGTGGTGCAGTGCCAGCACAAAAAATGTTAGATTTGTTTATATGCTGACAATCATCGTCTGACCAACCCTGAGAGGCAGTGAGAGACATAAACAATGTGTTTGCTCTGAATCTTCAAATGAACTGAAACATGGATTTTAGGTGTATTGGGATGACCTGGCTGTTTTGATGATTAGCAGTTATTAATTGTTTCTTATACAATTTACAATAAAATTGAAATGTAATGAAAGTAGAAAATAAGGGGTTTTTTTAAAAAAATAATTGGTTTTTAATGATTAAAAATAAAGGCTTAAATAATTTGCGGTATTTCTACAGAGATATAAATGCTTGTAATACTTAGTACACCACATAGTTTAAAACTGGTGTTTAGTTCCTCTTTAAATACCCAATACTCCACCAGGTCTTCATATTAGAGAGTAAATAGACACAATAAACACAATAAATCAAACCAGATCAAAGATCCATGGTACGGAGGGAAAAAAGTTATCACTTAACTTTTTATTTTATTAAGCAGTCAGTGGTGATGGTAGCTGGTGGTGGAAAATCAAATTAGTTTTTTATGGTCATATGATAATATTATTCACATTTTATGTGAATAAAAACGGGCTGATTTATAAAGCAGTTTAAGAAAACTGTTAAGATCACCTCCTTACAAAATACTTGAACTCCTGGGCTTTCATATGTTTTATTCAGTCTGGGCTATTTCTGGGCAATTCCACCCAATGAAAACTTCCATCTCTAAGCAATCCTTTTGGGCCCCTGGCAAAAATCATGTGTAATGTCACACATGCCCAGTTTGCAAAGGTCGCTTTGCGATACATTACTGCATTTAACAAAAGTAGGTTTTGTTCGTCTGTGAAAGTTGATGAATTATGCCAGAACTGGCAAATAAAAGAAAAATGTAGAAATGTAAATCAGGAGCAGAGACAAAATATACAGAATTTACTATTTTACTGATAGTGGATCCAAGAAATGACTGTTCTCTAATATTGCATATTTACAATATGAGTTCCCACTGGTCAAAGCTCTAACCAATATTCATAACACATGTAACCGCAGAGAGATTTACTATGTAAATATATACTGAGGACTCAGGCAAAAAAGCACTTATTTCCATGGGTCTCAGCTAACACAGTGCAAGGACTCTTAGACAGATGCAGCGATAATAGCCAAAGACAGATCCACCTAACATAGGCTCGATTGTGCAAGAGCTACATCAGATAAACAATAGCATGCAGTGCTTGTTTTAACAATGGGAAAGTGATTTGACCTTGTGTCACAAAGGCACAAATAGACTAGCATAGATAAAAGCTTTACTGGGTGACTGGTATAATGGGAGCAACTTAACATAAATAAAAAGCTGAGAATTTCTGATCAGTTTGAACCAAAAACTATTTAGTGCGCAAAATAAACCTTTTTGTGTCATGTGCAATAACAAATGGAGAAAACTCAAGGTTATATCTTGTTTTCACAAGGGATTAGATATTTATTCTGCCTGTAAATAACAGACAACCTCAGGTTATTTTTTTTGTATCCATGTTAATTTAAAAAAAAAAGAATTAAAGTTGTGCCTGGTTTTACCTTTTGGGTTTCTGCTTTCCAGAAACAAATGGATGCATCGCCATCTGCTTTCAATTCGTATGGGTTTGTCCGATCTGGAAAGCGCACCTCCAGTTCAGTGTAGCGTGTATTTTTTTAAGACCTGCTTTCTTATTTGATTGTGTTTTCCCAAACTAATGTTTGGCAAGAGGATATTGCTTCATATAGTGATAAATAAGGGTATAATTAGATCAAAAATCCCCCAAACATGCTCAGAATCGTATGTTAAAAAAGATCAGAATGAACAAATTCCTCATATTCACGTTGCAGGTAATGCTTTGCATGTGCATTTGTATTTTATGCCACTTTCATATGCCACATGTTACATGCATATCTATTGCACTATAATTACCAACTCTAGACGAAATGCTATTCTAATTCAAGTGTGTCGGGATTTGCAGTATTGAATTCTTGAGTTTGGTATTTGGTTCCGCTGTTATCAAATAGCCTTTGCATGCTTGTATTAATTCTTGGTTAAAGTCTTGAAATGAGAAGGGAACTAAAACATGTAAGAAAAAATTAGACTGAAATGAAAGAAATTGCCAGTTGATGTGTGTATAAGCGGGTTCTCGACTTGGTTTAAAGTCTTGAATTGATTTTACCTTGACACTAGTTCACTCATATGGTCCACAGTTTGACTTATGTAATTCACACCATCCTTTATACAGTGTTTTTAATAGTAAATGAGCTGTAACATCTGTCAGCAAAAGCACTCAAAGGGAGGCAATTAGCAGAGTGACCCGCACCTTTGTTTGTTTGTTCTTTTATGGAATGACTGAGTGACTTACAAGGTCTGTTGTTTTTAAAGTTTTGTGTTACACGGAGCTCAAGACAAATGTCGTTTGGAGTCGCACATCAACATGATGTAAGGTTAATGTTTTTGAGCTTTTGCAGTGGCTCCAGTTATGACTTTAGTTATACAATCAGTCTGCTTTTTCTCTCTACATTTCTCCAAACACGCATCACGCCATGAAAGGTAGCAGTGTTCAGTTCCACATTCTCACATAAGGTCAGCGGCAAAAGTCTGGGGTTCATTTTCTTTAAGTTTTCTTTTTAAAAAAAGATTAATGACCTGACCTGATCAGCAAAAAAGTCAGAAGTAGGCCTAAATTGTTTATAGAATAAGATTTTAAAAAGCCCTCAGAGCTAAATATGTTATCCCCGCATTCTGTTATTCTTGGCCTTTTGACCTATTTGGACAAACAAAGCAGATAAAGGCTGAACAATGACATGCAGGCTTTTAGTGAACAGAAGTTTAAGCAAAAGTATAATTCTTCTCTGTGAAAAGGAAGTGCCCTCTTAGCCTCAGAAGTTAATATTAGCTCTTTGAGCTAAAATAGGTCGTTGCAGTCATTTTGCATAATTGCACAGCAGTCTCTGATATAGCCTCTGAAAATGTTCACTACTTTTCCATGTTAAATTCCTTCAGTGCAAGATTTCAAATCCTGCCAACAACATTTCAATGGGATTCAAATCTCAGCTGTGATTAGTCTGCTACATGACTTTATTCTTATTCTAAGCTATTCCTTGGTTGTTTTTCAACTGAGCTTCAGATACCCAAATGGAAAAAGTTCAGCCTTTGGACACCTTCATTTTATTTTTTAGCATTTCCTGATCCAACATAAGATTTATAATTGAATCACTGACTGCAAGCTGTGGCCTGAGGCAGCAAAGCAACTATTTTTACCTCTATATGTAAAAGTTGCTGACCTTCCTGTCTTTTGTCTGTCCTAAAAATGTTCGAAAAAGCCTGGAGTCTCCTTTATGAGAGAGTGTGTAAGATCCATGCAAAGAAATCTACACGAGCACATAGGAGGAAATTGGAGTGAGGGAAAAAGACAGAAAAGGCAAAAAATAAATAAATAAAAAATCTGCCAGTCAAACATGTTGAGCTACCTGCTGTGTGCTGCTCTTGTCAGTATGAGCCCATCTGAAAGTAGCTATGTATGCTGTGCTTGTAATGAGGATTCGTGGTGTAATAATAATTTTAGGAGATCTGTCTGCTGGCCTTGTTTCCTAACTGGAAATTTACATAATAACACTACAGTATAGCAACATAACAGCCCCATCACCTCACAGTAACAAGGTCCTAGATTTGAATCCAGCATGGAGTCTACATGATCTCCTCCAACAGTCCAAAGACGTCCACGTTTTAAGCGATGAGTCCAAAATATCTGTAAATATTAAAAGCAAGTGAGTGAGTGAGTGTGTGTCTGTGTGAGACCTGCAAGAGACTGGCAAGTTGTTCAGAGTGTACCCCACCTCTTGCCATAAGACAGGCTCCAGTCCTCACAACCCTGAATTGGGTAAGTGAAAGAAAATGGAGCGATGCATGGAAATGTTTTATCATTTAAATGGTTGTGATGGTGGTGATATTCCCGGTAGGAAGACAAAGTGTGTAGGAGCCATCACATTGTCTCCAGACAGTAAGACAGAAATGCACATTATGCACAGACTGATAAGTGACACTCACGGCTGCCTTTCCTGTCACCTGCTGCATCCTGTCATCATCTTGTGTTTCTGCTGCTGTAAGCGCCACAATGTGTGTCTGTAGGATACAGTCTTGTTCTCTTCTCTACACTTCGGGTATAAAAAATGTGATAAGGAAAGTTCAAAATAATAAGTGGAACAGAATATTTGATTTGGGTTACTCACACTGCTGAATTTATGTGGGTGTAATAACAACTTCTTGCATTTAATATCTGCATTCTGGCTTCAGTTCACTCCTTTAACACCTGTATCTACAGGTTCCCCTCTTTTAACAGACTTAGATTTGTGCATAGCCTTCTTTTTGTGCATAAGCCACATTTATAAATGAGAAACCAGGATGCACTTTGTGTGATTTAGAAAAAGAGTATTTTTGCACCTGCCATTTCTGGCTTTTGTGCTCGCTTACGTATTCAGTATGGATCCACACTAGACCTGTAGACTTTGCCTGTATGTTCACTGGCAAACTGCTGTCTAGTCTGCCTCACATAAATGTAATTGTTTGAGTTCTCTTTGACTACGTGTGTAAAGGAGTAACTTTCAGATGCCATGTCTTCACCTTCTTCTTCCAGCACACCGATGGCAGTGGAGCCAGTCCTGAAAAAAACGACCCTGTAGCTGATATCACTTACAGAGTAATGATTTACTTAAGTATTTTAAATGCAAGACATGCACACATGTGTGAAAAACTGTAAGGGTGTGATTTACTTTTTCCATGCATCATACTTTTTTGCTTTTTAAATAAAAACAAACATAAATTTGTCTTTAATAATCAGAAAGGATCAGATAAAGTTAGCATATTCCATGGGCTGTACTGACTTACAGAATAACTGCCCTAATTTTGCTCATGCATGTCAGCACATCAAGCACATAGCCACTCCTAAATAAAAGCACAAACTAACAAGTCATTCAGCATTTCCTGTTGATGTAACAAATCAATTATGTCTCATTTCCTGTACATCTAAAGACCCCGTTTGCTCCGGTTTCCTGTTTGTGTCTCGCAGGAAAGATATTTGCCAGCAGAGCTGCTGTCTTGTTTGTGACAGACCACATGCACACATCAAACAACTTCTAATAGCTGTCTTATCACATTAACATCACATAAACATGCCATGAACCCATCAGGAGGGCAGCATGTGTACGTGTGTGTGTGTGTGCCCATTTTTTTGTTCAGTTGATACTGCTGTACCTAAAGCTGCTGGACCTAAAAAACATGTTAGCTAACAGATGGCTATTTATACATCCAGCAGACATAGGGCACTAAGCATTAACATTCATTTGGTCTCATTTTTATGTCCACCTGATAAAATATTCATACATCTCTGGTGAAAAACATATTTAGAAACAGATATGCGCAATTTAGCTGGTAAATGGTCCTCTATACTCAGTGGATTTTTCACTGTGCTTGTGCTGGGCAGGTCATACAGGAAGAGCTTATGTGTGCTTGATCACTGAAAACAGCTCCCTGTTGGAACTGAAGGTTGTACACATGATAATGGGACTGGAGCGTAAACCTGTTGACCGTTAAATCAAAAGATTTTTTAAGGAATCCAAAAGGTTTTAAGTTTTGGGAAGCTGTACGGTTATTTGTTGTGATGAGTAACACCTTTAAAATAATTTGATCTATACTTAATATAACACTCCCCCCTGACTTTCCACTGATTTGCTTCACAGCGAAGAACAAGCTTCGAAGACCAATTTTAAATCCAGATAAATATTTTATTGTGGCTATCTCGTGCCATAAATGAAATGTGAAGGTCCTAAAGCACTACGCGGTCTGCTCATGTAGTCAGTTTAATTATTATTGCCACGATATGCATTTGAAATTACATTGAGAGAACATTTGAAAAACAAGTCATTTTGGCATCATGGTGAGATGAAATATATAAAAAGAAAAGCCACAGGGAATGTTTCACATGGCTAACAGCAAAACTACAGTTTTAAATAAATAAAAAATACTATGAATGCTATGTAAAACACACGCGCGCACACACGCACAGACACATCCACATAGATTCTTTCAGCAAACATATACATCATAGCAGTCGATAACACTAATAAAGTACAATACAATCACCTGTCCCTTTCAAAAATGTAATTTCAGTGAGACACATGACATGGGGGCTATGGTGGTTAGTTCCTGATTTTGTTTCAAAAATATACTGCATATCTATTTATACTTTTCCATATAAACAACAATGTTTCTGATAATCTTAATTTTTTTTAATAATTCTAAAATACTTCTATAATATTCAAAAGGCATATGTACAATTTTCTCCCCGCAGCAGGTTTTTATGTAATGAAATCAGATTCTTCTAAAATAGAAGAATAAATTAAAGTCTGAGCACTCGTGTTTGCAAGCCCAGTGGGTTTAAGAGCCGATAGACGTTTTTTGTCCCACGCCCACACGCACGTACTCTTACACAGATATACAAAGGACATGTGTCCCAGTTGCTGTTGGAGAAAATATTTAAGCTGAAAAATTACTTAAGTGATTTCTCAAATTTTCAGAGCAACTAATAGGTGTCTACTATAACTGTGTAACCCAGCAAGGCACTGATGAGTTGTGTAATTAGTGATAACACTACGTCTGTTTGAGCTTCGATCTTTTCCCTACTGCGTACTCCGTGCTCACTCTCTGTGTAAATTAAGTGAAACACAGACCTTTATGTTTCAAGTTATATGAACTCGCGTGCACATCAAAGCCCAATCTGTAAAGAGATAAGCCTTACTGCCATGCTTTACAGTTCACTTCCAACATAGCAAACTTTCTGTGCCCAAACATCCATGGAGTGAACAGCTAGAGCAGACTTTTTAGAGCAGTACATTTGAAACCGCCACGTGTACGAGTTTTATTTAGAGTCCTTGTAACTGTTTTACTAGAGGGCCACAGTCCATATCTGTGAGATTACTATAGGTAGTGTGAGGAGGAAGCTCAGTAAAGAGAACGAGAAGGTTGAAGGCGTTGGTGCTGCTGAAGGAACACGATGATAGTTGTACTGGCTTTGGATCCTGTCAGGCGGCTGCACCGTGATGTAACCATTGATGATGCGAACCATTGGGGGAGGCGGGGACTGCACCACAGAGCTGTAGAGAGAAAAGAGAGGCAAAAACATGGATTTAATAATGAAGATTTATAATATTTCTCAATTAAATGATGGGTCCTAAATGATGAACACAAAACAGAATGATTTTTATTGGTTATAATTAATGAGGATCTTGCATTCATTCTTTATTTGCATTTCTTTCACTGGTTTGTGGGCAAAGGGAATGAGTATTAGTGTGATCCCCCCCACCCCCGAATATTGCACAATGATACTGCACATTGCACACTGACACAAATTAAAACTCATATATGCAAATTAATTTCTAGCAACTACAGGGTCGGCCATTTATATGGATACACTGTAATAAAATGGGAATGGTTGGTGATATTAAAGTCCTGTTTGTGGCACATTAGTATATGTGAGGGGGCAAACTCCTCAAGATGGGTGGTGACCATGGTGGCCATTTAGAAGTCGCCCATCTTGGATACAACTTTTGTTTTTTCAATAGGAAGAGGGCCATGTGACACATCAAACTTACTGGTAATGTCACAAGAAAAACAATGGTGTGCTTGGTTTCAACGTAACTTTATTCTTTCATGAGTTATTTACAAGTTTCTCTTTGTTCACAGCCATTGAGATGTCGAAGAGGTTAACACATGAGGAGCAGATCGAAATTGTGTTGATATCTGGTGAACGCAGTAACCGGGTCATTGCAGCAGATTTCAATGCAAGACACCCTACGAGACCACCCATCTCCCATGCTACAGTTAGCAAACTGCTTGCTAAGTTTTGTGAAACTGGTTCAGTGTTGGATTTGCCAAAATGTGGATGCAAGAAAACTGTCACTAATGAAGAAACATCAGTGGCTGTCCTAGCTTCATTCAGCAAGAGCCCACAGCGTAGTACTCGCCGCATGTCACTGGAGAGTGGCATTAGTCGAACATCCCTTCGGCGGATATTAGCTGCTCACAAATGGCACCCTTACAAACTCCAGCTACTGCAGCATCTCAACGAGGATGACCCAGATCGGCACACAGAATTTGCAGAATGGGCAAAACAAAATTTGGAACAGGACCCTCAGTTCACGCTGAAGATTTTGTTCAGTGATGAGGCAAACTTTTATGTGAATGGTGAAGTTAACAAACAAAACCACCGCTATTGGTCTGACACTAACCCACATTGGATGGATCCCTCCAAGACTGTTGGAACAACAAAAGTGATGGTTTGGTGTGGTATATGGGGTACAATGATAGTGGGTCCATTCTTCATCAATGGAAACCTCAAGGCCACTGGATATTTGAAATTGCTACATGATGATGTTTTTCCCTCTTTGTGCACTGAAGCTGGCACGTTCCCTTAGTTTTTCCAGCAAGATGGTGCACCACCACATTATGGGTGCCAGGTCCGAGCATTCCTAGATGAACAGTTTCCTGGAAAGTGGATTGGTCGTCGTGGGCCAGTTGAATGGCCCCCAAGGTCTCCCGATCTGACCCCCTCCCGATCTTTGGGGTCATCTGAAGGCAACTGTCTATGGTGTGAAGATACGAGATGTGCAGCACCTGAAACTACGGATACTGGATGCCTGTGCTGGCATTTCTCCTGCGGTGTTGCTATCAGTGTGTGAAGAGTGGGAGAAGAGGGTTGCATTGACAATCCAACACAATGGGCAGCACATTGAACACATTTTATAAGTGGTCAGAAACTTGTAAATAACTCATGAAAGAATAAAGTTACGTTGAAACCAAGCACACCATTGTTTTTCTTCTGACATTACCAGTAAGTTTGATGTGTCACATGACCCTCTTCCATGGTCACCACCCATCTTGAGGAGTTTGCCCCCTCACATATACTAATGTGCCACAAACAGGACTTTAATATCACCAACCATTCCCATTTTATTACAGTGTATCCATATAAATGGCCCACCCTGTATTTCATGGTTCAGCCTTTAAAGGGTTAATTGGATGATGGCTTTCACAATTAACCCATCTTCACTGTCCTGACATTAATTTTTGCTTAGATTCGTTGATTTTTTTGTTACTCTTTTTATTACAGGAAATACAAAACAACATAAAATCTTAATTTCAGAGACTTTAAAACTCTGTATGCAGCAAATAGTAAACTACACCATAATTTTTCTACAGGCACTGGCTCCCATTTTGCAATTTAGAGTCACTAAAGACTGGGTAACTGGGTAGGGTCTTATTAATTCCAGACTTTTACTTAGTTTTTTGGGGGGTTTTTTTGTTTTTTTAAACAAAAAGCATTTTGTTTTGTTTGTGTACAGTACATTTCTTTGGTACTGTAGGGGAAATTGTGGCACGATCAGCAGGAAAACCGGCCTCTTTCCACATCCACACATTGTCCACAATTGCCAGAGAAAATATGCAGACTGCAGAAAGTCAACAATGGAAACATTAATGATGATGAAAGCCACAAAGGAAAAGTTCACTGACAGAACTTCTGGGTGCTCAAATCACTGATCGTCACATGACCAACTGCCAATAAACCTGAAAGCTATTATGCCCTTTATCACTCTTCCTTCACTCCCCAAATTACACAGACTGAAGTGTCTGTGAGGCAATGACTGTTTTGAGGTGGTCAAAACCACAAAGACATCATAGCATTTCCATTCTTATTAAAAAGGGATATATAAAACACTCAGTCCTAACATAATGCCACTTTGCCCCAAATGTACATTACTCTTCATACTTATTTGCATTCAGCCAAATACTCGAGGGGATAGTTTTGGAGAAATAAACTTTAGTTTGTGTGAAAAGGCCTTAAGAGGCGTAAAGAAACCAGGTGTGACATATCACAGAGAACTGTGAGGCTTCTTTTTCTCGAATTGCCTTGCTTTCTCTTACTCAGCCACCTTTTTAGACATTAAAATATACAAGAACGTGCATAACATTGTAACGTCCATGCACAAAGAGTCTGTTTCATTTCTGCTCAAAATACAGGATCTTGCGGATTTAGAGAAAACACTTCTGCATAAATAATGTACATAAATGTTCACAAACCTCCTCTGTTCACATGAAGAAGTGACACTATTTGTTTAGCTTTTTCTTTCCATCACTAATTTGGACTAGTGCATACTGCATATTGAAATAATAATTACTGGTAGCACAAGTTCAGTTTTACAAACTGCTACCTGCAACAACTTAAGTCCAGATCTACATCTGAATAACGCTAATGTTAGCTACTCACACATTCTCTGTTTCAGTTAAGATTCTGAGTGGTTATAATGAACAAATTCAACCTGATGTATCTTTGGCTAAGAAGCTGAAATTTTCTGATAGAGCTATAGTTCAAATTCAAATATTCAGATTGCATCTACCTTTTATTCATTTTTCTTTTAGAGTCAGCCGTTTCAGAACACTTTTCTCAGATGATGAAAAAATGTAAGATAAATTTTCTCTCTGTTTTGTGTCAAGATCACATCTTGTCCTTTTGTCTTTTCTCTTCCAACCCAAATTTGTGCAAGGCCATGGAAGATTTAAACCCTAAATTCCCCAAAGGCGTGACTGAATAGGTTCGGACTAAGTTTATGTGTTGAAGTTCATATTAGCGTTACTGCTTCTACCCAATGACAAAAATACAAAAATGGTGTTTTGGCATTGCAAAAAATGCAGGGATGTTTCCACATGGCAGACCACACCTTGTGCAAAAGACTCCCTTTTGTCTGAAAGGTGATCTTATCGTGTTGTCCTGTGAGTTCCTGCCTGGAGCTACTGTGAGACCAAATCCCGATACTTAGCAGGAATTCCCAGGTCGCTCCTTTCATAACCAAGACACTTACACTAGTTTGGAACTAGTCAGGACTCATATACCACTGCAGGGCACATATGTGTATGTGCTGAAGTTTATGCAAACCGCATGAAGTGTATGGTGATGTGATACGGTGGCTGTTTGAGCCTGCAGCACTGCACCAGGAAGTGTCAGTTTTATTCTATATACAAGTGTGAGTTACGCATTTCCCCTTACATCCTCTCTGGCTTGTTTCTGAGCTCTTGCTATCATACTCTCATTTCACCTGTGGCCTTTCATCTCAAGTCATTGATAACCCATATATAGAGAAGAAAGACCTTCACCTCTTTATCCCTCTTTCTTTCATCTTACCTCTCCTCTATCCGAACCCAGAGGTCATTAAAATGCCTGTGCCGCTGTTTCTTCTGCTTATTCCTCCTCTTTTTCTTTAGCATTTTTCTCTCAGATTTCTCCAGAACCTCCAGGCTATCTGGTGGCAGAAGCATGTGGGGTAACAGATCCTCCTCCAGAGTATGCCCCTGACCCTCCTCTTTGTGAGGAAGCTCGTGCAAGAAAGGTTCCAGCTGAGGAGACTCATCGTAATGGTCGTCCAGCTCTGGTGAGACGGGTCCAGATGATGATCGCCTAGAGGATGCACATTACAGTAGGGTAAGATGCTTTAGAAGGAAAGAGAAATGGGGTTCGTTGCATGTCACTTTTATAATAAAATCATCAACTTTAATCTTTAATCATCTTTAATCCTGCCAAGGATGGTGCCAAGCCTGTCTGCAAAAGAAGAAGAGTAGTTGCCCTGCCATAAGCAGAAAACTGGGGATACAAGGCAAGAAACCTTATGAAGATTATCAGATGATGTTTGCCTGTCCAAAGCAAAAGCAAAAACTTGAAATCTTTTATGCTGAAAACACACATTTTTGTGGCTGTTTGGATCAAATCACGTCAGACAGAAAGAGATCATTGTTGAAGAACTCATCAAGTACGGCGAACTATATGAGCTCCAATTAACAATGACCATTAATGGCCTACCGTGGATACGAAGGTGATGCTCGACTATACTGGCGGTGAAGCCGGTGTTGGTTTCACACTGCGGCGTCACCACATTTCACCCGGCATATGATTGCTTGGAGGGCCTTACCATAAATTGAACTTTTAGGATGCACCAAAGGATGAAACAAACTCTTACAGCCTCTGTGCCTTGTCCAAGGATATTGCCATGGACAGCAAAGAATGTAAGGACAAGGTCTGCTTTGCTGTCACAGGCAAAATAAATATCACATTTGCCTCTGGTCACTGAAACATGGCATTGTATTCTCGTAGGAGAGTCTAAAAGTGCTGAGCAAAAGTAGCAAAGTCCTGAAAGTATGTTAGAGTGTTTTTAAACAGGTCAGGAGTTTATTCCACCTGACAGTCCTGTTAAAGAGCCTGCCAATAAAACTTTAACATGACAGTTTAAAGTGAATATTTGATCATAATAAGTAAATGGCAGAGAAACACCCAAAACAAGCAGGAGAAATACACTTCCAAATCAAGAGCAGAGCGAAGCAGAGCAAAAATTTGTGTATTACAAACAGGTCTCCATTCTTCCTCCATTCAGGATGCAATGGAAGGACAAAAAACTAAATACAGTCTAAGACTTAACATAGCTTTCTTTTTGTGGAAGAACAAATTACAAGTTGGGAAGCATGACAGAAAAACCTAAACTCTTCTTTTTGATACTATTTGACACTAGTTTTCCTTTCAAGACACATTAATCCCCATGAATAAACCAATACTGGTAACAAAGAGAGTAAATGCACTTAGACCTGAACAACTGTGATACTGTGATGTCAGATATATTAATGAAAAGTCCAATAATAAACTGTTATACATGGATATAACGAAAGCTGTCTGTTCGCTCATAACAACATCAAGGTAGTATATGAACAGGTTAGATGTGGGTTCACCTCAGGCTCATAATACCGTATCAAACACGGAGGCTGTGTGTGAGAAAGTAGAATTATCTATTCATTCACTCAGACACAGGAACAAGAACACAGATTTAAAGCGAGATAACCACCCTCAGTGTGCCAAGGTAGACTGCACTACATGCTTCACAGCAGGAGGTGAGAACCCTACTTAAGTTGGCCTTTTCAACACCACTTCATTGGTGGCCAGCGGGGAATTTGTGACACTTATCTCCCAGTACAATCTAAGCTGAAACAAGAGAAGACTTGCAAAAAGCACACAGGCGGGGAGACGTTACCGAAAACACCATATAGTATATGAAAAACTGCATCAAAAAGCTGCGGCTGTCTCACGGTCCAGTCCCGTTAAACGTACTGCAGCATGATGATGATAATTAGACTGAAGCAAACTCACCGGTTTATGGGCTGCCCAGCAGGTGTGTGCTCCACCTCGTATCCCTGGCGACGAAGGACGTCAATAACTGTGTTGTTCCCCAGAAAGTGACCTGCAGCCAACAAGAAGAAAATGATAAATTTGCTGTTCTGAAAGGAGATGATGAGCTATTTCAAACTAAAATAAGCGAAACATTGTCAGGACA
This sequence comes from Oreochromis aureus, assembly GCF_013358895.1. Lineage (NCBI taxonomy): Eukaryota > Metazoa > Chordata > Actinopteri > Cichliformes > Cichlidae > Oreochromis > Oreochromis aureus. Next base: position 41,328,435 of record NC_052948.1, on the reverse strand, counting down.
GCACCGATGCAAGCGACAGCTCTGTTAGTTCTCTTTCTCGTTTAACTTAAGAGTAAAACAAAAAGCAAGCCTGATATCACCAATCAAAATACACATACGCATACATTTATATATCTGCTTCTGTCATCATTACAAAACTTATGATTCCTACATAAGTAAGTTCAGTGTTGCTTTTCTCTGCATCGCCTATCCACTTGTCATTACCTCTCCTTTTCCCTTTCCTCTTCCACGTCCTTTACTTCGAACTTTCTTCCTCCATTCTTAATTAATCTTCTACCCTCCATATTATACCTCTTTTCTTCCCTTTCCATTTTCTTCTCTCTGCTCTCCTTCTTTCTTATCTCCAGCTTCCCCTCTATTCCTTTTTTCCCCTCTCATTCTCGTTGTGACCCTCTCAGCTAGGTGAAGTAGGGGCATTGAGGCTTCAGGTTGCCATGTCAAGAGGTCTCCATTCTTCCTCTCACTCTGACAAAAGGGAGCAGGGGTCCATTGTTTGGGCCTGCTCAGCCGTGGCACCACAGAGCTGTGTAAACAATGAGCCCCAGCACTTTAATCTGGCCTAGAGCCATCGATAGAGAGAGGTTAGCCTGGATGCACTATGGGTGTCGTGATGCTGCCCAGAGACTTGGACTGAATGCTGGTTAAAACAATGTCACATTATGTCCCAGCCATAGAAAAAGGCCAGAGAAGGGACTTCTACAATGTTTGCATATGATCTGCTAGAGTAAAACAGTTAAACGATTTGTCAGTGTGAATTTTGTGAGTTTAGTCTTAGTCTAAAAAGTAGTCTTTTTGATCCCATGAGCTCTTTTTTCTTCTAAAGCTTTTCTTTTTCCTACGCTACAAGCTAACTGTATATTTCTGATGTATAAACAGAAAAAAATACCATTAATTATGTTTTCATATCTTATGTTTTCTCTGTCTTAAGGGACATTTACCTAATTCAGGTTTGCTAAAAGCTGTAGGAGAAAACCCGCTGTTGCCACACAAAAAAAAGACATTTTTGTACTTGTGCAGTAATCATTAGCATGGTCGGCTAAATATCCAGAAGCCCTTAAACTCACAATGAGAGCTGAACCAGAACGAAACAGAGACAGAGACACTGTTTTCCAGCTTGCCCACGTTTAGAAACAACTCAGCGTGATTTATGCAAGTATACGTCAGGGGATTAAGGTGGGATAAATGGAGCTGTTGAGCACAATATAGAGCCATAGAGAGGTGGGCGGACTTCAGAACTTCAAAGGAGCACAATTCACACACATACGTAAGCACACGCAAGCACTAAGGAGGTAAGCCATCAATTCTGTCATGTCCCCAAAGGCCAGTGTGTTCATGGGGAGTGAGAGCGTGTTTGACAAGATGAAAAAAAGTAGAGTTCATTTATTCCTGAGTTTAAAAAACTTTTTTTTTTAAATCCTGTGGCACAAGAAAATAAAATAGAAAGTGACATTTGTGTGCTTTAAATAATAAACTTTTCTTTTTTAATAACAAGCTATCTTATCAACATGCAATCAATGCTTTAAAGCAGATTTTAGGCCATGCTTAATCAATATAATAGAAAACACGAGTGGTGAGACTTTAAACTTTCACACGCCTGTTTCAGAGGGACATTTTTATTTTAGGCATGCTTTTGGATGCAATGCAGCAAACCCTTCACACAAAGACCATTTTATAAGTGTTCCATTTAGCATGAAACATGGGAAACTTGCACTCTAATGGTGCGCCCAACTCATGAAATCACAAACAAAAACAAAATGTAGACATCTTTGATTAAAAATGATTGATGCCCCAGGAAAAAGGTATAAAGTGGGAAAAGAAAATTATGTGTTAGGCCTGGATTTTGATGAAATATGGGCTCTGTATGCTGTACATTTGGCCACTGGCATGAACCTTATGGCTTTAACCTTATAGGCTATTTCTTTTGTAGATACTAGTTTCATTTGTGTTATGTTGATGTGAATTGTCCAACAGTAACAACATTGCTCATTAATTATATTTATTTTAATTAAGAGAAATAAAATCTAAGATTCTTATGTTTGGATTCATTTCATTTCAGTACACTTTGTGCCTTTTGATGATAAGATGAAGCAATATTTTCACTAATTTAATGAAACAAGTTAGCCTACACGAACTTAACAAAACATTCAAGGCCACACCCAGTTGTAAGCATATACCATAAAATATGATTCTTCAGTAAAAGCAAATTCTTCTTAGTATGTGTAATTTGTATGGATAAAAAATTACTAAAGTTACCAGTGCCCTGTATAATGTACCCTGCTCTCACCCTGTGACTCCTGGGATAGGCTCCAGCCCCCCAGCGATCCTGAATTGGATAAGTGGTTAAGAAAATGGAAATGGGTGGATGGACAGAAAGAAGGAAGGCAGTGTTCTACTGCATAAGTGAGAGATAATATCTAAAGGTATCAACAAGCAGAGCTCCACTACGGCTGTCTCCAGCACAGTTTAACTCCTGGTTGTCTCACGCTAAATCAAAACAAACATATCTTTGTACCATAGTTATAAAAGCTGCAAATGTTGTTGTTTTTTAAGAGTCTACTAGCTCATCGTGTTTTTCATTACTAATTAAGTTTAGAGTTTTCTAAGTTAAGGTGTTGTTACGTGTTGTTTTTTGGTTGGGTACATAAGCAGTAGTTTATATTTATAGGGTCCCATTCAAAACAGAGCTGCAGGCTGCCGCCCAGCATACAGCCCACGCCACAGTTTTAAGAGCACACTTCTAGAATAACATGTGTGACATCTGACATATATTTCCACTGATTATTCATTTAGACCAATTTCATACATTTTACATTTATGAAATTGGCTCAAACTTTGTGCCCTATTGCACAATATATTCACTGTATGGCTTATTTTGTACCACTGAGAGGGGGGAGATGGTACAGATAAAGACCTGTGACCTGAAAGCTTTCATTCACAGCTAACTTCCTTCATGGAGCTACATGCATACATGATTGGACCTCTGAGTTGGAGCACCATGGACCAGTTCATGTTATGGTTATATAAAAGTGACATCTTTTATAATCGTCTACCAGCAGAGTCTAACAATAAACATAAAAACTAAAATCTTTCAAAGCACTCTTTAAACCTATCTTATAATATTGTGTCTGAAAGCTGTTACAGGGTAGTCATTTGCATTGTTGCAAAGACTTTTGCTGGAAAGATGAATACATCAGCTGCTAGTCTAGTTCTTACATCCACTTTCCCACACTGTCAAACTCAATGCCGACATCCTTGCTCTAGTCCAGTCATTTTCTTGCCTGGTTTCTATAAGCCAGTTAGCCTCCATTCTGTGTGCTGTAAATCTCACTGCTCATTTGTCATTCTGCCATTCAGGCTCTAATTTGTTCAGCCCATCTCCACCTCACCATAGTCACTCAAAACTCTATACAAACCTCCATCTTCACCTGCACCACCACCAGCGTCTAAACTCCAAAGGGTCCTGGCCTAAATCCTATCGTAGCCGAGACTCTGTTCTGTTGTGATGGGTCATCTGAGTCTCATCACCAAATAGAATAACTGAATTCTGTATCTCAATAAATTATGTTTCTCTTTATTGAACTTTTATTATGATATTGAGATAACATGACTTTCCTGGTTGACACATGATTAACCGATCATCAGCAAGTGTGAGCATCTCTGTATAAGCAATAGTTTTGGCAGTTTGGTGGTCTGGAGCATGTGCGTTAACATAATGGGTTAATGTGAGGCCACATAATGTCACAGTCTTCCCTGCAAATTCATCACTAACGTCATAGTGTGCAATGCTCAGAGAAGCTGCGAATAAACCAGGAGCTACATCTCAGCATCTCAAAACAGTTAGAAAAAGACTGAACAGATATGGCTCGTTTGGCATGGTTGCCAGGGGAAAGGCTCTTCTCAAAAAAAAGAACGTGGCCTGATGACTTAGGGATTACAAAGTTGCAAATGAACAAACAACCACACTTCTGGTAATGATTTTAGCTTGTTTTGCAACCACAGGACCTGAAGTCTAGGGCTAAAGGCTAAATGCAAGGCAATCTATCTGACAGCTAAAGAATGGTGAAAATTTGGTGACATAGCAGATACCAAGCACACCAGCAAATCTACAGAAGAAACACGGGCAAAACAAATCAGGTTTGTTGCAATGACCCAATCAAAGTGAGACCTCATGAGTCCTGTGGCAGGACCTTGAGAGAGGGATATGTGAAGAAATATCTGCAACCTTTAAGGAACTGAATCAACACTGTAAAGAACAGTGGTCAAAATTCTTCCACAACCATATAAACGACTTAGAAAGCCATACAAAAAAAATGATTACTTCTTTATTGTTGCTAAAGGAGGTGCTACTAGCTAGTTACAAGCTAGGTTCTACATGCTAGACTCTGCAGTCCACAGGAGCTTTTCACGTGACTTTATGTGTTAACTGTGAATATTTGTCTGTAACATGAACAAAATACATTTTTGCTAACTCTGTACTAAATCAGAGGAAACCCAGAAAAGAACCACAGCAGTATTTGTCCTTAAACACTTATCCAGTTTTCAGAATCAGTGTGTCAAATTATTAGAACATATGGTAAGCTTTAAATACTGTTCCTTTTCCATACACATCAATATTTACATTACAACTTGTAACTAAGGCTGAAGCAGCAGTTCTCATAACATTACAGCATGCTGGATAAACAAACTCTACATGTATAGGCACCACTGAGGACATTCTGCCCTACATAGCCTTTTCTTTCTGTTTATGTACACATGTTCCTTGCTAGTCAGCTGGACCCAGCAGCCCATAATCATGACCGCTGAGCACTGAATAAAGCCTTTTACTGAAGACGATGACAATAAGATATCTGATGTGTGGAGCGTTTGGTTTGCTTCTTTCGGGAAGATACTATTATTGCCCAAGACGTAGAGCCACAATCTTTGGCTCGAATGGTCATTTTCAGTTTTTCTATTCTTGTTCAGATATTTGACACTACAGCGGTTTCCTGAACATCAACTGTGCATAAATTACAGCACAGAGACAAAGAGAGCTATAAAAACAAAGAGATTCAGACTATTAAAATAACAAACTGAATTTCATGATCTGACATCTCTAGGACGTCGGAAGTACTAACCTGCCAAAGATTTTACTGGAAAATCACAGTTTTGGCTCTTTGAGCTGCTAAAAGTTGAGCAAAACCTCACTGCCTTCAACTGTCAAGGAGACTTAGCCATCCATGGAGGCAACAGTCATGTCAAAGGCAAATAACAAGAAAATGACTGGTTATCAACTCACATAGAAATCACACAACCATCCTGGTGTTTTTCAAACAATGCCAGCTCAGTATTAACACACATATCAAGTGTCTGGAAATATGGGCTCTGCTTACACTGCACTTTTTTAATCTCTGGTTAAGTCATAGATTTGCATGTCCTTGACGGACAGTCAATTCCTCCTTGTATTAAACTGAAACCTCATCAGTTATCAGTCACATGCAATTTGGTTGAAAAGAACAGGACACCATTGGAAGTAATATCAAACCACAGACATGATGATTAAACGCTGTCAAGCTAGTTAAGAGTAATTACACACGGTGCCTTGTAATACAGTCTATCAATCTTCACTTTATTATTCTATGATAATTTGTAGATGGATAAAACATTTCATAGGATACAGCTGAAAATACTGGATTTCTTTTTTGTGAATGGTTTGTTTCACTGATTTCAAAGCAGGCTTCACGTCTTTTTTCTTTCTATTTTAAGGAAAAAGCGAACAATTGGTGTACAACCATGAAATCAAAAAAGCTTTACGTAAAAGTTCTGCTTACTTTCAAGAAACTAAAATCTGACTCAAAAGTTTAGATTGGAGCAAAACAAATGAGTATTAAATAATTAATAAATATTGATGCAGTGATTTTTGTTTCTTTTTAAACAAAAAAAAGTTGCAAGAAAGTTGGCGGCAAATCTACTTAACACTTTGAATAAGATGCCTTTATCATGTGATGCCGGTATTCCATCTTACTTTAACTAAAAATTTTTGTAGTGACCACAGAAATAAAAGTACAGTACGCTGAGGGTAATGGGAAATAAAATCACTTTGGGTCATAAAACCAAAGTACTGGTCATATAAAAAGTTCTCGCATAATATGACTTGATATATTGTTAACTAAAATAATAGAATAGTATAATTTTATTGAACAAAACAAGCTTTCTAGTGGCGTGGTCAGTCACTAGTTTTCATCCAATTGAGACCCTGAGAATTTTATAATAGCACATCAAATACCTACCCAGAGAAATGCATAGTTGGTACTAGAGCTACACTGATAACACTGCTGTTGAAGGTGACAGAATGGAAATACATGAAATAACCACTGAGTGTTTAATCTGAATATATCTATACCACAGTGTGATTATTGCAGCAACAGCTGTTGTTCTACATACATGAAACTTTCATAATCTTCCTACAACGCACAAAGTCACAACTCCTCTTATACATTCAAAAGATAAACAACCAAAATATTGCCAAGCAACCGCCTACAAATGACCAATTTGTACCAATTATGCACATATAAAACCATCAAATCATTTTAATTTCACAACAAGTAGAATGCAATTTATATCCAAGGTACTTTTCATGATGCATGACTTTACCATGCAGCCTAGCAACCACCTACTAATGGGCTAAAGCATTTGTTTTTTTAAACATGAACTATGAAATGCTAAAGCATTTCCCTTTATATATATTCGCTTTATAGTTTGACCATTTTTGACATTTAATTTCTATCTACAAAAATTTTATTATGCAAGATATGTTATGATGCCACCATGGTCTAAAATCACAGACCAAATAATCCTGTATCAGAGGCATGCAGAAGATTATCTAATGCAGCCAGCTTGAGGCGCTGAAACTCTTAATGTTAACATTATTCATATCCTTGTGGGCACCGTGATTTTTTTACCATTGGATGAGTCATGGAAAAAAACTTTTTTTGAATGTCAATGTCGTTGCCTGGAATCAATTTAGCATGATGTTACATGCAAATACATGTTGTCATTTTGATCCAAACCCCCTGCAGGATAAGGGTACTCTTTTCGTGAAAGCATAAGAGAGAACGCCAAAACCAAGATAGTTTTGGTTAAACGGATGTGCATACAAGCCAGCAGATTTAGTCCCCACCCAAGTCTCAAGCCTTTTATTGGAGTACACCAACTTTCTAACTGTAGAGTATATTACATTGTAGCTCTAGACTGTTTTATCTCTTGCAAGTCCTTCAAAAACATAACTTACCACAAAGACTTTAAAAACGCTGGGCTCTGTAGCATCAGAGAAGTCCAGCTCAGTGGGACAGCAGTAGAGCTCCACGTGTTGTTTTAGGCAGACTCGACAACATATTACATCATTACAATCAGACCTCGTCCATTCAAACTCCTCCAGGATGTGGTTTTGAAAGAAAGATGCCAGTGATAAGAGAAAGCTGTGATAAACGATGGTTGTGATACGGCTGTAAGAATTTGAAAGACAAGCAGGACTGATCATACACAAGAGAAAGCCACACACCACGTACCTTTATAGAGTTAGACCAAAGAATGCTAACATCTCCACCAATACCAAAACATTTCTCCTTGTACTTCTCTCAGGCATGTTACTGTGTGACAGACAGTTCACTAATAGGCTTAATTCAGTGAAATAAAACAATTTACAATCAAACTGATACCGATCAGGATTATGTAAACAGACACAGCTGTTGAAGTAGAGATGACAAAGAAAAAATGAGACACACGGGGAAGGGAAAACAAAGAGGCTAGACATAAATGCAGACAGAAAACAAGGCAATTCAAGACAGAAGTAGAAAAAAAAGAGCAGATTTATCCTTCTTACAAAAGAAAAACAGATTGCAAAGTAATACAGGAATGTCAAGACTTCAGATACCAGACTGTGATAGCAGAGGACAAGAGCATCCTTTAAGGCCACAGTTTTATAGCTAAAACAAACTATTGAGATTCTGTAGACTGTATCTTGAGGCTGTGCCCATGCAAAGTCGGCTTACTACCACCAACCTGAAAAAAATGAGTGGGGACGAGACAGTTTGAAGCGCTGTGTCAGCTTGGTGGTGGTTTTCAAACAATTTTATTAATCAAATATCTTGAGCTCAAGCTAAACTAGGGAAAACGGAGAATAGGAAATGTGAATTTGAGAAGAGATTACAACTAGACGTGAACTCCTCATTCACATAATTTGGATCAGGAAACTTTTAGGTGCTTTGGAAGAAATCGATTTCGTTGCCTTCATCTTATCTGACACTGTTTGTTACCACCAATTTGTTATTTAATGGTCGGCGTCTCTGTCGCAGACAAGTGTTCGGTCTCTTTATTGTGGATGTTATTTGGGAGAATGTGAGAGAAAGTACATGGAGTTGCATTATTTAGTGCAAATTTGCAGCAACTTTGTTCGCACTTGGAGAATTGATGAAGACGGATCATTAAATGTATTTGTCATTTAATTACTTTGTCTTGCTTTGTGCATTTTTTTGTTTTTGTTTTTTAAACATGAACTATGTTTATAATTAGTGTGACAACCGCTCAAGGGTCTGCAAGAGGTTTTTAAGATTGTGCTGAGCAACTGCAGCTTTAAATTTATGCTGAGCCTAAATGAAAAACAGGGCACATAAGAGGTCTGTGGTGTGAGGTTGTTTTTTAAATAAACCCTCACTTGAAAATTTGTGGTGGCACACAGCACTTTGGAGCCGTGTTAGGGATTACATCTGTCAGGCTGCAATAGTCTACACTCTCTCTCTCGGCGCAGTCCTCATTTTTAGCTCCTTCTGCCAAGACATTAAGGGACTTGAATACACACCGGCTCATTCACTGTGAAAAAGTGATCAAAGTTGGAAAATTCTTTACAAGCGAGCAGTTCTGACAAAATAAACCGGAGCAATGCCAATTCTGAAAGTCCCTACCACTGAATGTCTCATTTTACAAATAAAGTTTCAGAGAATATTTAATAGGGGATGGTGCTGGGCCACCTGTCCACCTACAGCCTGGAACTGAATGAAGTAGAAGTAAATAGCATAAAGTGGAAATATCAAAGTAAAGCTCCTAAAAAACTGTACTCGTCACTTTCCAGTACTTATATCCAGTTCAGCGTCTCAAGCGCCAAGAAGGAGAAAAAACAGTGTGTTTGAATATCCGTGACTGAGAAGGCTCTCTTACTGATATACAGTCTTTGGATTTCTTGTTAAATTCAATTGTTTCTTCATCTGCATGGTAGAGACTTTTTGAAACGGCAAAGTGGGGCAGATGGAAAATTTATGCACAATGAAGACATTTATATAAGAAAGAGAAGGCAATTTGATATATGCAGATATATTCTATTGAGAAAAAGAGAAAGGCTTGGTAAAAGATGCCTAGTTTAAATCACCATTGGAACCTCAATATTATACAAGTTTACACACTCACCAGGTTCACCTAGCTAGTATTAGGTTAGGCCCCCTTTTCCCTTCAGAACTCTCTTAATTCTTCATGGCACAGACTTCCTCATAGATTTGGGTCCATATTGACATGATAGCATCATATAGTTGCTGCAGATTCATCTGCTGTACATCCATGATATAAATCTGCTGTTCTACCACACTGCAATGGTGATATGTTGGATTTAGACCAGGGGTGTCCAACTCCAGGCCTCAAAGGCTGGTGTCCTGCAGGCTTTAGATGTGTCCTTGATCCAACACACCTGATTTAAATGGCTAAATTTCCTCCTCAACATGTCTTGGAGTTCTCCAGAGGCCTGGCAATGAACTAATCATTTGAATCAGGTGTGTTGACCCAAGGTGATATCTAAAACCTGCAGGACACCGGGCCTCGAGGCTTGGAGTTGGACACCCATGATTTGGACTGATGACTGTGGAGGCCATTTGAGTACAGTGAACTCTTTGTCATGAGCTGTCACAGTTTGAGATGATTTGAGGAGACAAGGTTCATTATCCTGTAGAAAGCAACCATCAGGAGATGGATACACTGTGGTCCCAAAGGGATGTGCATAGTCAGCATGCACCACACCATTACACCACCACCACTGGCCTGAACCATACATCCAAGCCAAGATGGAGCCACTCTTCCACCCTACTGTCGCAGCAGAAATTGAGACTCATCAGGCCAGGCATCAGCTTTCCATTCTTTTGTTATCCAACTTGCCTGTTGAAATTGCAGTCTCTTTTCTGTTAGCTGAAAGCAGTGGCATCGTGCTTCAAGGTTCACATCGTGTTGTGTTCAGAGATACTCTTCTGCATACCTTGGTTGCAACAAGGCATACAACAGGCATTTTTGTGCAGAGTATTGGCATCAACTGGGCATGTTCTCTTCTTCAGATCATTGTCTGTAAACCCTAGAGATGTTTATGTGGGAAAATCCCAGTAGATCAGCAGTTTCTAAAATACTCAGACCAGCTCATCTGGCACCAACAATCATTCCATGTTCAAAGTCACTTAAATTCTTCCCAATTATGACGCTTGGTTTGAACTTCAGCAGCTCAAATTGACCACATGGCTGAAACCATATGCAAATGTATTTAGACATGTACAAACATTAAGTTGCAGCCATGTGACTGGCTGATTAGATATTTGAGTTAATAAGTAGGTAAATGAGTGAGTATGAGTATGTAATTATTATTATCCTTTCTTCTGGGTCTGTTTGACCAGTGGTTCACAATCTCATGGTCAGGACACTGGAAGCTAATAAAAAGGTAGACGAGTGTGCTTGTCAGCAAGCACACAAAGCTTTGTTCTGTGTGAGCAACACATACTGCAGACTTTGATGACTGTTATCCTGAATCCAGAAAAGCCAGAAAGTTTTAAAGGTTGTCAAAAGTTATCCGTTTTTTTTACAGCAAAGAATGAAAAACTGTCTACACAACATGGCCAGTTATGTTACACTCTGCCACCAGAATGTATTCCTGGAGGTTGCATACTGTAGCCTCAAAAACCACTTCCTCTCAAACAAAAACAAGACACACACACACACAAACCTCTGCGATCCTGCTGTGAGTCTCTGCTCAGGCTTTCAACTGTTTTAGCCCAGAAAAAAATATACCAAGGGGAGTCGGATGCCCTCTCACTTTTTAAAAAGAATTCCAGATCGTCATTTTTCTCAGATGTTTTCTCGCAGGACTTCCATCTAAAACATGTGGCTTGGAGTGCAATTTTGTGCCTATTTGGTTTGAGTAATCTGCAAGAGCTGCAGCAGTTGTCCAACGAGGCCTGCATATTGTCTTTGATTTAGGTCTGTGTTATAACTAGAAGCAGATCCACAGAACAGAGTATTGTAAAGTCTCACCGGACGTTTGTGACTGTCGTGTTGTCTTTACAATCACAATCATTGTTTTGACGAATTCAAAAGCACTTTTTTTTTCAGACAGTTTCCCAGTTGTTCGTCCTCTGTCTCTATTCACTCTTGTTTTATCCTTTACTACCTATTTTAAAAGATTGTGACGTGCATTGAACTGTGAGCCTGTTTTCCTACATCCTCCAGCTTTCTGATTTTAGCTTCATAAGTAAACATACCCATGTTTAACTTCTGCAGCAGCTAAAGCATCTGAAGCAGCTTGGGCAAAAACTGAAAATGATGTTTTTCTGATTAAAATCTCTCATTCACTCCAGATCTTTTTAAATGCCAAACAGAAGTTATGACCCACAAAAGAGTAATTTCAGCACATGTTAATTAAAACCATACCATCTTAAGCTGATTATTTTGTTCTTTCTGCATCTTTAGCAGGAGGACAGCAGCAATGAGTTTTTCAAAGCTCCCTCCTTCCTTCATTTTCCTAATGCTTATTACATAAAACTCACTCATTTATCAAGTCGTTCATTTTAGGACTCTAATGAAGCTAATGACTATTTGTACTCTATTCAACTAAAACAGTAGTTCATTAACTTCCTTCCTTCTTTGCACAAACAGTATTGTGGGAACATTGTAAGACCAGAAATAATCTTTGAGAGGATGCAGATGTAAAACACAAAATACAAATGCATTTGTTATGGAAATGACATCAATCAAGTATTTCTACAAAAAAAGATGAGCACATGTTCGGGCAGGATAGGTCGTCCAGTTCCGTAGGCTATACTCTCACAGGGAGTTAGAGGACGGCCCCTCGCTTCAGAGTTTGTCTGTGTTTACTCTTCTTTCCAGATAAGGTGATTTCTACTCCCCAGCTTCGGTATGCCTAACCTTCATACTTCTGCAGACGTAAATAGAAGTTGCATAGGCAGAGGTTCCAAGATCACCCACAGTGTCAGGTCCTAATGTTACAGAAAAGAATCCCCTGAGCATAATCTTTTAAGGCCTCCCCCAAATAGTAAAAGCTAGAGTGACCTACATTTCTTCAGCAGAAATAATCTTTCAGCAATAAACGGTCAGAGAAATATCATCAGTTAGACATGTTAGTAAGGTACAGCTCCCTTGTTCAATCATGAGCAAAGGTAACCTCTCTGAGTGCCTCGTTTATCTACTCTCTCCCTCGCTCGGTTACTCTGTCAGCTCTGGCATGTGTTTGAACTCTTACTTAATCCCACAGACTGCAGATAAAAATTGAGAAGCCACTGTGACATCACCCATTGGTTAGTTAAGTCCCATTGTGACGCCTTAAGGTCCCAATCCGCAGACCTAGAAACCAGCTGGCAAGCCCTTGGCAGCCACTTGTTTCTAGGGAAAAGTTTGTATTCCCCGACTGGTTGGTGAGTGGTTGCTCGCTGTCTGTGAAACTTAAAGCTCCAGTTAGACCTAGAGATCAGTCAGTGAAACCCTGGTAACATCTGGTTGCTAAGAAAACATCTGTGTTCCCCAGACTGGTTGGAAAGTGGTTGCTGGCAATCTCAAAATGAAATAGGTCACCAAAAGACATATGGTGCTGCACCAAAACCCTGCTGGCAAATGCTTGGCTGCTGACAGGTTGCTGCTGTCACTGTAGCTTGCATGGAAAATTCTGACTTGTACAACAAGTCAGTATAATGAATAAAGGAAACAGAGACCATTTGCTTTAAAAGTAAAAGGTGCACGTTTTGAAACATCTTGGTTGCAGCAGGAGGGGAACAACTTTTACTTTGAAGGTGAACATTCTCCATTTCTCGTTTGTGTTGCAGTAGTTTCACTACCACTCGGCCAGTAGTTGGCAAGCATCTTTGATTCTAACTATGGGCAACCATGGCAACATAATCAAAACCATCACAAAGAGGTTTTTGGTGCTACATGCCAGCAATAGCCAGCAACCTCCAGCAAACACTTGCCAACCAGTTGGGGTAATACATTTTCTTTCGCTAACAACCAGAGGTTTCCAGGGTGTCCTCTACCTGTCTCAAGGTCTGTGTGACTGAAGCCTGAGCTGTGAGTTTTTGCCATTTTCATGTTTTGAAATCAAGTTAGACCCAAATTAATACGTCTCCTATATTGTTTTCCTACATTGAAGCCAATGTAGCATTTTCCCACAGATTACTAGAAATAAAACAGACTTCATTTTGCACCCGGTGGAGTTGCCCCCTGTTGGTCATTAGCAGGAATCCAAGTTTAAATCACTTAGCCTTCACTTTTGACCTGGAAGTTACGTCCATCATTTAAATACAGTTTAGGCGTATGCCTTCCTGACTCTCACTTCCATATTTGATAGCGGAAGCAGGTTTAGGTTACACATCTGACACCAGAAGTCGGGAAATGAAAAAAATGAATCAGTGCAAGAAGAGAATATTAGTGTATTATTCCTGCGAGTGACACGTTTACCATAAACATTTAATTTTTAACGTTATTAACAAAAACTATGAACAAGAACATTATTACAAAGACTATTTAAATTTGAATTATAAATGTGGTTATTTCAGGACTTACAATTAAAAAAATATATCATAATTTGTTATTTTGTTGATTGCATGAACCATTAATCTTACCGTAATGTACAGGACACATAAAGCTAATCTAAGCCAGAAAAGAAGTTACCGAGGTCAAACCCTGCTTTGCTTGTTTGAATGTACAGAGTCACCATACAGCCAGAGACAGCCTCATTCACACAGAAACTGTACATGAGAAATCCCCGCTTTAAAAATATTCATTAACTCCACAGTGAGATAGAGAATGAGGGAGTGAAAGATCACCTCACGTGTTTCTCTGTCTTTTCATATCTTCATACCCTACAGGCAGCGCTCTTTTATGTTTCGCCCTAAAATGAAAGAGGACAGCTCCTTCATAACAATTTCCACTCAAAATCATCAATAGATGCACTGCTGCTAAAGATATCATTTCCCTTTCCTCTTTTATATAGAAGCGAGTTACCTCTGGTCCAAATGAAAACCGAGCCTCTGGGCAGGCATGTAAAAAGCCTTTTCCAGGTGGATAAGGAAATACTGCTGAGTTTGAATGAGGTCAGTGGGTGAGGAGTTCAACTCTTTCAATAAATCACAGCAAACTGTTGTGACAAGCATTTAGTGCTGCAGCCGAGAGAGAAGTGTGAGCTATAGGAAATATGTCTTTCAAGTACAGAGGCTGAGGCCTTTGGACCAGATGACTTCAACAAAATGTATATATTTAGGAGCGTTTCACTCAGCAGCTTAACAAGCAGTTAGTTACCCAGAGGGGCTGACAGGTTTATCGCTCTTTTATCCTCAAGGAAGAAGACATTGGATGTGCTAATGATACATTACACATTGTGGTATCTTAACATCTGATCGCTAGAATGTTTTGTCTTTTAATCTGGGCTGAATTTAATATTAAACATGCAAACAGAAACTACACACAGTTTTAAATAATAAGTAAAAGTCTGTCTGACTCAAAACAGCTAGTTGTTCCTCTCTTCTGACACGAAACGTCATCGAAACCTGACACGTCCGCCTCCTCAGATTAGTTTTTTAAAAAACACCTGATAGCTGTTGTTTTATTCTATCAAACGTGATTAAATATCTTACAGATAATTTCATTTACAAAAAGTCTCTTTTACCACACACAGTATCATCATAAACTAAACCTTAAAAAAAAAAAAGTTTAGGCATAAAGGTGTCATTCAAATTTAAATCCGGGATTTAATCCAGGATTGGCAGATGGTCCGGCCCTGGCTGCCTGTTTCCCTAACCGGTGTGTGGTAGGTCTGGTCTGGATTTTAATGGTGTTGGATGACATGTGTGTACTTGTGTCAGCGACTACCCCAAACAGTTGTAAACTGGCTGTTTATGAGTGTGAGGTTGCTGTGAAAAAAGCACCATATTTTTTTTTACTTTCACACCATCTGAGTGAGAAAAACCAAAGGGGCAGTGGCAGCGGTGATGCCGTGCATACAGTAAAACACACAGCAGAGATCTGAGCAGTGTATGTGGAAGATTTAACCTGGAGAAATCTCTAGTCAATCCTATGAATCTACCATTTTATGCATGTAGGGGCAGTAAAGGCTTAGTTTATTTACACAAAAAAGTGTTGTAACAACAGTTATAATGTACTGCTTTTCAAATGAGCTGAATATGGTTTGATTACAGTGTGTGGCAGGACCATAAACTATAGATTCTGCATCAATTTGTTTTAACTCTTCATCACAACTATATTTACATTGAGGGAAATATTCAAACCTATGTTTATATGGGATTGGCACGGTGGTTAGCGCTGTTACCACTGGGTTCAAACTTACTGACTCCACAAGTCTGAATGTTATCACTGTGCCAGTGGTTAAGTCCTGCCACAGACCAAAGCATGCTTTGTTAGCTGGTGACTCTAAATTGCCTGTAGGTGTAGATGTGAGTGTCAGTGGTTGCTTCGTGCCATATGATTAGCTGGCAACCTACCCAGAGTGTACCCCATCTCCCATATGACTGTCATCGTATCTGCTAAACCTAATCCTAATCCTACCCTGCACTTTGGGAGAGCAGCACCAACCATTGCCAGCAAATAATGCTTTAAAATATTAAACTAAAACAAATACCTGAATCCCAAATATCAATTGAGATGATCTAAAATATAACATTTATTATTTTACATAATTGTAAAATAATAACTGTATCATTATCACATCATAAAATAACTAAAAAAAGCTTCTGAGTTATTCACAGTAAGACGTGTCCACAACATAAGCACGTTTATCTTGTTGGCTTCAATCTATTTTTGTGTTACAGCACTTATATGTCAATAAAAGCCACATAACTTCACTGTTAACATAAAAACTGATATAAAGTAGCAGCTGAAAATGGTTAGTGTCACACTACCATCTTAAAATGGTAGTGGGATTTAGATTCACTGTTATGTCCATTGGCTCAAGAGGGCTCCAATTGGAATATGCCAGATATTTTCTTATTATTTAAGTTGCTTTTAAATAGTTTGGCAAACAAATGCATTATAAATGTGGCTATGTTAGTACCCTCTGCTTATGTTGAAACTAGAGGACTCAGCACAGTTCATTAAGGGACTCCAGTACCAAGAGCAACCCATACACTGACTTGTCAAGGTGCTTTGTGTGAGTTATGAGTTCATGTCAACTTCTGTCATGAGTTGCAGCTCATGAGCCAAAACATCCATTTATTACAGCCGTACCCACAGTACTAAACAGCTCACTAACCAAGGGGTATTCGCTTTAGCAAGGCTGTACCAAGCTAAATAGCAAAAGATCCAAAGTCAAACCTTAATTGTCTGTGAAAAGAGTCAAACATTTCAAAGTACAGTAACCGTTAGAGCCTGTCAACCACACTGGCAATTACACTGCCGCAAATATTTAAATTTGTGGTTTTGGAGCAGATTTTCAGGAGAATCATGGCGTGCTAAGGAGCTTCAGGCTGAAACATGGATGTATTCAAGTTCAGCCTGGAAAAAGAAAAAAATCTGAGAGCAGGCAGAACGTCGCTCTCGGCCTTTAGCGATATGTAAACACACCATTTTATTAAAGTCAAGAGTGCCAGGGTATGGCAGAGATTATAAAGGGAACAAGGGTTCAGATTGTATACATGGATTGGGTTACTGTACCTATGGAGCGGCGCAATAACCACTTCCATATGTCTGTCTGAACATATGGCACGTTTTCAACATCATCATTCACGTTGAGTGATGGGCGTGGTATTTCAGACAAACAAGTGAGGGGAAAAGACAAATTTCTAGGAGGTATTTACTTACAGTACAGTAAAGAACAAAGTTGTGACAGGATAGCTGTTTAGCTACGCAAAGTAAAACCGGAAAAACCTTTATAGTTTTACCATTATGGTCAAGACAAGGGCACGATATATTGAATCCTATCGCGGTTAGTCTAAAATCACTGCTCTTCTAGGGCTAAAGAACTGGCAAATATTATATGTACACCATTATGAGTTATGTTGTTAAAAAATTTAAAAAAAATTTAAAAAGGCAAATCACTGAAAGCTGGCTCAAATCCCACTATAGTCAAAACCTTTTTATTGACATCTTTTTGTATGAGGATGACAGGAAAGACTGGGGCAATGTCTCTGTTACTCTAATAACCCTGGTTTTTATGCTTTAGCAGAAAGATGGGGCACTAAGCATGACACAGGGTACTTTGTGCTGCAGGTGTATGAAATGTTTTTCTACCTTAAATTTTCTCATAACAACCAGAACTACTGGGTGGTCACAGAGGTCTGTGCACCATGAATGCGACTCTGTTATAACTGGCTCTTATCGCTGCATCTCTCTTCAAATCTTTATCCACAGTACTCTGTGAACTTGCATTAACAGGCAGTTTGCACAAGGAAAAGAAAAAAGGCCTCTAGACAACAAAGTGTGAGGTGGGAGTAAAGTGAGACACAGCCAGTGAAGGGCGAGAGTGTGTGTATGTGTCTGCTCCATTGGGCCTTAAAGTGTAGTGTGAGGTACTGACCAGCGACCGCTACTGTTTGTTTGACTGCTGCCTTCCTGACCACTATTCTGACCAGACTGCTGAAAAAACTAAGTTTATCTAACAGTGAAAGCTGGGATGCAAACCAATCACAGGCCACATTCTGGTGAATTTGAACATGAGTGTGAAAATGATGACAAGAAATTAAATAACAATTTCTCAGTTGACCAGTCAGTTTAGCCCCTACAGCTCAGTTCAAGTAAAAGACTTTGGCAGGGCCTCGTTTTCCGCCCACGTGTAACAAAGCAATTCTTTCTTGGTGTAAAAATCAGTGTGTATGTGTTCCTGTTTTCTCAAAGAACATGGGAAGTCATTAAAGGTGGGAAAGCATTTTACTCTAGTGTGTGACTACTGTCCATTCATGGATTTTTTTTCCCGCACAATGTAAAAACACCAAAATACTCAGATAATATGGCTCACACAGTCAGAGATAACAACTGTCAGTCAAATCCAGTGCACGATTGTTCTATTATGACAGAAGGGATACATATCTGCACAAAACTTTTACGGGTTCCTTTGACTATGCTTCTCCTAGTTTGGCTTTTTCACCAGCCAGTTTGATAGTTATGCATTGCTAATCCTGGAATTAATCCCCTTTTTCCTCCAGAAACCACCTTAATTCTCCATGGCATAGATTCAACAAGGTGCTGGAAACATTCCTCAAAGACTCATGTTGCCATGATAGCATCACATGCTGCAGATTGGTTGGCTGTGCATTCATGAATTCACAGAATGCATTCATGCATTTTGTGTTGTGTTCATAAAAGGATAGACATGGTCAGGAACAATACTCAGGTAGCCCTCTGGTTTGGAAACACTACCTTCTGAATGTTGTGGCAGAGATTGAGACTCCTCAACAATTTTTTTCAGTCTTCCATCGTCTAATTTTGGTGAGCTCGTGTGAAGTGTAGCCTCAGTTTCTTGTTCTTAGCGAACAGGAGAGGCACCCGGTGTGATGTTCTGCTGCTGTAGCCAATCTGCATTAAATACGTGCATTTAGAGGTTCTCTTATGCATACCTTGGTTATAATAAAGTAATTATTTAAAGTAATGTTGCCTTGCTATCAACTTGAAGCATTCATAGCATTCTTCTCTGGCATCTGGCATCAACAAGGCATTTTTGTCCAGAGAACTGTTGCTCGCTATTTTCTCTTTTTAAGACAATTTTCTGGAAAACCTTGAGATGGTTGTGTGAGAACATTCCAGCAGATCAGCAGTTTTTTTGAAATGGTCAGACCAGCCCGTCTGGCACCAACAACGATGCCACATTCAAAATCACTTAAATTACCTTTTTCCCCATTCTGAGGCTCAGTTTAAACTTCAGCATGTCTATATGCACATATCTGCCTAAAAGCGCTGAGTTTGTGTCATGTGACTGGCTGATTAGACTCAGTTTGTGCCATGTACTACCCATCAGTTCTAGAAAAAAAATTCAGCTTTTCTGGGACTTCTGTCTCCTCTTACTTAAAAATTGTCTTTGCTTTCTCTATCTGAACTTGTTAAGGTGCTCTGACTACAACGCTTCTAATCTCCTTTGTAGAAGTGCCCTTCAGACCTAATGAAGTATACCTAACAAAGTGGCCAGTGAGTGAATTGTCTTGCTGACAGACAAACAGACAAACTGTGTTGATTGTGTAAATAAAAATTAAAAATAAAAAAACAGCCATATTTCCTCACCACAGCTAACTTTGTACTATATTAGAATGTTAATGCTGAACTAGTTATTTTAGGTCATTATTTTATTTCCAGTGTACTTAAGTTGTTGTGGCAATAAAGCTTACTGAAAGCAAAAATGAAAACCCTCAACAATTTTCCACATAGGTCAGTCAGGAATCTGCAGGCCGACCTCTGCACTCGAATGGGATCATTACTCGGGAAAAGAAATATTTCAAATATGTTACTGCTGTTTCAAAAAGCACAACTCTAATTCCTGTGAATCAAATTTAATCTAAAGTTAACCTTATTCATAATCATAGCTTACCTAAAGCTATCAGCATGATAACTAAATGGGAAGAAATCACTTCTTTCCCAAATTGTAGTTGCTGAAATGCATCACGCTGCGAGTCTTGTTTGTCTGAAAATGTGGAACATAAAAACCTTTAATCTGTTTAAACATCCTTTAACGAATCAGAGGGACATGATATGGTCAGTGACAAGACAGATCTCACAGCTGATAGTAACAGGGAAACTAAGTACCCTGACATAATGGGCTCCATTGTAGCCGGTGTGAGTGCGTTGGGGTGTGCGGGTGTGGGTGTGGGAGTGTGCTTGTCCTCTGACCCCTCCCGGGATAATTAAGGACACATTTTACCCAGATCAGTTTTGGGTAAAGCTGCTGGTTGGGGCCTGCGTAATATGTGTGTTCTGTGTGTGTGTGTGTGTGTGTGTGTGTGTGTGTGTGTGTGTGTGTGTGTGTGTGTGTGTGTGTGGATCATCGTGTGCCACATCCCATTCCTTGTACACATCGACCTAACCTGCCCTCCATATGTCTAAGACCAATGCTTCTGGGCTGATTGGCCATATCACTTTCACTCACCAGCTCACATGCAGACACACACATGCACAGCGAACACACATATAAGCACACACCCATACATACAAAAGTACACACAGAGGCACACACCTTCAGAGACCAAGCCCTTGTAAAGGCACCTCCTTAGGGGAAAGCTCTGAAATGTACTCCTTGTTAGGCGCTGGGAGTGGGTTTTGTGTGTGTGTGTGTGTGTGTGTGTGTGTGTGTGTGTGTGTGTGTGTGTGTGTGTGTGTGTGTGTGTGTGTGTGTGTGTGTGAGCGTGTTCATCTGCTTTTCCTCATCTGTTTCCTGCAGCAGACCAATAGTCTGTGAAAGCCTCTCTCTTTTTGCTCAAAGCTCACTGCTGTTCTACTCAAAAATGACCCCCCAAAAGTTTACACAGTAACATTACTTAAAAGCAAAAAAACACAAAACAAAACAACAAAATGGGATTAAGAAATGAATACAATTTGGTCCACTCTTCTTATACAGCTCTGTAACTGTATGAAATTAACTGAAACTTTATGACATGCCAAATTCAGAATGTAATGGTACCACTTTTCAATAAGACTCCCCTTATAGATGGCTAATAAATAGTTTATAGATGTGTTATTAATTAATCTGTAAATGCTTTATTTACAAAAATAAGCTGAGTCTTGGAAATTACATTAGAAAACTGTCCAAAATATAATCAATAGATCAATCAGTGATTTAAAACAAAGACAAATTCAAAGGATTGAGAAAATGAATGAATGAATTGGTTGTCCATTTTCAAAACAGAATAAAAAAAGTCTGGCTGATGGACTTATACACACACATAATGCACAGTGAACACACACATACATAGAAGTATGCTTGATTTCTGTTCTTATCACCCTCCCTGTTTTCATTGGATTCTTTTATTAGATGGGTGATACTTATGAGGTTGCTATGTAGTGTTAAAAGAATTCAAAGTATTATGCTGACATTTCTAAATGACTCAAACACACCACAAGTCTGCTTCTGGTTAACCCTGCATTGATAAAATTATGGTTTACAGAACATCTCCTTTAAACTAAACTATTTGGACTCAAAGTTGATAAAGACCATCATCTATCAGTCAGTGAGTTATTCATTCATAGGGCTGATTAGCAGCACCAGTTTCCATAAATCCAATGCAATAACATCCAAAAAAATTTGTTTTTTTTAATTTAAAGACAACAGTAAGTGACATGAATTGCCACTTATATGTAAGTATATATATGTGTGTGTTTCTGGACTCTGCCCTTTCAGTTCTGGGAAAAGCTAAATTCAGCTTTCTGTTCCCTCTTCCTTAATCTCCTTAGGACTGGGCGTCCACATATGTGGACATCACATTTTGAGTTGTCTAGACCAAAATACTAAATTTTGTTCTACAAGTGCCTGATATCCACTTATGAGGACATTATACTGCCACTGTTCTATTGAAATTTAAAGTGCATGTCCTCATATGTGGATCTCATTTTTCTCAGAAACAAAAATCAGGTAAAAAAATAAAAAAAATCACATAATTCTTTGTTTTTACATTCATCAGGTCCCAATCAGTCCAAATAGCAAAGAGCAATTAAAAATGCATGCCATGAAAGAGTTCGGGTCTTAGGAGGTTAAGATGTCTTTGTTTTCTCTACCTGAGTTTGCTAAGCTGCTCTGACTAAGAAGTCTCTAATCTCCTTTGTAGGAGTGCTCTTCAAACAAAACTGGAATTGAAGTCATTATATTAAATGGATAAAAGTAATTATTATTACCGAGCCACCAAGGGAGCAAGCCAATGACCACACTGGAACATC
The DNA here is from genome assembly GCF_013358895.1 of Oreochromis aureus. NCBI lineage: Eukaryota > Metazoa > Chordata > Actinopteri > Cichliformes > Cichlidae > Oreochromis > Oreochromis aureus. The sequence continues at coordinate 41,306,292 of NC_052948.1, read as the reverse complement.
CAGCCAAGCACCCCTGAACCAACAAGCACCCACATCCCAAAGACAGGCAGAAGCATCCAGCCGGGAGCGGGACCATGTCCCACACGGGTCAAGGCTTGGCAAGCCTCAGGCCCAGCCATGCGCACACACACACACACACACACACACATACAGACCATTCACTCATTCAGTCATTTTGAAGGTATTTAAGTATATTTGTGTCCAGAAGTTTTGGTCTGGACTGATGGAAAGATCTCATTACCACTTTACAAATACACAGACACAAAGAAGTATCCATGGGGAAGAACTAGTGGATTTGGTATATTATACGTATATAGCGGCATTTACCGTATCTAACAACACACTAGTAAAACCAACAACCCACACTGCATATTATAAAGCTGATACTCTAAACCAGGGGTCCCCAATCCCAGTCCACGAGGGCCGGTGTCCCTGCAGGATTTAGATGTGTCCTTGATCCATCACAGCTGATTTAAATGGATAAATTACCTTCTCAACATGTCTTGAAGTTCTCCAGAGGCCTGGTAATGAACTAATCATGTGATTCAGGTGTGTTGACCCAGGGTGAGATCTAAAACCTGCAGGGACACCGGCCCTCGTGGACTGGGATTGGGGACCACTGCTCTAAACACTGATCACAGAGTTCACTGTTCATTTTTTTCTGTGTGTATTTTGTATTAATTAGAGAACACCAACCTGCTCCAAAAGCAAAAAAGAAGCTCTTGTCTGGGTGTTCCTCAAGCAGTGCCTTGACCCTCTTGCCCATCCTTTCATTTCTCTTGTAGATGAGTTCCTGTCGGAAGTAGCTGTCTATTTCCTGGGCAGTGGCCTGCTCATTGGGTGGCAGTGTCACATTATTGAAGTTAGGGACCTATAGTTCCCGAGGTAGTTGGCCATGAAAGTAAAACACAGAAGACATGATGTTTTTTTAAAGTTATTTGCAAACCTTTGACTAAGGTTGAATCCATAAAAAATCTGAAATTCTTAAGACATATCATTCAAGGGTTTTTATTTATTTATTTTCTTTACATGACTGATGGTACAATTGACTTAAAAGCCTTTGGACTGACAAAGATCTCATGAGATTGGCAGGAGAAACATATAGCAATGGTGGCAGAGAAAGAACAGAAGTAGCTAATTATGGAGAAAGTGCATCTGTGCGTGTGTGTGTGTGCGCTGGGGGTGTGTGGGGTGGGGGAAGAAGAAGGTGAGGTGGGTCAGTAGGTTAGGGGTGAAAGTAAAAGGTTAAGGGTTGTGCCAGTTGGACAAACCTAAGATCAAGGGGTCAAAATGAATCTAAGCTTATTAGACAGACTGAAAGTTACATAAGATAAGATAAGATAAGATAAGATAAGATAAGATTGTGGATGATCTGACCTGTGATGTGTCATGATTGAAGATAATGGAGTTGAGATCTCCACAGTTGTAGTGCCTGATGAGGTCTTCAGTAGTATATGGGACCTGTAGGCTTCCTGCCCTTAAAGACTCCTGTTGTAATAAAGTCTGGTTCAGGGCAAAGATCACCTAAAATAAGACAGGGATAACCAATTAATGAAAGATTTATTTCTACCTCGCTCTAAGACCCAGAGGTTTTTCTGGGCTCAAAAATATGAAGATCAAGCAAATTAATGTCAATTATATGTGTAAAATATAACTTCTAACAATCAAACAAGCAGCGAGTCAGCAACCTCACACATACATGTGACCATTGGTACGTTCCGGTGTAATTACTGGAATACCAGCAATAAACAGCGCCCTCTCAACTACAAGCCAAATCAATATCTTTGAACAGTTATTGGCTGTAGAGTATGCCACTGCTAAAACTGCCATGCAGCTGAAGAATCCTATAGTTGGGAACCATTTACTGATGACAGTTGTATTCAGGAGGCTTCATTCTGTGACTCTGAGGTTTTATTTCAAGGCCTGCCAAACAAAGAGACAATCAAATTGAGAGTTAAAGATATTCCCAGATCAGCTGTTGAGCAATGCAACACAAAAAAACAAAAACAAAGAAAGAGGATCAAGAGAAACGACAGCACATGTGGCTGTCAATGCAAGACAATGTCAATTATCCGTAAGAGAGAGGAGCTCTGCTGCTAAAAAAACCAAATGTCTGACAAAAGGTGAGAGGATAGCTCACCTAGAGCGGAAAATCTTGAGAAGCAAGGAATCCACATAAGGAAGATTTTTGCTGTGATGATATGTAGTGGTAACTGCCACAGTGGGGAAATGGAGAGGAGCTATCAATTTCAACATAGTGCAGCATGCCTAGCCTTTTAGAGTCCAGCCTGGTTTAGAGTTAAAATGATCCATTATCTGAAAACTATTTTATGTACACTCTTTATAAGATTCTATTTAAAAGTTGTTGAGCTACACTAGTCTGACCGACAGACACAGTCAGCAAACAGCAAACATGTTAAATTTTAGGCAAGACTGGGCATAAAATTCTGATTTACGTGTCCTATTGAATTAACCACTTTAAAAAGGACACTTTTTTCGGCCTGGACCCCTTTCAGCTTTGCAGCACAGATTCAGCTTTTGTGTGAGCATGAAATCAGCCAGTGTTTGGTTAGAGAGCCCTGGTGAGATGAAAGACATATGCACACATGCACATGCAAATATAGATATACACAATTACACATCAGCGCACGCACATGCTCGGAAAGCTGTACAGTCTACACATCAGACTTGAGACAGGGGCTCGTACAGAAAGCACCGCCAGTCACCTCAGTGCATGGTCTCCCTCTGATCTCTCACCACACACACACAGACGCACGCACACAAACGCACACCTTTCACCCTGGAAGCCATTGATCTCAATCCCAATGACAGAAGAAAGTTTTGTATAGTTTATTTGCTTCTCAAAAGGAACAATGAGTCAAAATGAATACGTTTTTGGTTAGCAGCGGAACTATGTAAATTTGTCCACAGTATGTCAGCATGTTTTTGCAATTCACTGTTCACCAGTTTGTGTGTGAAGCCTCAGCTCTTGAATTCTGTAACGATATGCGTATCTGTATGCAAGGCGGACCCGAGCGGCTATTTTTTTGTTATGTTTTTGCTTTTTATGTTCTGCTTTCTAAGGTGCTCCGATGACACTTTTCCCCCTCGGCTTCCCCTTTGTGGGAGCCTCCTTATAGCTGAAGAGAGCAGGAGAGGAGAGCAGCGTGGAGCAGATGCCTTCTTGTCAGGGGGACAAAGAACCCCTCCGTCACCCTCTCTTCTCCTCTCCTCTGTGCTCCCTCCAGCTTTCATCGGCCGCGCATCAAAGTGGAGCTCTGCATATGAAAAGGACCCCCGTCTTTATGCCACGCAAATTAGCCTATCGCCGCCCCTCCCCGACTCATTTCACAAAAACACCCTCACATCTGTGCCATCTCCGTGAAGGAAGGCCCTCATCTGCAGGGTCTCCCCTTTTTCACTGCTCTCCCTTCTCCTCTTTCTGTGCTCGCCATGCCTTTCAGCCCCTTAAATTATGGTAGTGAAGGGAGAAGTAGGAGGAGGAGGGAGCGGAGGTGTGGGTGAGGGGGAGGATCAGTCATATATAGGCAGCTTAAAGTTAAAAAAAAAAAAGTGGGGAAGGAATAAGACAGACAGAAAGAAAACACTAACAAGAAAGTGAGGAAAGAGAAAAAAGAAGTAGAGTGGAGGACTGAAAGAAAGAAAACCTTAACAAATCATTCCTTTCTTTCTGCTGTAATCGTCCTCTTCTCCTACTCCATTGCGGGTCAGCGGGTGCTTTTTCCCCACTCGGCTCCTTTCATCAGGTCCCCCTGTTTCTTCTGCTGTCCCCTAACCCGCCCCCCTCCTGCACACACAGACAGACACACAGACACACCCCTTGCTGATATCAAAGCAAGCGGAGCCAATGAAAGTCAATAATTGTCCTTTGTCATGGAAATCTCCCCTCTTGTGGAGATGGAGTGGGGTGGGTGTGTGCATCTAGAGCAAACATCATCACGGTCAGATTCCCACATGTGGAGATTTGGAGTGTTCAGCGGTCCGGTTAAAAAAACTCTTGCTGCTCTCGCTCTGGAGTTTGGAGTCTTAGTTTAAGGTTTTGAGTTTTGTAGAGTATTGTTAAGGTGTTGCATCTCCTCAACTATTTAGTAAAAATTGTCATTTGGTTGCAAGTGGAGAGATGCTTTAAATGACGTGGAGGAACATGTACCAGAGCCAAATGTTGATTTTCTCTAAAGCAGAGGTGTCAAACATAAGGCCCGGGGGCCAGAATCGGACCAGCAAAGATGCCAGTCCGTTCCACTGGAAGGCTTTTTTGATTTTGAACTTTTCAGTATATTTTCATACGTTTTACAGCTTTTTTCCATTAATAAAGACCCCTTGTCATTCATGCTACACCAAAGTAGTTAAATAATGGATAAACAATTAAATGAAAAGTTCCTGGTATAGAAATATCTACTGAATCATTTGTCTGGGCAATGAGCTACCAGAACCTTTCCTGCAAAGTAGAACTTTAAAAGATACGCAATACTTTTTAGACACAAATAATTTTGCTATCTTGACAAACTAACATTGTCCATTAACGTCACAGATGTGCAGGACTGATAACGTTTGCTCTCTAAAGGTCCCAGTATACCCACCAGGTTGGTGGCTTCACAGCCTCATTCATTTATGCTCTCTGTTATGGCAGCAAAGGTAGCCACTACATTATTTTCCTGATCAGACAACTACATGCGCACTGATATAGGAGGAAAAGAGGTCAAAACCAGAAGCAAAAAACTGTTTTTTCCAGTTTTGTCCACAAAGTATCCTCTTTTCAAACTTTTCCAACATCTCCCTTTGTATAACCTGTGAATCTTTGAGCTTTTCTACTGATATACCACTAAAACAGCAAAAAACAACAAAAACCAAAAAAACACAGTCATGTCTTCAAGCAGGTTACAAAACTTGATAAGTGCACAACCAAGAAATGGCGGCCAGTGACAGCAGATTTGACATCAGTTCACCGCACTGCAGATATAAAATGTCCCTAAGTCCAAAATTAGCATTAGCATTTTATTGTTAGCCACAACCGCTAGACCCTATTTTAATGATAGCACGTGGCAGCTCTGTAATTAATCAGGTAACATGTGTCCAGGCTAACATGTATGACAACTGTTGATAGAGAGTGGGCTGTCGGTCTTTTAATAAGCATCACCAAGTTGATGCCCTACTTTTCATGTGTTCAGCTGCTAGTGAGGGGAGGGGCTGTGAGCCTGTCAGCTTACAGTGGGGCTGCGTAAAGCAGAGTGTCAGCTGGTGGAAGTGAAGACAGCACTGTTGATATCAATACTGCTGCAAATGAGTATCTAATGCGATATGATCTGTACTTTTTCTTTATCAATTAGTATTGGAGTATCAGTGTTTTTTCGGTTTGGTGTCAAAAGGTATCGAAACTCTCAGTTCTGGCGACAAACCTACTCAGTACTAATGTGATGGCACCATAAATAAGTCAGCACAATTAATTCCATAACACAGGAATAATATAGGAATAGGAATCGTGTCACAGTTTAGAGAAGGACCTCTTTTGTATCCAGGGAAAGACAACGGCACAACAGCCAGCAGCGTTCAACACTGGTCTGCTTCATGTTACTTTATGTTCAGTATATTTCAGCCTTAATGTTGCCGTCATAATCACCATAACCATAACAAGCAAAGATAAGATGACTTTACGTCTTTAATCTCGCCAACAATGTCATCAACACATTTGGTCTGTATATAAATATATAGACTATGTAAACTATACGAGAGGTCATGTCATAATATGAATCTGGCGTAATGTGACCAACATGTAAACACCAAGATATATTCCTTTTATGGTAAAGCCTCCAGCTAATTTATGCTATTCTGATTGTAAGAGCTGGCACTGAGATTTAGTGAGTGTTTGACTAGTTTAATTTTCAGCTCGGCTTTAATGAGACACTAAAGATGAGCATGTGTGCTGGTGCGTGCAAGCATCTTTGTGGTTTTTTGTGATTTTTCCAAATATTCTGTTTTTGCGTGCCTAAGTGAGCAGAAAAAGCATATGGTGTAACACGTGTTTTATAAAGTAGGCTATCCACACTGCTGACAAACCATGTCCTCAGACAGATGCGCGCGCACACACACAGAAAGAGAGAGAGAGTGAGACAGAGAGATCTTCCAGGCAATCTCCCAAGTACAAATGAAGACTCCCAACAGCTCCTCGGTTTCCTACTTACTCTGTGATGCTATCACAGTAATACAAGTCTCCTTTTCTCTTTATCATACACGCACATAAAGAGACAGAAACAGGCACTGAGTATGATTTATACCAGAAACAGTAAGAAAAAGGTTCAGACCAATAATAGAGAAGAAAACAAAGAAAAAAGGGAGAGAAAAAGAAAAGTAGTGAAAAGACTTTCACTACTGATGTTATCAATGAAACCTCAGGACGAGAGTATAGACGAAGACGAATGTAGACAGAAGTAGGCAGAGACAGGGTTTCTGAATTACTTATGAGTGATGTTATCAGAGCAGTCAGCCCTAAAACAAGACCCATCAGGAGCACAGCAGCACTGCTAGGACTTCACAAAACAGTGATTCGGAGAGCTTCTGCAGTCCTCAGGTAGTTAACATTTAAACACCAGCGCCCTGTGATTTCATTGTGATGGGGTTCACGAAGTAACCTCTGTTTTGTCTGAGTTTGCAGACAAAACAGGTTGAACTTCTAATATCTAAGATGATTAATAAAAATGTGAGAGATTTAAAAGTGATTGTTTTCTCTTTCAAAGAAGTCTCTTTGTGTATTTTAAACTGAAAGTCTCAATTTGTCCACTTGCACGTGCTGGAACTTCCCCCGCTGTCTCAAAACACTAACCATCCAAATATTCAACTTAATATTATCATAAGGGAAGAGAACAAAGTATAAAACCATGAAAAACAAACTTTCACGTTTCAATGTAACATTTAACAGTCCGCTTGAGAAACAAAAGCAATCAATAAAAATCAACAAAACGTGTTTCTTTTGTATTTTTCTGCTGCTTTCCGGTCAAATAAATATCCAATATTGTGTTTGAGCCATGAAAAGATGCATGAAAATAAAGAGAAAACCTAAATAAACTAAAAAGGTGGTTTAAACCATAAGTACAAGCTGAAAAGTGAAAGAAAACATAACAAGTTTCTTTTTCTATAAGACTGTGGTTAAAAAAAAGTGAAAATACTGCCAGTTTTAGGATTTTTGTCTTTATGTTTGTAAAGAAATGTCTGTTTAATGGTTATTGCGGCTGCAAAAGTGGGAATAAAGTGTTTTATTCAGCAGACATTCACTGACACTCCCACCGCACAGAAACCCACTGCACACACATAAATCTTTCACCACAGCGCAACCTTTTCACTTTCTTGCTGAAAACCCACCATTTAAACACAGATACGCACACCTGTCAGTTTGACTTATCCATATTGTTTCTTCTTTCTTTCAGTCCTCTCTCCTCTATTCCCTGCTTCCAACTCCCCTGAGCACATTTCCTCCGACTTGCCTACACATCTCTCGCTCACACATTTATCCTCCCATCGTTTCATACCTCCCTTACTTTCCTCTTTGATCCCGCATACTCCCTCACTCCCTCTTTTTCCATCCCTCTCTCCTTTGATCCTATACATCCCCTCTATCAGGTCTTTTTAAGATTTGACCCTTACATTCCTCGGGTCACTAATGACCTCCTCGCTCAGTGTCTATGTTTTCGTGTATGTAAGTGTGTATACACCTGTACAAGATTAGCTCTCGTCTTAGTGTGTTTATATGTACATGTATGTGTCTGTGCCTATATGTGTGTGTGTGCTTAAATGCTTCATCATCATGGATTACTGCCCCCTCTGCAGAACTCGGAGCAGACCTTTGAAGAGAGATTTATTAATTTTCCAATACAACAAAAGAAGGAAAATATTGGGCAAGGATTTCCTGTACAGGAAAGAAAGAGGAGAAAGGAAAAAAGAGCAAAAGAATCCAAGCATTGAAGTCCCCAGGCCCAAAGCTTTGAAAATAATAATGACCAAAGACTTTCTCTCTCTCTTTAGGGGAAAGAAGTGTCCTCATATACCATTTATATTTCCTAATCCTTATGATCCTTGTGAGTTAACGGTGACATGAACAACTCCTTTAATAGCCAGGCTAAGCCAACAGTTGCATTTTAAATCACTAAAATACTAAAATCACCAGTATGCAATTTTTACTTCACAAGTGTGTTTATAAAAACCAAGATGAGCAAGTATTTTACTAATAGCTGTTATCAGTAAAGTAATATTTGTTTGTTTTGTCTGCTTTTTTAAAATGTTTTAAATGAATAAGTTAATGTGCATGTTTTGTTTCCTCATAGATCTCTTGGGGTGGTAAAGTGTAAACTTATAGTGTGTCGATACAATTTCTTATTGATTAATTATTTGGAGTAGAGTTATGCTTCCAGACTTCAGCACATAAAAAAATGAGCACATGTTCCATGTACATCACACTGACTACAGAGAAACCAGTGGCCAGCACTCAGACCACATTCATATGAAACCGTGACTACACTTCTCCTTCTCTTCCTCTCTGTGCGTTCTCTCTCTTTCTCTATTTATCTCTGTCCAAAACCTATCTCTCGCCCTCCTCGCTTCCCTTCTGTCTCTCTCTCCCTTTCTCTCGCCCTGTAAAAACATTCTTGCGGGGTGCATTTACCTTGGTGCCCGACGCAGCCAAATATTTAGGCTGTCAGAGGGAATCAGCCTCAAACCAAACGGCTCGAGGTTTCTGCACGCGCATTGTGTGTGTGTGTGCGTGTGTGTGTGTGTGTGTGTGTGTGTGTGTGTGTGTGTGTGTGTGCGTGTGTGTGTGTGTGTGTGTGTGTGTGTGCGTGTGCGCAGATCGTGGGGGTTGTGGTGATTGAAATGTCAACTTCTCAAACCCCCGTGCTCTATCCAGCTATACTGCTTCGCTATACCCTGAACAAGCTGTACAGGAGTCCTAACAACACACCGTTTGCACACAAGGGTCATTCTTAGTCTGTGATCAGCCCCTTGATTTGCTGTAATGTCTTCTTATACCTGATTGACTGCCTAAGTAAAAATGCCAAAATGTCAAAGTTCAGTAACTCCAGCTTTTCTAACTTTTTATATAAATTATATTTATAATCAGTTATTTTATTTTAACAGTCAAATATTGGATTCATAGCCCCCCCCCCCCAATTTATTTTCACATCTTATTATCGTTAACAAAACAACAGTGGCTTCTCTGTGCAAAGCTAATTTCCTATTTAACATAGAAGCACTGTAAACACACACTTTCCCACACACACATGCTGGCACCTGTCATCACACATTCTGACAGTGACCAAACAGGAGTGTCCACTATTCGCAAAATTTTCCTGCCTCTGTCTTCCTGCCTGTCACTCTTCCTTTCTCTCACACGTACATACAAAACAGGCCCACACAGCAACCAGCGAGCCGCTCGGCGAATCGGTCCACCAAGACACAACACAAAGATCTTGAAAACACAGCGAGCCACAAGGAAAACAGCCATCAATCTCGACGACTGTCTGTTGACTGAAAGAACACTATTAATTCAGGACAGCACGAGTCAAGAACAACACCGCCAAGCTGTTTCATGCCGAGATTCAAACCCAAACAGCTGCGAACACTTACTGCAGACGCACACTGACCATCTGAGAATTCAAATTGTGTGTATGTGTGTTATCACGCAAACAGGCAAAGAAAGAAGAGTAAATTAATTCAAGATTTTCCACACTCAAACAGGCAAAAATTAGCCACCGGCCATGTCGGAAATAAATTGTTTTATCTTCTTTCATCTGGGAAAAAGTTGTAATATTTCGGTGAAGCAGGTTGTGTCAATAGCAGAGTGTTGTATGCCATTGTAGACAAATGGCCGGCCATCCACAAGCTGGGAATCGCAGCTGGACAAAAAAAAAACAGCCAAGCAAGGATACAGACAAGAATAAGACTTTCCAATATTTCCAATATCTGGAAATATCTCAGTGTCGAGTTTATAAAAAACATAGTTTCAGATGCATGAAGTGCATTTTAGCCCGTGTGCTCTTTTGCACTCCAACCTGTACAGAAACAGAAAAATCCCACTCAGTGCCCTCATTCCACAAACTTTGCCCCCTTGGTGATGCTGGCAGCATTTTCATCCTTAGCCTGTGGCGATAACGATGTATAGATCAAAATTGCTTGATGGTTTCTTGCAAGCCCAGAGGAGTATTTATTAAAAGCTTATCTATTTACATCGCTGCCAAACCACAATGATTCAAAGAATGGACGTAGTTTGTCATTTTCGTGTTAAAAAAAAAACAAATTAGTGAAATGCGTTTTTGCATGTTAATGTAGAAGTTTTGAAATTTCAGGAATTATTAATAAGTGAAAATTAAAAATTGGGGATATTGGCTGGGTTTTGAATGCTGTATTACATATAACATTATATTTTGTTTTTATTTGAATACTTGAAAACAGATTTTGTTTTTCTCCTTAGCCAATATCAGTTTAACACTGGAATTAGCATGGAATTTCACAGTGGATGTATCCCTATAGCTTGATAAACTGACTGAATCTGCAGTTCAGATCTGTTACTAGATTTTAACGTCTGTTTCTGTTATATTCTGCAGAAGTACTCTTGTAGCAAAAACTCCAGTGTTAAATTAACACTGGAGAGTGTTTATATGAGTCCACACCTCTGAGTGTTAAATATAACACTGTTGAGTGTTAAATGAACACTTTTGACAGTGTTATATTTTTAAAAGTAACCTCGTCAGTTTTGAAGATTAACAATGACTAACACTGAGCAGTGCTGATTTTCTAACACTGGAAAATAACTCAAAATGTTAGAAATATTCCAGTGTTAGAAAATCAGCACTGCTCAGTGTTAGTCATTGTTAATCTTCAAAACTGACGAGGTTACTTTTAAAAATATAACACTGTCAAAAGTGTTCATTTAACACTCAACAGTGTTATATTTAACACTCAGAGGTGTGGACTCATATAAACACTCTCCAGTGTTAATTTAACACTGGAGTTTTTGCTGTGTAGTAAGGTTATTTTAACCAGCTTTTTCCTTTGTCTTTATCAGTGTATGTACAGAGTAAACACAGACCAATCGCGTGCGTTCTAAGTCATCCCACATCATGCTACACAGCTAATTGAACCTTTATTCAGCACACGTGTGAAAACAGGAAACTGCAAAGAGTCAAGATGCAGAAGTCCAAAGAAATCATGGAAACAGATGAAGACAAAAAAAGAGGCTGAAGGTGAAAAGGTTTACATGGGAAATGTAAATTACGGAAGAAGAAGAAAAGGGAAAACTCAAACTACTCCTTTTTCAAAAATTATATTTTAATTTAATTTAATAAATTAATTTAGTTTTATAACTGATTAATTGTGAAAAATCATAATACACAATGTTGAACTCTTATGGCAGCCAGTCGTTGACTGTACAGACACACCTGATACTGTTAGGCTGCTTCAAACAACACTGCACTGAATTTAATGCATGTGGAATTTTATCCTATTTCAGACCTTTGTTTCAGGAAATGTTCTATAAGTGGAACTCTTAAACTGCTTTAGGGGATATTGCTTCTTAGGTTAAAATAACTCGACCCAACTGAATAACTGTCATAAACCATTTCATACCATTTCCTAAAGGACTGGTTTGGCGAAATTTTAAAGATTTGTGATCTTCACAATTTGGAGGCTCAAATGTTTCTGAACTTTGTGAAATATTACCCAACCTTTAATCCAACAGCATTGACTAAATTGTTTTGTTAAGATGATTATTTTGTACTTTTTTGAATCCATATATTAATCCCGTAAAAGGTTTAGACATTGGATTGAAATACACCAAATTCCTCACTCCACATGATGATGGGGGCAAATAATGTTAAAAAAAAAACAACAGACAGCAGGATAAGAAATTGTTCTCCAAGTTCTCCAAGAAATAAAGACACAGCAGGAATTAAAAACCCACACAGTGCTATTTACCACTGGCCTAGACTCAGAACCAAATCACCGCAGGCAAACCAAACTGAAGAAGCCAGGCACATGCACAAGCACACACGCTTATTTACAGTAATATGCATGTGAACACTTTGAGTCAGCTTGCATCACTTCTCTTATTCTAAACAAAAACAGAGACTGGAATCCCAGTAAACTCAACATCGACCTTTAACGCCATCAGCAGTATAAATGGTACACCTCCCAATCACCTACAGAATAAGTCTATGTAATGGAAAATAGGCCGTTGCATCCAAACCATCTGAGAAATGAATCTGTTTATTGTTCTGTCAGGCTGATCAGTCCAGGAGACAAAGGAAGTAAAGGAGATAAACAGAGGGCAAAAATATTTTTGAGACAAACAGCGGGAGGAAAGACAGAATCGCGTTTCCACGGAAAGAAAAAAAAAAAATAGCGGATAAAAAAACAGATAGGTAGACCGGGTGAAAATCAGAGAGTGTGATGGTTGTTGTTGTCCAGACAACTACCACTTCCCTCAGCTTCACAACCACAGACTTATGAACAGTCAACAAAATATGAAAAACATCCAAACATCATAAATGTGTTGGGAGTTCAGTTTTCAGAGAAGTGTCCCTCTGCAACCATTGTGGATGGTACAAATATAAACATCCTGATATGCAAGCTGACACCAAAATAGCAACTGTCAAAGCAACACAAATGATGAAATATACTGTAAAAACAGCAAGCGAAGAGGCTTCAGCACGTTTTAGATAAGGGGGGGAAACTGCAGCCAATGAAAGATTCACACAGGGTCAAAGAGTGGTTTGCATACAAGGTTAGATGGTGAGGAATCAAAATTTGCATCATGTCTGTAAACTTTCTATATTATTGCAGAATCAGAAAGAGTTTCAAAGTGTGTGACTTCAGAGAATCTCAAAATAAAAGCAGCAAATGTGAAAAAAATACAGTGTGCTTGTTTTTTTTTCAACAACAAAGATACTGAGTTCAAAATTAAAATAAAAAGCAACAAATATTCACCCATGAACGGTTTGCATCAGAGTGAGTTTGGTAGGTTTTGCTTTCTAAATTACTTTGAAAATAGATAAATACATATTTCCATCCATTACTTTCCTGTTATTGGACAAGCAGAAGAAAATGGACTGATTGGATGGATGATTTTCTATCACTAAATTTAATGATCAGGTAGTTGATGTCTGATCTAATTTTTAAGATCCACACAGAGACATGCTGTTAGCAAGCTAGAAAAAGTTCTCTTATAAAGAATGGCTGTTAAAACCTTTCTAGGATCATCCTCTTAGCAAAGAACACTAAAAAAGGGCCAAAGCCAGCAGTCAGTAGCCAGGCCAGGCTTACAGGCCTAACATTAACACTTAGTGACATGGATTAAAAGTTTGTCTCTGTATTTTAGGCTGTATGGTAGTACACGGTATTTATCTTCTACAAGGAGGTCGATGTTTGGGGGCAGAAAACGTAAAATTACAGTTATATCAATGGTATTGAAATACATAGGTTAAAAACCTCACCAAACAGTTTTGCTGAAGTCACAAAACCACCTGAAACTCAAACCTCAAAAGCCAAACCTAAAAACCCAACTCTGACAAAAACCTCAACTTCTGAGTAGAAATTCCACAAATGCTGAAAAAGTATGTGTTCACAAAGGCTTAGGTACACCTTAGCATGTTTTTTAAACGTTATTTTAGCCTGGTATTTGAATGCAGCAATGTCAATAATTTAACATTTTTGACTATTTTCAAAAAATGATTCAAACACACATAATAGCACGACACACAGACAAAAATGCACGGCTCACAAAAACCACACACAGCATAAGCTTATACAACATATCTGTCTTCGTCTACAGATACGAAACAAGTCAAATCACCAGACCATCACATTTGCCGTTGTATTCAGACCAATATGTGTCAGTTATCTAAGCAGCGATTTATCAAAAGGAGTGTTCAGCTGAAAAGATCTTATCTAAATCTACAACTATGGGCTTCCAGAATTGGAAAAACTGCTTTTACCGTTTTTTTTTTCCGCTCACGAAGGAAAACTGTGCAAGGCCGTGTGACACTCAAACCTCCAATTAGCTCTGTTCTCAGACAAGAACACGAAAATATCAATTTTCCCTTCCAATTGGGTAAGAAAATGAGGCACGGAGAGGCAATGTTTAGTAGTTACTTTGACAGTCTAATACTTTTTAGAGTGTGAGCAGCTTAATTCCTTTTAGAAAAATCAGCTAAATAGTGTCCTAACCTGACATGTGCAGAGTGTCTGGAGCACTATTTACTGTCAAATGCTTTCACCATAAGGTGTACTGCTTCACAATGAAAGAAGACCAGGTCTGCATGCAAGGCACCTTACAAAAGCCCAAGGAAAGACAGAAATTTTCCTGCCTCTTCTTTGGACAGCTTGACAATGTCTGTGGTGTGCTGCTGCCTGAGGTAAAGGCTATCTGATTACCTTTGCAGGTCATGATTGGCCGTGGAGCATGTGTAGCACAGTGTCTCTTTGCCAGCTCAAGTCAGATATTCGTGTAAGTGATCACAACTGTCTAATCCACCATGGTTACCATCCCTAATTCTATAAAGAGTTAAATTAGAGTGTTTAATTATGCCCACACAAAGTAGTAAGTGCCAGATCTGAATCATGTGAAGGCTACCCACATGGCAATTTTTGTCAATACAAAGTTATAAAAGGAGGAGAAAATGTGGGCAAGTTTTTGTGGAGCAATTTTAGTCTGACAGTGAACGTTAGATATATGTGGAACACTGATGATAAGCTAAGACAGGACAGAGTAACTTTTTTGGGACTCTCCAGCTTGTGGTAACCTTAAAAACCAGCACTATGAAGATGATTCTAATGGTGTAAAGTCAAAGGCTACACAAATCTGTTGTTGGACGAATACAATTTAATCATGGCACCTTTTTCCGCGTGATTTAACCAAGTACAATAACCCATTTTTGACCATGTTAAACCAACACATTTGGCATTTGGTGGTTTAATGTAATCAGATTATGTTGGATCAGCGTAGTATATTTACATTGACTTGAAGTGATTTATTGAAGTATGTAAAGTGAAATTTGTTTTAATTCATTCTACACAAGTTAAAAACTTAAGGAAAACTCAATGAAATCTTGTTGTTTGAACAACTACTTTGTTAATCAAGGCAATTACTGCTAGTCTTGCTTAATGAACCAATATGGGGGTTGGTGATTTCATAGAGACAAACAACCATTTGCACTTACATTCATGGATAATTTAGAATCACCAACTCTAATTACACACTGCAAACCAGCCAGATTATGGATATGAACCCAGGCGCTTCTTGCTGTGAGACAACAGCACTAACCATCACGCCATCAAGCTGTCAATCCAGGCTTGACAAAAGTAGGAAAGCTATGATTACAAAGCTTTATGTAGAATTTTCTGTATGTTTTTGTCCTTGACAGGTTAAACCACAATAAATAGTGATAGCATACACATGGTGTGGGTGTAGTTGTCTGCCTCTTAAAACTCCAGCGATTTTCCTGCAGTTTGACATCTAATGTGATCTTGTGAATTTCGTGAGTCCAGGCAACTAACCACTCTTACTAGATTGTATCATGTCATCTCAACAAGAACAAATTAAGTTGCTGAATTTCATGCAGATGCTACATGATTTAATTACGTTCACCATAGAAACATGAAATTATTTAGTTCAAATTACAAGTTTGAATCTTGTACATGTAACAACCACCCAATTTCATTTTTTTGAGTGTACCTTGAACAATATGACTGGTTCCTTCGTCATACACAGATTGTAGCTAATCTTAAATTAATGAATGAATTAGTATATTACCAGAATTCTCAGCAGAATACAGCAAAAAGATCATTTAAAAAGCATCTTCCTCATTTTGCTGGCATTTGAAGCATGTGTAAGGTCCTGGCCTCCATTCCCAACATGACAGCTATTCATCATTTACAAAACATTTCACTTTTTAGCTAATATGTAGAAATTGCCACGCAGAAAAAATAACTCAGAAGCATCTACTGGTGGGTCAGGCTGTGTTTTCTGAAACTGAACACAGCCTGGCAAGTGACACGTTAGTAATGGCACGTAATGGTCAAAAAGCAGCTTTGCAATGTATTTAAGAAATCATCACCTAGCTGGGGGGAAAAAAATCTAGTGGATGCTCAAGGCAGCTATTCATTACAGACCTGTTGTGAATGAGGTGTGTAACAGCACTGAGACAGTTCAAAACATCTGTGCAGAACTCTCACAAACTGTCCTGTGTGGCACTCACCTGTGAAACGCCACCGAAACCCCAAAAATGTGGACTGGAGCCAGAAGGACACAAGTGCGTTTACAGTCATTTATCTCTTTTAAACGTTTATTCAAACACATTAATTTACCTACTTCATTTAATGGTCAGTAACACCGTTGTATTTTACAGACTGAAGCCGAAGCCAAAAAAAAAAAAGATCTGAACTGGAAATATGTGCTACAAATGTTTAATCAACTTTTTTCTAAGTATGAGAAAGCTGACCTCAAAGCAAACATATGAAAAAACAATTATCTGACATTCCTTCAATTAGAAATGATAAATATATTATTTTCCTAATTTAAAAAAATGTTCTTTAGAAAAAAAAAACCTTTTGACAAGTTCCAGGTGACACAGAAACTATTAATCCTCTGTGTGGGAGCTTGTGGACAGCTTTGGCCTTGTATCACTCGGCTGAAGTCCAGCCAGGTTTGGCTCACTTCGACAGGCAGTGGAGTAACTGGATTTAATCCAGACCAGCCACAAACCTCAGCAGCACACAGAAAGCATAAGCTTACCAGGCAGAGTTTAGGAGAGATCATGTCATACGGCGAAAGGTTAATTTAAAAAGCATCTCCATCTTTTTTCAGCATTCAGTGATGATCCAGCTTGATAATACTTACTTGAAAGGTGTTCCACACTGTTTTCTCTAGTTCATGTGACACAACGGAAATTATTTCACAATCTTGTTGCCTCTCAAATAGTTATTTTGAAGACAGAGGCAGGGTCTGTGACCACTTGCATTTAGTTGCCATCTTCAAAGCAACTTTGGTGCACCAAGATAGCAATTAAGATGTTAAGATGGCCAGTCTGTTATTAATCTGCTGCAAGTTTGCGATTGAGTTGGCAATGGGGTCTGTTTGTGATGAAACAGCGATTAACTACCAGCAAAAACTGCAAATCTGTTGCACATCTACACACACAGAAATTCACATGAACTACTTGCATTCAGAGGCCACTTAGAACCTCACACATTTGAAACAGAAATCCAGATTTCCCACCACAAATAGTGATTCAAATTCAAAACATCATAGGCGCTCAGCTTGCTTTTATATAGTAAAATAACCAGAATACAACCAATGAAGACTGACTTAGATCAGCTGCAGTGTGTTTGCAATAGTTCTGTGTTCACGAATTGTCATTTTTCCAAAATTGCTAGCAAATCTTTGCGAATCTGTCTGCAGTCACAGTCGGACTGTTTGGAGACACGTTACCTAGCGCAATCACCTTGGTTGCCTAACGTTTGAGGGAGTTACACCCGGGCTTGCCTCAGACACTGAGGCACTGATTTTTCCTAGTCGCAAGGCAGTTGCTGTACTTTTACTCTAGTGTGACTGAGCCATTAGCAATATTACAGCAATTTAGCTATCAAGTAATCCTGACCAATGGCTTCATCAGTCATGGGAAAACAAACAGGATAAAATTTACCAGAGTCAAGAGTGAACCATGAGAAGCAACCTTTTATTTTTTTTAACAAATCCTTTATCATGACACGTTTACTTCCAAACTATTTTACTTAGCTTGTACCTTTTTTTGCAATACACAGAAATAAATTACGCTAAAACAAGCATGTATGGGATTCCTTACTTTTCATCAGTCACATGCTAATTTAATGCTAATTGGTCACGACTTAGTATAAACAATAAACCCGGGGCCTCAACCACATACAGCCTGCAAAAATGTTAACTTACACTACAATAGCGGGATTGATGGGCACCAAACAAATTGAAATTAGCGTCGTAACGACTCCCGCAGCTCTTACATGTAACCTACATTAGCTTTAATTAGGCAAAGGCCTTAGTAAGTGAGGGTTAAGTTCATTTGCAGATGGTAAGCTTTTCTTACTTAAATGAAGGCGGCGGTTCACTGTGAGACAACAAAATCCATGTTTCTCCGTGAGCTGTTTACTTTCAGTAAGGTTTCATAATCAGATGTTGGAACAGTGGATGGAAAACTGCCTATTAAAATAAGCAGTTTCTGAGATATCTTTCTGTTCATCTGAGTTATTTTTACGTCCCAATTCAGTTATTATACATTAATCCTTGAAAAAGATCAAGTCAGCGATTAATTATTTCTAATGAAGTGTGTTTAACTTGTGTTACCCTGGACCAGGATTAGTGACTTGCATTTGTTTGACATAAGTGGCAGCTATTATGTGCAGTTTTGCATGTTTTCTTTAAGAGTTTATGTTTTCTAAAGCTTTGAGTGTAAGTGTTATGTTTTAATTTGGAGCATCCATGTATGAATGCAGTGTAATGTTGATACTATAGTTCTCTGGAGCCTGCAGAAACTTTCATGACTTAGCGTTAAGTCAGAAAGACAAGCTATTAAATCCCTAACTGAGCAGCAGAAGCTTGTGTTACACAACCAGGAAAAGCCTGCGGCAGTCTCAAAAAGTCAAACTCTGCTCGGCGGGAGTGTATTACTGTATATACTTTCAGGAATCTAAGCTCTTTTTCTTGGCACGCAGTTGGCACCATCCAGCTGAATCTCATCCACTTTGAAGCAAATATACTCAAAAAACAAAACTATGCAGATGGGTGGACTTACACAGGACAGGAAAATGGAATTTGTAAAGTTTTTCTAGCTTGGTATGACGCCGGTTTTCTAATGATTCTTTTAAAAAGGTGTGCAGTGATCACACAAAGAATATCCTGACAACAAGAGAAGTTAAAGAAATTCTCTCTAATATCTCCTCAAATATTTGAGAAGTTACACGTGTAAACTTTAAAGCGAAGAAGGGAGTGCAGTAATATGAACATGAATATTTGCAATCACCAAAGCAAATGGCACCACATTCAACTCCTCAACCTTCAGGAGAAAAACAAAATCTCTGGTGTTTTATTCATTCTTTGTTTTTTTTGGCTGTTAAAATGAAAGCAGCCAATACAAACTACATATCAAGAGTCGATGCAGACAGCTGATTTTTGATTTGTATTCTTTTCTGACTTGTTGCCAGGCTTCAGTTTCTATCTGTAAAGCGATTTGAAAGTAACAGTTGCCGCTTCTTTGTCTCTGGTGTCATGTATCCAGACAGATTGACAGATAATGTCTGAGGAAATGCCAGACATCTAATACGGGACTGTTTGGTCAACAGTGGGGAGGAAATCAAGCACCGGCGTTTGACATGAAACTGAGGAAAGAAGCTGTAAGGGCATGTTCGAAGTTCAACCATAGAGCTGTATAGGCACATAAACATGCACTTACGCATACACACAGAGATACAAACCATCATTCATATCCAACTCCTGCAAACAAGCACAGAAGTGCACATGTGCATGGAAATATTTGCATGCACATGCAAGCAATAATAAACGGATACAAGCAATTATATGAAAAAATATACACTGGACAAACACGCCTCGAGCTGTAATTAAACATGCGCAGTTTACTCCCTGTGATCAAAGTAGAATGAAGCAAGATAATAAATTATTTTATAAACAATTTAGAGACTAAATGCTCAAGTTAATGCTGGGCATACGAATACAAATGACTTTCTGCAATATAAATGAGATCATGCAGCTGCACTGCAACACCTGGGCAACAGGTTGCATGTAAATAAATGTTTTTCACTAGATCGTGTCCTACTGCGCTCAGTCCATATCTGCTTTGTTGGCTTTTTGAAAATTGCACTGCATGTTTAATATTTCAAACAGTGACGTTTCCTTGGCAAAACTGTTTTAGCAAGTTATTTCAAAAATATCCACGATTCATCATTTCTCCAAAATAACAAATTAATATTCTTTAAGCCAAGACAATTATTTGGCAGAGCATTAAACTTCGACTTCAAGAATACCTTAATGAGCTTAATAAATTCAAGTGCAGGTTAAAATTTATTGCTGTTCTTTTCCCTTTATTTTGACTGCAGCCGTAAGAGCACACACAGACATTTTTCTCGTCACATGCTCACTGCTATGGCTTTTCAGTTGGACAAATGAGCTCTAATCAGATTTGCTCCTGTGTATTACTGTGTAATACTGTCATTATGACACCATATGTTCTCTGTTTCTCAAACGAAAGAATTTTTGTTTTCCCAGCCAAAACCAATACCACTGCCCTGCCCGCAATTATGATGATTCACTGATGCAGTGACCAACAATTATCTGCAGTGTAGCAATAGTTTTGAATTTTGCATTTTGATAAAGAGTTAAATTATTTTGACTTAATTTATCTAATTAAAAAAAAAAGATTTATCTATAGACTATAGTACTATAGTACTATAGTCTATAGTCTATAGTATTATGTTCCTGTAACAGCACACTTCTGTTACCATATCTCCTTTTGATGATCTTACATAAATGTAGAATTAAGTTCAAACAGTTTTGTAGAGATTTTAAAAAAGGATGTAATGGGTAAATCAGTGCAGTAAGAAGCCTTTTTGAATTTGAGGCCAGAAATATTTGCAGTTCATTTTCACACGTGAACCTCAGATATTCTTGGGTGAATCAGGTCGGGACACTGTCTAAAGTTGCACTTTCTCAAATGTAGCACACTGCTGTCAATGGTCTGAAATGGTTACATTCTCACTACAAGACACACTCGTTTCTTTTTCTTAGGTGAGGGCACAGCCGGGTTAAAGTATGCAGGAGGCAGGACACTTGACACCAACTCGCTCACTGTGAACTCACCTGACAGTGACCTGTGCAATTCTCAAGTGGACTCGATTGAACAGCACAGAAACTTTGTAAGGAGACGGCAGGTTAAAGACGGCCTCATATCCGATCTACATTTGCTTTTCGTGCGCACCTCCACAGGGTGATGGCTCAAAAAGTTCAGGGCCGCTGTGCATGTGTGAAAACAGCTTGGATTACAGACATGCAGGAAGATATGATAATTAGGTTAAAATCACTAGTCCTATTGAGCCTTGTCCGTGTTAAATTTCACATCAGGCAGAAGTTGTGTTTGGCTTTCCTTAGTAAAATATCTCTCTAATATCTTATGCTTCTCCTCAGGCAAAAAAGACGAGCCTAAAAAGAGGGAAGAGAGGCGAACTGAAAGTCTAATGAGAACTGAACTGCTCCATCGAAAGAGAAAACAGCTTCATTCTGAGTCTGTGATGTTATAAATGTGAGTTTTGTTCAGATATCATGAGGCCTCGCCTTATGAAACCTCGCACATCCAGAGCCCGGTGGCTCATCAGTTCAAGTGAAAAGAAAATACCACAAATGGAGTTTCAAGGTTGTCAAACAGAGGTAACGTCATGATACCTTTAATGGAGATGGAGTCACGCCTTCCTTCCCTAATGGCTCTTCTACTGATCTCAGTCTGCATCTCGGCTCTCCCTGTTCTCCTGGTCATGAATGAACCAAATGGGCTCAAAACATTCTTTCTCTGTTCTCCTAGACGTACACTGAGACCCGCATTCATCACCTCTCTCCATGCACCATTACACCCAATGATGGAAGCAAAGAAACAACACTTTCATTAGCAGGTCCGCTCCACTGAGGTGTGGAATGTCTTGTGGGTATCCAGCAACAGTGACAGAGAAAGCCAGCCTTCATGCGGCTATTGTTGTCCTCAACAAGCTCACTTAGTGTAATGGCCAAGGCTGAGCTCGCTCTTCAAAAGACTAGGGGCACCACGCAAGAATAAGAGCAGTCATGCTTAGCCAGATTAGAGATGCGACAAAAGAAAGCATAATAAGTTGTGGTGTGAAAATAATGACCTAAATGTGCTTAATTTATATTGACAAGCAAAAAAAAGCCGCCTCTCGTCTTTTTTGTGTAAAAAAGTTGCGCCAGGTACCAATATTCTAGGGTATCAACAAATTGCCTGCCTTTAAGATCCATGAATCCGGCAATTTTTCTAACTTTCCTAAGCCATCGGTCCAAGAAGCATTCCTGCTGCATGCAGTAGTTCAACATCTAAACTTTCTCAAAATTCATACGCTGTAGAGCTCAAATTTCCTTTCTTGATGCAATTACTTTATCTCTTTGTGAATGTCTCAAGTACAAAACCACAGAAACCTTTCAGGGAAAGATTTGTTCAAAATGTACAGCATTATCTTTATATGTAAATGATTGCATTATCCCATTTGCATTCCCTTCTGTGAATTTATCTGTTTGGATACATTCGCAGAAGGCAGGAAGCTGGCTCATTAGCTGATTATGGAAAGGGTTTAGATTATAAAAACTAAATGACAGTGAGATGATGGTGTAATTCTTTCCTTCTTTTTCTTTCATTTCTGAGAAGAAATACCCAGACTTCAAAACCCTTTAAAAGACGTACTTTGGATGTCAAATTATACATGATTGCAAGACCTATTTGTCTTAAACTTCTTCAGGGTTAGATTTTGGTAAAATTCCTGAAGGGCAACCATGATTTTCCAGTGTGAAAGTCAGAAATAAAGACCCAGCCCAGCTAGCGGTGCAGTCATCCAATCAGCTGTGGAAAGGTTTTGTGTTGATTTTTCACAAAAGAAGAGAATGTCTACATCGACTGTGGCTTTGAAAATCAATTTTACTTCAAATGCATATCCATCTGAGTTGTTGGAAGTGAGCAGGCCTACATGCTGGTTTGTCCTTAACAAAGGCACGAGGAGAGAACTTTTCACTGTTTCAGTACATTAAATATTTTTATTTTCCATGCCAGAGCCAAATAGCCAGTGAAAACATTACAGAGACTATTACAAACCATAAATGTGCTTCTCTATTTGCAGCCTGATTAAACATCTCTGTCAAGACTGGTGGCTGAGGCGGCAGTATTGTTTCACCAAGCGTGTATCTCACTCATCACACTCTATCTGGACATCTTACAGTTGAGTTGAGCTAAAAGGCTTTAAATGGAATTGCCCTTTTCAACTACAAGGCAGAACTGTGAAAAAAGGTATAAAGCAGGCTGCTTTAAGCCAGCGGGGCGAAGGCGTCAGTCGAGCTGCTGGTGATTAGACTGAAACTGAGTGTGGAAATTACGGAGTGCCAAGCTGTGTGTTGTTTTGATAGGATCAGGATAGGGGTTGTTTTCAGGACACTACAATCCATTGTTGAGCCTTCTGGAGGTTTTGTGGACCTAATTAAATGGAAGCTGCGATGATGGAAGGTTTAATCTCTTTACAGGTCTGTTGACAAACCCAATTTCAGCCACCCGCAACCTTTCTCTGATATTGATAATGTCTAACAACCATGTCTATACAACAAAATAAGCAAAGTATCAATGTCTTTCATAACAGGCCGACTTTGATTAAGGAAATTAATTAGGATATATGCCACCTCCCGTAAATGATTCTGGGTATTTAAACTTCTTTGCAAATGCTGGTGGTAATGTCAGGTACATACACCAATTCACCATTGGAGGAATTTGAGCAGTACAATCAGTGCAAACTTCAGACAACTTGTTGTTACCAAAATGTCCTTCTGTTTTCTTTATCTTGTGTTAGTTATTTGTTTCATTATTGTGCCAGGGCAACACAGAAATCATTATAGAACATATGAAGTTGCTTAGGTCTTCACTCCCTTCAAACTTTTTATAAAATTGATGTGACGAAACAGATAAACAATTGCCGGTTATGCTAGTTATACTCTGACATCAATCAACAAGACCAACATGGGCCAATGCCAATGGTCATTGGATACAGAGCCTGCAGTAATATCGGTATATCGCCATAGCAGAATGCTAGCCTCTGATGGCAATGTAGTACCTAAATAGGGAGCTACTTCAGCAACCTCCAACAAACTATTCCTGCTAAAGGTGGAAAGGGCAAACTTGCTTCACCACTACCACCACAGTCCAACAGTAAATAAAGTAAATGGCTCAACCTAGCATCGCTGGAACACTTGCTAGTTATGCTCGGTAGACAAAAAAGGAAATGGCGGATGGAAATTACTGATGCTGTTACATGATGGAAAAGGTGGGATTTAGCCATCTGGTTAAAATGATCAACCCAAGACACAAAATCCCAGGTAGAAAATATTTTTGAATTTCTGCTTTATTACATAAAAATATTACACCTGAAACCTGAAGGGTTTTAAGATTAAGTTACTTTAGTTAAACAAAAGTGTTAAGCAGTTATATTTCAGCACCTCTACCAAGTGCCAAAAGAACCCTAGATAAATATGTTAAAAACCTTTATAGTGCCAAGAGTGCACCTGTTGTCAGCTGTCTAAGAAATGTGTGATAGGAAGTTGTAATATATTAAAAATGCCAAGTAATGCTGTTTTTTTTCTTTAAACACCAGCAGGTATCATGCTCAAATAACTTTACATAGTAGCCACTAGTAGTTAAACATGGTGCATTTTTCAAAATGACAGTAATCCCGAAACACTTGTTTTGTTAATAGAGAGCACAGCAAAAGACCAGCATATTATAGAGCATCATCCCCCTGATGACTCTCAGAACTGTTCCTGTTGGCCTCACCAGAGTGATTATTCTCCAGTGACGCCATGGTTACTGTTCAATACAATACAGATGAGAGTCACACACCTGTTACTGATGAATGCCTTCAAAGACATTTTGAAAACTTGGGACAATTTCTTCCGTAGAACTCATGAAGAAATTCATCGCCTAAACCTCGGAGCACCTAGTCACATTTGGAGTATTATATTTGTGCACGCAGATGAAAGTAACCCTTTGGCCTATTACAAGCTGCTGCAGTTTAATATTGTTATTAGGCAGTGATTTTACAGTCCTACATCCTACAAATCTGGCTTTGGGGCGAGTATTATATGCTAAATCTGATAGGTTCTAGTCAGCAGTGTGCAAACAGGCCTGTTGTATGTCCCGACTGCTGTGTCTCTAGAGACTAAACAGTTGCAATACCTGAATCCTCTTTAATGTTCTTATAATGGATTGGCTCACCTGTGTATGTGCCTGATGTGTGCGCCCAGAAGTTTAATTATTGTAGTGCCTGAGTTAAGATATTGTAAATAATTGTGTCTCGTCTATGTGGAACAGTTAAGTTAAGTTTGGCTGTTTATTCTTGTCTGCTGTGTGCAGTGGGAATTATTAGTTGCTAGGCTGACATACTTTTTAGAGTTAAGTTAAAGCTGCTGGGAGCTTGTAGCAGTAGGTTCTCACTTAAAATTACATAGCTTGTAATCAGTGACAACAAAGAATTGAAAATGGAAATTTTGGTTGCAGAAATCAATGTCACTGGCTGCAAGCTGCAATCACTAATAAAACATATTTTTTCTATAGTGTCATAAATATCATTATTGCAGATTTCCTGGAAATATCACAGCTTTATTAATATATCCATTGGCCATTGGATATTTTGTCTAATTACGAAAAAAGCATGCTTTCTAGAAAGGGGTTAGCAATTAGCTGATACTCCTGTGGTTCTTATTTATTAGAGGAATCTAATCAAAAACACTCACAGTCATTCAAAGCCATTCTTAAATCAGTCTTAGATGTTTAGAGCACAAGCTAAATTTAATCATCTTACCTCAGTGAGAGGGAAAAAATGCTTTCACAGTAACTGTCATCTATCACTCACATGCCATGTGTTTATTAAGATGTAAGCACTGCCATGGGGAAAAAAGATTTCTATTAAACTGCCTACACCAACAAGTAAAAAGCATAATTCATTTTACATGTGACTGATTATATGTGCTGTGAGATTATTAAACCCCTTGTTTCCATCTCTAGAGAATGCTTATATAAGTGGTGTTGGGTGGTTTGAGTTGAGACTTATGGTGGCCAACAGGGCGCCCTTTAAAATAACAACAATTTAGGCTTCTGGGTGTTAGAGTAAATGGTGTAATCCCTCTAACTCCCGGCCAGCATTGGCAGAAATTCCACAGTAATATGCGACATGATTTCATAGTGGCTGCTGTCTTTGAGACATGTTTGTAATGCTGAAAGGGTCACCAAGGGGCACAGACAGATAAACAGAAAGGCTGGGAGAGAGGTTTGAAGAACAAGGTTCCCTTTTTTTCTGGTGATTTCAGACTTGAGTTATTAGAATCCATTTTTCCTTAATAACAAAAGGATGTAGAGAAACAAGCGCTTGGATGTTTATACAGCTGATTACTCACACCACACCTTTCTCCACATAAGCTATGGGAAAAAGAGGGAAAGGGACAAGAGGGCTGTATATGTCCAG
Organism: Oreochromis aureus; assembly: GCF_013358895.1. NCBI lineage: Eukaryota > Metazoa > Chordata > Actinopteri > Cichliformes > Cichlidae > Oreochromis > Oreochromis aureus. The sequence goes on along the minus strand of NC_052948.1, from coordinate 41,279,976 downwards.
TCTCAATCATTACACATCCTAGGGCCTTATGCTGATGTATTTTGCAATATATGAGAGCGTTGGGGGGGTTTGATGTTTATTGAAACAAGCAAGCCTGATGTCTGAAGGCCGAAGCCTGAACCCACCAGCTGCTTCATGTAACATCACATCATTTGGCATCATCAGCATGAGATGGATGATGTTCAGACTCAAAAAGACATAATCGCATTCAAAAAAAGCACACATCTTAAAATAATGCTTTTCTTAAATGTCCAATCAGTTGATCACTCCTCTGTGGAAGTTATTAAAAACTTATGTGCTGCTACATATTAAATGTTGACTATGGAGACAATCATAGCCCAGCAACCTTTTTATGCTTGTGTAAATTGTAACTGTAGCCTAAGGTTTGGGAAATAGCATTACTTCAATGTGTCCACCTCACTCTCCTTGTCATGTTTAATTTATCTAAACCAGTCTCTGCTGTAGGATTACAGCTGTACCACTGTGTTTCTGTTATTTTTGCAGTGTTGACAATTTCACACAAGCAAAGATGAGACGGTATAAAGAAGAAATGCATCTCTCTAGTCAGTAAAGTTTCAAACTAACCTGGGAGAAGTTGAGCCCATTGAGTGGATGGCACTGTTCCTCCACCTTCTCGACAGCTCCTGTTCTCTTCCTCATCCTCTCCGCCTCTTGGGCCAGATACAGGTCCAGCACCGGCACCCCTCTTGTCTTAATGTCTGCCTCGGTTAACGAGTTCACCATCAGCATCACCCAAACGGGTCGCTTCCTCTCCCAGTTCCCAGCGATGGCATTGAAGAGGTAGTCTGCGTAGAGTCCCTTCCCTCTCTGATCTGGGGTCATCCAGGAAGGCATCATGAGCTTTACATACTCAAGGTGTCTTTTAAGCCTCCTGTAAATGTCTCTGGGTAATACGTCCTGCAGGTTCTCGCCTTGAGGAAGCAGCTGACAGCTGGTCAGGGCTGAGATGGTGTAAGGATCTGTTAGGTCCAGCTCAAAGTAGACAATATTGCTCTCCTGGAAGGCCTGCTTGGAATTTTCTGGGATAAAGTCCCAAACACGTGTGTAGGGAACATGGATTGTACCGTAGAAATATGAAGGAGGGTCCCGTTTGATCGTCCAGAGGAAGGAGTTTAGGTCAGTTTGCTGTGGGTACAAGAAAAAAATATTAGTAAAGCTAGAATCAAGATAGACAGACCCATTCATGGAGGGTCACAGAAGGTCTGCAGCCTATCCCTACTGTGACAGGGCGAGAGGCAAGATAGATCCTGAACACGTCGCTAATCACACACGGAGACAGACAATCATTCACAATTTAGAATCATCAATTAACTAAATCCCATGTTTGGAGTGCAGGAGGAAGCCAGTGTAGACACACAGACATGTGGAGAACATGCAAACTCCACACAGTAATGCCCCAAGACTGGATTCAGACCCACAGCCTTCTTACAATGAGACAACCGTCCCAACCACCAGATCCAACAAACAAACATAAACTGAGTGGTTCATAATAACGTGCTAAATATTTTACTTTTTATGTTTGTTCGATAGTCCTAAACCACAATCTCATGAAATATAGAAATATATAAATCCTTAATGTAGGAGATTCCTTATTGTTGAATTAATTCTAATTGTGAGTTTCTCAAGTAATCAAATTATCACCTAAGCACATAGCACCTAAACAATAGCAACTCTAAGAAAAACAAAAACATAGGAAAACAAGCGAGAAAGAAACAAAGGGGCAAATTTACAGTCATTCCATTATGTTTACATTACAGCCTGTCTGACACCAACTGCCTCTTTGTCTGTGAGTGGCTGTTTATTAGACAGACCACTAACACGCTGATAATGACTTATTAACAGGCCACTTAGAGCCCAAGTGTCAAATGAACAATACACATGTCAGTGACTGTCAGACTACAGGCTGTTGCCCTGAATGTTTTCCTTCCTGTTGCTGCTGGATCTGACCTCAAATTGGTCTGAGTTACTCTGGGGCATGATGAATGATGTTACAACAAGACTACTCACAACGAGACTGAAAGGTTATTTTTATGAATGCACACATCTTTTTGTAGGTTAGATAAGGATCTACAAATAACACAATCCCAATACACAAAAGGAGTGTTAAAAGAAATAGTTCATTGATTAATTGACAGAAAATTGTAGGCAATCCACTGGTTTTTTAGGCTTGTTAGTTTTCAAGTCCAAGCTACATTAGAGCTTTGGAATTAGGGAACTCAGATTTCAAAGATCAGATCATCAATTTATTAATTAAACAAATAATGAAGATAAGTGAGTAGTTGCACAAAAACAAACTGGGCTGATTTTACAAGTTATCAAAAGCAGATTTAACAAAATCCAAGACAGCTCCAGTCTGAGATCAACTATTTTATCTGTTATGCAAAAAAGTGCAAAATTAAAAGCAAATGAAAAGCCACAAAAAGCCACACTGTTGCAAACTGAAACAGTGTGATCACTCATACACTCTCTCTTCATACAACTTACTTTCCTGTTTAGCTCGCAGCTGGCGGAGTCCTTCAGCCTCCACTGGTCTGCTCGGACCAACAGTATGAGGCAGGACTGAATGAATGCGCCCAAAGTGCCCCGCATCGTAGCTATCTCCAAACCGTGCACGGTGGCCTGTGTTTACTCTACCACAACGTGTTTGCAGCAACTATACCAAAAAAGCATGGACCAAGTCCTATTTCCACAGCTTGGGCTCCGTGCGGTCACGTAAAATGAGCTGACAAGTATCCGACAAACCGCCGGACAGAATCATGTTGACTTCAGCCTCCTGGACTGCCGCTTCACGTGTGTCTGAGAGAGAGAGAGAGAGCGAGAGAGAGGCGGTCATAGGAGTCTACACAGGGTCACATCATCCTCTCACTGCTGGTCATGTTGGATCCCCCTCCAACAGACACACACTCCCCTCTCTGTGCTCCCTTCTGGCAAGAAAAACTGCGCGAGTTTATCCAGAAGTTGCCTGCAAAAGTTGAAGCAACAGGTCCACGCCGCGCCAGCACCTGAAGCTAAACATCAGAATAAAACTCGGGATTGCGTTTTGACCTCTGTTTTCCTGATGTCCGGTTTGGTGAATGTGAGTGTGGTGCACGAAGCCGCACTTGCCAGATAGATATTTAAAAACCTCAAACTTTTGCGCACACTGCTCTGTCTATCCACCAAGTCTGCACTGTTTGTTTCTGCGTCTCTCGTTCTCTCTCTCTCTCTCTCTCTCTGACGTGTGTGAATGAGCACCTACCACCCCACCCCCCTCCCCCAGGTTGCCTGCATAAACCCCACCGCCACCACCCTGCTGCAGTCCACCCTTTCCCTTCTCTCTCTCTCGCTCTCTCTCTCACACACACATATACAGTAATCTGATTAAACGTCACCTCGGCGATCACTATTCATATGTCAATGAACTCAATGTGCATACCTTTACCAGTTTTAAATCAAGAGCAATTTATCACCGATATGTGTGATTAACAAAAGCTACACTGATTGCAGCATTTATCCCTGATTTCAATTATTGTTAGACTGATGAGGTCTCTTTTTGTCGCCCTAGAGAAGCAGGCCCCAAAGGCATTGTTTTTTGGGGTGCCGCTCGAGATCCCGTGGATAGATTATCATGTTCTAGTCCTTAATGCCTTACAAACAGGAGGCATTAGCATGAGAAAACCTGCCATAACACTGGCTTACATCTGGGACAGACAAGGAAACCGCAGAGCTTCACCTTTTCATGAAAGGCCAGCAGAGACATGCAGCAGCTGAGAAAAGGTCAGTCACCTCGCCCTGAATAAATAAGGACTACCGATACGACATTTTTACCACGTAGGGTAAACGTAGTGTCCATGTAGAAAATGTGTTTGTAACCTATTTTTATATATTTATTAGGTCGTGTTATCATTAGATCCAACACAGCTTTACATTTTCTAATGTTTTAGCAGTTTTGGACTGAATTTCCTAAGTAAGGCCTTGAGGTTTATATCTGCGTCCAGAGGCCGATCTGTGCGCTCTGGCTCGAAACCCCTGGTTCACACGGGGGCAGTAAACACATGTTGATGTTTTCAGACGTCTGAGTAAATACGAAATGGTTTATTGACGCGAGGAACGACCCCGGGGCCCAATTTCTGTCGCTTGCTGTTTGCATACAAATAGAACCGGCTGGAGAGAGAAAAAAGTGTCTTGTATGATAATTGGTTTCAACAGTGCAAGACATTAAGCTCACGGAGTCAAGCTCACCGAATGTAATTGACAGCGTTGACTCATGCGATTTAAATCCGTTTAAATCATTTAACAGTGAATGATGATAATCACGGGGAAATTTAATCAGATATGTGGCTGCACGTGCATACATTTCCCCTTGGTGAATCAATAATCTGCTGTGTTTTTGCACAGCTGTGTGTAAATAAACCAACTTTACCAATATCTGTTAAAGCGCCTCCTAGTGGATAGAGTCGTTTCTGCTGGTTCCAGAACTGGACTGAAGGAGAAAAAGGAAGAAGAGAGGATGGAAGATAGGATGGAGGGTTAGACGACAAATTCAGCCAAGAAAAGTAAAGACAGAAAAGAAGCAGCGGTGTCAGACAGAGTGTCAGAGCCGGTCCCTCTAAGTTTATTCTGCCCAAAGATAGTTTGGAGATCATTCTCACCATCTTTCTAGAATCCAGAATTGTAAATGTAAATTATAACACATGGCTACTCGTGCTATTTTCCATCCATTTCGACTTCACTCATTTCTGAACATCGCTGCATTTGTCTAATGATGTTAGTGACTAACAGGAAACTGTCAATCATGTACATAAACAATCTACTGGAAACGATCTTTATCTTAAGCTAATTTGTCCAATCTGTTGGCAGGACACATTGAGAGAAGCAAAAACAACTTTGAATGTGTGTGTGTGTGTGTGTGTGTGTGTGTGTGTGTGTGTGTGTGTGTGTGTGTGTGTGTGTGTGTGCACGCATGTGAGTGTTTGATCATTTGTGTGGTGCATCTGTATAAAGATTAAAAGAACATCATCTGTGCACACACCTGTTTTTTATCTGGCAAAGGCTGTTCGATCATCCTTCCCAGCTCAATGCAGCATCACATATGGCATGCCTGGCATAAGAGCCCTTAACGTGTGCTTTTTATGGTTCTTTATTGCAGCAGAAGTCACAGTTTTAGTACCTCGCTTGGGACGAGGATCAGAATGAAGTCTGGGGTTCATGACTCCTCAGAGATTAACTAACACGTTGCTAAAAATGTCACGTCAGAGCAAAATAGCTTTGCAACTTAAAACCATATGACACACCAGCATGTGGGGAGATTACAAAGCACCTAGTTTTATGTTCTTGTGGGCTGAAAAATGTTTTTTTTTATTGTAATGATATAAGTTAAACCTTACCAGGTGACTTTATAGATGATTTGGTTTTATGGTCAGATTTTTTGCACAAGCGAACTAAAGTCTGGCTTTGTTTAAACCAGTAATCCACAGTTTTATTGGTTAAATTAATTTTGAACACTCCAAAAAACATTGATGATATTTTGTTCAAGTTGAGTGCAGTAGTAAGTGTAAGGACATTCATTCAAATACAACGATAATAAAAGGTTGAGTTATGAAGCGCCTTGAGGCGACTTTTGTTGTGATTTGGCGCTATATAAATAAAATTGAATTGAATTGAACTGAATAGACCATAAACCATTTCTCTCTTATTATTTTTTTTTAAAAGAAAGTCTGTTTGAAATCTGGAATGGATTTCAGTGACCTCCTGTCAATACAGATGCAACATTGCATCTGTATATTTCCACTTTAAAGTGGCTTTGTTTATGAAGATCAAACAGAACCGGGGTCTTCTGAGAGATCCTGAGCAAACATCCGATTCTGCCTCTTTAGAAAAATCTTCAAAAGCATCTCACAGTATGGAAATGACCACATATGTTTCATTTTTAAAGATGGGGTGGTGAATGCATTTGATCCTGACAGGTGACTCATACAACACTGTTTTGGGGTTTTTGTTTTCTCATGCAACAATATTGTAAAATGAAAAAATTGGGTCATAAATGTGTAGAAAGAGCATGAACAAGATATAAAAAAATAAAAAGAAGAAGAAGTTACATTTTTATATTGGGTCAAAAGAAAAATGCATAAAAACATAAACAAAACATGTCATGTTTGGAGGTGGGTCTCTCCACCGAAATCCACTAGGGCTTGTTAAACAGCCAGACCTGGGTGTGGAGCTTTTCAGACCTGTGAGATGGAACCCTGGCATGCTAACCACTCTAGTGGGGAAGTACCCTGTGCTGGTGTGGGAGGTTGAGCGGTTGAGTTGCATTTTCCAGAGTTTGTTGTGCCACCTGGTGCCAGATGGACACTATTTAGTCTCTGGAGAATATTCCTGAATGTTTGTGAGACCTCGTGGTTAAGTTCCGGTGCTAGAAACACCTTATTAGCGATCACAGGCTTACTTATTTGCAGCAGAATGCTTAAGGTCAAAGTTCAAAGCTTGAACTTCTGATTGTCAGATATGAAGCGCTATGTCTTGGACTCTTGGGTGGGTGAACAGCTAACATCTAGTTGTGGCACATGTCTGCGAGGGCTTTTTCCTCCACGGGATATTTTTGGATACAGTCTAAGGATATTAGAGACATGGAAGCAAAGAAAGCCACGTTTAGACCCAGTGCTGGTGGTTACTTGAATTGTGGTCAGTAGGTTGTCAGCGCCTGTTGGAGCTGCAAACTAAGAATCAACAAGGGGAGACTGATGATGAAGGAAGCTGTCAAGCTGAAAAAGAAGACCATTTGGGCTTGGCTGACCTAGAGGCCTCCAGAAGAAGTAGACAAGTACCTGCGGGACAGAAGGACTACAGCTGTGATGTAGGAACAGTTCAGTTAACTTGAACGAGGTTCTGGCAAATCCACAGATGATTCTAGACGGGAAACCAGGGCCTGTCCTGAGCTGTAATCAGTCAGGGAGAAAAATAGCTGACCTAAACTGTGGATATTGGTAGTGGAAAGCACATTTTGATGAAGTGTTGAATCAGGCATGAAAAAAAGAACAGGAAGAGATGAGAATCATATGGACTGCATATGCAGTTCCAGTAATTGTCCGATTACAGATGGTCATTCATATAAACCACTGTCTTATTGTGTCTAATTGAAAAGACCTGGCTCTAGTATCTGCGGCTTGTGTGTGCTGGCAGATGCCTGATTGCCTCCATGCTTGCATTGCCTGCCTGTAGACATTTTCACACATGACCTCCAGATAATGTCGGAGGAATCCGGTTGATAAATTATCCAAATATGCCCTTTTTGATATTTAGCACAGTAATCTTTGGAGATGTTCTCACTCCAAAGATTTCTTCAGTTTAGGCACGTAGGGGCCCGGATAAAGCCTGCAGGACCCAGGACACATGACTCCCACTCGCTAGCTGGGATTTCTCGGGACAGTTACCTGCTTGATATTTTTCCCATCAGCCCAATCAGGCATCACATGGACTTTTTACTAGGGAGCTGGCAGATTAAAGACTGTCCCAAGTGTTGTCACGTGCACCTTTGTGTGGTAATGTCTAGACAAGTTCAGAGCGGCAGTTCATGCGTGAAAATGGTCTATGTGGTTTTAGTGGAGGTGGCTGGCTTTTATTTCCAACACACATTATTATACAAAGCAGAGTGTGTTCAGTTAAACCTGGAGTGGATCTTTATGTGCAGATATGAGAGAAGTTTTGATATTCTCATAAAATATTAAGCCACAGAATATATATAGTACACACTATATTTCGTTTTTAGCCTCAGACATTTTCGAGTTACAGATAAACACTTTTAGTTTTCAAAGAGTTTTGTGAATTTTAAAATAATACTTTCATTTGAATTTATTATTAAATAAAGGGTGATAAATGATTTACTGATTGTCCTCTGAGCTCCTATAGATGATTCAATAACAAATGAGCCAGACCAGAAGTGACCTTCCAATACCATCTCCCTGCTTTAATGGCTGCAGATGCAGATGTTCATGCCAAAGTCTCACTGGATCAATTAAACTACATTCACCACTTTGAACATCAGTCGATCAAGTTAAATCAGCAGTAAGTAATGCACAGAGGTCAGACAGATCATATACAAAGACAGACTTCATTATGTCTCTCTTACAGAGACTAGACCGAACAGAAGATTCAGAGGCTGAGGGACAGTTTGTGTGCTAGCAAGGTAGCATAAAATAAAAAACAAGGCTGTGGATGTTAAACTGTTTGTCACAACATGGCTAATTTTTTTCCTCATTGATTGCTTCACTTCATCTGTTCAGCTGTTATAGATTTGGTATATTTTTTGTAAACACAGGACTCAGAAGATGTCCAGGAAAGTAACAAAGCCTGCAATGTCTGTGCTTTTTAGGGTAAAGGTATTTTAGGTCCTTTGGGTAGATTCTTACTGAAAGAAACTTCTTAATTTTTTTACAATCAAGACAGTGACTCACAGTTTTTATTAACTATACAAACCACACAGAGGTACCTTGTGGAATGTCCTCTACAGGCAAATCCTGATCTAGGTTGTGTCCATAAAGAGAGTTTTCCGTTTTCTGATTGGAGTTTGAGGTGATCATATAAAATCGTGATCCAATCAGAGCCATTTAGAGTATTTATAAATGAGTCCCGGAGGGTATTTGTCTTCGTCAGGCAGAGAAAATATGACTTTATTGCACAGATATTTGACTTTTATAATGACATCTTTTTGGGTTTTGGAAAGAAAAAGAAAGAAAACCACACACATTTTCTTCCTATGACATGATAATTTGTCCTAATGCTGTTTTGCTCTGCTTACAGTAATCCCATCTATTCTAATCTGTGACTTCTCAACACAATACAACCAATCTCCCAAATATCTCAGCTTCAATGAGATTTATATGGAGAGTTTCTAGTTTTAGCAGGGACACAAACCACATGATGGTTGTGTTTGATAGTCACAGCACATTTAATTATCTGGTACTTGTAAACATCTATAGTTTCGCATTTCAAAAACAAACATGACATTAATGGCAAATGGCACACACAGCAGAAAAGGCATGACTGTATGGTTAGCTGTGATGGAAGTGGTTGTGTGACTGAGCCTTTAGTCACAGCTTCAAAGGCAGGAGTGGTGTTCAGGGTAAAAAGCACTTACTGGAATCCAGGGTGTCCCGGCGGATCTGTGGGCAGACACACATACCTTGTATACTTGATCCAAAGCTCTGATCCCAGCTTATGTTCGTAATTGTTCATCACCCAACCACCTTCCTCTCAGTGTTTGTTGTTGAATTCTGTTGGGAGACATGTTTTTCATATTTGACTCACATTTGTGCGGTGTGGTTTTCCTTAGGTGTAAAAAAGCAGAAAAATGTTGATCTTGTGACAATTTGAAGTGGTTTTCTGATTCTCAAGGTATTGTTGCTACAAAACTTGACTTAAAAACATATGTAGAGGATTGCATTTATATCAAGTCAAAAAAAAAATCTTTAAAAAAGTTAATGAAGAACCAATCAAAGTGTGCTTACGACTGTGAAACAAAAGGTGAAGGTGACAAGGTCTTAAATCTGCACTTCAGGTTTAATACTGACGGGTGCGGCTTCTCTGTTTGCAAGGAGGGTTTTCCTGCATGGAAGTTAGCCGGAGGACGACTCTACCACTTAGATGATCTGTGACCTCACTGGACACTTTCTTTCTAGTTTCAAATCCATGTGTTTTTTTCTTCTTTTGAGGTTTGTATAGTGTTTTTAGATTTTGTGAATTGCAGTTTTTTAAGGAAGGTTGTTACCGCCGCTATGAAAAAAAAAGTTTGTCTTCAATGAGTTGAGGTTTGGGGTTATTATGTCAGAGTTTCGACTTGATAACACAACATGTCAAGTTACTTTCTCAGAAATTTGAGTTGCTGGGTTGAGTTTTGGGATAATGGCTGGAAATTTTAACTTATTTGCAATGGTCAAAAGTAATGTTTGTTTCCACCACTGACAAAAAAAAAAAAGTGGTGGAAACAAACTCCCTCAGTGTTTTCCTCACTGTAAAGTTGCTATCTACCTCTGTATTTGTTAATTACTTTTATTAGTTTTATTTGTTATTTGTCTCCTGTTTGTTCCATGTAATATTTCTCCCCTTGCATGATTGTTTTATTTGTTTCACCTGTGTCTTGTTTCCCTCCTGTGTTCAATACCCTTTTTATTAGCGCTTTTATTAGACACTTTTATTAGCGTCTTCTCTCAGTATGTGTATCAGTCTGTGTACCTGCTCAACGTGCTTCCTCTCCTCATGGACTTGTGTATAGTGAAACAGATAATCTTTTCTTTAAAAAAATAAACATATCTAAAAGAGCATTATTTTGGATAAAATCACTAAAACTGTCATTTAAACTGTTAATTTTATATCACACGATAGAAAGTTTGGGATTTGAAATGGCATGGTCTGATTTAAGATTTTAATTTCTTGGGAAATGAACACGTAAAAATACACATGTTATGTGTTAAGTGAAGCAATCTCATTAAAAACACCTAGATTAAGAAGTTTTTATGTATTTTTCTTTTCATTTTTTATTTGCAGGGTATTTTGTTTAGAATGATTGTGAAAAAAATTAATTCATCCATTTTTCTTTGAGGCTGAAATTGAATTAACTCAACCAAATCAGATCAGAAGTCCAAAAGGTGACATCACAGTGGTACGTCCATCTTTGACATACATTACATGTTGTATCCACATTTGCTTTGCTTTTAGTTATATTGTTAAATAAAACAAGACTCAAAAATAAAAATACAGAACTGCAAAGCAACTTGATTAGAAATAAAGCAAAACTAAGACCAGTGAAACCCATCCCAGAGCCTGAGCCAGGGTCCACCAAAGTCCACCATGCTGATGAATGATTACAGAAGTCAACCTATAATCCAGTATGGTAGCTGAGAGACCTCATCTGTTTTGAATTAGTGCTGCAGCAGGCACTACTCCTTCAGTGTTTTTTCCCCCTCAGGTTTAAAGCAGATTTTTTTTAAATGACTTGTTTCAGAGTTACATTTCAATTTTCCAAAAAATTCTCCTGAGATTGTAGCAACAAATACTCACTAAGGATGCAGTCATAATGGTAGGATATTAAATACGCATATGTTTCTTAAATTTTCCCCTAGCTCTCTCTTTTAAACCACTGTTTTATTTTAGGCAGTGTGAATAACAATAGGAAATACCTACATTAAAAAAAAAGCTAACAACTTCTCAACATGAAGAGCCGCCTGAAACTACCACCTGAAACCGCCAGTGTAAGCATCTCTGTCTTTGGTCCTGTTGACAGATGACTTCAAAGATGACACTTTAATGGAGAAACTGTGATGCTTCATTTCTTTTTAAGGATCTATCACTAAATGTGCCAGATGCAACATAGTTTGCATGGCCTGAAGTTGAACTTGTAGAACCCCAAAGTAGGAGGAACAATGTCAAATGCCAGACTTTACTGATAAGTTGTTTATTTTGCTAAATACTCATGGACAGTAGAATAAAACTGGCCTAGTGATCAGGATCGTCACCCTAAGCATGCAAGTAAAAAATCAGGGCAGGGATGTGGAGGAAATATTGAACAGAATCATTAATATAATCATTACACATGATTGCACTGTAATATTAGGTGGTACTGAACCAGTAAAATGTCAGAAACCTAAAACAAAAGAATTGTTTCAATATGAGATTTGTCCATACCGCTCCAATTACCACGCCTGTCACTGAAAACTAAAGGCCTAACAGTAAATGACTGTGGAGGAGGGCAGCTGTATATGTGAAAAGCAACGGCAGGTCGACTCACTCGGGCTGTCATGTGTCCATAAATCTGCTGCACTTTCTCTGTCTCATCATCACACTGGAACTCAAACAGACACCTGTTCATTATCAGAGGATGACTAAACTTGCTTGCACTCCTGTTCCATTAAGTTTGATCTCCATCACAGCAGAACATGGAAAGGGGACAGGGTTTGGGTCAGCAGCAAAGCCAGAATTAGAATTACTGCACATCAAGAGAAAGAGAGGATGAAGGGGTGTGAAGGAATGCAGCTGTTCAAACAGCTCTTTGATTTAGTGGTCACGGCGCCCAGTGTGACTCACTCTGGCTCAAACACCATGGAGATCACTCAGACGTTCATCCCTCTGGCCCGGTGGATTTCTGCTCCCTCCTGATCTCTGTGTGTGTGTACTATCTGCAGTACCTGAACTTGATTACTTATACATCGTGTAAAGGTTAATGTTCATGTAATGTACTTACGCAGCTTAGAGCCTCTCGAGGACAAAGATTTTTAAAAAGCAAAAGTCAGCAAAATTGCTGATGTAGCACACTGGGTTTGTTTTTTTTCTTTCTTAATGTTTTGTTTCCAAGGAGCCAGACTTTATTGTAATTTTAAAGTGGTCTTATTCTCCAGGCTTTCTGAAGGTCATTCAAAGCTTTTCTTTGGACATTGGCTACTTTTTCACTCATTTACAGTCCAAACCTTTTAACTGACCTTAAATTGCATCTTGGGGCACTTTATTACTAGCAGTCTTTCACAAAAACACATCATCCCAAAGATTACACAGTTTAAATAGGTATAAAATTGCATTTTTACATCAACAACGGGAGTCCCAAAGAGCTATTAGCCAAAAACTTAGCATATCTCAGCCTGATCTGTAGTGTGCAATTAAGAAATCTGAGGAAACTGGACAAGTGGAGGGCAAAGAAAAAGTAGCAGGCATTAAAAACTGTCTACAACAGATGAACAGTATCCAAAGTCACTGTTACGGGTTCGAAATTGAGGATGAGAGTAAAACAATGATAGTCCAGAAAAGGTCGTTCAAACAATTGATTTTAATGCACGCAGCGTGGAGAGGTGCAAACTGCAAAACAGTTGTACATCTCTGCCCAAAATACACTCTAGATTGCTTTTATAACATCAGGGTATTGTAATGCCCCTTCTTGCGTTTACAAGCACATAATTTGCATGTACAGAACATTCATGTATTTTAAGAATTAAGTGCAACATAGAGGTTCCTCCTTGTGGCATACTCTTCCGAATATGGTGATGACCTAAGGCCTTTGAGGTCACCATGGACTGGACATCCTTCCGTCACCTGTAACTAAGCAAACTCAAATACCACAAGAAGCTGAATACATTCAGGCCTTTACTCAGCTACTATTTTACTGTAACAATATACTCAGCCTATAAGCTTTTAAGATTATAGATTTAACTCAACGATTTAAGTGGTTGTAACTGCACCTGTAATAAACATGTTAATATTAGATTATGATAACCCTTGTAATACAAATTATAACATAATGCCAGCAGCTTCAATAAACGCTTTGATGAAATGATAATTAATGCAATGATAAGATGATGATTATGTAAAATAATCCCTGTAATTCCACATCACGTTCTTAAGAAACAGGAAAAAATCTACCTGGGCCTTCAGTTGATCACCGAAGCCTTATCAGAGAGAGCTTTTTTTTTTTTTTTTTCTTATCTCAGTTCCAGTCTTGTGGAAGGAAAACAGGGAGAAAAGACTGAGGTTGCCAAATTACACAAGAACTGGACGGGAGACATGAATCCAAATTTGACATTTTTGGTTAAAATTGTCATCAGCATCAGGCTCTGTCATGGTTTGGAACAGCATTTCAGGCCATCGCATTTTGATCGACCGGGAAAGCATCTGATTGGCTTCTTTTTTCACACTGACAGTGATCCCAAACACATTACCAATGCAATAAAAGCATACTTGGACAGAAAAAACACACACAATGGAATAAATGAATAATAGTAATCAAAGGTCCCATATATCTCCTTTTAGCATTTATTACTATGAATAAATAAATAGATAAATGGGTATCAGTAGTAAAGCCACGTACTACTACTTGGAAAATAAGATTTTTTCAAAGCATGTGGTTAACCAAGAACATCATACGGTACATACTGGTTTTATGACAATGAGATGCAAGTCAAAATCAATATATTAATAATGCAGTAAAATTGAAGAGATTAATGAGCAATCTGTATACAGGACACGAGGGCAATACATAAAAAGGCTGGAGTTTCATGTAGGGAAGAAGTGTTCTGTTTGTTTACTGAACTCTGTAACCTATCACTCAACCAAAGGCATTTTAACAAGCCTGTGATAAGGCCAATAATATGACAGAAAAAAATAAATCTTCATGGCAAATGAAAGCCTTGTGTCTCCAAAAAGCATCGCCTGCTTGGACCTTTTTTATAAACCGCAGCCTTTTGCGCACAGCAGCTGTCTGTCAAACTGATCCCTTCAAACTCTGCTCAGTTCTCCTTTCTCGCAGGGGTCAACACAATATAAAGAGCCACTCTGCCTTCCTTTCACTCTCTGACTGTGTCAACAGGCTGAGCATGAGGTTTCAGTTACACCGGTGCACTTCTCACCTATGTTTCACTGAAGTCATGCCAGAAATGATAATGGAAAATTGGAGGGCTTGCCTGCGTGTTAGCTGACGGTGATGGTGTGTGCGCCCATGGGTTTTTGTGTGCATGTGCATGTCAAAATCTCAGGTCAGGTACCCACCAGGCTTCAATCCAAAAGTGCCACCACCTGATCCGTGTGTGGCTGTGAGTATGTGTGTGTGTGTGCGTGTTATCGTTCGTGCATCAATGAGAGCCTTGTGTTATCAGGCCTCTGCACCCCCCAACCCCCAGCAGCCTGATTGAAATGTAAATTGAAAGTGTCATAAAGCCTATATTGTCAGCCAAATGCTAAGTTATGAAGAAATAGTAACAGGCTCTTTCATTAAGGAAATGACAGCTCGTATTTGCTCTGATTTTCCTTTCAATGGAATGTTTCCGTAATGACTTCAATATTGAGAAACGGAGAGAGGAAAAAGGAGGGGAGAAAAAAACCCATCTGGGATCAATGACAAGATTTTCTTAGGATATTTAAAAAAATGCTGTTTCTTTGACAGCATGTTAAGAGCAACAATGTTTTTTGAAATAGGTGTACCTTACTGTACCGGTCACACTTCTAATGGCTCCACAGCCTTAAAGCGTTCAAGCTGTTTGACATTTTTAGAAAAATAAATTAAAAAGAGAGAGAATCAGCCCGTCCATGCCAACAACTTATAAAGTTTAACTGTAAAATTGCAGTGGGTAAAAAAAGAAAGTCGCATCATTTTATGTATGTGAAACATTGTTTTTCTTTCTTTTTAAAAAATGAATTCATCTCCAACTTTATTATGTTTCAGAGAAGGTCTGACCATGATGGGATTATAATGAAGCAGACACTACGTATTTATGTTTCAAAAGACAGAAGAAGAATTTATGGCTTTTGTCTGATCCACACATTTTTTTCAGCACTTCTGGTTAGTCTCTATTCATGTTGTTCATGACTCAGTGTTTGTCCGTGACTTTCACTGGCCTCAGTTTTTCCTCTCCAATCCTTTTTAGTTGAATTATAGAAAATCAAGTTTAGCAAACTGCAATACAACAGTCACAATGTGAAGTGTCCATACTTTCCAGCTCATATAAACTCAAACAATAACATATTGATTTTTAACATTTTCTCATGACAAACTGTGAAATGATATACAACAGATGAAGCGTCGTTAACAATCTTATTAGTAAATTGTAGGTCGGTTCAGTCAGCCCAACAGGGAGTGAGTATGACATGGAGGTAAACCTACGCTTTCTTTCCTGGTGAACATGGGAGAAGCTTGCCTTCAGGGCTTTAGCAGCAAGGCTTTCTAACATGTGAGTAATGCTGTGAAAGGGTCTCGCCTGACCCAACCCATAATCATTTCCTATACCTAACCAAGCAGTTTTCTGTGACCATGCAAACCCAAACACAGAGAGAAACCATAAAAGAGGAAGACATTAAGATAATAACGCAACTGTAAGTCCAAAAGAAATATTTAGTATTCTTATTTTCAAATGGTGCACACATTCAAACTGACTGGGGGACAGGCCTGTGTCTGATCCATTTGTTCGACATGGCCTCCTACCTACACACTATGCTGTCATTCATCCTAGATGATTTCCCGAAGCCTTCTGGGGAGATTTTCATTCAGCTGCGTGGGAGCCACTCGTGGTATCCACATTTCTTAAATACAGCCATGCACGCTTTCTTATAGAAAAGGCCTAGGGCTGATAGGATTATTTTTTTTAAGATTGTAGGCTAAATCAAAGTATTAGAAAAAAATATGTTTACCATGTGAACCAACTTATGGCACCAAGTCCCAGTTCATCCTAGTCGTGACAACAAAACGTCATTAAAGATCACAGTGTTGCCCTAATGTAACGTTAAGTATATGCAAGAGGATAATCTTCAGAAACATTGTCTGAGAGGTGAAAAAGAAAAATTGTGGTCTGCAACGACGACCTCTCCTCCTTTCAATCATACTGTCAGCGTGAGAAGTGAGTAACCAGAGAAGTGTATTTATATTGACTCTGGACTTCTGCCTTGACGTGTCACGAGGAAGAACCCGGAGGCTGAGGTTAGAGCGAGAAAAAGAAGATCTCAGAAATGAAGAATGGGGCACTGATACAGGGTGTCTGTGGCCTCAAGGGGCATCTGTTGCTTTGTTTCCCAGGCTGGGTTGAGTATGAGTGAGCAGATTCAGTTTATAAGACAAGCAGACAGCATCAAAACTCAACATTACCCCTTCTGGTTTGAGTGACTTTGAAGAACAAAGATGGGGTGATGGACTAGACAAAGTGCAATAATATCGAAAGCACACTTACAAAGCATTTTGCAGGTTAGGGACAAAAGAATCACAAACATCCTGGATTTAAAAGCCATTTTTAAGAGACAATCATCAGAATTTGTCTCATGACCTAATGAAAAAAGGTTTGTTGTAAAGAGATTAATAAGGCAATGACATTTATGGCCTCTTACATATAGACTGATGAAAACATTGTAGAAATACACATTTTTATTTATTTAATGAGATTAAATTTTAACAGCAAGTAATGGAAATGTGTGTTTTTAGGTGATAACAAAAGAAAATGATGCAAAAATCAGAAGAGCCCAGCAGCCAGTTTTATACAAGCTTTATTTACAATGTCATTTTAGCAGTGTAGGAAGCACGTTTTCATCAGTAAGCCCTCATTGGACAGGTGCTATATGAAATCCATCGAAGTAGACACAATTTCTATATTCCTCATTCTTAAAATGTCCACACGCTTCCCAAGTCACCGTCACATACTTATGTACAGTGTGTTTGTATACAAGCTATATAAAACTTGGCAAATGGAAGGTTATTTGCTACTTCAATATGATTTTTTTTCTTTTTCACCGAGTTAAAAAACAAACAAACAAAAAAAACACTACAGCAAACACTGCACGTTATGATTCGGACTTGTTAACAGCTCCCTGTTCATATTTTCTTTCTAATACAGTTTGACTGGCCTCCACTGTAGATGGGCAGCCAGCTAACAATGGAGAATACTGGGTAGTCATTTCAGCTTAAGCACATTTTAAAAGAAAAATGCACCACATTAGGACAGAGTTTTGTAGGATCACTGCCTTTCTCAATTAGAGTTCTGTTAATTAGAAAGCAATGAGTAATAACCCCAGCATTAGGTAATAATGCCACCTTTATGTTTGTACTGACGATAAAGTGGCATTGACGAGGTCTGAAAGTAGTCCAAACTAGCCGATTTGATGTATTATTAAAGAACATACAGATGCAAATAAGAGCAACAAAACACAGGAGCTGATTTCACTGGGATAAAAGGGGTTAAGACATTGTGCTTTTTCTTAAGGGAGATTTAAAAATAAAAAAAAAGGTTTCCTCAAATCCCTGATATAAATCTCAACAGGTCAACCACAATGTGGATGTGTTCCATTATATACAGATTTCTTACCAGCGTATGGGGATGGACGGTTAAGAGTTCTACGGAATAACATTTACAGCTGAAACTGCAGAGGTCACAGGCTAATGGTTTCGAAAAAACTCTGGGACAAGACACCGCTGTACTTTGCTACTGACTTCATACTTGAAAATATTCATCCACTACTCAGTTTTGGAAAACAAACATGACTTGCAGAGATAACATTTTAATGCAGTTAAACATCCATCCTCAAGAGCTAATGAACCTCTCTTCCCACAAAAAAGAAAGAAAAACAAAACCAAAAAAACCCACCGGTCTTTGCAGTGAATAAAAAACATGACCATTTTTAGGGCTGAAGTAAATTATTGAATTAAAAATAAAGAGTGATTCGTTGGTTAAAGCAAATGAAAAAAAAACTTTTTAAATAAAATGATTTCTAAGTAATTCTCCTACTTAAGAAACCGGAGGTACATATAACTTTGCACTTTTCTAAACACCCTTGTTCACAAACCTTATCTTTGTTTTGTTGCATAAGACAAGTATTTAAATGATCTCTATGGATATATTACATCCACTGTAACAATATGAGTGGTGCTATAATACTACTACTAAAAGTTTAACACTGCTGTACAAGCAGCAAAAGAATAAGCTGTTAAGATAAAAAAAAAAAAAAAAAAAAAAAAAAAATGCACACCATGAACCATTTAAGCTTATGTAACATATCAAATAGAAGTAAAATAGATTAAAAACAGAGAAGAAAAGCCCACATTAAGCCCAACATAATCATTTATGAAGTTAAAATCCATATTTAACATTTTTTCCCCAAATAACAAAATTAATGTGTGCGTAAGATCTATTGTTACCAAGAGGAAAGGACCAAATTAATGTTTTCATATAACAAATTAAAAAAGGCACTAAATTGGATGATGCAACCATCCCTCTTATTTAAATTAATGTATGCAGTCATACCTTTGACATACATATAACCTTGAGTCCCCGCTTTTCAATAGTTTCATAATCTTTAGGGGGAAAAAATGACATTTATTTAAAGAAGCTACATAAAATGTACAATATTACTCACAGTAACATCAGTGTTTCCCCATTACTAATACTGTAACTTGTTTAAATAGTAAGTGTCCAAATGCAGGACGCCTCTCAACTGTCTGATGTTAAGGGCTTTAAAAAAAATAAATATAAATATATGTGTTGAAGGAGTCTATGGTCAGCAGGACCATTGGAGACCATTTTCCTTTTAGTACGATGAACCGATTTTACTTTAAGTAAATAGACAGCACATTAGCCTGCATGAGCTAATGCTTTCATGTCCATATTACCAGTAGTTTTCAAAGGCAGGTCAAATGCAAGGTAAAATACACCGAGGTAAGGTAGGGCACAGGTTATTTGCTCCTAAGAAAAATTATTAATCAATTAGCAATCAACTGAAATTTGGCTAATATCAGAAACACTGTGTAGATGTGCGTTTTACAAAACAAAACATAACAAAAAACTGCAAGCAGGCTTAATGGGGGCTTTTACTGCTTTTCAAAACACATCTGTAACAATGTCTTTCATTTAAACACTTTATATTTATATCTCTGCAAACACTTTTTGGGCAGCATCGTTGCCTTTAGTCCAAAACTGGTTGCATTCAATACTTGAGGTAAAAGCACTTTTAAGATGCAATCTAGCAACATGTTCAGGGCTTTCATAAAAAATACTTACTGTAGAAGTTAAAAACAGAATGGAGTCCTTTTTTGTTATGCGGACTGATTTGCAGGTTATACCTCTCAAATATTACCCCAATCCTTGAGCCACACAAATAAACAGATTATGCAGGAATATGTCATTGAGGTATCCCTAAGCAGCCAGACAACATCAAGTTAGACATAAACACTGGAGAACAGGCCTATTTAAACCCATAACTTGACTGACAGATAACTGAGTTACTCCACTCCTTTTTCCTGGGTGTTTGTAACACAGGTGTAACAGACTTGATGCAGTGTGAAAGCAAATAAGCAGCATGTTTATGAAGGCTACAAGAGGGGAGGAGGAGGGAATGTAACAAAGCACATCGGGATGTGAGGAAAGGAGTCAGAATGGTGGAAAAATTAACAGGGGAAAGGAGAGCGAAGGTTTTCTTTTCCAATCCCGTTCCTCCCCGGGCTTGTCTGGAGGTTATAATGCGTGACACCGCAGAGGGTTGTTAGTGCTCGCGCTGCTGCTAGTGGGCTGGTTATTCGCAGACTTGAGTCAATGCAAAGTCATGCAAACAGGCAGGTAGTTCATGCACGCGTGCCGCAGCCTAGCCCAGCCGGGGTCAGTGTAGGCCACATAAAGGACAGGCCAGGCTACACAAGGCTCGGGCAGGTCATTGGTGTGCCAGTCATGCAGGGACATTGCTGTTGAGGGAGGGGGGGAAAAAAAGAAAAGAAGTAATGGTCAGATGGCAGGGCTTTAATCCTAAAATCAACAATCTGCCCCTGATCTAACAGGCACCAAGCAAAATTATTTCAAGGTTAGTAAGTTATGATTCCTGATATGCGTTAAAACTGGACAATGTAAAGACAACGGAACAAACAATCGGTTAAACACATGTTGAGAAAAGCATACCCTATTCAAGACTCCCATTTAACGTTATATACCTGTATGTAGTGTGCATTTTGAACACCCTTTAACAAACCTGGGAAAAAAAAGTGCTTTTTACTGTGACAGCAATGAGCTGATTATAGAAAGTGATATGGAACAGTCCACTCTGATGTGTGACACTGAACAGGTCTTCATGTCCACTCTGCAGATGATCCAGAAACTAAATCTCTTTCAACAGACAGTCCTCGGGTCTAAACCTCTCTAACCATCTCACGGCTAAACGTTCTGGGAATACATTTTTTTGTCATGTCATATTAGGGGGAAGGTAAACCTGACAGATTACCAAGGTACAGACATTTATATCAAACACTATGGCACATAAGGTGTTGTCTGACAACTCTGTAAATGCTGGTGGCTCCTTGTTCTCTTAGATACCAAACTAATTTACACCAGTATGTACACTAGCACAGGAAATCTATCAAGTCCTAAATTGCACCACCTGGAACAATTTCAAAACCTAAAGAAGTCTTTTTTTTTTCTTGGGGACAAAAAAAGCTACCATTCACAATTATTGCTGCACCATTACCAACAATCATGCAATCAACAATCATCCTATTTGAAATCACTCAATTAAATCAGTTAGAACATTTAGCAAGCAAATCAAAGATTTCCACGAGACATTACATAATCCTATGCTTCAATGTATTTGCTGGTCGAGACTGTGAAATGAAACACCAACACATTAAACTAAAAGTTGCTTTTACCTCCTTAAAGCTACATCATAAAGAGTTACAATAGATGACGCAAGACAGAAAAGCGCTCGAGTCCATTGCAAAAAACAAGCTGAACTTGAAAATGTTACTACAGGTAGAGATGTGCATAAATACTGCATGAGCAGGTAGAGCGGTTCCTCTTATCAAAAATTACAGTAACTTGACAAGGACACGTGATTGTTCTGAGCCTTGCGGTCTGGATTACCTGCATGGCACAAGTTTACTACATAGCAAAGGTTCAAGAAGGTCAGTGGTAGAGAGGGAGGAAGAAAGGATGTTTGGTGTGATTGGTCAGAACCTATTAAATATGCTGAGGCCAGATAAAAAGTAGAAGTCTTGCATCATGGGCGTCAAGGTATAATACGCTTAGGGGGAGGAGAAAAAAAAAGGTGCAAGTTTTGGGGCAACCTTTCTTGGCATCTCTACCTCATGGATCTGATCAAGAAGGAAAAAAAAGAAAATCAATCGGCAGGAAATGCAGGAAAACATTTACTTCCAATAGAAATGAATGAAAATAGAATGCCTCAAAATAGGCACATTGTTCGGGGGATTTGTAAAATAGCTGGCTGCAGCATTTTGTGCCCTACTGCCATCTACCTGGCGGTAGCTGACTGGGCGTGGCCGGGATACTGGCGCCGTGTGCTGGTGGCTTGTCTCTGCCGGGCCAGGAAAGACTGACCAGAGCCAGTGTTGGCAAGTCGATCTTCAGCAGCCTTCTTCTGCAGAGACATACCCTGGTAAAAGAAACAGAGGAAGAAAGCTTAAGGCCCCATTTGAAAGTCACTACAAATGAGCAACACTCCAAGTCAAAGACAACCCTCAAGAAGGAGCACAGACTTAACACACATATTAAGGCAGTCATTAGATTATCTGCTAGTTAGTCCACCAAGCCTGAGGTATAGTAAATTAAATTAGCTGACATTCAACATTAGTGCTGATTTAGCAGCTCATGAACAATAATACAAGCAACTGATCAGATATACAATGAGCAAACATCCGTTGAAGTTATTGAATAGTCTGTGCTGCCATCTAGTGGTGATTTTCTTGGGCAAACACAAAAAGGGGTGTTTACCCTCTGTGTTAGAGAAATGTATTATATCTGTTATCTACAGCAGAAAACATAAGCAACATTTTAAAAAAGCTCCTATTATAACATTGTTTGGTTTTCAATGCTTTAACAGATACTTTGTTCAGTTACGAATTACTTCCTGACAGTATTATGTGTATTATGACTGGCTATTATTACTTGCTTGGCCACAAATCTCAGCTGTATGTGCCACAGTGCATTTTAAAAAGAAGACCAATCGCCTGTATAAGTCCTCCTTACCATATTGTACCAGGCTGACACAATCAGTTTCTCCTCGTGATCTCTTTGGCTCTTTGTCTTGTCCATTTCTTTCTGTTTGGAGCAAACATGAAGGCAAAATTAACCTTAAAGAGTGGAGGATGTTTCTAAAGCAAATATTGGCACGTGAGTCTATCTATTACTTATTTTGCCAGGCCCTTTTTTCAGGCACCCTAATTCCCAACTAGAGGATTGATTACCTCCAGTGAATGCAACATCCTCTCCTTCTCCTGCAGCTGGTTTTTCAGGGCTTGGACTTCAGGACCTGAACCTTGGTTCTGTTTAGGGTCCAGCGTTCGGATCACCTGTGAAAGACAAATTCAGGTTATGTTTGGGGGGTTTTTGTGTCCCATACAGCCCGCCTTACAGAAGACTATTCATTTATGGACCCTTTGCTAGTAAACATGTACTCACACTCTTGGCCTTTTCGAGGTATTTCTTGTATCGCTCCTCCATCTGTTTCATGTCTTCATCCTTTTTCTTCAAGGCCTCCTCCAGCTCCTCCACTCGTTGGACTGAGAGGGGAAACAGCATCTTAGTTTAGATTTCCTTTAAACTGACTCATACATTTTAATGTCAGTGCATGAAGAGTTACCTGTACAGCAACATTACACACAAAATGTTTTAAATGTCAGTGCGCTTTGCATATTCAGATATCACCATAAACTCACTGCTGGTGTTGTATTTCGGCTCCATTTCATCAATGAAGGCATTTTTCTTCAGCAGCTCATTATTCAGCTCTTGTACTTTTTCCCTAAGAAAAAGAATATCGCACCTTATATCCGGTAGCTCACAATATGAAATGCAGAATTAAGCGACATGGGCGAATCAAGTTAAAACACAGCTCAGACAACCACTCACATGTGCTCCTCATATTTCTTCTTCAAAATAGAAGACTGGAAGAAAAAGAAAAAACAAAACAAAAAACGGGCAAACGTGTTAGAAATCGTGGTATCAAGAATCAATCAGTCCTGTACGTTGAACTGTTTTTGGAAAAGATCATGATCCAAGATGTGGAAAGATGAAGAGATGAAGAGACCTTCAGTATAGTCAAAGTTTTGATGATACTGAGAATGTACAATTAAAGCAGGAACCTAATTTCTTTACATTTTGAATCAGCACCAGTCCCCAATTTGACATCAAGGTGCAAGGCGACGTGCAGCCAGTATAGACAAAACTAATTTTCAGAGGACTGAAAGATTACATGCTCTGATTCCTACAGGGAAGCTAGAGGAGAAGACGAGGACTTTGGGGTTTCTATCAGGGGTGGGGATTTAAAACTACTCACAAGAACAGAGAATATTTGCGACTTGCTACTACTTTACTCTAAAGTGTAAATGCTACATTTGGTTACACATTTTGGTCAATATAAAAATGTTTTAAAAAGCTATGCAAAAACCAGAACTGAAAAGTCTAAAAGCTGCAACTTGCTGAAATCACAAAGATATACTTACTATAGTCTGACAGTGGAGAACAGTTTGAAAATAACAATAATAAAAAGAACAAAATGGCAAAAATTAAAAAGAGGTGCCAGATGTGACATATAATAATCTGACGGTTTCACATCCTTGATTCTCACATAAATGTTCGCATCTGTACTTTCAATGTTATTTGAGGGAAATAGTTTTCCATTCTCTTCTTTCTGTTTGCATGATTTTATACACTGCACTGGATGTGTAACACTGACACTTAACTGTTCTCGTGATATTGAGTGAAAGGAAAGATGAGGCTGATACTGAGATCTAAGATCTACATTGACGGACAAGAAATTAAACCAGAAACCCCACAAAAGAAAACAAGTTTTAGATCAGTGTTAATCAGGTAGTAAAGACAAAGTTAAACATGCACGTAAACTCTCTTCCTCACATCAACCTTCCTGGGAGATGCTCCAAATCCCATTTTCTTAAAAATCTGTTGTCCCATACTAGGAACTAGTTTGGAAGAGACAAGGAACAGAGAGGAGGGCCATGAAAACATTTAGCGTCAGAGATGAGGCGGCAGGCAAATGTGTTAATATGATGGAGAAAAATCAGAGTTGCTGAGGAGCTTGTATTAATCTCATTCACTGTCGCAATCAAGCCTCAAACACCTGTCTTTAACGGCTAGACGTTGTCCCAAGAAAGCTAGTGTGTCTAATGCTACAGCAGAAATAATTATAGATAAAGTATATCAATAAAATAAATAAATAAAATGACATATGCGCAGAAAGGGGAATGCAAAAGCTGTTAGAAGTTGTTAATGTTTAAGCACAACAATCAAAAAGGCTGATGTTGTGGAAAAATCTTTTGTTGCCTTTTTCACTATTGCACATGACTTTCCATGACCTTAAGCCTTCAGTAGAAACAGAGCACTGCACTCTCTGAAGTGTAGTTTGATTGCTTTCTGTGTTTACTGCCACCAGTAAACTGGTGCTGGAATTACACACAGTACAGTACGAGTACATGAGTACAAGCATTTACTTACATCATCTGCTTTTGAACCCTGTTCTTGAAGATTCTTCTGTAGCTCCTCTACCTGACTCTGTTCCTCCATCAAGCGCTGATTTATCAACCTAGGTAACAAATACAGAGTTTCACAACAGTCTTGTTATTTTCAACAAATCAATGACCAAACTGCAAAATAAACCTTTGTAGATCCAATATTAGAAGCAGATTTTTAGCTGATAAGTCATTCACTGAAGTACAACAAAGACAAGAACATCTGTGTGGAGAAGTAAAGGCGAGAGTGACCCATGTTCCAGCATACAAGTGAAAATGTGGCTCAATATTAATATGAACAGACCAAAAGGAAGAACAATATTATTGTTTGCTCTTCTCAGATTCTATATCAGTGAGACACTGGGGTTCAGTAATAGGTGATTTCCTGTTAATACCAATAAGCTATGTCTTTGTGCTCGATGCCAACCTGTTCTCTGTCTCCAGTTCATTTTTTCTCCTGTTGGCATCCTCGAGTAGACTCTGCAACAGTGCGATCTTCTCATTGTCTGATCCCTCCTGAGCCAGTTTCAGCATCTTGTTTTCATGCTGAAGACGAATCACGTGTTCTCTAGAAACACAGAAGCACCAAGAGCGTTAAACTCAAATAACAACCATACT
Organism: Oreochromis aureus; assembly: GCF_013358895.1. Classification (NCBI taxonomy): domain Eukaryota; kingdom Metazoa; phylum Chordata; class Actinopteri; order Cichliformes; family Cichlidae; genus Oreochromis; species Oreochromis aureus. The sequence continues at coordinate 41,254,394 of NC_052948.1, read as the reverse complement.
TGTTTTATACCACAGTCTCAAAAATGCTTCAGAATATTAACCTAAATGATGGACTTAAAATTTACAATATTTTATATTATTTATTTTTTTATCACCTCATGTTATTATAGGGCACAACGTGCAGAAAGGGAAACCTCAACCACAACAGGAAGAGGGCTCACTTTGAAATGGTGTACTCCTGTGCACAGAATCATATACACAAGCAAGCTCAGGTCAAGTAGTGAGTGTAAGTGAGATATTCACTTCAGCATAACTAATCACGTAGTGAATCACCTTGTTACAACACTGTCTGCTTAATGAATTATACCTATGGCTTGCTCGGTTTTAGTGCTCCTGACAGTGTTACAGTAGTGGGTTAAATCTGACAAATTCCACACTTGAGTCAAAAATGTTATCTACACAAATTTTGTTGGATATACCCTGTATTTAATACAGCAGGAGATCAATCTTGAGGTCGGCCTTGCCTTGGGCTCTAGTGTGACGGACAGCCAAATGAAAATAAAGCACCTGAGAGCCTTACATTCAGCCAATCACCAAAACAGCAGGATGGGTAGGAAGCTTTGTGTCAAGTCCTGTTTTCAGGGCATGGCACACGAATCCATTTCAACTGAAGAACTGACTGTTTCCAAACAATTCAATACTGATTACAGGTACTGATTACGACTTTCAGGTGAGGTGTGGTTGGCTGAGGGACTGAATTTTCAGCTGTGAGTGCGACTCACACTGTTTTACAGTTCAGATCAAATTAACAGGCAACAGGTGCCTCTTATAAAAGCAGCATGTTGATACTGAAAAGTCAACCAAAAGACATAAACTGGCACGAAAAGTCATTAGTAACATCTTCACAAAACAACATGTTTTCATCATTTACCTTTACAGTAAATGAACTGCCTGGATGGGGTTAACCTTCCCTCTCCCTGAAAGTAGCTTTTAGAAGATTTGTACAAATCCACATTTTTCCTGGGTTCACAAGTACTGAATAAAAATGTAAGCATATTATCCAGCCAACAGAAAATCCAGCTGTCCTGGAAAGCTGTTGGCAGTCTGATGTAACTCACACTCAATTATTACATAACGCTCTACAGGGTTTCTAAGCTAAACTCATCCACCTTAAAACAGCAGAGAAAGCCTTGAAGCGGGCTTGAAACTATCTGGTTGTAAAATAAATTACACTAGAGACATACTTTACTATCCAAAATTTAGGAATCAAGCCTTAAAAAGCTAATTTATTTTATATGACAGTACCAGAGCGTTAGTTATATTCTTTTTGCATAGTTTGCTGTTGTATTTGTTACTCAATTATTAGTTTTTTGTTCTTTTTTATTTTACAAACCAACTTATAGGATGATCTAATATCATTATTGGATCTATCCATCATATTCTTCTCTTTCATTTAAAATAATCAAACCGGTGCAAAAACATATGGTTAAAAACATATATACACACACATACCGCATCTCTGGAGTGGTGATCTCAGCTGCCAGTGAATCAGAACCATCGTTGCTACCCAGTGGGAATAAACCTTTAAATGCAGATATTAGTTGTAAATAAGATGAGCAAGAATTCCGCATCCTGCATACATTAAGCTTATAAGAGGTGAAGATCCACCTATTATATTTCAGGACAAAGACATTTCTTCACCTGATGTGAGCTGTCCCTCTTGAGCTTGAACACAGTGTAGCTCCTCAATAGTTTCCTTCAATGAATCTCTCTCACTTCGCATACGCTATAAAGAGACAGACAGTCAAACGTGTGAACGAGCGAGACAGAAGGTCAAACAGAAGAAGTGCAGGATCTGGAATCAACATCAGTGTGCTTAGTAGTAAAACATTTCCAGTAAAATATTAGTAAAATACTTTCCAGACAGCTGGGCATAAGTACCAGTTATCCAGAGCCTTTGGTCAAAATTTCCTCTCATGCTAAGTTACAAAGTTTGGCTTTTCTAGCTGTAACAAATTTGATTTCATCTAAAAAGAAAAACTGGTCTGAAAGAACAGTAAAGTGGCATATTTCATAAAAACAAAACAAACAAAAAATTAAAGTAATTCTTTTGTATTTTAATTTTTAGTCACATTAAATATACGTACGTCTTTTTCTTTTTGTAAAGAATCGACTTTCTCTTTGAGGCGTTTATACTCAAACTCCATCTTGTCCGCCTTTTTAGACTCCTCTGACAGTCTGTTCTGAAGTTCAACCACCTGTGAAGAGAGATGACAGTTCAAGAGAAGACCTGATCTCTAAAAAAAATGATTACACAAGCATGAAAACTGTAAAACAGGATTGGATTACAGTACTAAGCCTGGGAAAATGTAAAACTTATTTATTTAGGAACAGGTACCTGTCTCTTGTATGTCTCCAACTGGGCTTTGGCAGCATTCGCCTTTCGTAGCTCTTCCTCTAAGCCAACATTAGTCTGCATTAAAGCTGTGTTTTTCTCTTCCATTAGCTTGTTCTGGAAAATACGGACATAGATTTTTTTAGACTGAAAGTCATGTTTCACAATCTGACTTACACATTTTCAAGAACTACAGTGTTAAAAAAAAAGTCAAGTAGCACTCATGAGAATAAAAGCTGTATTAAAGTTGCTGTGTGTGTGTGTGTGAGACTGTACTTGTCTTCTGAGCAGCCCCATGTCCTCCAGTTTCTTCTTGTAGTGTTCCACAGTGCCCTCCAGTTTTGACACCTTGTCAGATGAGTGCCTGCGAGGAAAAATACTTTTTCAAATAGCTGTACAGCACTTTGTCTGAAAGCGCTTTATAAATAAAGTTATTATTATTATTATTAAAAAAACAAGCAGTTTTATTTTCACCACTGTCCCACTGATCCTACTGATCTCCACACTGGATTAGTTAAAGTTTAGTTTATGGACAGATAACAAGCTGTAAAGCTAAAAGGTTTTTAAGCCATAATGTTTTCTTGGCTCTTTTATTTTCTGTCTTTAGGCCAATACATCTAATAATGAATGAATGCTAAAATTAAAACTTGTGCTTCACAGCACCTTAACTAGAATTACTACAAACAACAAATCATATTTGTTTTTTAGTTTGTTTTAACTGAATAATGTTAATATGTTATGGGTTAGTTTTGCATCCTCACAATACCTGAGGACATCGATCTCATCTTTTAGAGACTGGGCCTCATCAGCCAGTGATGTAAGGTCTTCATTCTGGGACTTCACATCCAAAAGTTCTTTTTCCAGCTCCTCACAACGGATCCGGTAATCATCTTTTGCTGCCTCCAACCTAGAGGGAATTAGAAACATGTGTCATTGAGCCTGCAGATTTTTGGCATTAATCAATTCAACCCTGACTTGTTGAAATTCCTTTCCACGTTTCATGCAAATCGAGACCTGAAGGTTTCTTCCTGTAGCTGCTCCAGTTGCGTCTGCAGCTGAAGATGTCTGCGTCCAGCAGGGCTGTTTATATCCTCTATGGAGTCAGACTGGTTAAGTCTCTCCATTAAGACCTGGTTTTCTGCTAGCAAACTGCTCTTCTCCTCTTGCAGGGCTGCCACCTGGAGAAAGGGAAGTGTTGAAGAAGAGGCCAAAGAATGGGATACATGAAGTCACGAGTGAAATGAGAGAAATGGGATAAGAAAAGGTGACAATGGGACAGCGTGGAGAAAAGAAGGATTAACAGGAACACAAAAGGTGTGGAAAATGATCGATTGAAGGGATTTTAAACACATGAAAAGAAGAGATGCAGAAGGGAAACAAGTTAGAGAGGATTTATAACTTTCAAAATGTAGGTAAGCTACTTTAATTTGCTTGTTTCCTTTACAGCATCCAGTCCATTAGTTTAACAAGCACACACCAAACACACCTTAATAAGGCAAATCAATGAACTCCAACATGGCAGAGAGGGCTACATGGTTGGTGTTTTCTCAGTGTGATGGGCAAAGCAAAGCAAAAGCTAGGTGCTGCTGCATTTTAATGTAAAACAGTAAAAATTAGCTATATTGATATAATTTGTTGAGAGAAAATAAAAAACCTTCTTTAAAAAAATGAATAAAAATCAGTCAATAAGGAAGGGGTTTTAATAATTTGCCAGGATCAAGTCTATAAAAATGCCTTAAAACACTGGAAAATAATTGAATCCTTCTGGGACTTTAGTAAAGTTATCTATCTATCTAGTGAATCTATTTTCTCTTTTTTATTTTATTTAAAAATGTATTTTAAACAAGTATGGTGTGACTCACTCTCTCTTCTAAAAAGCGTAACACTTCCATGTGGAATATTTCTACGAAGACTGTTGTGAATGTGAAGCAGGGGAACTTGCAGCATTGTGAAAATTCCCTTACGGCAACAAAACTGTATCACATCAAAGATGCGAACCAGACAGCTCAAAAAGCAGGAAACAGGGTGGAAATCAGCTGCAATTAATTCCGAAACCAGGACACAGGTTCCTCAAAACATACCAAGTGCCTTCAGGTACAGGCTTAATAATTTTGCTGACTGCTTGCTGGTCAGAGTCATGCAACAGAAAAAAATAAAATAAAAATCTGAAGACTGCATATGTTTAAACAGTTATGAATGCATTCTTCCGAGAAGTGACTCATTTCTGAATTCAAATGTTAGCCTATTTCCCTCGCTTTCTACTATTGCTGTGGAAAAGCATGGGACACACCAAGGTAAACGAAAGCCACATCTGACACAGCCAGACCAAACTGCAGTTGTGCCTGGTGTGCTCCAACAGGACAATGTGTACAGTTGCACAAATGCTTGTGCACAAATGTGTACACATACATGCACACAGAATTTGGAAAAGGGGAACCTGTTGCAAGCAGGCTAAAGAAAATCACACACCATGAACATAAGAAAGAAACAAAGAAAATAAAGTTTAGATTTACCCTCTCTTCTAGCTCATTAAAGTCTAACCTCAGTCTATCACGCTCCTCTTGGGCATGGAGAGCCTTTAAACCAAGGCAAACAGTATTGAAAGAGTAAAAAGGAAAGATAAGAGGAAACTGATTCAACACAAGTGGAGAGCAAGTATCCCTTTAAATTACAGCTCCACTTTTTGGCAACAACTGCAATTAACAGAAAAAAGCATCTCAGTCTTTCATTTACAGTGAAGATTTTGGGCTGGTGGGTCGGTTTGCCAATTTGGCAAGGAAATTATTAAATAAGGAACTATGGGACATGCCAATCAGTAGCAACTGAATCAACAATTTTGATGACATCAATCCAAAAATGGAGCTGCTTTTAAAGTGTAACTAAAAATATCTGTAAACTATATTATGAAGTATAACACTTATGTAACAAATGAGTTAGAGCAGAAAAAGTAAGAATAAAAAGTTGCCAAGTTGTTCACAACCTTATTTTAATAGCTTGCAGTGGGGTGTAGTGGCAGAGTAAATGTACACGGTGCTAGCCGTGAAGAGCCTAAAACCACTGGGCGTTACTGATACAAAACCAACCTGCAAGTCAAGCTCGCGACACCTCTGGGCAATCTCTTCCTTGGTAGCCAAAGCATCATTCAGCTCCTCAACTGTCTTCTTCAGCTGAAAACAGATTAAGCATAAATCAAGAACTGCTGCTCCTCAAAATGTTTTATGAGGTACACTTAATAAAAAAAAGAAAACAATTCTATGCAGACCTGTGAAAAATGAAGTACATCCTTACTATTTTCATATAAATTAAGAGGGTAAGTAGCAGTCAGGTGCTGCTAATCAGTCGATTCACTGATCAAAAAAAAAACAAAAGACAAAAAAAACAAAACAATTTTTAGTTCAATCTAATCTAATAGCAAACTTTATAGAAGGAGGTTTATAGAAAGACTCTGAAATCATCCACATGAACAATATAAAAGCAGTAAAACTACACACAACAACCATAAAACATTAAAGTACACAAAGTCATAAGACATAATCCTCCAAAAAAAATCCCTCCCAAAAAACAAACAAAAATCCACAAGGTAAATAAAACTGAGACATAAAACTAAAGAACGCTGTTGCACAGGTAATAAAAAAAGTTTTGATCCTATTACATCTTACTCGTGTTGTTCTCCATCTGCAGCCTGAAGGAAGTGGTTCAAATTCTCTGTGAAGGGGATGAATCTGGCTCAGCACAATAGCTCAGGCCTTTCACACTACCTGCTGCTCATATACAGCAGGGAGTAGTCTGTGGGAAAACTATTATTTTGCTGGCTACCCTCACAACTTTGTTCAAGCCTATGCCGTTCTTGGCTCTAACAGGTTTATGAGAAAAAGTTCATAGATAAAGACTGAACAAGTATACAAGTATTGATAGTTTCGAAGGGTTGCCAGGACTTTTTTTGCCCCCCAAAAAGAACATGGAAACAAGGCTTAGGTTTGCAAAGCTACATCTGAGCAAAGCACAAGAGCTCTGGAACAGAGCAGATCTTTGGACAGATGACAGACGAGACCAAAGCGGAGATGTTTGGTAACAATGCACAGCAAAAACCAAATACAGCGTATCAGCCCACCTCCTACCATCTGTCAGCCACAGGATATGGCTGACAGATGGTATGAGGCACCTTATAGTAGTTGAGTGGATCATGAACTGATCTGTATACCAAAGTATTGTAGAGTCAAATGTGAGGCCATCTGTCTGACTGCATGGCCAAAATTGGGTCATCCAACAGACCTATTATCCCAAGCACAGCAGCAAATTTACAACAGAATAGCTGAAAAAGTAACGATCACACTGTTGCAATGACGGAGTCAAAGTCTAGATCTCAACCTGAGTGAAATGCTGTATTGGAACTTTAAGAGAGCCTTGCATAATCAAAGGCCCACAAACCTCACTGAACCAAAGCAATGTTGAAAAGAAGAGTGGTCCAAAAATCCTTCACAACAATGTGAGAAACTGATAGTGATACAGAAAATTCTTACTTCAAGTTACTTTTATTAAAGATTGTTCTAAAAGTTCATGAATCATGTGGTATACTTAGTTTTTCCACAGGACTGCATAGGATTTTGTGAAAGCTTGAAATCTACATACCTGTCTGTCCAGATCCACATATGAGTCATTTCCTCCCGTAGCTGGAGTCTCTTTAGTCATCAGCTACAGAAACAAACAAAAATGGTTAGAAGTGCAAACAACACTAGCGATGGATACCATTAGTTTTATTGATAAGTTGGTATCAATATTACTATTTGTCATCAGTATCATTCCTGAATCGAATAGGTTTAAAATTTATAATTAACAGTACCAGTAATTAACAGTACCAGTAACCATTGGCTTTTTATCCATAAAAATGTGACCAGTTAGCTGTTGATCACTAAAAAGCAAGAATCAGAGATTCTTACTTTCATTTATCAGTTATTATATGCACATAACACTTTTTAAAGGTCTAAAATAGATAACAAGGTACCTCTTGGATGGCAGTCATGACAACATGCTGCACCGATTCTTCCATCACCATTATGGTTTTGATGTATTCTAGGGATTACAGAGAAAACCAAAATTATGAGTAAGTAAGTATAAAGTAGTACATAACTTTCTGAATCAGTGGGTAAAGCAGGGAGACAACACAGAACATTGGCCTCTTAAATCCAATATTCACCTTGTTTCTGTTCACAGGTGACAGCGCAGCCCAATATAAGTTGTAACATCCTTCCAAGCTCGGCTGCATCAGAGTGTTCTCCAATAAGATTAACATCAGGTAGTGGGAAGTCATTAATATCCTGGCCTAAGACCTAGAGACAGGGATGAAATATGTAAGGACTATACATTGTACTGGTTTGTATTTCTTTATCAGGGGCAATGCACAAGAACATTAATCTCCTAAGAGAAGAGATGCATTGTACCAGATTTACATCAGTTACTAGGTAATTTCTATCCACAGTCACTGGGGAGATCAAGCAACAAACACAAATACACAAAATCACGTAACAAGGAAAAAATGATCCTAACACAAATTCAACTGGTAGTTACTTCAATAAAACACAGACTGTAACACAGCACCAAATCCCATATAACAATTACTGTCGCACATAAACACAAATACATCTAGAGGATAAAAGAGAATCCCCCTTTTGACATCAGATGAGAAAGAATAAACAGTAGTTCAATGAGCTTATTCCACTTCCTAACAGCTTTAAACAAAAAGGCAGATTGGAATAAAGCAGAGTTCCTTCTAGGAACTTCACAGTCCCCTCGAGCTGTGAGCTCAAAGCTCTGGTTGTGTGTTCTGGGGGGTGGCGCACAATATTATGAACAATTTTAAAAAGTGAGTTGTACATCTGAATTTTTAAAAGTATTTTATATATTACATACACACATAAACAGTGTATTGGGGTTTAGTCCATCTGGCAACCAGATGAGTGAAAGAAATAGTATTCACTAACCAGTTGCAAGTCATTGCTGGAAGTTGACTGTAGTTGCTGGTAAAAAGGATTGCTAGAGTCCCAGGCACACAGGCCTGTGTAACCTGTCGCGAGGGAAAAATGTGTATTCCTCAACCAAATGGCAATACCGCCTTGTGATTGTTTTGGTCACTACTATATTGTTGCGGTTATAGTTTGATTGGAAGTGATGGACTTGTCTACAAACTCTTGCCAGCTACTCTTCGAGCTGTTAAACTGTCAAAAGTGTGAAACAAACCAGAAATAATGAAGGTCTTTTTACAAAGTAAAAGTTGTGCCTCAGCGCTGCAGCCAACACGTTTCAAAGGGCACAACTTTTACTTTCAAGTCGAATGGTCTCCATTTCCAATAGGTATCACACTTTATGAAGTTATACTACCCCTCAGCTAGTACAGCATGGTAGATAACCTGAAAAATAAACGCGAAAAAACTACAGACAACTGTGGCAACGTGTTAGCAACCTAGCAATCGGTAGTTGTATCACAGCCAATAAAACAGTAAATTTTAAACAATAAAATCACATCAGAAACCTCAAGAACAACTGGATTATTATGACTTGTGATGACTTAAGCTGACTGGGGTCGAGCAGACAATCGCTTCTCCTCTACAAGAATGTCTGGATGTAAAGTACTGAAAGTTCATTTTAAAATCATTATAGTAATGTAAATACTCTTACCTCCTGGATATAGTCTAGGATGCCTTTTAAGATTTTCTTTAGATTGCTGATCTGTAAAAGAGAAAAACGTATATTATTAGTAAAATTCAGGTTTAATCAACAAATACTAATAAAAAGAAGAGACCAGTTTGACAAAGCCCATGTCATGCACACTTTGCTATTACTGAAATCAAGAGTAAGTGATGTTTACCTTTAACCTCCAGTTGTCTCCGACGTCTGGCTTGATTCTACTAATCCAAGCATCACTAAAATACACTACATCTCTAGAAATTTCAGACACACAGACAAAAAAACAAAACAATGCAAAGTGGGCTTTGGTAAAAAAAAAAAGAAAAAGAAAAAAAAAAGCAAACCAAATGAAATGACTGTTTTTTTTTATTCATTTGTGGACTATGGATTTAATATAATTTTATAGAGATTCAACTGTATTTGTTTACCTAAACTTTACAATGATGTAATAAAATTAATCAAAAACTGATTAGAAACATTGCATTTTCTTTCTACACAAACATTAACAGTAACTACTTACATTTTCTGTAGAACTTGTGCCATGACAACACCACTTGTCAGGTCTTCTACAGTCTTGCATGGAGCCTCTACTCCAAATGTCTGGATCTGAAATAAGTAAACAAAGTGCTGGTTACAGAACTAAACTATACAATTATACAGGAGTAACCAGTGTGTTGAAAACAGTATAACATATTTGAAACACTAGAAAAACCTATTACAAGATTAAACGCCCTATTTTAGGGAATCCCTTGCTCAGAATCATACTGTCACAGCTGTATGCTGGCCAGTATCATCACACACTTATCTGCTGTCCACTGAGCAGATCCACTGCAAGCACTGCAAATTTTATAATGGTGTCTTTTAATAGCTCTCAATCATCCACAGTACTAACAAGAACTCACACTTATTGCTCTTGCACTTTACTTGTCATCACTGCTCAATTTCTATTATATCATTATTTCATTATGTCCCTTCTAACTATTTCACACGTCTTCTCTTCCTACCCTTCATATTTTTCTGTAGCATACCCCTCAGGCAGAAAGTCTGTTGCCCAGAAAGAAGTGATATCAGTCTGCATGCCAACTTTACAAGTGCCAAAGGAAGAAGAGACACTAAGAAAAGGAATGATTGGAAACGTCAAACAGAAAGAAAAACATAGTTAAAATTCTGTTTGTACATCATTCTGTCTCTCTCACTTTCTATTATATAGTATAGTATATACATAATGCAAGACCTCTATTAAAAGTAAAAGCCAACCAACTGTCCAAATATTTTGCTCATCAACAACGACACAGGTTAGTGAGGTTTGTTTCTTGCGTCAATCTATTTTTCTGTGAGTGACATAACAAACTGAACGTTCTCAGTTGACACAGAGGTACCAAAAAGACTCCAACAATTTTTCCCAGTTCTACCTGCTTGTGTCTGTGAGTGTCATCATTTTGATTAATGTCTAGTATGTTTTCCCACCCTGCTTTGTTATGCCGGGGTTGAAACTGAACCGAATACATGTTTATCTCACTGCAAGTCTGAGAGACTGAGTGGACCAAGACTTTTGCAAGTGTTTGCTGTCACTACCGAGTTTTAACATTTATTTAAAACTGAGTGTTTTATCTTTTTTTTTTTAAACAAGATTGAAAATGAAAAGTGAATTCACTGTACTACACACACACCCACCCACACACACACACACACACACATACTTATTGATAAGTGGAAGAAAATGGATGGATGGATGGATGAATTTACTGTACTAAACTAATTCGATTTCTAACTATTTTTTAAAAGTTTTACATCTATTTATATTTTAAGTTAACAATTTAAGTCTGGGACCATGGGAAGTGTGTTATGTCACAGAAAAGCAACTAACAGCACTATTTCATCATTAGGAAAGAACCAGATTAGTAAACAAGAAGACACTTGACACTGTACACCTTAGAAGGACACAGCTCGTGTGGTATGAGGGCACCATGACACTGCAGTAACATCTATCTACAAGGAAAGCTTTTAGACTACAGTTGTATTTAGGCTGGACATGAAAGGTAACGCTACAATTTAGATGCAAATTTGGAGTCTTTTCCGCTTGTCTTTTTTTTTTTTTTTGCACTGTAATTACATTGGGGGGCCAATTAGCTGCAAAACTTTATCAATCAATTTGTCAAATAGTCCTATGCAGCAAGAACCGAAAGCCAGACACTGGCCAGGAGCCAACACAAAAGAGAACCTAAACAATAGTCGTGATTATGTAACACCAATTACTGGGGAAAAGGCAGAGAAACTTCACCTGATTACACCCACAGTTTTCACTCGATCTACCAGCTCACTTAAACTCTTTTGCCAGCTTTAAAGTACAGGATACAGTTACTTACTAACTTCCTATATTTGATGCAACTGGGACAGACGATAATAGCAAGACTTGCCTCTTAAAACATTCGCTAAAGTAGCAATAAATTCATGAAACTGTAGCTTTTAAATGTGTTCTTTTTTAGACAGTATTAAAAATATGTTACTAAAATACGAGCACAACCACAACACAAATCCCTTTTCTTTTGAACAGCCACTGAGTTAAGAGGAACTGAGTAGTAGAAACGGCTGCATGGATCCCTATTGTTATGAACTTGGTACTGCACAACAGCAATATTTGGTCTGCATCGTTTCCTTTTGCAGGAAAGGCAGACAAGGAAAGAAAATAAAGGATGAGCCAGCCCTGCAAAAAACACACTGACCACTAACAAATGTGACAGTATGCTGGGCAGTCCTCAGCTGACAACACGCTGTGAGAGTTGTACAAAAGAAATGAATTCAAGGCCCCTGACACGCAATATGCTTTTGTGCTTGATTTACTGTATTACCTCAAGTCATCTTAAATCAATCAGCTACTTTTCCACTCTGCTGACTGATAAAATTTTCCTTTCATTTTCGTGTGGCTGTAGCTTGAAAAGGATCCTACACTATTCTTTCTAAACAATAGTGGCTTTCATGGTAATGTGAGCTTGACAGCTTTAGCTGTATGTCCCACTGTCCAAACCAGCGCAATACATAAAGTAACACTATATAACAAAGCATCGGAAAGGAATGTATGCTCATGTGATTTCTACTAAAAGCCAAAGCTGACCAGTGCAGGTGGGTTGCTTTATGTGCAGGTGTAGGACATTGTGCAGTCACGTTTTCCATGAATGAGCCAAGTATCATTCTCTTCAGTACACTTATCCTCATTAAAATGCCTTTAGAGATTAGTTAATTATGTCACATTTGGTGTCGTGAATGTTGATCAGGCACAAATCTAAAAACAATTAACCCAGCAATTACATCAGTCACAAAAGGCCAATCAGCCTTCAATCAAACCTAATGTTTATCGCCAATATGCTGGATTACACCATTGAATATAAAAAAAACATGATTTAATTTTATATCCATCCTCTTTATAGTCTCCACGTTTATGTGAATCAACAGCTAAATACATGCAATCGGTAGTTACAGAGGAATAAATATAGTTAGTATTTACTATGCTTTGGTAAATACTGTCTTGGAAAGAAAACTTCGGTGATAGACCTTTGAGTTGCCTCGACTAAGGAGAAACAGAATATGAGCCCCAGTGTAAAATATTAAGAAGCCTAATTCAAACTTTATTGATTTCAGATGCAATTTCAACTTTTGAGACAGTGCTAGGCTACTAAATGTCCTCTGGATGACATCATCAGCTCATCTTCCAATCAGCTTATTTTAATTAAACTAATCGTGGAACCCTGAAGCACTCATCAGAGAGCAAAACTAGGCTAATAAATGTCCTCTTGATTATCAGGATCACCTTCCATTCAGCTTGTTACGATTATACTAATCAAGAAGCCTTGAAGCACTTACCAGAGAGCAAAACAAGGCCAACAACCACTTCAGCATCTACTGGAATAGTACCGTCTGCATACCCTGGATTTTTATGAAAATCTGCTTCAACGGCTACCCTTTTGTCCTGCTCAAGGCAACTTCCCTTAAACAGTTTAAACATAAATGTGAACATGTACCAGTACCTACAACACCTGCACAATCTCGATTCCACTACTGTTAGAGTTTTTAAGTTAATTCTTTAAGTTGAAACTCATTTTACTACACACTGGGCAAGCGGCAAGCGGTCCAAACATACCTTCTAGATATCCACTATAGTCCCTAACCTATGTTTAAATCGAACTCTGGTTTGTTTTCCCCCTTGGTGCGGTTCACTTTTATAGATTGTGAACACAATAATCGCATGCAGGTGTGGACAAAAACAACCAATTTGAGACCCTTTGAAGATGTTGGTCTCAGTGTGGCTCCAAATGAACTACAGAGCAGTTTGTTTATAGATGTGCAAAGGTCTGTATGGGCTAGCAATTAGCCGTGAAAAACCCCCAGAAATTTTCCATGTTCTCCAAATGTCCAGAACACAGCACCTTCTTGCTGTAGTTTACTTTTATTGCTCCTGCCGCAGACCCATCTGGCCAATAAGCGGAGTGAAAATTCTCATGTGGTTTGTAGTGATGCATTTTGGTTCGCTTGGAGTTCACTTGGATTTTTCTCTGCGTTAAAAGAAACCAAATTATAGGCAAAAGCGACACGTTTACTAGCTCATTAACTGATACAAACTGTAGTTATGAAAAAAGTATCGTGTAAACTGAGGTATTTGGAGGTTCTAATTTTGCTCATGTTCAGCTCACGAGTCAGCAGTGTATTAAAAGACTACCTGGTTTACCACAAACACTTTCGGCCATCACAGATAATTTCTTGCATTAATAAGAACACATTGACTGACAGTATAGACCATAAAGGGTCACTGAACCAAAACAATGCTTCATCGAGATGTGTTTCATAAGCCACTGCAACACGTAAACTTGGTTTCATATGTACTTCTGGAAATGAGCGTATAGTGAAAAGTAAAAACTCAGCTATACAACCAAAAACAATAAACAATCATGTTATTATAAATGTCAGCTGTGGTACATAAGTTGGTGGTAACACATGGGGTGGACTGAGACCCAACAGGAAATCCACACCTAAAAGTTTGCAGAAACAGCTGGGTCAGGACATGCTCAGCTGTGGAGAATGTATGCACGACTAAATAAAGTTTAGAATGTAAGCGATCACGTATTAAGAGGCCGGATTAGCCTTTTTCAAATCTGCAGCGCATTGAAACCCTAAATCACAACACTGTTAACTACACCAGACTAACCATCACCTTTGTGTTTTCTCAGATTTAATCGTAAATGGCTGATTCTCATATAGCACTTTCTACTCGAGCATTCTGGCCTCATTCACACAATAACTTCTCTCTATATCTAAGTGCTGCACATTGACACTCTGATACATGCATTAAGAATAACTCTGGGTTCAGTATCTTTCCCAAAGACACTCTGCCACGCAGACTGGAGCAAAAAGGATCGAACCACCAACCTTCCAGTTAGTAGATGATCTGCTCTACCTGCTGTGATACCCAACCTTCCCAAGGGCAAATTAATGAAAAACAACAAGAACCTTCAATCCTGTGGCTTTTATTCATTAATTCTTTTTTAAACATCCAGTAATTTCATAGAGTAACAGTAAAAGTACATGCAGAAAAGAACATGATATGTATTTTCCAGTCATGTGCAACCCTTTATATGTAAAGTATGAGTTGAGAAATATCAATATATACTAAATATCTAGTTAATTTTTCATTAACAGTCTGGATAATGACCAAAGCTACACACTCTCACATGTAGCACGCAGTGGGTGATAATCACATGTGTTCTCACTCCTGGAAATATTCCACTTGTTTTAGCTGTGGGCGCTTGCAAGGCGGACCATTCAGCAGGCAGGATACATGAAGCTGAATGGCTCACCGTGAATTCAAAGGACAATTGCCTGCATTGCTCTTCATGCAAACACAATTGGATATTATAGACTTTGAACTAGAAAGCTGGGAAGGTAAATAGTGTTTCTCCAAACAAATCTAGTATTTTCAAAGTCATTAAATAGTACTTGCAAATGTAATTCACAAACAACATCCATGAAAATCAGCTAGGCTTGATCTTAATGCTGCACTAATCTAAACCAGTAACACTTGTCTCGTTTTAGTCCTGATTAGTCAGTGATGCATCTTCACTGTTAATAGGCATGTAAGGTATGTGAGGAATGTTTGCCAGATCCATTATCACTATGACAAAGGTTTACCTGGTCTTTTCGCAAAGGGGAATCAATTGTTTTATGCTATGTGTGTAAAACTAATCTGTGGGTTCATCTACTGCTCTTCTTGACACGTCTTCAGTGAAGTTTCTGGAATCGCTGGATGTTTTATGGCTTCAAGTATCACACAACAACCTCCAGGTCACCCAAGTGAACCTGCTCAGAAACCAGCTTGTGTGCAGATATGCTGACATTAGAGAAGCAGGGTAGCGTGCACGAACTCGGCTCCAATATAACCAGCACCAGATGGATGTTTCCATTATACAATTCTGACATTTCTACCACTAGAGTATTGTGACAACATGTAAGTTATCCATGCAGAGTTTTCATATCATGCCATCCAGTCACATGTCTGAGTGGCACTTTATTAACCTTAAGATCACTGGTTTAACATCAGCAATCGTCACGTCATACCATAATAAATGAGGATGTGACAGCTTTCCAAGTACAACGTGTTATCCCTTTTCTAGAAACCCAGAGTTGGGAGACCTCATTGAACAATGTAAACATATACCAGTCTGCAGCACGTGACTCTACAGTCCGACGCCTTTAGCTTAAATCCCTGTTTTCAGCCTCTGAGCATCAACGATATGTGGTAATGTCTGGTTAAAAATCCAGTCCCAAGAAGTTATTTGGCATTAACATTTTATTCAGAAGAAGGAATGAGGAAGAAAGGCGAACATAATAATACGCTACACTGAACAATGATGACAGGAATTTAACCCCAAAGCAGACGCCGAGCGTTTATCCTTGTTCCATAAGAAAAGAAAAAAAAAGGCTTGACCAAAAGAAGCTTTAAATCATAACAAGGCCAATGCGGTTTGGTTCAGCATTCGGTAGGGATTTAGTAAACGAAGGCTCAAATAACGTTAGGTAAAAGCCCGATTACACAGCTCATGAATCAAAAATCAATAGTTATGCCATGGTATGTGGTGTGCTGGCGGCTAGCAAGCAACACATCAGCAGCTAAACACAGCAAACAGCTGGCCTGCATACGTAACCACTGTGAGGCGAGTCATTTTCCTCTAGCCAGCTAACGTTACTCCCGTTAGCTCATCGAGCTACCATTAGCCTAGCTAGCGTCGCCGGGGCGCCGGAGAACCGTCTGTCAGCGGAAAAACAACTATAACTCGATTACTTACCCATGTTAAGAGGCTTTCACACACTTCCATACGATCCAAAGACTCTGATGTACTCATCATGATCTAACGTAGACTGACTTTACGTGGCGAAGAGAGCCTGAACTTGATAGTCAGCTTCATACACTCCCGAGATCTCTGGCTCTCTGGGTGTCTCACAATCCGTCGGCCAATGGTCGGGTTCGCTGGTTCGTTAGTCCGGCGTCTACCAGAGGCGGGCTGTGTGGGCGGAGTCTACAGTTCGTTTTAAAGGGCAATTCTATTTCATTTTTAATGTACTGTCAGGTATTAATTACAGGAAAAGCTAGTCCACAACCAATTATTATTTCAAAAGAATCCTAACCTGCTCTGCCTTTCATGTGTGCAAGTTTAGCTGATTTAGCGTTTGCTTGAAAACTAGCACAAAACAAGCACTAAATGAAACATTCATCTATTTATGGTTCTAAAATATGTAGACACAGTCACTGACAAAAAAACAAAACAAAACAATCCAATGAAATTACTTTTTTTTTCTGGCAAGCAAAACGGAAGCAGCGCATAAGCTTGGGGAGACATACAGCTGACTCAGTGCTGCCTAAAAGCATAAGTCTGAATGCTTATAGAGAGCACCAGAGGGTGCTTCTCACAGTGAGACACCCAGTGAGGTTTAAAAGAGAACTAAGCCAAAATACAGAAACAGTTTGTGAATAACTAAGTGCAACCTATGATTCAATAACTTGTTCAATTGATGATATTGTTGTTGAGCTGTAGCTCTTAAGGTTTGTGGTAATTTCTGACATAGTCTGACCTTGGGGTGGATTTGTGGGGACATCCACTCCTGCGAAGATTGGCAACTGTCTTGAATATTTTTTCACATGTGAATCATTATTCTTGCTTTCAAATTATCCACACAGAATCAATCGACACGAAAATGTTGTTGTACATGTACAAAGACAATAAAGGGCTATTCTGTTCTATTGTATTCTAAAAAAAAAAAAAAAAAAAAAGTTGGAGCAGTGCTAAATACACACAAAAAAATCCCATTAAAAGCAACTAAGGATTCATAAAAGAAAACCACTTGATTTCTTCATGCAATTGTCATAACTCCATTTAATTTAGATGGAATCCCACTAACCCTGAGAAAACAAGTGCACATGATATCTTTGAAAATATGTTAATAGATTGTATGAGAGAAGCAGCATTTTTACACATTTCTGATATGCATTTTGGCATGTACACGAAGTCTGTGCACAAAGTGTCCCTTGCATGATGCTTCCAAAATAAAGATTACATCAGGGTGGGACTTCCAAAAAAACCTCTAAGATGTAGTTCACCTGGAGCATTACAACATATGCTGCTGTCTCTGGCTGTAGTTTAAACTGAAAGGGACACTAGTGGAGCAGTACTCAAGTATGACACATACTGGTATGTGGCACACCCTAAAACAAGACATTCCATGAGGTAGCTGCTGGTCTCCTTTTTTGGTAATCTAAATCTCTGAAATACAGTGAAACCTGCTCCTTTTACTTTGCCTACCATGACAAGCTTATCAAACATTGGCTTTAATCCCCAGAAACCAAATAGCCTGGATTCATTGCTCAAAAAGCAACCATGGGTGCACAGTAGCTTTGAGGGAAAAGGCAGATAATGAAGTCTCTTTATCTCTGGCTCCACTAGACAACACTACCTATTTAAGTAATCACAACTAAAAAAAAAAAAAAAGTAAAAGAAGTTGAGGTGGAGATATTTACTGTGCACCAGTCAAAATTTCAAGCTAGATTTACACTTGAACAGTTTGGTAATCCCCCATTTATTTACATCCTCAGTAAAACACATTTTGTATAGAACATTAATTTAATTTGAACATAAATAAGACTTCAATACATTTCAAAATCTGACAGATTGAGAGACTCTGACATTCTGAAAAGCTCTGTAGTGCATGAAGCTGAACTGACGCTGACAAACTGATTAAGATCCTGAAATGTGAAGAAAAAAAAAGAATCCTCAAAATAATCTTTAAACATTGAAATATGATGACATTAACAATGATGACTTGAGTGAGCTGATGTTTAAAAATGAACTTTAATCAGTTCTTTCTTTTCTTGACAAACAAAGTCATCTCTAACTGAGAAGTCATCATCAGACTGGTTGGTGTTGTTCACTATATTTTCACGTGGGTAAGCCCAGGAAAGTTCGAAGCATGTTAGAATGGATGAATAAATCTAGACGTTTCCAGGTAAAACACTTGAGTGATTTTGACACAAACATTGGTTTCAAGTCATGGTTATGCATAGTTACAGATCACTGAAATATGGGCATAACTATAAGTGAATAAAGCAGGCTCTAATAACCCCATTAACAGGGTTCTTGTAACACACCTTTGCTTGTCAACTGACAATCCAAAATTAGACTGTTGACTTTAAATCCATTTAATAAAGACATTAGTTTTACATGATTGTCTCCATAATGATGACATCCACATTAATCAAATGCCCGTTCATGGCACTGTTGACTATTTAGTTAAGGGTGTAAACTGATGGGCAAGAAAGACTTTCCTGACTGACCTCAGTGCCTGACTCCAAGTAGATTTTCACATTGCATCCTTATATTCTGCTTCTGTTGGTATTGACTCATATGACCTTAGAATCTTGAATGGTAAATTCTATATACAGAGTCAATATTGAGAGTACTTTTTTTGCTAACCCATCTCCTGTGATAAAATAACATCCAAGGCTTCAGAGAGAGAGAGAGAGAGAAAAAAAATCTGTATTATCGACTAACTGCTCTCTGAACATTTATTCCGTTTTTTGCACGTCCTCAGATGTTGACTTGACTCTTCCCGAGGCTCATATGAGCAGGCCAAGGCCTAGCCGTTCAGTCTCTGTGTGACCACCTCTCTGTACATGATAGAGATGTACACAAAGAGAAGTAGGATTACAAAGAAATCGTCCATGAATCCCAGAAGACCAAAGAGCGCTTCGGGGAGGATGTCGAGCGGAGAGGCCAGGTAGGTGATTGCCCCAATGAGGCAGAGAAGAATTCGAATCCTGAACATCCAGAAGAGGCCACCCACAGTAAACATCTCTCTAAAGGCGTGACGAAGCAGAGTGGGCACATCCCGCAGCCTGTCCATAAACTGAGGTAAACCACAGAAACAGAAACAAAGTTGTCAATAATAACTCACGTTTATCTCATTTAAGGTAGTATCATATCGGCCATTTCATGGATGGCTGCTAATTTTAAATCCCTCTCTTTCGCATGTCTCCCATGATAGAGTTGTATAGAGAGCAAACATCCACTTCTTGACAACTTTCCTAACTTTTGTATCAAGAATATAACTGTTGTTGGGTTTCAGACTATGACTCACGGAGACAAAGAAGGAGTTATACAGTGGAAAATCCACAGCACCCAAGACCAAAGGAGACAGATCAGGTCATGATCAGGTGAGCACCCTCTTTTCTTTTTCAATATATAAGCATATTCTAGGTTGTACAGAATGAATATTCAAACTTAAAGCCCCAATCTAAATAAATATCACTGTGAAATACTCACCGATCTCGGCTGTCCGGAAAACCTGCGGTTGTAATCATTGATATCTCTTAATATTAGTTGAGGTTCAGCTTCCCCATCCTGCACCCTCTGAGGACTGGCGTGCTCATGAAAGAGTGGAAAGAGCAATGTTACCTGGAATTAAAAGAAAAGAAAAAATATAAAGATATTTTTAAGAACGATTTTTTTTTTTTTTTTTTCCCCCCCAAATGTACTCATTTATAGTTATATTGGCCAGTTGATATTATAAATCAACTGGGTGGTAATATATATGTATATGTATATGCAGTGCATGACAGTGCATGACAGGTCACACAGCACCGCACGAACTGACACATCACTTATTCCATTTAACACTCATTTCCAACAACTGTGGCAATAGCTAAATGCCTAACAGAAAACCATTAAGGTATTTTTGTGCATTCAAAGATATGAATACAGAACAGCTGGCAACTTATGAATATCTCTAGTGTGCATTTTAACAAGTACTGAAAGACTCACCATTTGTCTGCAGATGGGGCAGTTAATAGCTCCCAGCCAGGTGCCGAACCTCCAGTAGGCTATGATGCAGGAGCCTGTGTAAGAACACAGGATATGGCACATGAGTAAAACTAAAGCACAAAACAATAGCTATTAGCTAAAAAATAAATACATAAATGTTATATTTACTCCAAATTTTGTTTTCCTTGACGTGCATATTTTCAAATAATGTCGACATTTGTAGCAATTTTGTACTTTTTGTACTACTTTTTTAGTACAAAAAGTACAATTAGCAATTAAAAGAATAATCTCACCGCAGAAAAGGTGTCCACAATTGGTTTCCACAGGCAGAACAGCCTGCTGTAAACATACAGGACATGACATGTCTGTGTAATACTGCTGCCTGGCTTCAGCCTGGGGATTTTCATCCTGCAAAATGAAATCAAAAGCATACAAATTAAAAAGTTTAGCACATTTGTTATAACAGAGCGCACAATTTTGAGAGTCATGCCCTCCAAATGAACAATAAACATTATAAACCATTTACTAGCTGTAAAAGAATATGAATATTTATCTATATCAGCCTTTTTGCAACTTCCTGTTGTGACTTGACAATTTAAACCTTTTCAGTTCCTTCTTCTGGACTTTTGCCAGTTCTAGAGCCAAAACTAATTGCTTCTTTTAAATTTCAGAGATATAAATATAAATTTTAGAGGTTGCTTTCTTAAGATAAAATAGAAATTAAACACCAACAAAATAATATTTTTAGTAAAGGATGACATCCCCCAAATGAAAATATAATCCTCAAGACTCTGCTTTTCTGAGTTTGAAATGTTCAGGTGATGTTTGGCCTTTCTGCAAAGCCTTGAGTCGTTAATGTTCAAACAAGAATTCAAACCACGCAAAGGATTCCAAGTAATACCTAGGGCTAAAAAGGCTGGAGCTGCGCTTGCGTCTTTACCTGCTCGGTCTGGAGCTGTTGTCGGACGGCTCTAACATGCTCCTGATTCTCAGGATGAATATTTTGCTGCTCTTGTCTGCAAATGTCAAAAGATGATTTGGCAATCAGATGTTTGTCAGCGTAAACTATGAAACAGAGCGTGACAATGCAATGCAATGCAATACGAGTAGCCCTAAAGTGCAATATTCTACATGATTACAACCCTCAGATATATGCATATATTATCAGTCCTGAACACCTGTCATCCAAAGAAAAAGAAAACAGCACTTTCTTTTTATTAAGCAATCAATTGCTTACCTGCAGAGGAGAGTGAGGAGGCCTGCAAGGAAGGCGACACTGAGCACCACCACAAATAAGACCTGGTTGCTGACACCTTCAATGAGAGTGTCCTCATCTTGGATCAAGTAATCCAAGTCCCCATGCTGACCGTCCTCCATCACCCACACTCATAGCCTACAACTCTGAAAAACAGAGGGGGAGAAAAAAAGAGATCACTAATTATAATTTTAAATGTTAGTAAAAGCTATATAATTTAACGGACTATAAGGTTCCACTAATGTATTCCCAAGTCTGTGAATGCCACAAATCTGTGGGTTTACGGGATTAAGCTGCGAATTTAAAGGCTTGTTTTTAAGTGACCTGTTAGCAATAGCAGCGAGAAGTTCATTCTTACCAAAACGTTACAAAACTAGGTTAGCGACACTTTATGTCCAGTTTACTAGCCTACTTGTCCCTGCATGTAGCATTCTTCCGTTCACTGTGTTGCTATTATCAGCTAGCAACGCCCGCTTGCCAAGTTTAGCGCTGGCGTAGATTAGCTTTTAACACATTAATGAGCACAGCTACTGCTGGTAATGACAGTGTGTGGCTTTTGGAAGCTCCTCCACCATAGACAGCCCTGTAGTTATTTATATACCAGTGAAAGAAGGACAGCTTCTCTCTTTAAGTCTGAGCTTTACGGGACATTTATCGCCCCCAAATCAGTCGCATAACGACCCTTTGACAACAGGCTTAGCAGGGCCGCCTTAAGTTCTAGCTGAAGAGTGTGGCACACAGCATAATGAAGCTAAGACTGTTTACGTAACGTGCAAAGTAATTTGAAACGTTTTGCAAGACGGACTATGATGAAAGAGCTCACCTGATAATAAGAAGTCCACCTCCACTCGGTAAGCTCTTTCCAAAAGCTTCACCTGTCCGCTCCATCCACTCTATCGAGACATTTCCCCCCAGTTATGACAGATTTTAGAGGCTCAGTCAAATTAGAAGACCAGAAGCAATCGCTTGCGTGTTGTTGCTCTTGCTTGGCATACCGATGGTACCGTTTCGGTTTGCAACTACTTCCTTTCCTTCTTATTCTCTTAGAGGTATGCAGGTTAGAAGCTACGACTACAGAATGCTGCCCCCTAGTGTTTGTTAATGACGTTATTTTTGTACTTTATCCTTATCCCATCAGTTTTTTTTTTATTTTCTTTTACATAAATTAAACATGGTATACACAGAGAGTGTAATTTCTGAAATTGTTTAACTGCTCAGAAAAATAGTTTTAGCTTTTCAATTTATGCATTGTCTCACGTTTATTTAACTTAATTATTTGTGAGAGACTTATTAACTTATATTCTGTCTCTACTGACGTAAATGTATTACCTTAAATAGAAAGACGTCTTCATATAGTGTATAACTTTCCTATTAGATTTCTTAGTACATGGCATAATAATTATCCAAGCGATGAATTGTTAACCACGCTTTGACCAATAGGTGGCAGAAGTGCTAATACAATGTAGATGTTTCTTACAAGAAGACGAAGAAGAAAAAGAAGCAGAAGAAGAAGCACAAGGACCGCCACCGCCAGTGCATCAATATTACTAACAGTTCTACGAAGCTACTTTTGGCGACAAAAAGGACCCAATTTTATACAGCTCTCTTTAACTGAGGCACAATGCCTCGTTATGCACAGCTAGTGATGGGTCCTGCGGGTAGCGGTAAGGTAAGTTATCACCCATTCAGTTAAACTTGTTGAAATACCTTGTTGTGCTATTTGGCTAATGCTAAGGCATGAGGTTGTCTTGTGTTCAACACAGACTGCATCTGCTTTTTGTTTACTGGAGTTCACTTTCATTTCAGAGTACCTACTGCTCCACCATGGTCCAGCATTCAGAGACCTTAAACCGTTCAGTTCAGGTGGTCAATTTGGACCCAGCAGCTGAGCACTTTGATTACCCTGTCATGGCAGGTAAATACAGCATGGTTTTAGTTTATATGACATAGTAGTGTCCATAGAAGAGAGGAGGATACGATTAACCCTGATAAATGGCTTTTAATTAGGCTCTAACGTTAATTTTTGCTTTAGTATTTAGCATATAGGAGTTATTTTACACGACCCACATGGTAACTTTATTATGTTTCTGTGCTCTCAGACATCCGTGAGCTTATTCAGGTGGATGACGTGATGGAGGACGATTCTTTAAGATTTGGCCCAAACGGAGGTCTGGTTTTCTGCATGGAGTACTTCGCAAACAACTTTGATTGGCTGGAGGAAAGCCTGGGTCACGTGGAAGATGACTACATATTGTTTGACTGCCCAGGTAAATGTTTCAAAGAGGGTATGCTGAAGCCAGTCTTCCATTGGCTTCAGCACAGTGCACTTGTTTGTGCTGGGGTGTGGATGGGATTCAACATATCCTGAGCACTGTTATTTGTTAATTTTGTTTAAATCACCGAAATAGATTTACACTCATGGCCACTTACCCTCAAAATTACCTTAATTCCTTATGGCATACATTCAACACAGTGAATTCCTTATAGACTCTGGACCATACTGACATGATAGCATCACACAGTTGCTGCATATTTGTCAGTTTGTTTGAAATGCCAAAACGTTGATTTTGTCCATCTGAGACTGAAGAAGGCACTTGGATGAGTGATATAATGTTTCTCCCACTGAAAGTGCTACGGTTTTGATGGACAGAATCAATGTTTTGGGATTTCATTACCTGGATGATTGAGCATGCAGCGAGACATAGTTTGAGATGATTTGAGCTTTGTAGCATGACAAATTATCCTACTGGAAGCAACAGTCAGAAGATGGGTTTACTGTGGTCATAAGGTAGTCAGCAGCAATACTCAGGTAGGCTGTGGGGTTTAAATTATGTTTTCTTGAACCTTTGCAAATTATAGCCTCAGTTTCCTGTTCATAGTTGACAGTAGTGGCACCTGGCGTGGTGTTCTGCTGCTGTAGCCTATCTGATTCAAGGTTCAGCATGTTGTGCATTCAGAGGTGTTCTTCTGTAAACCTAGGTTGTAATGGATTTGAGTTACTCTTGCCGTCATATTAGCTTTAAACAGTCTGGTCTTTCTCCTTCTCGCTCTTTTTTTCTGGACTGTTGTACATAAACCCTACGGATGGTTGTTGATGGCTGTTTGGGGAAAATCCCAGCAGATCAGTTTCAGAAATACTCAGACCATCGATAACCATACCATATTCCCCTTTTTTGATGCTTGCTTTAAACTTCAGCATATTGGCCATGTCTGTATGCTTAAATGTAGTTGAGTTGCTGCCATTAGAGAGTAACAAACCTATTGAATTGGCAGGTGAGTGTATATTTCATTATTCCAGTCTTGGAACAAGGTATGTTATCATTGGAAAAGTGGTTGTCCGTGTGTGCCTCATAGAACTGGTGTGAAGCGTGGCTTCTCTTTACAGGGCAGATTGAGCTGTACACACACCTCCCTGTAATGAAGCAGCTGGTGGAGCAGCTCCAGCAGTGGGAGTTTCGGGTTTGTGGAGTTTTCCTTGTTGACTCGCAGTTCATGGTGGAGTCTTTTAAGGTAACAGTCTCACAGTGTCTTCCTCTGATTTATTTTATTTTCCTTTTTTAACTTCATTTCTGTACAAACACACACATAATGTAATAGTGACAGCACACCTTTTACTTGTCTCCTACTGTAGTTTATCTCTGGAGTCATGGCTGCCCTCAGTGCTATGGTGTCATTAGAGATTCCTCAGGTAAACATCATGACAAAAATGGATCTGCTTAGCCCCAAAGCAAAGAAGGAGATTGAAAAGTAAGTTTCATATGAATTGACAATGTTAAGTGCCCACAAAAACTACAACAGTAATTCCCTTTGTCGTCTGTACTAGGACTAGATTAAAGTTTTCTTTTCGTGTTATTCAAAACCTGAACATGTTTGAAGAGACAATTCTTAGTTTTAATTTACTTACATTTTTATGCATTGCATTTTTTCACAAGATACCTGGACCCAGACATGTACTCAATGATGGAAGACAGCTCCAACACAATCAGAAGCAAAAAGTTCAAGAAGCTAACCAAAGCTATTTGTGGTCTTGTAAGTAAAGGCCTTGATTTGGTACTGCATCACGTTTATGACCAGAGTGATGCTTTTATTAATATATTTGTCTGTTTTTATTGAGACAGTATCTGTTTGTGTATCTAGATTGATGACTACAGTATAGTAAGATTCCTCCCTTTTGACCGCACTGATGAAGAAGGTATTAACATAGTACTGCAACACATTGACTTCTCAATACAGTATGGAGAGGACCTGGAGTTTAAGGAGCCAAAGGTGAAGAAACAGCACAACCCACCAACCCCAGTTAAACAGAACTTTAAAAAATATGTATATATATATATATAATATGATGCATTATATACCTTTTCATGATCAACCAGTTTTTTTTCTGTACCTTCTTTTCCTACAGGAGGTTGAGGAAGAGCCCGCTAACCTAAATTATGATGAGATTTTTCAAGACAAAGTGAACAGCTAAGGCGCAGTATGGCCAGTCCTGCAAATACAGACTTTGTGTAGCAAGACTGGCAAAGGAGTTCCATTGGACTGTTTGTTGTAGCTGCATGGATACTGAGAAATGGACACGTGAAGAAGATTGTGGATATCATGAATAGTGTTTCATGTATTTTAAAGGTGTTTTTTTTTGTTTGTTTTGTTTTGATGATAATGAAACTATTCATTTAAAAGTATATTTTAAAACAGTGGTTTGATGCATTTAAATGCTTAGCAGTTATTAAAAATATTGCTATTATATTTTTTTTGAATAAAATGCAACGCAAAATACACGTTTTGCCGCCCGTGTGATGTGAAGTGTTTATTTAGCGCCCCCGGCTGGTTGATACGCCACATGACACGTGGCCACTTCCTGTAGCCGAAGGGTGGGACAGCACGGAAGCAGTATCTTGCAAGTGTTGGAATATTTCTGTCGCTGAGCAGTTGGACTGATATTTATCATTCAACATGCCGGTGAGTAAAAAAAATAAATAAGAAGAAACACACTATTATTGACGAGCAGAGAACTTTACTGCTAGGTTTAGAGCAAAAATATTGCGCTGAAATCCCACTGAGTAGGAAAAAAGAGGCCTCCGAGTTAACGTTAGCATAGTTCGCTAATTACTTAAGCATTTGGGTCGCAATTTAACGATGTTTGACATGTCAGAAAGCGCAAATTCGCATTCGATGCTTTTTTGCAAATGCCTTTTAGCACGTTGCCTATACGTCTTATTATTATTTGGTTCTACGATAACATAACCATTAAACCAGGCTAGCATAGTAGCAATGATGCTATCTGGCAGAAATGTTCCCAGAGAAATCAGGTGACAGCAACTTTTTCTTTTAATATTTTTCAGGCGTATCACTCAAACCTGATGGCCCCCGAAACCAGGCTGGTGGGGAACATGGCTTTGCTCCCCGTCAAAACTCAGTTTAAAGGACCAGCCAGAGGAGACGGTAAGGCTGTGCGATGTCTTTTACTTGTGTCAAAATGTCGATAATGTCCTTTAAATAACGCGCATCAATTGTAGTGAAGTCTTTAGTAGTGTTTTTTGATTTGGTTAAGTCATTTTAGGCAGTGGGTTGTATCTTGTTATGACCCCTACTTTATTTCCTGATGCATGCATCAGATACACTTCCTTATATGGTGTAAAGAGCTCATCCTCAACTTCTAACTTCTTCATTAGAGTCTATGAGCACTTCTGTAATAAAACGGTGTATTTTCTAGTGTCTAATCCACCTAAAGGTTCATTTAACTCTTCCATGGTGTTGTGGGTTTGACAGATTCAGTGCTATTGAATAATGAAGCTATTATATTTTGTGATTGGGTGATTCTAGTTGTTTGTTAGCAGCTCATAAATCAAGAATGGAGCTCTGCTGGTAACAAAAAAGGCCTGCATGGCCAAAACGGGAAATGACACTTTAACAGTGACACATGCACAAATACTGAATTTAGAGCCATACATTTGTTGATTTCTTCTTCTTTGCTTTTTAAAAAAATTTTAGGCGTAGATTCTGATATTATTGACGAGGCTATCTACTACTTCAAGGCCAATGTTTTCTTTAAGAACTATGAAATCAAGGTAAGCAATTCATTGATATTTGCACTATTTTGATTGCATGTGTTCCATGTTTAAGGAGACCAAAATAGTCATAAACCTTGCAGTGTTTTTGCTGTATTTGTGCTCTCACCATTGTATCAACATAATTTTTTGTTTTAAAGTAGCTTAAGTTTTATTTGAATAAGGAGGCAGGTATGCACCTCACTGGTGCCCCTTTTCCTCTGTATGTTTTCTCTTACTCTCTCTGGAGCAGCTGAGCACTTGGTTTTTCCACATGCCCTGGCTTGCCTCTTCCTGTGATTGCAAACAGTGCAATCTTTTCATAGTTTGCATGGTTTAGGCTGTTCAGTTCTGAGACCTAACTACTACAAATTACAGTAACCTCAATGCTTTATATAAATAACTCTTTCAATAATGCGTGTGTACATGTGTTTCTTTCAGAATGAGGCAGACAGGACACTGATCTATGTCACACTCTATATTTCTGAATGCCTAAAGAAGCTACAGAAGGTAAACTGAAATCCCCACAAAGGGCTTAATGCAGTTTCATCACTTGTAGCAATGAGCTACTTGAATATGTATTCAAGTAGGTGACCAGAAAACATAATCAAACTCTTTCCATTGGGATATGTGGCTCTACAGTGCAGCTCCAGGAGCCAGGGAGAAAAGGAGATGTACACTCTGGGCATCACAAACTTTCCCATTCCTGGAGAACCTGGCTTCCCCCTTAATGCTATGTATGTCAAGCCTGCAAACAAGCAAGAGGAAGGTAAGAAGCCACAAGCTAGGATTAGTACATGTTTGTCTACCTTAGGGTGTTTATCAGTAAATAAGTAAAAACAAACTTGACATTTCACCATATTTATACCAACTGGTTATGTTGTTTCAATTCCCTGTCCTCTGAATTAGACTGGTTCCCTTGTACACATCTTATATTTCAAGCCAAAAATAGAAATGCTGACCTTTAAGCTTTAGGGGTCTGATGCTGAAAGTGTTGTTTTATACTTGTGTGATTATTATTATTTATAAAGTACCAACACTGTTACAGATGAAACTAATGGAATTCCACCCTATTTAAAGAAACTCCTGAAAATATGGAGTTATTTTACTGAAGTGAATCCTCTCAAATCTTTTACAGCAATCTTACTCCTAAATCTAAATGCTTGGATCTTTTTTTTTTTTTTTTTTGTACAGTATATTATGTGGAAGGTCGACTACTAAAGCCATGCCTTCCTGGTGTTAAACAGTAGTTGTTGCTGTCTGTGGCTGGACTGATAATATTTGATCTTCATCCTTTAGAGACTATGAGGGCCTACCTCCAGCAGCTCCGACAGGAGACTGGCTTGAGGCTATGCGATCGTGTGTTTGACCCCCAGACAGATAAACCCAGCAAGGTAAGTCTGGCATGTCCAAAGTGATTGGCTGTTGCGGTCTGAAAACATGACAAGTAAGGGAAATGTTTCAGGGCTAATGCACCCCTTGTTCCTCAATTACTGGCCGTTTATCAATGCCCAAGTACGCGAGTACGTACTCGCGTTGTCGGTGAGTACGTACCCGCCGAGAACGCACGGGAGTACGTACCTGCCGAGAACGCGAGCACGGACTCGTGGGATGTTTCTCAATTCTCAAGTCCGCGAGCGGGGGGGGGACGATGTGCCGGGAGTCCGCTGTTGAGCTTTGGACGA
Organism: Oreochromis aureus; assembly: GCF_013358895.1. Lineage (NCBI taxonomy): Eukaryota > Metazoa > Chordata > Actinopteri > Cichliformes > Cichlidae > Oreochromis > Oreochromis aureus. Next base: position 41,225,037 of record NC_052948.1, on the reverse strand, counting down.
AATGCATTCTGGGATATATAGCTGTCCCAAGTCTACACCGATGCATGCTCGATAAAATGGGCGGATCGAGAACACATCCGGGACTTTTTCGCGTTCTCGGCGTGATGCGTACTTCGAATTGGAACAGTACTTGGTCTCCGACTGATGACGTTTCACGAGTACACGAGAACGCAAGTACGCACAAGTACGCATATTGATAAACGCCCACTGTGTCTGATGCATCCAGTAGGATTTAAGTTGCAATACAGAAAAGAACTTGCATAGCTCAAATTTGGATCAGAGACGAACGAAAATTAACTGTTGTTCCTGTCTTGATTTCCTGCCTCCTTTATCTGATTTATACAACTTAATATCAAAACTAGGTCACCACACAGCTAACCCAGGAGGGATACAGGCTCAAATGCTAGATTTAAGCTGCTTTCTACAACCTAAACTAAATATGTGCAGGTTTCAGCAGTTAACACTGAAACGTGTCCTTTTGACTGAAAAGTTTACCAACTTTTTTTTTTTCCTTTCAGTGGTGGGTTTGCTTCGTCAAGAAGCAGTTCATGAACAAAAGCCTGTCAGCCCCTGGACAGTGAGCAACTAGGACTGCAGTTTTCTACACTTGCAAGATGGATTTTTGGGTGGGGTGGTAAAGGAGGGTCTGCTTTTGTGTTAAGATTTTATACAGTTTATGTTCAAGCATGTCTTCACTTGTATGGATGCTGATTATATTGAGCTGGTGCTTAATTCAATAAAGCAATTATGGAGACGAAACTAGTGCAGTTATTGCTGTTTAGTTTTTAACCAAATGTGCTGTATTCAGGTTGTGCCACTAGGTGTGAAGGAAAATTTCATTTAAGGATGTGTTGGTGTACAGCGCAGGGAAGAAAAGCTTTCTATAGAAAGCAGTAGAGTATCTGCACGACTTTATTCACACTTATATCAATACAACTATATTTAATTTGACATATCCATACTATTGTAACAATAAAAGCTGTTACATATAAACTTCTGTAAGAGGTATTAAAATAACTGCTGAACTGTGACCTCTTCCATAGGAATGAGAATACATTTACTCTACATATGCAATCACAAGGATAGGAAGAATGTCTATTAAAAAAAAAAATCAAAAAAAAAAATCACTGGTTCTCTTTGGTTTGTCTCAGACACCTTTTTTTCCCTCGAGTTTAAAACAAAAAAAGGAAAAAGGCCTTTAAATACAGTCCTTGCTGAAGACAGGTTTATTTTCCTGGCCATCAAAGTTAAGGCAGTGTTCAAGTTCGTCAAAGGAAAGATGAAGCACCTGAGAAAGAGGAAGATGTTTCTAGATTTCCATCTGATCAATAACTGATTAATGAAAAACTGCATATATAGTGAAATGAGTGGCTCAGTGTTGCAAGTTGAAGGAAAAAAATATATAAAAATAACTCAAGCAGTCGACACGCAACAGCTTCACTCAAAATAAATAGATTAATATAAACAAGCTTTAGAGAAGGTGCATTTATCCAGATGTCTTCTCCAAAATCTGATTTTTTATACTCAGAATTTAACATTACACTACTTAATATTTAGGATGATTTTCACAATTTATGTTAATACATTTACTTTGAAAAAAAAATCTCACTCTAAATAGGAGCAGTGTATTGTCAAATTCCCTAAGTATGCAAGCCACATAAAAAGGCTGCACATGTCCTGCGAGTGAAATGCTGATAAAGTGGTAATGATATAAAACTGCAGCATTGATGTTACTGCTGTTCAGCAATATTCAAGAAGTTTCTTCACTGGCAAAAAGTTGCAAAGATCTACCAGCCATCTCCTCAACGGGGCAATCCATATCCAGCTCCTACCAAAGAAAAAATAAACATTTCAGTTTCTGTTCTAGTTTCATAAGGAAGTAAATCACTATGGTGGGAGGCTGTGAATTCAGAGAACTCAAAAAACAAAAAAAACAAAAAAACTTGTAATGCATGAACAATAAAGCTTCTTCTTGTCATTCCTTCAAATGCAGCTAATGCCAAACCTGCTCAAAGGCAGCCTAGCAGATGTTAAGAGGTTAAACCTGGGTGATTGTACTTACAGAACTGATGATCAGACTGACGCCTTAGTCAAAAGCAGTGTCTTGACTTTTCCGTACACAGCGCGCCACCTTTTTCTTAAAAATTCCTGTAGGATCTTCTCTCCACTCTTTCTGCAGGGTATAATAAGACACAAAGTTATTGTATACAGTGTCATTTAATCCCTACTTCACTTCTTGTTTCTACATCTTGGCCACACAAGCTGCACAAAGCACAGATGCCTGTCACACGTTTACTTCATTTCTCTTAGAGTTTATACCTTCTGTCTGAAGCTAGCATCTCTGAAAAATGTGATCTCATTTAACCAAACTTAGAGCAGACAGATTAAGACGTTTCCTTTAAACAGACAGCATCCAATATCGCCTGGAGAACATGAGCACTTACAGCTGCATCCACATTGGCTGGAGAATCTACATTGGGATCTGCCAGCATGGAGATGACACTGATCATGATGGTCTCCACTGTATGGATCGGTAGCCAGCGCTCCTCAGGCTTCTCATAGCCGTACTTGTCCTCACCAGGTTCGTGCAGAATGGAAATGCAAACTTCACCATTTTTTGCCACTGGTATAAAAGAAAACAGGAAAATAAACAGACTGTTACAGTGCTGCAGATATTTAAAAAAAAAAAAATTAAAAGCTCATTAAGGGAATTTTACCAAGTGTGGTCTGGTGTGGTGTAGGCTTATTCCATACCACTTGTGATAAAAGTGGCTTATGTCATACCACTTAAAAGCGCACAATTGATAGATCTATTGATCGTCGCCCTACTGACATAGTTAACATACATGGACTACCAAATGCAGAAGCAATCATAATAGCAAAATAATGATAATAAAAGCAAAACATATTTCTTCTTAAAGTGTTATTGGTTATGTATTTAATGTTATTTAAAGAATACAATTTATTATTTTTTAAATTAAATTTATTAAATTTACAATTTGTGTATTTTATAAAATGAAAATTTGAGTAATTTAATTATAAATATAATTAATTCGTTTTTGTCCCAAGTACAATCCACATTATTACTTAAAAAGCAGATTTACCATTCCTTCACTCTGGTATCAGTCAATTTCAATCATTTCAACTAAATATTATTTGTGTTATGTATATATGATGAAACCAAACAGCCAGCTGAGAGACATAATATGTCTAGCGTGTCTTGAATCGGCCCTGGGGCCCAAAACATGTCACCTAGAATGGGCAAAGGAGACATCCTGGAAGAGAATAGCAGCTCTACTCTGAGGTCCTCACTCCATTTCTAAGGCTGAAAGATGACAACCTTTGGAGAAAACTCATTTCCATCACTTGCACTTGTGATCTTATTCTTTCAGTCACTACACAGAGCTTGTGACCACAGGTGAGAGTAAGGACATAGATCAGTCTGTAAACAGACAGACTCACTTTTACACTAGTCTCCTAGTCTCTTCACCACAGCAGACCAGTACAGCACCCACACTGCTGCCAAGACTGCACCAATTTCCCAACTCCCCTCTCTTGAGGACAAAACCCAGATATACTTGAACTCCTCCACTTGGTGCAGCAACTTGTCCCCCTACCCAGAGTGGGCACTCCACACTCTTCCAGCTGTGAACCATGGCCTCAGACATAGAGGTGCTGATTCTCATCTCAACTGCAAACCACTCGGGTGAAAGTAACCTGAAAGTCATTTCTCAATGTAGCCAACAAAACCATATCATCTGCAAAAAACTGAGAAAAAAGACCCGATATCCTCCGCCCATTAGCTGCGTTTAGAAATTCTCCCCATAAAACGAGTCTGTGACAAATAAAAGCCTTGGCGGAGACCAACACCCACTGAGATCGAGTCTGACTTAATGCTGGGAATGCAAACCAAACAACTAAAAACACCTAAATGAATACTACAAGTAGTTATAATAGACAGTTTGCTTTGCTCAGGGCATGCTGGCACGTCACAGAAGCAGCAAACAGTTGCTACTTTCCCATCTGCGTTTTGGGAGCAAAGTAAACATCTGTTTTTTATGTAGGTCTTCTAGTCGAGTGTTGGACAGCCACATCAGGTGTTTTCACTGTGATTTACTGGTCACTGAAATGTGTTCAGAAATTGCAAAATGATGATAATTAATCTTATAAATCACACACACTGCTATCCGGTACATAAGCTGCATTTACAGGGTAAAAGTAGTGGTATCGGCAATGCTGGCCCTGTATTTGCTTCATATCTGATCAATACCAAAATCTGCAGTATTGCACAGCACTACTGTACATACCCGAGTGGTAGGCTAAGGTTTACATATTTTTTAATAATAGAAATGACCATCTAAGCCATTGGCTGTGATTAGAAGTAATGTTTGCATAATCATAACCACAATTTCAGACAGCCCCCCCCCCACCACCACCAGAAATGCTAATTTTCTATCCTTTGATGTAGATTACATAAAGAGGAAGAGGTTCTGAGATACTTGCTCTTACCATTTGGATGCCAGACTTCAGTGACGAACTTCATCTTAGGAGGCTTCAAAGGATAGTCGCGAGGAAACGTTAAGATGGCTTTGAAGAAACCTCCTTCACTGAAAATGAGAAAGAGGATGGTGTTAACAAGACCAGCTTTAGCTACAGATGGATATAAATCCATTAGTTAAGCTCAATAAACAAGAATCGCTCACTATAACGTGTCCTGAGGTCCAATAACGACCACTTCCCACTGATAGATGTTATCATCGTCCACGAGCCCGGCAGAAAAGCCGTCCACTGGGTTCTTGATCAGTTCTGCAGATTCAAAGTGATCAAACGTGTTTAAACTCACCACACTGTGTGTTTCGAATAACGTCAGGTAGACAGGGAGAGAGTAAGCACATGTAATGAATGGGGGTGTACTGACTTTTAAATAGTAGTTGTTGAGCAATAGCAGCTAGCCTTAGTCATATGTCCGCTAACAGCTGTGTGACACGCGATCTACACGCGACACGTGCATTACAACTACATTTTCAAGCTTTTATATATAAAACCCACAGGTCACATATGACAAACACTGCTACTACTAAACAACAACCAAATGAAACACGTCTGCTTCTCACTTGTGACTGACAATAAAACAAAGTGAAACGCTAGCGTCCACAGACTTAGCAGCAACAGTTGGCTAACTTACCTGCTAATTGTTTACGCAATAACAACGAAGACTGTCCCGTCATTTTACAAAGGTATGTTTTCGAGTAAGAAGTAGCTAACACAAACTAAAGCTGTGGATAAGATTTAAAGTACACCGTCCACGTTTCGTCTCTCTCAGACAACGCCGTCAGTGACTTATAAAAAAAGGTGGTCTGAGGAAGTTGGTGAGCTATTTTTACCCTGAGTAAGATCTCTCAGGCAAATCTTCCACGGATGTCAGGGTGAAACTAAGCTAAAACTGTGCTAAAATATTTAATTAAATCGAATAAAAAAATACAACTGGGTTTTAGAAAAAAATGTAACCTAAATTAAATCATGTGCACATGTAATGACAGTTAAGCAGCCAAATGCCGTGCATTTAAAAAAAAAATATAAAAAGCTTTGTTATCTGGTAGTTAAAAAAAAAAAAACACTATCATTTTACCTCTCATTTAACCAGGGAAAAATTAAGACTACAGATATTAAAAATCTCCCTAAAGAACATATAACTGACTAAAACACTTTGTTTCTCCTCTATGCATATTAATGTGTTGCATATAATAATAATAATGATAATACTACTACAGGTCACCTTACATTAGTACAACAAAATAAAAACATAAGGCCCTATATATATATATATATATATATATATATATATATATATATATATATATATATATATATATATATATATATATATATATATATATATATATATATATATATATATATATGATGTATATTCTGATGTATATGTTACTGTTAAGAGACACACAATATGCACAAAAGCAACCCACAAGCCTGTTACATAATTTATCCTCATACCTGCATGATATTTAAGACATTATCATACTTACCTGTACTTAATAAAGTCCTGTTTGCTGTTGCATCACTCACTATACACTTTTACAGACACTACACAACAGTATGCGCAAAGTTGACAACTTTGCACAAAATATATTGACACAAAGAACTTTAGAAATTTATATTCTAAATAATATATTCATACAATAAAAAATATTCTCAGCCTTACTTTGATATGAAACATTTTAATAAAAATCTTAATGCTCGACAAGAAAAAAATTAGCATGGATTTGTGATTTATGAAGAGCAGGTAAAAATCACCTGTTTGTCTTGTCAGACTTACTCTGGATCAGTGGTTCTTAACCTTGTTGCAGGTACCGAACCCCACCAGTTTCATATGCATATTCACCGAACCCCTCTTTAGTGAAAAATAATTTTATTTTATTTTTTCAAATTCAAGACATAGATATGTTTTTACTGGTGCACAAAATGAGCCGTGCATAAACATCACCTTGTTCAAAGAACAGAACCAACACAATGCATGAACTTACAACAAATTACATACCTGCAAATCAGTGTGACTTCTGCTGTTGCCTTTGAGAGACCAGTTCAGATATGCGTGGCTTCACCTTGGCAAGTGCCACTCTCATGTCATTTTCACAGAAAAGTCTGTTCCTTTTCTTTGTTTTTATGTCCAGCATCGTCGAAAAGGATTGCTCGCAAAGATATGTTGTAACAAATGGTATAAAAAAAATCCAGGGCTTACTTAGCAATAATTGGATACTTGTCCATTTGTCGACACCAAAACGTTGAGAGCGTTGTTGTTCTCAAGAGTTGCTGTTGAACCTGGCTCTGCTGAATTTCAATGATTTCGTCAAGGTATTCATCATTGACATCTGCTGTCTCAACAGCAAACGTGAACGGCTGTCTCACCCATGCTGGATATGACTCTCTTGTAGGGAAATATCTGTCGAGAGACTTTGCAAGCTCATCTAAGTGCGTTGCAATTGTTTGCTTCAGTTCCGTGGATACAGAAATATCTCCGATTCCAGACACATCTTCGATCTTACTTACACAGTTGTCCAGAAGGGGGAAGTTTGCGAAGTTGTTGTTCTCTGTTCATCGTTTCCATAACGTTAGCTTTTTTTGAAAAGCCTTCAGGTGTTCTTCCGCTTCTATGATATTAACTCCACCACCTGCATCGGCTGATTGAGAGCTGCGAATATATCAGCCATGTACGCTAAAATGAGAATGAACTCAGGATCTTTGAAGCAATCTGCATGACAGTGTTGGTGCTCTTGCAAAAACAGGGCTAATTCCACACGCATGGCAAAAACACGATTCAGCACCTGTCCCCGGGATAACCACCGAACATTAGAATGGTACAGAAGTACCTCGAATTCAGAGCCCATTTCTTTACACAGCTCACTGAAGATGCGGTGCCTCAGAGCACTATTTCGCACATAGTTCACACATTCCACCACAGTTTTTAATACTTCTGCCATTTTTGGAGGAAAGGTTTTTGTTGCCAATGCATGCCTGTGCAAAATACAATGAGTCACAATGATGTGTGGTGCATCGGCTTTTACTAGCGCACCAAAACCAGAGTTTCTTCCCAGCATGACTGGAAGCATGACTCCGTCCATACAAACTGCAGAAACCATGTCCCATGAAAGATTGTTGTCTCTGAAGAAGTCATCCACAAGCTTCTTCACATCGGCTGCCTTTGTTGTTGTAAGAGGCTTACAAAATAAAAAATCTTCTTTTATCATGTCATCTTTCACATAGCGCACAAAAACAGTAAGCTGGCTTAGATTAGTAACGTCTGTGCTCTCATCGAGCTGAAGGCTGAATTTTGCCGGTCTTGAAATCAGATCGGCGACTACTTGAGGCAAGATGTCTTTACTCATGTCTTCTATTCTGTCGCTGACGGTGTCATTTGAAAGAGGAATTTGGGATAATTTACCTTCGGCCGCTGTTCCGAGTATCAGATTTGCCATCTTTAACGCAGCTGGTTTCACGAGTGTTTCATCAATGGTGTGTGGCTTGCCCTGCTTTGCGATCAGGTAAGCAACTTCGTACGATGCTGTGAGGATCGGTTTAAGAGCAGGCAGAGTGGGCCTTTCATCGAATCTGGCTCTCTTCACCTTGAATTTAGCAAGTGTTGTGTTCTTGTATTCCCCGTCTCCATGCAGCTTCAAGAAGTGTTCCTTTAGTTTTGCCGGTGTTGTGCCGAGACTAGAGTTGCTCAACTTGGCAATGCAAATCATGCAGATAGGACGCTCACTCCCATCACGTTCTGTGATACATGTGAATCCATATTGTACATATTCGTCCGACCACTTTCTTCTTTTGCCCGACATAGTTAGTATGGATTAAAATGTTAAAAAAAATCACACGAAGTACTACCACGACATTCACATGTTGACTACTGCGCGCGCTACATTCCCCGCAGCCCTGATTGGCCAAGCAGTGTAGCATGATCGTCTGCAGCCAGTGATGGCCAGAAGGGGGCGTGTCATCTCAAATTTACACGATAATTCGGGTGTGTCTGGACCTCTGCGACCTCCGCGGTGGAGGCTCTGCCGAACCCCTGAGACCGACTCACCGAACCCCTAGGGTTCGATCGAACCCAGGTTAAGAACCACTGATATAGTGGGATATAATAGTGCTGGTTACCATCATCAACTCTTATCTAGCATATATATTCCTACTCTCCTCCCACTCCCTCTACTGTCTCTTTGTTACTTTCCTCCATGATTGACCGCTTTTAAATCCCTTTAAGTCAGATTTCAAATGCACTGATCTCATTTTGCTTCTTTACCTGCTACAGCAACATCTTCATAGCATTCCACGCCTACATGTGCTTTGATCTCTAAAAATACCATTACATTCCAAAAACACCCAATACAGATCTTCAAAAAACCTCTAAAATGACTCCAGGCTTGACCAAAAATGATCCCTTTATCATGCTGTCAATGCATGGGCTTAAAACATCATCTGTGGTCTTAGTCGTAGCAGCCTTCTCTAAGAAATAGATATCCATGTGTTATACTGTGAAGGTGAAATGCTTAATTCTCTTTCAGTCATTTTACAGCCTCCACATATTTTGCCTTTTCACAGTCTTGGCTATTATTTTTCCCCTCTTCTTAAAGATTTATTTCAGGCTCCATGTTGTTATCCAGGGCATGTATCTTTAGCTTGCTATCATTTAATATTGTCTTCGTGATCTTACACATTAGAGATGCTGGCAGCACAGTGGTGAAGGGGTTTGCACAATAAGAAGGTCAGAAGTTTGAATTGACTGGAAACCTTTTTGTGTGGAGTGTAAACTCCCTGAAGTCCAAAGACTGCACAATAGGGTAACTGGTGGTTTTAAAGTGGCCATAGGCCTGGTTGTCTGCCTATCTATGTTAGCTCTGTGATGGACTGGCGACATGTCCATGGTGTACCCTGCCTTGTTCCCAAGTGACAGCTGGGATAGGCTCCAGCCTCCTTGCGACCCTGAATTTGATAAGAAAATAGATGGATGGAAACTAGCTGTAGATGTGAACGTGAGTGTGAATGCCTGTCTGTCTCTCTGTGTTAGACCTGATTGAGTGGCGACGTGTCCAGGGTTTATCCATCCTCTCGTCCTATGACAGCTGGGATAGCCTCCCCGCCTCTGGTCCCTGAATTGGATAAGCTGACTCATTAGGTCTGTATGCATGTTGGTATGTGGCCATCTTTCTTGGTTTGAAATTGAAAAACTGCATGCTATCCTTTGATATTTCACACTACATAGCTAGTCTCCGCCCCTAAGGCCATTCAGGTGTAGTAATTTATTGATCTAATCATTTTGTGCAATAAAATACATGTTTAGATTCCAGTTCACCTACTCTCCCTAATATTTATTACTTAAGTTCCCTGCTGATGTTTTTGAGCCTATGACATTGCAATGCAATGCAGAAAATTTTATTATAGTTGACTCTATTGCTCTAACCATCTGCATTATCATATGAGTCATTCCTCCCTAGAAGAATGTGTGAAATCTGTGTTTATCTAAAAAGATATCATCAGATTTCCTGCCTACTGATAGAAACATAAGCACATTAAATGTCATGGACTTTAACTAATTAGCACCCTGACATCCTCACTTGTAATAAGATCTTCCTTAATCTCCCTTGTTTTCCTTTCACATGTTTGTGCAGCTCCTCTAAAACTTATGACTTCTCCAGAAACTTTCATGCTGCCTGAACCAGCACTCTAGTCACCCCGGGTGGTCCTTTACAGACTTGTTTGGTTTTGGCCCACAGGCACCCATTATAAATGCAGAGAAAAGACAGTTTTTTTAATCAAATATGTATCAGGAGGAGTTTCTACTTCAGTTGGTCTTAAGGGTGAAATTCTTTTGCATGCTCACAGATGCTGCTGTCATCCTAACTAAAAAAAAAAAACAAGAAGAAGAACTGTCATTTTGCATATGCTGCTTTCCACAACTCCCACACTGCAGGAAACTGCAGAAAACAAAAACACATCTAAATGTCCAACATTTAAAATAGGTAGGGCAGGGTCTAAATTAGATGTGTGCATCTTCCTATGTGATCATGATTGTGTTGGTTCATCCAAAGCACTGAAGTCAAGCTTGCACTAGCTAACTGGTTGTTCAGTTCGTGTTTTACATCCACAGTCTCATCCTGCAGCTGGTTAGCTATTTGCTGACTAGTATAGAATCATAACTGTGCAAATGTACAATGTGGTAACCCTAAACACACTAAAGCTGGCTTCAGGCTGTTACTGTCTATAGCAGAAAGCCAAACACTTAAACTTAAATTGCATTAGTCAGAGTGAGGAATGAAGTGGGATTTGGTTCTGGTCAGGTCTTCATTATAGCCAAATGTTTCCATTTAGTCTGTGTAATAGCTCCACGGCAGACCCGACCCGATTTTCATGCTTTTCCGCATACGTTATTATTACGTTTGCTGTTTTCATAATTGGCTGCAACTTTGCAGCTCCCAGCCAACCAACAACAACAAGAACGCTGCAGGACCTAGTTCAGCCTTTAAGCCAGCGAGGCATGATTGCGGAGAGTCCGCCTACCCTGCAGCGGCACCGCAGACCATGCCCTGCCACACACCCCCAGTAGTAAGGGTAAAAAAATGTAAAAAGAAATAAATAAATCAATAAAAATGTCTTTTTCACATGATTATATGCAAAAAAAATAAAGCAATAATCAATAATGTCTACTGTCACATAAAGGGCATTTGAAGAATGTATCCACACACAAATCAAGCATTGGTGGTAGAGGGAGGAAATCCGCAAATAAGTTTATCTTTAAGTAGCGATCTGGATGAAATGTCAGCATAGAATGTATGTTCATGTTTTTCCCGACTTTCAATGTTAACCATAGCATATGTGAGAGAAGTAGACATAGTAGCCTGTCTTTTAGGCTTAACACAAGGCAGCCAGTACCACTCATGCCATTGTTTGCTTATAATTCTTGTTTCTTTTTCTCCAAAAGACAGCAGTATTGTGCAGGAATCAATGTATAGTGTGTCAAATCAATACAAAAATTAAAAAAAAATGTTGCAGTCTTATGTGAGTGCGAGTGGTTGTGTCTCTCTGTGTTAGCCCTGCTACAGACTGGCGATCTGTCCAGGGTGTACCCCGCCTCTCACCCTATGGTAGCTGGAATAGGCTCCAGTCCCCCCACGACCCTGATGAGGATAAGTCAAAGAGAATGGATGGATGGATTGTAGTCTTAACCCAACATAATTTGTAATTTGTTATTTATTTAACTTAAATACAATTTGCATGTGCTGGTGTCAGCATCATAAAATACTCCCTTTCCGTTTAACAGTGCCTGGAATGTAAATGTAAGCTATGCTTTCTTTGAAGAATGATGCAATACTTTGATGGTTTTGGCCTGGTTGGCTATTAACTGTTATTTGCCTCTGACTGTGTGAAAAGAACCAAAGCCTTTACATTTTGCAACATTAGATGGTGCTGTAAGCAAAATGCAGATTGAAGCAATCAATTTCCAACACATTTATCTTTTACAGTGAAACAGTAAATAAAGACAAATGCACAAACAATGGGTCCAGGAGGGGCAATGTTGCAACATCCATTTTATAAGTGAATGTAATGGAGCTCTTGGGAGGTGTGATATTAACTCAGCACACTAAAAATAACAATAGTATTAAACAGAAGCTGTACTTATTGTATATATGCTGGTTTGATTAACGTTATGGTCCTATTAAATGCCATATCATTAGACTATGATATAGGATTATGATGGTAAAAATGCTGTATACATCAGCATCTGTGAAAGAGTGCACTGGGAGAAAAGACATAGAGCCTAGGACAGTGGTTATTAGAAAGTAATTTGTTGCATTGATTAGAGTTGTCTCAAAATCACAGTGGAGTTTGCTCTGAGAAGGCAAACTAGCTGCTGACCTATACCTCTTACTTGATAATTTACTTAGACCTCTGTAACAATGGTTGAAAAGTGCCCACTCCTTGTAATTCAGCTGTGGATGGCTGAAGCCTGGAAATCAGATATACCATACTCAATGTGTTTCACTGAAATGTCAGCATGTTCTGATGAGGAAAATGATGAAGTGGCAGGTTATGAGTACCTCAGAGAAATGATTTTAATTACTTGTGTTTGTGCTTGTCTGGTTTATTAGATCTTATCGGAGCACCTCTTAACAATAAAAGTTGTTTTTTCCTTAGAAGTGGTTTTAAGCATTTCAGTCAGGTACACTCCTATCTGGTGGTGTTAGACACATCACACAAACAACTTTGTCTTTATGGTCTCAGACTTTTGCTGTTTGTGTGATCTCTTTACCTTGCATGGCAAAGGCACTCTAAACATCTTTAAAGAGTTTTCTTTTTTTCCTCGTAGTCACGCAGTGTATCGCTCTCTGAACTCAGTAGGTAACATTGTATCTTTGAATGTTGAAAGGCAAGCACAAGTTTGAGCCTTAGGCACTCCTCCTTAAGAAAACAGTCCAACACTTGCTACTTCATGTGCTTCTCAACACAGATGGCAATGAGATTCCTGACAGTACTATCAAAGCTAAAGTAGACACCAAAGGTTGTGCACAGTGCTTCAGTGTTTCACACAGCGGTGTGGCCTGAATAGATCAGAAGTCTTAACGTTGAGTTAAACCATGTGCACTGTTGTTTTTTATGTGCTTTAAATGATAAAGTGTAACAGACGCTGTATACATGCTCTGCGATTACTACTAAACATCGTGTCTGTTCCATTATTTCACTATTCGCTGAAACAATTTGAAATGCACTGGTTCAGCAGACTGCTTTTTTATATATATATATATATAAAAATGTAATTACAAGTTAGTATAACTTTTCTTAATTCAGTTATGATTGTGGTCATGGAACCATTCACAGTTTTGGGGAATAAGGGCTAGATAAAACATGAAGAATATCTTTGACCTTTATGAAACTGCAGAACACTGTGATGGAAAGTCGCCATGCTGTTGCTGAAGCAATTAGCGAAAAGGTTGTTCCTAGTATTGCACTGCAGAGCTAGTGGGATTACTTACTCTCATGCGATTCAGATTGCTGTTAAAGGTTCACAATGATTCACTGCCTCGAACAAGTAGTGCCTGTGCCTATGGGTAGATTAAACTTCATACACCTTATTATTTAGGAAACCAAGTGAAAGCTCTGCAATTATACGCTTGCCTCCATATGTTTATTTTTATCAATGCGCAACACACATTTTGCCAAGAAGTTTGCAATGTACCTTCAGGCACTGAAAGAAAACAAATCTGACCTCTTGACCTTCCCTCTGAAAGTGATGGGCTCAGGATGAAGATTCTCACTTACTGGCTCAACTGTTTTAAGTAATAAGAACAGATTTGTTTCAATAGCTCTAATAAGTTAAATAAAACCACAATAAAAAGCTGATTAATCTGCACTAATTCAAGAAATATTAGTTCGGGTCCTGCCATAGCTCCTGGGTTTAGCAGGTGACCCATTTGCCAAAGTCTACTGGAGGCGCTGGGTTTGAATCTTCACCAGACCCCTTTCTGCATGTAGTTCCCACCAATTCTCTCTCTGCCTTCCTGTCTACTCTCTCTACTATCCTGTCAATAAAAGCTTAAAAAAGGGAGACATTAGTTGTATTCAGGACCGGAACAATCTGAAACGCTGTTCCGGCACCTTCAGTTAATGAGCAATTAAATCTGATAGGCAGGTTAATGCATATTACTGTCAAATTATTTAATTTTTTATGTGCTGTGGCCTGGCATTACTTCCAGTGACGGCATGAAGGTATTTGCACTTGCTCACTAATAAGAAAATAATTGCATCCTACCGCTCGCTTACACCTTCAACACATCCCTTTTTTTCCTTCCTTTTCCTGTGATGCTTTCATAAATCAGACGCAAATAAAGTTTTGGTTGTGCTACTCAGCGTCTAGCTAGCGCTACAGAAGAGGAGTGAGCATGAATGGAATAACCTTTTTAGAAAATGCAGTTTTTCAAACAGCTCAACAAATTTCACCAAACACACAACCAATTTCTGCACAGATTGTCCCAAAATGTGCCTGCCAGCTAAATGTACAGTCACTGTACCTATTTCCCATAGAGAGAAAGTTAATGTGCAGCACTCAGAGATGGAGAAGCGTGAGAAAGAGAAGACAGGAAAGGAAGATGAAAGACCATTTTCAAATGTAAGGACTCCTTAGCAAGAGAAATTTTATAAACTGGAAATGTAAATCTTAGATGTATTGTAATGGTCAAATTAAAAGCTTTTAAATCAGATACAGGATCTATACATGATTGATGAGTTATGTTTTTGTGAAAAATCTTACAAAAATAAATTGAAGTACGCCTATAACTATTCTGTTGTATGTTATATGAAAATACTATTCTAGGCAGTTTGATGCTGATTAGATTCACTCATCGAATTTCACCTTTATATTAGCTTTATAGTGTCTAGGGGTTGGAAGTCAGCCATATGGCTCATAAAACATCTGCTTACATCTTGTTGAATTACAGCAATGAATATGGGAGTAGCAGCACAAGTCAGCTGATGAGAGCCAATATATAAAGAAATCTTTACTAGAACTCACAGTACAAGATATTATGTGACTTATTTCTGAGTGATTCTTTTCCTCAAACTGCACTGCTGCACCTGATCTTATGGTTCCCACCCTGCCAAATCCCATTTTAACCCTTGTTGTATTCATCAAGGTGTAATGAGCCAATGATCTCCACTCAGAATACATATTTAATTGAAACATTAGCAATACTTTTATGCTGATAATGGCATAATTACAGAGGCAATGAAACACATTTACATGTATAAAATTGCTTTAGCACAAGTGCCACTGACACGCTCTTACTTTTTCTGATTACCCTTCGGTGATTGTTTGATTTTGAAGCGAGGTCATTTTATGAACCCTTGAACTTTTTGTACACCTGCATATAATCCTGATCAAGTTCTCTCTATTCTAACAATCTGTTCACATTTTAATCACTGTTTGAGTTTTGCAATGGCAATGCAGCACTAGTCTATGCCTGTGGTTTTTAGTTAAAGAATTTTTGTATTTATAATCACTGATTGGTTGCGATAATATTTCATTACTATGGAGAAGACGCTGGGGAAGGGCATTATAGAACCAACTGCTATCTTTGTTGAATGTTTCAGCACCACAGGAAGCTACAAAAAGAGAATATGGATTGAATATGTAAGCACCATAGAGATACACAGTTTTAAGCACTCATCTCATTTACATTATTATCTGCATAATAGACAATCATTCACTACATGCTGGTTTGTTTGCTTGTAACCACAATGTGTAGTATAACGCAACAGGAGTTTTATTCATCCAGAACAAAGCATTAAAGTTTAATTTAAAGCAGTGGTAGTTTACATGGCATTTAAAATTTACAAGTCATTCTTAATTACTTTTTTGAATGACACACAGCATTTTGGCTAACAACCTTCATTCTCACAAGACTGATACAATGAATTTTTGCACAGGCTAGTTTCTTTATCACAACCCACACACAGCCCCAGCAGCCATCAGTCAGCGAGAGCCACTTTCTGCTGGATTAAGTAAACATTATTTTCTTTTCGTTCTTTTTTAAAATATGACCATCTTTCCAGCAGCATCAAATCACATTGGCTTATTTGCTATTTGTAGATTCTAAAGTGGTTAATAGGAGAATTCGATTTCCCTGTTAGTGAAATTATACATTTACTGTATGATAAAATGTCAGTTGCATAGCTTACAAGCCCCTATCAGGGACAGTTTGTGTGCAACTGCTACAAAAGTGACTTTAAAATAACATTTCTAACAAAATGAATAATACTTTATCGTTTGGGTGTGAAAGAAGATTCATATTCATTTAAAAAAAAAGCTTTCCTAATTTGAAAAGGTCCACATGAGGCAAGGGTTGATGTCACCTTTCAGTAGATGGCAGTGTGAACCAAATTTTACATGGGAGGGTTTTGCTTCCTTAGATTTACAAATTTAAGACTGTACAGGTTGAAACTTACGTGATTTAAATGATTTGACAGCATTTCTATTTGTCTGGTATTTTCCATCAAGAGAGAGGTTGTTTAGTGTGCAACTTTCTGTACAATTTTGCTGGACAAACACACTAGAGAAAAGTCTACTGCAACCACCAGTGATTGCTGTAAATGTTATAGATAAGAACTTTGGACTCCTGCTGTGAGCTACAGTGTGAATCTTGCCATCCCAGAATAGATTTTCCTTTATGTTGTAAATATTTACCACAATCCAAGACGAGATATAGTGGAGCAAACTGAAAGAAAATAATAACAAAACACATTTTTAAAAAACTAAATGGATCTCAGTGTTTATTAGTATGCACTATGGTACTATGGCTAATATGGCCCCCCCTCCATTGATCATCAATAGGTGCACTTGCAATGAGAGCCCCCTCATTTCCATTAGAAAGCAGAAAGGCAGAAAGGAATGTAAAAAGAAAAGGTAGAAATAAATTAGTTTGGGCAAATAAATGTCTCCATGACATAATACATGAATAAATTGATACATGTAGTATATACTTAGAAGTAGTAAATCAGTAAATAGAATGCAACATTAACTTAGGACTCTGAAAAAAAGGTTTTAAAAAATGGGATGGCAGATTGGTTAACAGTGCCATTCAGTCCCATCCTACATCCTGCACGTACTCCCTGTGCCTGCGTTGGTTCTTTACAGGTACTCTGGCTTCTGCACACAGTCTGAAGAAATGTATGTTTGGTTGATGGTGGTGATCCTAAATTGGTGTGAATGGTTATCTGTCCCCCTCTGATAGACTGGCAACCTGTCCAGGGTGTACCCTGCCTTTCACCCTGTGAAAGCTGGAATAGGTTCCAGCCCTGAACAGGATAATCAGTTAAGAAAATGGATGGATGGATAAATAAATACAGAAGTAATTGGAAAACTGGCATTTTCAGATAGCTCAGACTGATTCCCACCAGATTAACAATATAGGGCAACTCCAGTCACAACAGCAGCACAGTTGTAGATTTGAGCATAGGGTGTTAATTTGGAAAAAGTGTGGATATGTTTTGTGCCTAAGCCGTTAAGACATCATTCAGAACGTGCGAGAAAAAAAGTGCGCTTTGAGGAAAAAGAAAACGAAAGGTTACAGCAAACAAATAGTTTTTGTGATAAAACTGTTGGGTTCAAATTTTATTCATGGAGAAATGTTCCAGCATAAAAGTCATGACAAAAGATTAAATATTCCAGTTAAAAACACTAATCTGATATGTTGTCAAATTACAAATGAGGTGGTTTTTGTTAGTCTGATGTTTGACAGCTCGGTGCAACCTTTGCCAGTTTTTTGTTTTATTTTCACAATGATGGGGCCTTGCTTTAAATAATGGAGTATTAAATCCCCCGGGGACAGCGCAAAACCCTGCATGGCTGATTACATCCTGCTTTGATTTAAATGCACTCATCCCTCACAAACATCCTCGGAGTCTACCCGTTCTGCCCGGAAATTAGTGAGCCAGTCAAAATGATTAATAAATGGCTGGTAAATAAATCTAATTTTGTCACTGTATAGGCGACACATCACACTGAGGTTTCCGTATTAGGGGTGCTTTACAAAAATGTGCATAATGAGTCACCAAAAAAAAAGATATCCAACCTGAATTCTTACTCTGCTGAGATAAAAAAAAATACAAGAGGAGGACAAAGAAAAACAAACACCTTTCTTACTTAAAAGATTTCTTGTGAAAAAAGACTTGCAAATAAATACAGCACTTCAGCTCTGTAAAAGTGCTTGACTTTTAAATCTAAGATAAATTATATATTAAATGCAAATACACACGATAACACCTCATACGCCCTAGACAGCAGACAGATTTCAGCTACCGTTATGCAAAACAGACTTCTAATGCGTTTTTTATTGCTTCCTGACATTCAGTACAGGACCTTTAGAACTGACATTGTAAATACTTACTGTCGAAAACCAGGGCAATACTCACTGCTTTGTGCTTATAAAAGCCAACTGCTCTATCGCTGAGCATTGTCTAGCAAAGTAATAGACAGAGGGCCCCCTCAGGCATGTGACCAGGAATAGCTGCTGTCCTGATTGTCCTCTCAGCTGGTGACCGTGAATGAGAGGCTTCATGTGTTCAATGTTCATCAGTGTTCCTATTTATTTACTTACACGAATACGCAACGAGCTATGACACAGGAGAAAGCTGAATTGATTAACACGATTACAGGATGAAAACAAAATTGGCTCGGATAATGCAACATCTAACGGAGATCATTCATGCACGCAAATGGCTTGGGCAGCAGCCGGGTTTAAAATTAGTTTAATATCCCACTGAAAGAGCGTTACACTTTGAAATATTAATCTACTTTTGGGAAAAAGTATGATTATGTCGTATTACGTCTAGTTGAAGAAGAAAGCCCTTGATTTAGGGTGCATAAGTACCATTGATTTTAAATGGAAGATTTCGCTTTTCCTATTTCTTCTTCTTCAAGTGTTTTACATTAGACCAGTGTTAATAGGGGAGATATTCTCACACTTTTGGATTTTTTTTTTGTAGACATTGGTTTTCGGTTGATGTTTTGAAAGCATTTTAATATATTGAATGGTTTTCTGTGTCATTCTCCGTGTGTCTGTAAAAAATAGGCTGAATGACCAATTCTTTAAAATTCATTTACCATCGATGTTTCAGAGTGCACATGGAGGAAATTCTCAAGCATAACGAGACTCAGGAGGCAGAAACAAGATTACTAATAATCTCTGTCTGAGAAGCTGAGTTTTGATGTATTACTCCACAACATGACTTTAATGAAGGCAGGTGGTGCAATCAGAACAATGGTTAGTGTAATTGCATTTTACATATTGCATCAATATGTCTGAATTTAAAGTATTCTCGAGGATTGTAAAAAATTGTCAAAAATCACATATTTTTATCTCACATCTTACAGAAGATCATGTCACTTCTCTCTTTTGGCTCCTCTTATGAATGGCAAACACACTATCGGGATAGTATCACCATAGTGTTTCATTCATCTATGTCTCGTTTCTCAAAGATGGATAATATACCTGATGCTTTCTGTCCAATGTATACTGAACTTATAGCAATGATAGCATTTAAAAATTCTTCAGATAAATGGATAAATAGCAAACTATTTTGGTAGCAAACTGGTAATAGATGCTGTGATCTATTGAAATATATAACAACACATATGGAAATAAAGTATTTCAGGTAAAACAGAAGTTGTACATTTGTAACAAGCTTGAAAGTCAATATTAAGCATGACCATCTTTCGTTTCCAGCACAGCCTGAACTCTTTCAAGCAAGTTTTCTTCTTCAAACAGTTTTAGACTTCCTGACCTCCTCCATACACATGAAGAGAATTTAAACCAAACATTTAGATGAATTACTCCATAAACCTGTTGGCACTGATTTTCAATTTGTGTAATTTGTTATACTTCAGCCTTTTCTCCCTGTTTCCTTTTCCTTAACTATGGCTACTTGTCAGCCACTCTTTCATTGAGACCATTTCTAATGAGGCTTTGGCAAACAGCAGATGGATCAACTGAAGAACCAGATGCATCTCTTCGGTCTTGTCTCAGGTCATTGCTTGATGTTTTCCTCTTTCTTAATCACATGAGGTTCAGATGCTTTTCTTTTGCTGTAGATAGTGTTTTTGAGGCCTCCTGCTTTTCTTTTGTCCTCCACTTGTCCAGTTTTGATATGTTTTTAGAGGACACACTGCACACCCTGCTAAGATATGCTGAGTTTTTGGATAATAGGTCTTTAAGAATCACCTTGTTGGTGCAAAAATGCTGTGTTTGTCAAACTGTGTTATCTTTGGCATCTTTTGTAGATTCAGATAAAGAAATGGGAGCAGATGATGTAGTAGTAAAAAAAAGTGTCCAAAGGCTGTTTTTTTTTTACACTTGAGTGATTCAACAGATCAACGTTAAGTGGCTTAACAAACAAAAAAACAAACAAAAATTCCTCTGAACATAGCCAGGCATGAGGAATAGACTACTACCTTTGTACAATACCGTAGTTAAAAGAATGAAATCAGTAGATGCGAACAGCGTTTCAGATGGTTAAATAGTGTATCCAATTTTTGTCACTCAGCTTATGGTACTATGAATTACCTGAGTCCATCCCCACACTGCTCAGGTTACCGACTGGAATTGTTGGAAATCGCTGACATAAAAGGACGAACTGGCTAAATAATCAGTTTCACACTAACAGCATTCAGAATGTGCAAACGTACAAGTCCTCAGTGTCCTGAAGCCAGCTCCTGGCAATCATAAACTCTTTTTGTCACTGTTGTTTTTTTTCTTGAATATTCAGCATTTCCACATGAGCCCTGTCACCCACACCAAGAGCGTATTTATTTTGCATCACATGCCCCTCTATGTGACATGGACTGAATAAAAACAGAAAAAAAACTTTAGAGACTCTCAAAAGCTCAATTTTTGGGTTTTTTTGTCTGATCTCATAGTGTGCACAGCATACTTAGATGAGGAATGACATTAAGGTGTCCTACCAGACTTCCTTGTCCTCAATTCTGCTAGTTAAAGAATATATAGTCCTAATTACTACAGATATGTTCTGGGAGTTAACAAAGAAGACCGTGCTCCCAAAGGCTTCTGGCAATTTTGGGTGCTTGACTCCTTCAAATTGAAAAGATGCATATACAGCCTCTGGATCATGGATATCTTTAGAGATTTCAATCAGTATGCTGCTGCTTTAGTGTAATTTGGAATCTAGGGAACTCGATCCAGGTACTTCAGCCGTAATGACAGGCATACCCTCTAGCTGACATCAATTCTGTAGATTTCTGATTGGCAACCAAAGTTTGACACATCTCCCTACTTAACAGTTATCCAGTGTAAGCTTAAGTCTAGAGGGAAGATTGACAGGAGGCTGAAGCGGATCCTTTGGCGCTATCTTATTTTACTACAGCTGAACCAGGCCTATCGATTGAGACATTTAATATTCCATGTATACCGCTGAGCAGCCTAGCCCCTTAAAGATGTTTTTATTGTCTTTTCTGCCATTCATGTAATAAAATCTGACTGTTGCTGTTTAAAGAAACATGATGCGCTTGTGATCAAAGCGAACCTCAGACTAGATCACAAGCAAACAGAGCAATATTCCATGAAGATTAATTTTTAGTGTGTCTGTTTTGCATTATCTGGTTCTTTCCCTTCATCCTTGTTTTTGCTATGGATTGAGGAGAGGACAAAATAAAGGCGACTGCTGCAATTTCATCCCTATTGGCCCAATGGCAAATTGGCCCTTTATCAAACAGGGACCTCATCTATCAAGCCAAAGATGGGTATTGAAATTGTTCTACTGGCTACAAATCAGGCCAACGGATCGCCCTTTATCTCAGACAAGGCCGTCATCACTCTGTAGTGGCTGGAAGGGGAGGAACCAGGCCACTTAAGAGTCTATCCTGCCTTCCTTTGCTGATGGATGTGGCCTACTTGACCTCTCCGTGACCAGGAGCAGCTGGACAAGGGCCAAACCTGTGATTAACCTGCATCACGATCGGGCTGCATGTTTTTTCTACTTTCACACTAAAACCCTGAGTTATTTTCTTGTTTTTCCTCGTCCTGACATGCTGTTGCTATCTATTTTTTCACCTTTCTTTTTCTTTATTACTGTTGGCTTGAGTTTTTCTACCCTTCTAATCTTGACACTATGTCTTTGTCTCTCTCTCTCCCCCCATCTCTACTTTGCACACAGTTCCTTTTCCTTTTCACTGTTTTGCTCAGTCTTCTCTCTCACTGCCAACATTCATTTTCTGTAGCCAATCAATGCAAATTGAGAAAGACCATAATGAAGGACAAGACAAATGGGTGCTGTGTTCTTAGCTGTGCCTCCCTAGTTTTAAATATTGTTCTGCTTGATATGATTGATGGAAGTCTGTACTCAGGTAATACCTCACTCTTGCCAGATTGCACACAAGCAGCTATCCATAATGGTTAGATATCTAAACTGCCCGGCTGGCATAATCCAACTTTGTGTTTCTGTCAATATGAATAACATAGATTTTACTGTATATCTCTACCTTTATATTGAAACTGATGAAATGGTTCCCTCTTCACTACTGATTCAAATTGACATCAACATCAATTTACCAATAGGTCAAAAGTTATGACAGCATTTCCAGCTGACATCTTTTGATAGCAGAAGTGCATACCATAATGATGCAGAGTGATCAGCCTGACTTGTGATCTATCATTCCCTGACATGCATGCTTGGCATCCGGTATCTTTGCTCATCTTTCCTAATCAATTTCATGACTTATGGGTTTAACTGAAAGCCCATCTACAACCAGATCCCCTTCTTAATTATGTTTTAACTGCTCTGCTTTCACTTGATTCGATTCAATCACAGTGCAATTAACCCCATCTGTTTTTATTCATACTCCGTCATAGACAGCGGTATTATCTTTACGTGCAGAGTCATTAACATAAAGCTGCTTTGTGTCATCGGGCTGATTGGAGACATTACCTGGGACATAGGACCAGCCTATACACATCATGGCACCAAGATGTGTATGTATGATTAACAGTAAGTTACTCTTTGTCATTATTACTTTTAAAGATGACTTTGGTTTACCTGATTATCGTGGGGTTTTTTTGCAGCACTTGATTCTTTTTTTGAAGAATTCTGAAATCTCAGAAATGAAAGTGGTTAGTATATTCTGATGTAATTATTCAACTCTAGCGATCCAGAATAGGATCATAAAGACAGCAGTTTACAATGATTTGTGACATGCAGCACACGTTGTTCACACTGTCCGATATTAGAGTAGTAATAGTCTCTTTAAACATTACAATGCACCCAGACTTGGTTGAAGAAAACCTGGTTGAAAAATCAGATTTCACAATGGCCCCACAACTCACAGGTCCCAAAGATCTGCTGCCAAAGTTGGTGGATTTAATGTTGTGGCTAGTTGTTATAGCCAAGCAGTCCAACTGATCCAATCCCTTGCCACTTCTTCTTGTTCCCCTCGGGGTAGTCCCAGAAAAGAGCAGAGCAGAGAACTTGGAGGCCATCGCCAGATCCTCCTGTTTCAGCAAAACCATGCCCATCACAGGTTACCTCGTGCACCACCTTTTTGACTTGCTGCCCTCTGGTCAGCGCCTCAGGTCAGTCAGGTCCCAAACCTCCAGACTCACAAACAGCTTCTTCCCCTGGGCCATTCAGGCTGTTAACGAACACTATCCCCCCCACACCCCACCCCTACACACTCACTCACACACAGACTCTACACACAGTCCTTTTGCACTGCTTCCAAACACTTTGCGCTACAATTTGTGCCATTCTCTTGTATTCCTGATCTCTTTACTATTTATATATTTTTTTACTCCTGCACAGTTGGCGTGGAGCACCCATAATTTCACTGTACATCTACAATGACAATAAAGGGCTATTCTATTCTATTCTATTCTATTCTATTCTATTCTATTCTATTCTATAATCTCTCCAGTGTAATCCAACCATGAGAGTTCACTAGGTGAGACACATTCTAGTTTCCTGCCTCAAGATGATGCTATTAAAGCCAACTCCGTTTGTTCCCATCAGTGTAGAAGAGCAGCATCTACTCTGAGCTCCCTTCTAATATCCGAGTTCCTCACTTCATCACTTAGCCCACCTATGGCAGTGGAGAGAGATAATTCTGGTCCTTATAAGAAATCTCATTCTTCCACTAGGCCTGAATGGTAAATTAAGAGTTTTTTGTGACTCAGCTCCATGGTGAAGACATATGTGTACCATTACAGACAGATGGGCTAGTTAATTGGGGTTATGGCCAAAAGGTACAAAAAAAAAGAGAAAAATTCTGGTTTTGGCCAAGAATAGATGACACAAAGGTTGGTAATCAGGGAATACTTTTTTTAAAATCAAGAATAAAAAAAAAGATAAAAGAGTCAAATTTACTAAAAACCTCCTCTCCTCTGTTATGGAGCAGTTGTACCTGTATAACTAAGAGCTCCTGGTAAGTTCTCTCCTGGTCCCAGGTTGAGAAGATGGACTGCCCCCCAGAGGTTGGGGCCATTTTTACTGCCAAAACTTCAAAAGACAAATCCAAATTATGACAAAGCAGAGCCAGCTACCATCCTGATACCCCTTCTATGACTCATTTATGACTCATTGTCACTAGCACTAAGCCACTGCCACCCTAAGCACTTTGAAATAAATGCAAAGTATTTTTGGCCAACATTACTTTTATGTGTGCCTCGCATGTGCGTAGCAGACTGCGTAATCCCACGCCTTGCCCTTGGTGCAGGGCAAGAAAATTGAGCACTATGAAATGCTAATCAAATTTAGGGAAAACCATTTCTGAATTCTGAGAGACTTATCCCATCCCATCCCCTTGACTCAGTATGTGTGAGGTGTTATCAGTCCCTTGGGGGAAGCAGGGGAACCTCGGCCTGCACAGTGTTAAGGAAAGGGAAAAAAACTGAAGTCTTCCGGGAGAAGAACACCCACACACATAATGGACACCTGCAGAAAGTAAAACAGGTCAGGACTCCAGTGGTCTGATAAGGCAGAGGACTCATGAATTAAAGAGTGGTGGGGGGAAATATGACATTTTTCTTTTCCATTCTGTCTATCAGGACTACACTCGCTTGCCAGTGAAATTACCTGGAGAGAAGCTGGTCCGATAATGGACTGGCAGAGGAGAGATTCACTATAGTAATTTCTCTCTCCTTGTAAAGGCAGATTGGCATTGAAATTTCAAAACACTTTCACTGTCTTTTGGGAAATCCGAGAGGCAGAGCGGTCACATTATCATAATAGATCATTTGTATCTGCTTAAATACCTATTTTTCTATTGTGTAATAGGAGCTGGTCTTCCACAAATCATATTGGGTGAATATTAGATTTACAAGACTCATTGTGCATAATTACAAGAACCAGTGTTCATCATTTCCAGAAGTTATATATTGTTCAAGTTATATATTAAGGTTTCATATTTTACAGCATTTTATAATCTGACCTTTGCTTTGACTTCACATTAGTTTGAGTTAACTTAGTCATGCAGACAAAGGTTTGCGTATTGTTGTTTTTTTGGGGGGGTAAATTGGAACCTTTGTTCTCTTTGTACGTCTCTTTGCAGATGATTAATATAGAAGTGGTAATGGAAGAGAAGGGCAGAGATGCAATGGCTCTTCTTTCTCTAATGATTGGTTTAAGTGACTGCTGTAATGGGCTGGGATGTCAGGGCCAGTGATTTACAGAATGTCGTGCCAGTGACGCTGCATGAAGGGGCAAACCAGAGATTTCAGCCTCTATGTTCATATATAATGCACTTTTTTTTCAGTCCTGGAAAGCCAAGTGTGGTTCTACATGCTGAATGCTGAATAAAGAGGAGAGGAGTGGCTGTGTGCCAAGCTAACCTTTCGCTGACTGCGTGGGTGATGCCATGGAGGTGCGTACTGGCAAAATGATGAATGGGGCTCACAGAGAGAAAAGCTGGATGCAGTTTCTTACCATAAGCCTTGAAGTTGAAACTTTATGAAGAACCTGCCTATAGTGGTATGCCGAACAGGAACTCTGGACTCTAGATTTATCAGATGCCTTTGGAGCAATATTCATGAAACAGTATTATTTCTCATTTTGAAAAAAAAGGTTATTTTGTCCTCTATGGGGTCTTTTAGTGGGCAAACAAAGTGAAGGGGAGCCTGAGGGGAGGAAAGGTGGGTAAATAGCTTCACTAATGGAGTCCTAATCTGCAGAGGCAATCTGCAGAGAGCTGCCCCCGGCTGTGCCAGTTGGGATGATGAGAGGTGAGGTGACAGCGTGGCAGTTATTATTAGTGGTATCATTGATCAGACGGCCGCACCGGCAGAGTTGGAGAAAGATGATGGATTCGGTGGCTCCAGCCCAGCTAAGACACGAAGGCTGTCAGGAGCCGGTCAGGGAGGGGCTCAACGCATCCATGAAGGGATAAAGTGAATGTGGGGTGTTTATGGTGTTGTTCTGCACGTTCATGTAAATCAGGTGGGGTCTTGGCCATAGTTCAGAGGGGGGTTGGCTCTTTTTGACAGAAGTCATCTATCTCAGGCAAGGACATGTTCCAGATGAAAGAGTTTGTGTTGTTAAGTTGGAAGTCTTACTACAAGGATTGTGAAGGGAAAAAAAACACTGATTACTATCTTTCCATTTCTCTGTGTGAAAGGCTTGTGTACTCTAATCCAAATAACTTTTTTCCTGACCTATCTTTGCCCTCTGTTGTTCATGATGAACAACTGTTGTGTAACTATATAGTAACTTGTGTAACTATAGGAAAAATTCCCATTATTGCCAAAGACATGGTATTTAACCTCTGAAGAGTTTGAGGAATTTTCACAGAAAGCTAACGACAGAAAGACCAACTAACTTTTCCATTCATGCTGATCACACTGCTAAAAGCAAAACCTACTGTCTGTTATGAAGATTATTAGAGCGTGGGATATAGTTATACATTTTTGCTATTGTTGTATGTTTACCAGTTTCTGCCTGGCACCAAGTCATCATGTCAGAAAAGCAGCTATTCAGCTTCAGACATTGTTGTTTCTGCTATCTTGCAGCATAATTCATGATGTCTTATTAGAGGTTTTTTAGAGAGCTTTTTCTGAAAGTCTTTTGATGCCCGAAGGTATGACGGCAGGTGATTCTCTTTGAAAGACTCAAATGCAATCCTCCCCAACTGAGACCAAAGACAGTGGGAAGAGAAGCAAAACAGAAAATGACAAAAGGTAATGATATTGATTGTTCTGCGTTTACATTCATATGCCTACATTTGGCAGTCATATTCAGTGGTTTCGTTTACTGAGTAATAACACAGCCTTTGAAAGAGATGTTATGGGGTCAAAGTGAATACACAATTTCATTTACATGCCTTTTCTTTGCTCCATTGTAATGTTATGTCTTTTTCATGTCTCAAATTCAGTCTTCTGCTCCATCTTGGGCACTTACAAATAATATAGCTGCAATGGTGAACTGACAAGTGGAATTCAGAGCCATAGATTCAGACTGTTGCCTCAGCTCAAGTGTAATAAACACATTGCTTCTTGGAGCTTTGGCATCTGTTTGAGTTTCATTTGAAACTGCTATTCTGCAAGGAAAGAAAAAAAAATGTGTAATGTAAGTGCACGGCTATTTGAATGATTACAACTGACAACTGAGTATGAAAGCGGTAAGCGACACACATAAACTCATTGCACTGCATCTATACTTGCTCTTAGGCTGCCTCAGGCCTGTCTGTTTATTAGACATCAGTCTGGAAAAAACCCATCCACATTTCCTCTGTTATTAGATTTTTCTGAATGATTTTTGATTGCTGACTGTAGTCTTGTATCTAACTATTAGGTGTGGAAAACTGAACAACAGCTGATGCGTTTAGAAACTTAATTTTTTCTCTTTTTCAGTAAATTGTACCACTATTCAAACATGCAAACAAACAGCAAGAAAGTAAAGTATTTGGTTTAGATGTTTCACAAAGTGTTTTGATGTAAAATATAAAGCGAAAACAGATGATTTATCCACATCTAGAGTTCTTTAAAGGGAAAATTCAATGAAAGCAGATATTCAATCAATCAATATAGTTTTTTTGTGCCAACTGGGGCAGCTGGTTATACTAGTGAGGGCGTCACACAATTAGCAAATGCAAATAAAAGGGCACATTGATGATGATGGATCAGTGATCAACATTAAAAAAACACACATGGGTGAGGAAATATTCTGAATGATAAATAATATGATGTACTAGAATATTTGCAATTTAATAAAACGGTTACTAAAAAAATAACTTTAAAAAAAAAAAAAAAAAAAAAAAAAAAAAAAGCAGATTTTCAACTATTTCAATTTTTTGACCAATGACCAAAACTTCTGAAGGGATAAGCTCATGCCTGCTTTGGTCAGATAGAGGGCAGAGTTGCTCTGGAGCTGACACTGGGCCAACTCAACCAACTCAAAATTCCCTATTGAGATGCGACACATCAGAGTCAGTCCTATTCATTTTGCTGGCTAAAGCCCAATAACTATAGGTCACTATGATGTGATTACTTTGTAATGTATTTTGTCACCACAGAGAGCAGGAGTAAAGAGAATGGAGCAGATCTTTGTTTTCTCTTTCTCTGCTGATCCCTCCAGTGATTTTTGTTGCACCAATCAGTCAAAGCAGGCTGAATCCAGCCTTGAAACACTGTCCTACTCTGATCACACTCTCTGAAACAGGGATGTCAAACTCAAACAGCCCAATTTGATCTTAAGTAGTTCTGAAACTACATGATAAATGTGTAAAATTACAAAAAGTTGTGATTGTTCAATGCACAGGCTGTCTGTAAGTATAAAACATCTAAGTTTTTGTTCATTTACTATAACATTTAATATAAACAGAGTGTCCTGTAATTACAAAAAAATAAGTTTTTGACCCATTAACAGCTGAAAAACAGGATCTTTCCTTTCATTTAACAGTTTATTTGTTACTTTGATGTAGAATGAAAAACAATAGGGGTTGACTGAGAACCTTCACAGACAATAGGGGTTGGTAGTTTTTATCATCAGGAAAACATGTCAAACTTATGAAAATACAGTTTAAAGTTCAAAATCTTCTCACTCCTTCACCTAAAGTTGTCCAATTTTGGTGGATTTGAGCCTTCACCGGCTTGATCGTGGCCCCTGGGCCTTATGTTTGAAACCTCTGCTCTAAACTGTCTCTGCTTCATGTTCAGTCATGCTGCGTTCCTTCTTCGGGATGCTTTAGTTATAAATTGCTTCCGCAAGAAGAGATACAGTGGAGACGGGACTAGAAATCACTTCCTAACCTACCCTATAAACTAGACATTTTGATAGTAATAACTATGATCTTTGTATTTCCTTTGTGTCGATTGAACATTTTGGAGTTGCCTTCACTCCTTTAGACCAGCATAATGGCAGATTGTCATATAATGCAAACCGATGGTGCGCATGACTACTGAGAATAGGAGCCAAATTGTTTTCGAAAAAGGAAGAAATTTCATTTTACAGTTCTTTAACACCTCTGTGCCCTCAATTAATCCTTTGTACCTCTTTCTCCTGCCAGATCTCCTAAAGCTGCTCCTTGTCACTCATGTTCTTCCCTGTCTTCCATTAAGACAGCTGGAAGTGTTCTGCATACTTGACTTAGCATTTGCTAAAGGCTTAAGTTGTAATCCCATCTCTGGGTCCGGTTTACATCATATATTCATAAAGTTTCTTTAGTAAAAAATGTGTACAGTTATGCAAATATTATGATTTAAACATAGATGCCCTGCTGGGTGGAAGGAGCAATGCCTTTTGTAGCCTTTACTCTGGCTTGAACCCATGTGGTGCTCTAATGATTGCTGCAGGGAAATTGTTCAGTCCGTCTTGATGCCTTTCTGCAGATGCTGCCCTTCTGTAGTGAACTCTGTTATTGTGATGCACATTTGAATATTTCCAAAATATGTTATGCCTTTACTCATTTTACTGTAAAGTCCAAAGCTCCTTGTAAGATGTTAGTGAGCCGGAGGCATTTGCAAACCCCACCACAGCGAGGCATTTATCTTTCCTTCACTCTGGCTGACTGAATGTGATGGCAAATCACATGTTTATATGTCATTATACTATCATAAACCCTCTAACATTACTTGATTACATGCTAGAGAGGCATTTCTGGGCAACACATATTTTCACTGGAACAATTTTTTGGCATCTAAAAAGTTTATAATTTTACTTTGCTGTTTAATTGCCACATGATTGCCTTAAACGGTGTACCTGTTATGCATTTTTGTTGATGGGGGTTGTTTTCTTTTGCAAGTTTATGTATTAAGGATAAATTCTGGATTTTGCAACTAAACATTTCTAATCTTCAGCATGTTGTGATCTTCTTCAACCAAGATATGAAGAGTATGCAAAAAATACACAGAGAAAAACTCAGCTAGGTTATTAGGTTGTGCTCTTGTTGTAGCCTCAACTGAAGGATGCATAACATTTACATATTGCTGTCTAGAATATACTCATACTTATTTATACAACAGCCAATTTTAAGTCAGTCACCCAAGGATGTTGTACAAATCACAATTAAAGGTCAACGCATGCGTACAAGTAGCAAAAAACATTGAGTAAAAGCATTCCTTTATTCAGTCAGGGATGGCCAGATGAATTTGTATGTATGCAGATTAAAAACCAGGCAAACAAACAAGCACGCACACACACACACCCAACACCACAAAACCAACAAAAAAAGAAAGAGATGTATACTGACACAAGAGCCAGAAGGAGAAACTGGAAAAACCACACGCAAATTTAGAACTTATGAATAACCTCGTACTCAGCCACAGAGTTGTCATACATTAAAAAATGTCTTTCAGGACCAAGTCTGGCAGAACAGATTCATGCAGCTAGTTTTAAGAGCACGTTTAGGATTAATTTTGTGGAAGAGTATATTTTAAACCAAACAATAGTCTGACCAAGTAATTTTTGGTCCTTTAAACCAGCCAATGTTTCCACCTGAAAGGTATCCCATGGTTTCCTGCTATGATGCTAACTGTGTGGCACAAACAAAAAAACAGGACTGCACAGGTGCCACTCACCCCGTTGGTGATACAACAAAATAAAGAGCAAGAAAGCAAGAGACACTGGCAGTTTTTTTCCCTCAGGATAAGGATTAAGAAAAAGCATCTGATTTCTGGGGTTTTTCTGTATTATTGTAGGGTCTTTACCTTACAATATAAATAAAATAAGTTTGACTTGAACTGAACCTAATAAAGCTTCAAGCAAAATGAAAAAGCAAGTGAAAATAAATTAAGTGACACCCACCACAGGCTTTTTCCTGACTTTCCCCATTCAACATCCCTTTAAAGAGAGAACCATTATTTATTGGTATCTAATAATACCCTCACTTTATCTCTGAGACATCAATGACATCTGTAAAAACAGCACTATTTGAAGCCCTGTGATTACAAAACATAATCAAAATGTCTTTAGTTTTTAGTCTTTGCCAATTTTGTCAAATGTATGAGCATAAATGGGTGTTTATATCATCCATATGATTGTTATTCCCATTTTAAACATTTCTAAACAATAAAAGCTACAACTCTTTCCCAGAAAATAGTTGGTGCAATAGGACATAAGTCATAATATGACTAACCTTCATCTTTGTTTCACTGTAATGAACGGCTGTATTAAGAATCTAATATTGTGTTTGAAAATATCTTCTTAAGCACACAGATAGATGAATCCATAAGTTAGTCCACGTAATAATAATTGAATGTAGGCAGTGAAAGGCCGAGTATTATCAGTGAAGATAATTGTATTGGATGGTGAATAAACTGATTAAAGCTTGCTTTTGTGCTTGTGTCAGTCTAAAGCAGCAGACCTGTTTCATCTTTTCCCACCAAGAGCCTCTGTTTACAATTCAGCATGATGCTCCTTGTAATGACTCTTAATTGCCCCGAATCCTCCAGAGCTAAATGAATCATAAAATACTTATGTGACTGTGTCACCACTGTGCCGACTAAACAATAGGCTAGGCTGGCCTGCATTCATGTCATGGTGACATAGTAAATAACCTGTTAGCTAATGAGCCGATGGTGCTTGTGGACTGCTGATCTGTGCATACATACCAAGTTTTCGATTATTTTACTTATAAAAATTTGACATGCTAGACTAATTTTATTTTTTCCTTTCTAATATATCCATTTTCTTCTCTTCATCCAATTTAGGGTTGCAGGGTATACCGTGGGCAAGTCGCAGGGCTAACACATAAAAACAGACAACCATTTATACTTATGGGCAAATTAGAAGCCAATTAACCTAACCCCATGCATGTCCTTGTACTGTGAGAGAAAGACAGAGTACCTGAAGAGAACATGCAAACTCCACACAGAGAGGACTTGTGGAGAACATCTTGATGATGTTTGTTATAGTGTCTTGTTGCATGCTCAATCATCCAAGTAAGGACATCCCAAAAAGTTGATCCTGTTCATCTGGACGCAGTGTTTTTACTGGGAGAAATGTTTCATCACTCATTTTCATCACTCATTCAAGTGACTTCAGTCTCAGCTGCAGGTTTCCCCAACCTTTTAAACAGTGCATTTGCATAATGATTGAAGCTAGTACCACTGGCAAACAATGAGCTGTGAGGTCAGTTTCTTCATCATTCTCCCAGTCAAAACGCTACGTCCAGAGGAACAGGGTCAACTTTTTGGGGTGTTTGTTATAGTCGTCAAGTGCAACAGCCAGTGTGTATACATATGTATCTATCTATCTATCTATCTATCTATCTATCTATCTATCTATCTATCTATCTATCTATCTACATCTATATCTGTCTATATCTATATATATGTATATATATATATATATATATATATATACATACATACACACACACACATATGTATATATATATGATTTTTATTTGTTTTTCGGACCATAAGGTGCACCGGATTATAAGGCGCATTAAGCGAAACAAAACAATCAGATAAGTCAAACTTTACTCAACTCATTCTTCTTGCTTCCTCCACTTCTGTACCAGTGATTCATTAATGTTTAATGCTCTCGCAGCTGCTCTATTCCCATGTTGTTACAGTATATTAATGACTAACCTCTTATTGTGGATGGATTATCTCAGTTGTTCTCGTGACTTAAGTTTGATCCGTTTACAGCATCCTGCGTTGCAACTGATTTGTTGTTAACCATCGGGAACCCTCCTGTTAACGAGTGGAAAAAAGCTAGCATTCATCCTCCAGCTTCACTGTTTATGTTATGCTAACATAGCTGTGTCGCTAGCGATCACGTAGCACATCATTATATACCTGCTACTCCAACTTCAGTAACCCTACAAAAGTTACTGCTGTTTAGTTTTCAGTCTTCATTTATGTTGGAAGTGATAGCAGAGCTGTACGTTTGAATTTTTTCAGAAATCTCTCAGTCAGAACATGCTATATCACAGGGGTGGGCAATTCCAGGCCCCGAGGGCCGGTGTCCCTGCAGGTTTTAGATCTCACCTTGGGTCAACACACCTGAATCACATGATTAGTTCGTTACCAGGCCTCTGGAGAACATCAGGACATGTTGAGGAGATAATTTAGCCATTTAAATCAGCTGTGTTGGTTCAAGGACACATGTAAAACCTGCAGGGACACCGGCCCTCGGTGCCCACCCCTGCTATATCATGTTTAGGTGGAAACTAGAGAGCTAACTTAGCCAACTCCATTAAATTTAATAAATTCTGTTTAAGTGAATACCTGGATGTTAAACTTAATTTTTACACCTGGTAAAGCAGCAACGCTGATTATTTTATTAAAGAAGAATATAGACAGGTTTTAACTCTCAGTGATGCCAGTGTTCGTTTGACTTTGGGACCTGAAGTGGGCGGAGTTTTGGACCCAGATTGCTCCTCGAGGCTCCTGAGTAGCTGTAATGCTCCGACAATCCATCAAGCAGTGTGGCTTCATAGCTTACCAAACACTAAAACATTTTTTGACAGATTTCTGAGCGCCGTGTAGCACATAAAATCGGTTCGAGGTCAGTAAGCACAACCAGGATTCATACGTAAGGCACACTGTCAATTTTTGATAAAATTAAAAGATTTTAAGTGTGCCTTATAGTGCAGAAAATATGGTGTGTGTATATATATATGTAAGAAATAGACTTATAACCTAATACTGCAATACCAAATCCATGTCCATCCTTCTTTTTGCCATGCCAGAAGACTCTCTCTCTCTCTCTCTTTTCGCTCTCATATATATACATATATATATATATATATATATATATATATATATATATATATATATATATATATATATAAAAAAAAAACACCCAGCACGCCCCTGCGGGCGGGTTTATCCTTCAAGCTCGGGTCCTCTACCAGAGGCCTGGGAGCTTGAGGGTCCCATGCAGTATCTTAGCTGTTCCCAGGACTGCGCTCTTCTGGACAGAGATCTCCGATGTTGTTCCCGGGATCTGCTGGAGCCACTCGCCTAGCTTGGGAGTCACCGCACCTAGTGCTCCGATTACCACGGGACCACCGTTACCTTCACCCTCCACATCCTCTCGAGCTCTTCTCTGAGCCCTTGGTATTTCTCCAGCTTCTCGTGTTCCTTCTTCCTGATATTGCTGTCATTCGGAACCGCTACATCGATCACTACAGCCGTCTTCTTCTGTTTGTCTACCACCACTATGTCCGGTTGGTTAGCCACCACCATTTTGTCCGTCTGCATCTGGAAGTCCCACAGGATCTTAGCTCGGTCATTCTCCATCACCCTTGGGGGCATCTCCCATTTTGACCTCGGGACTTCCAGGTTATACTCGGCACAGATGTTCCTGTACACTATGCCGGCCACTTGGTTATGGCGTTCCATGTATGCCTTGCCTGCTAGCATCTTGCACCCTGCTGTTATGTGCTGGATTGTCTCTGGGGCATCTTTACACAGCCTGCACCTGGGGTCTTGCCTGGTGTGATAGACCCCAGCCTCTATGGATCTTGTGCTCAGAGCTTGTTCTTGTGCTGCCATGATTAGTGCCTCTGTGCTGTCTTTCAGTCCAGCTTTGTCCAGCCACTGGTAGGATTTCTGGATATCAGCCACCTCCTCTATCTGCCGGTGGTACATACCGTGCAGGGGCCTGTCCTTCCATGATGGTTCCTCGCCTTCCTCCTCTTTCTTGGGTTTCTGCTGCCTGAGGTATTCACTGAGCACGCTGTCAGTTGGGGCCATCTTCCCAATGTATTCTTGGATGTTTCTTGTCTCATCCTGGACTGTGGTGCTGACACTCACCAGTCCCCGGCCCCTTCCTTCCGCTTAGCGTACAGCCTCAGGGTGCTGGACTTGGGGTGAAACCCTCCATGCATGGTAAGGAGCTTTCTTGTCTTTATGTCAGTGGCTTCTATCTCCTCCTTTGGCCAGCCTATTACCCCAGCAGGGTACCTGATCACGGGCAGGGCGAGGTGTTGATGGCCCGGATCTTGTTCTTACCGCTCAGCTGACTCCTCAG
Source organism: Oreochromis aureus (assembly GCF_013358895.1). Taxonomy (NCBI): domain Eukaryota; kingdom Metazoa; phylum Chordata; class Actinopteri; order Cichliformes; family Cichlidae; genus Oreochromis; species Oreochromis aureus. The sequence goes on along the minus strand of NC_052948.1, from coordinate 41,189,556 downwards.
GACTTGCCTGACCCTCTGCAGGTACTTGGTGGTTGCAGCTTTCCTAGCGGTCTCTTCATGGTTTATATATATATATATATATATATATATATATATATATATATATATATATATATATATATATATATATATATATATATATATATATATATATATATATATATATTATTGGGGTAAACCTCAGTGATTGTACATGGTCATTGGCTGACAGATAGTGCACTCCTGGCGATTGTGATTAGCCGGGGGCTTTATTACCCTCTGTAAAACATTCCAGACTTTAATGTGCAATAGAGCTCTTTCTTTATACTGCTGCAGTGCACCCTGTTTTTCTCATTATAAACATGCTGCTCCTGCACTTGAACACCTTTTCAACTTTCTCGTGAATAGCCACACCACCTCCTTGGGTTTAACAGGGTTTAAGTACTTTCATATGTCACTTTGACACAAGCAGGGACTGCAGAGTAAACACTCTGTCAGGCATTTCTTCCACAGTTAGACATTTCATCTGATACAGTTTGATGTCATGATTAGTGAGGTGGACAGCAGGCATTGTATTAGCTTGTCTAGACATTGTGACACAAATCTAGACGACACAATTTTTTCCCAATAACATCTTCTTTTTAGAGTATTTGTTGCTCAGAACACATTTTGTGGCTTAAGGTTGATGCAACTGTCATCATGATGAGACAGCATAAAAAAAATTACATTTTTAGATCTGGTTGTTCTTTTGCTCCAAAGCACGTTTAGTAGACTAGCTTCAGAAACCATTAACATGGATCACATGTGACTGGATTGCAGTAACATGTGACCACATATAATAAAAAGCACCAAAAGTAGAAAATGTGACCCAGCTGCATTAACTACTATGTGATCAAGGACATAATGTGGCAACAATGAAACACTGTAAATGTGTCTCTGTTGTTATCTAAGAAGAAAATTAGAATGCCCACTGAGGGACAAATGTCCCCAAAAAGTCTTTGAATTAAATGATTATACATATAAGAGAAAAAATGCCTGCACAACTTGATTGATTGCATTGTCACCATTAACTTTCACTAGAGTTACAGACATATTAGGGGAGAATTTGAAGAGCTTAGCGTTATGCGGCTGTCCTTTGATCAAATCAGTGCAAACAATGGGGATGCATAATGATGCCAAGTTCAAAGAAAACACTCTGATTATGTGATGGAGTGATGGAGTCTTACACCCCACTTAATGACTTAAAGTGCTGTATTTAGATGAAGTGAAGTTCAAAAGAGTTTTAGCCAGTATTGACTGATATTAAATTTTGTCTCTAGTTGTCAGTTTATCTAGCCAAAATTAATTTGCAAGATACCAATTCAAGCAGTTATGCTTAAACAATGAAAGTTTGGCAAAACAGAATGCCAGAGTTACCAACATGGTGATTAAAATGCCATGAATAGATTCGGAAAATCTATGGAAAATGATCCATCTGCTCTCTTGATTTCCCTTGACCTCTTTATAACATTTAATACTTATTTTATTAAATAAGTATTAATAAAAAGAATTAGGCTAACTGGTAGGAGTAACATGATTTCTACACTACATAATATCACAAAAAATTCAATGAGTGGATAGAACACAAGGGACAAGGCTGAAAATCAGCATCGGAAATCTGTGATCTCAAGTCTGTATTAAAAAGATGCATGATTGAAATCACTGCATGGGCTCAGGAACACTTCCAAAACACCGCCTGTGAACACAGTACACTGTGGCGTCCCCAAATGGAGCTTAAGTCTCCAACATACAAAGAAGAAGCCATATGGAAACATGATCTGGGAATGCTGCTATCTTCGAATACGGAAGAAAGAGCAAAATAGATAACTGCCCTCTGGTTAGATAAACAGAAATTTGAAATTCTTTTTGAAAACTATCGATGCTGCATCATCCATACTATAGAGAAGAAGGACGTGCAGCTGGAAATGGAACTAGAATGGGTAATGTGTACATCTGGAAAGGCACCATCAGTGCTGAAAGTTTTTTGAGAGCAACAAATTCTCCCATCCAGACAATTTATTTGTCATAGAAGGCCTTGCATACTTTAGCAGCTATAGTGTCTTTAGATGCAAAACATTTAAGTACTATTTATGAAAGGGTGGATGCTACCCAGGAGTAAAAGTAAGCTAATATTTTTTCTTAAAATTGTTTATTTAATCAGTTTCACACACATTTGAGATGTTATATTGTGAATAAAATATGGGTCTGTAAGATTTACAAATCACTGCTTTCTGACATTATTTAACTTTCACACGGCATCCCAACTTTTTTTTAATTAGGTTTGTACTTAATACAACTTGGAACTTGTTTTGTAAATGATGGTCTTCATATAGTCAAATAGGAGGATAAGGTAAAAAAAAAAAAAAAAAAAAAGCAAGTTCCAGGGGCCTTAAACACCCACCATATAAATGTGAAGATTTGCCTTGATCGTTGTCTTCAAAGGTAAAAGTGTTATTCTCAGAGAGAATATAATTGTGTGGTATAGTTCAAAACACAAACAAAGCGACAGGCAGGTGAAACAAACTTTCATGAAAGTTACTGAAGAAGAAAGGCAAAAGATGCCTCAGGGTTCAGGCAGGAAAAGGATAATGAAGAACAATCCAGATCATGCTAAAAGAACAAACTCAGGAATAAAGACAGGGAAGGATGTTAGCAAGCAGACACCCTGACAACTAACAAAGGGAGGGATGGGATATAAATACACATAGATGCAGATAAGGAGGGATGAGCAAACAATCCAAAAATGAAGGGAAAAACACGACAGGAAGCAAAAGCATTAGAGACACAGAAAGTGATTACCAAAATAAAACACAATGATAAATGGAGTGGTACTTATATAGCACCTTTCTACTCAACTGAGCACTCAAAGTGCTTTCTGCAGCAGTCACTTTTTCTATGCCTAAGTGCTTTCTAACATTCACATACATGCTCACATTGGGGGGAAACTTGGGATTCATTATCTTACCCAGGGATACTTTGGATTGCAGCTGGAGGATTTGGGAATTGAACCATTTTACCACCTGAGCCAGAGCCTCCCCAGAAAGCACCAATACCAGATAGAGACATAAGATGAACACTGTTGGTGCTTTTCATTATGTTAAGCTTTTGTCTCCTCCTATGACCTGCAAAGTTTGCCCACTCTGCAATCATGGACAGTCTTCCAAAGTGCATCTAATATATAGGAGGACATAGTGGCACAAAGTAGCCAAAACCTTTTGGATGAATAAGAGTGATCAAAATCACTCAGTTTAATATCACGTTTCTTTGCATATAAATGCCAAACTTTCATACTCACTGTTTTCACAGGCCTCACGTTGCACTGCAAATGTAATACAATCACATTTATGTAAAGGAGATGCAACCATCACTTTGTATTTTATAAATCTAACACTTCATAATTGCATCATTTAATTGGCTGGTTGTGGCTGGGGTTGATATTATCAATATTATTAGCATTATCTTTGGAGCTCTTTGCAGACTCCTCACTTCACAGATATCACTGATGCTTTGAGATGGGTGTCTGTGATCCTCTGTGCAGTTTTAATCACTTGCTGCACAGCCTTCAGGTCATACCAGTTGGTGACATTTCCCGTTACGATGCTTTCTATTGCTTCTTTGTGAAAGTTAACTTCAGATGAAGAACTTGACTTCTGTTTAGCCCTTTCGAGTTTCTTTCAGAGGTACAGACATATAGCAGCCTCCTTCACCATGGTGAAGATGTGCTATGGCCATAGCAGGTTCTTTGTAATGTCTCAAAAACACTAAGGGATGGTTTTGCAGACATCAAGTCAAATCCTAGACTAAAATACCCATCTAAAAGTTTTCTCAATCATGCTTTGAAATTGTCCTAGACTACGCATAGTCCTGAATGAAATTAGCAATTTTCTGAAGGAAGATTAGTGCTTCTATAGGATTAAATTGAAGCTTAAACTAAACCTCCAGGGAGGCAGGTTTAACCTCAGATTAATGTTTGTCAAAGAAAACATATGGATTACTTGGACTGCATTAATTAAGATCAACAAGAATTTGATGAAAGGAGTTTTCAAGATCATTTTCAAATGCATAAAGGAAGTACAGCGGAAATTATTTCACTTTCATCTGTGACCCAAAGAGGACAGCCTGTACAGATTTGTCACCAGGTGCCTCTAAATTTAAGGTGTTTTGTGGTGGCACCAATGACTGATTGGTATGTGAAGTCATTCACAGTGTATGCAGTGCTACAAAAAGGACAAGCCATAGACTTCCTTGAGGCTAGCTAGAAATTAAAATGAATGTCCATGAACATGAGAGTTTCCCAGAAGTCATAGCCTCATAGAATTAAAAACAAACAAACAAAAAACAACAACAACAACAAAAAAAAACCATATGCACCCTTCAGTTATAGTTTTCCACTGTTAAAAGGTAAAGTGGACATTGTAATAGAGTACTGCTCAGTGACAGTGGGTGTGCTCAGACCAACATGCTTGCACCCCATGACAGTTGAGTAACGGCACTATAACCAGGCTCATGCACGCACTTCATTGCACTGACCTCCCCCCTCCATCCTTGGTTTAAAACAGCCTGATCCAGTCCAGATGTAGAATTAATTACCACAGAGAAACAGAAAAACCCCCCAGAAATCCAGCATCAGTAATGAAAACGTTTTTGAAATGAGAGGTGCATCTCTCGCCTTCATTTCCAGTTCTACTAGCAGTATCTGTATTTTTTCATTTCCTGCTCCTCCCTAAATTACCTTTATTTAAGTTCATGAAATTCAATAGCTGGGCTTTCGATGGATAGTAAATGACCAGCACTAACCTTGCTACCCTTGCCCCTGAGGATTTGAAGTTTAAACTGTTTTGCAACCCTTTAGTTTCCTCCATGTGATTTGTCACCTGGAAAATAGAATAATTCATACAAATTTCAAAGAAATGTAGATTAAATGAGAAGATGGGAACACACATAAACAACAGAAAATTTAAGAGGAAAAAAATGTGTGCAAACTATCTAGATGGACATCATCTGGTGTTGTCCAAAGGTTGCTGACAAACCAGTATTCCTGTCAGTAACTCATCCAAGTGGCCTTCATTTGCAGGTCCCCCACCAATCTGTAATGTCTCTATTGAGCCTTCAGCAGCAGATATCTTTAGATTAATGTTTATATTCTTCCCCAACAGCTGTGTAGCATAAGTATTATAATGTGAACATGTTTGTTTCACAGAAGAATAAGGAGATACTTGAAGTTGTTTAGCTGTTTGTTCTCAGTGAAGTCCTTACAAATAGACATCCTGGCTTTCATTTTCTTTGTTTCTACAGCTGATGTATGCAGTTTATCTTCCATAGACTGTGCAGTTTTGTTTTTTCAAATAGAATTCTTCACATTATGGTACAATTTTAGGCTTTTCTAAATTCATTCATTGTTTTATAAGAAACCTTGTTCCACTTCATTCAGATTAGCATAGGTGGTTTTAGTTAAGTCTTATTAAAATTCAGTACTCTACAGTCCAGAGCGGTGTAGCTTGAAGAAACTTAAACATGGCTAGACATTCTTTACTTTTGCTGGCTGGAAAAAAAACCCCCAAAACCTAAAATAATGGTATCACACTTGTGAGATATTTGCTGCTGCCTGTCTTAGCCAGGTCTCCCTTGAAAAGAGGTTTTTAATCTCTGTGGGATCTTCCTGGTTAAATAAAGGTTAAATAAAAATAATGGTGGTTACCAACTGTCTTTCTATACACAAGCTCTTTGCTTCAGGTTATGTGTGAGCTTACAAGAAGGGGGACTTGACTTTGACTCTTCTTTTGCACACAAGGGAACAGCAGAGCATCGTTCACTCGAATCGGGACATAATCAGATGATTGGGTGATAAAGATCAAAAACAGTCAAATGCAACACTGTTGCTGCAAATAAAGGATTAATGCTCAAAACGATTAATCTTGTGAGTTTAGGATCATCAGAAGCACGCTGAGTGGAAAACATATTATCTCGAGTTATATTTGCTTTACTGCTCAGTGCTGCTGTTTAACATGAGAGCGACATGTTAGAGTTTGACATTAAAGTCTTCATCGGGAGAAAACAGAGTCCAAGAACACACTAAATCTATTCTCATGCTGTTGCACCAGTAGCAGGTAACTGAAATTGATTTTATTGATAGTTAATCTGGGTGATAAATATCCTCCAAATGTACAAATGTGCTAACCCATTAATATTGCTTCATATTACACCACTCAGGAGTCAGTAGTCAGCAACTGTCTGTTTGATAAAGCTATTTTTATTTTAGCCTGGAATTAACAGTTTTTGATTAGGACCTGTTCCTGGCTTACTTCAAGTCCGCTCTGGAAAATTGCCCCAAAATTTTCATCTATTCCCTCTCAGCTCCACTGATGGCCTATCTACTACTTTGTAAAATAATAAAGTAAACTCCCTAGTTGTGTTTTTATGTTGTGCAGTAGGCTGTAGATACAGCTAACATAAGTTCAAACCGGGATGCAAATGCAGGTAAACAAACTTGGTGAATGAATCTAAAGTTTAGCTTTATTTACTGAATAAAAGGAAGGGGAAAAAAGCTAATAACCACAGTCACATAGGACATACTCACAGACCAGATGATCCTAAAATTAAAAAAAAGACAAGGATTAAATGTACTCACAGGGCTAATTCGGAAATGAGACACAGGTAGAAACAATTAAGGCATAGCAGACAATCAGGGAAGAAAGAAAAATAACAAAGGTAAGACCACAACGAAACATATAAGAAAAATAACAATCATCATCAGACCAAAAGGCATATAGCTAACAGTGAAAAATGAAAACAGACACAGAGGAACAAAGAAGAGCAGGAGGAAATGGAGATGCTAGTAGCAGAGAGAGGTTCAACAAACCCAACAGATAACAAGGACCTAGACCACAAAGGTCCTAGACTACTAGACCACAAAATAGCTACTTTGTGGTCTAGTATAGTCTAGACAGAAATGTTAACGTTTAACACTAATCCAAAATCAATAATCTAATCTAATCTAATCTAATCTAATCTAATCTAATCTGATAATCTATTTAAGACACTGCATGAATTTTAATCATAGCTGGCCTTGGAATCAAAGTATCCATTGTAAACATTGTTATTAATTATCACTGAAGCAGAAAAAGTATTTGATTACATTTAGAAAAGAGCGTTTGTGATTTGCACTCGAGGTTACAGGCAAAGTGTGTTACAGTTAGCCTCCTAAATGACTCTGAGTGGATAACTGAGGCCTTTATTACCGAAGGTAAATGGGCTGCAGGGCAATCTGTTGCTGTCGGTCCCATTTAGCCAAGCACTGCAATGGGGAGCTCATGTTTGGCGGCGCTACAAAACGTGAGATTACATAGGTGCTCAAGGGGCTTTAGGCACCTTGGCAAATACAGGGCTATTCTCCATATCACAAAGCTGAAAAGGTAAAGCTCCTCACTCTCAGATAAACCTTTTTTTTAAAAAAGCACCAACATTAGAAATGCTCTTTCTGATATATTTCCAGACATGTCTGGTATTTTCCTCCTATTTTCACATGCTGCATGATGAGAAAATAGTGTGTATTCCTTCTTTCAGTGGGACAGGCTCTTTCATGATAGTGTCAGGTTGTGGAAACACATTGTATATTCCCTGTAGCTCTTCACTTCTGTGCTTGTAGTAATAATTTCAGTGTATCTGACTTGTCTCGCATGCAAATCGAATACCAATGATCATCTCCTCCTGCCTGATGTTATAAAATATAAAGTTTTTTCTGACTACAAATGACTTTGTGACAATGACTCATCAAGTACTTTCTAATTGAAGTGTAAGTCTCTGTCTCAAGGTGTATGAAAATAGTGTGAAGGCATAATTTTTTACTGTCTGGAAGATTATAAGTTAATTCAAAGGTTGCGGGTGCTGTGTGCTCAAAAGTAATGCCCTTCCCACTGCAGTTAATGAAGCCAGGTTTTCTTTAGATGATTTCTTTTTAGATGATTTTTTTGTGTAAGTGACTGAAAGTGTATGCTGTTTATTATTATTTGCAAGTGAATTCTGTGTGATTTTGTGGAGTCTGTGGGTACACAGTGGCACGTTTCTCATAAATTCTTACACTTCCCATCCATCTTTCCAAGAGCAATCACTAAAAGTTAATGAAGCAACATTCACCTGAGAGCTTCCCATCAAATACAGCTTCACTTCAGATGTAAAATAGTTTATACAGCCAGAGGAGCATCAACATAAATTATACACTTTTAGCTCCGCTCGCCTACATCTTTTTCTTGTTTTTTTGTTGTTGTTTTTTTGTTGTTGTGTTAATCGATATGACAGTGTTTTACTCTTAGTTTCATTTACCCTCCACCGAAACCTGAACCTTATGAATGATTTTGCTAATTAGCATTCACGACAAATGGTCTGAACGACAGCAATTCAGGGTTCTTACAGTTTAGTGGTGTGACATGTCACACATTAAGTCTGAACCATGTAGTATGAAAAGGTTTCCTTTTGGGACTTAAATAAAGAGCAGAAGAAAACAAGACTGGAGAAAAAATTTAATTATTTTATATTTAGTATTTTGTAATATTGTATGTACTGGTTTCTTGTAGTTACAGCAATCTGGCAATAAAAAACCAGTTTGGAAAAAGAAGAACAGGAAAAAATGGGCCATTTGCTATAATTCTCCCTTTTTATTAACACCATTTTCTTAAATTAAAAATCAATTATGCACAAACTACACTCAAAGGTAGGTAGCAGTGCCCATAGAAGAAAAGCAGTGTGTCATGTTAGGTTTTTGCTCTTTTTTGTTTCTTAAGGACATGATTTTAAGATACCGTTTGTCTGCTGTAGACAGATTTTTTTAGGCCTACCGCTTTTTCTTTTGTCCTTCAATTATCCAGTTTTTTAGTTTATTTTAGTTTATCAGTTATCTTTGGCATTTTTCATAGATTCAGATAAATTGGAAGTAGACATTTTTGCAACAGGCTGCTTGTAACAAATCGCTTAAAGATACCATTTTAAATTTGTTCTTTGGTAAACTGCATGTTATGTGTAGACATAACAGACATTCAACAATACAACTTTTACTCTGAAAATGCTGAAGTCAAGGGCTGGACTGAAAATGAGTTGAAAAACAGTCAATGAAATGTCCAATAAAAAAGCTTTGAAGGACCTTGTGAAAGCTAACAATTGATTTACACAGCTTTAAAAAACTACAACAAAATCTGGCTGCTTGGAAACAAAGTATAAAAAAATGAGGGGTGGCTCAAGACTTTTACACAACAGTGTAGTTTTCTCTCGAATGCTCTGCTGTTACTCCACAGTACCTGGAGCTTTCCGTGTACGCTTGATATTAAACAGCATGTATATTTGAACAGTGAATAAACTGCAAAACAATGAATAACATTAAAAGGAGATATACATTTTAAAAATTAAGCAAACCGCAGCAGCGAGCCTCTCTCGCCAAAGGTCTCCAGTTATCAGGAGTTATAGCCACAGGCTAAAAATCTGAAAAGTCAACAAGAGCAAATCTGAGAAATCATAATGCTTGTATCTTCGTAATTTATATATTTATTAGTTTATTTAAGGTTTACTGACTCATCAAATTTTTATAAATATTCATCGATGTCAGAAAATGTGCTTTTTCTAAATTCATTAACAGATCCTCAGTGCAGACCGACATACGTCATGTTTATACTGTTTTTATCTGGAATGTAGCCCACTGCAGTGTCGCACAGAGCTAGCAAATCCAAATTAATCACCACAGTCATCTCTAATCTCGTTATTGCACTGTACACTCTGGTTTCTGCTGGAGTATAGATTCCTAGCTTTTTAGTAGGAGGCTCTTTTCTATATTATCCAGTTACAATCTTGCAACCAGTTGAAAGAGAGAGAAAAAAGGCTATTCGCTTCCCGTATTCAAAACAAAACTCAGATATAATGCAGATAACTGATAAGACTCTCTCATATATAATAATAAATTCATCCTCCTGTGAAAACCTGTCTGTCAGTACTTTATGGTAGCCAGCACAGCACCAGATGGGATCAACCTATTAACTGCACTCATAACAAGGTGAGTATAAAGTGAGGTATTTTCTTTTTATGCAGGGCTGGTAATGATAAGGCAGTTTTAATAATATTATATTTGAAATTTATCACTACTTGTATCAGTGCACATTAGATCTGATGGCTGTATTGCTGGTCATGAACTTTCCAAGTAGATCTCACCATATCAAATTGGCCAGTCACTCAGTATTAGCAGCTCTACAGAATATAATGGCAGCTAATGACAGTTCAGCCTTGATATGAGCTCTTTCCCTGACCGCCTGTTGTTAGTAATGGCAGAGGGAGTGGTGTAGTGGGCAAGTAAAGACCATGGCAGGTTAGACATCAATCTCCTCTTGTGGGGGAAAGGTCTCTCTTTGAGACTGATAAATGTTAATTACTCAATCCTGACATCAGTCAGAAAGCGCAGCCCAGGCAGCAAATTAAGGAGCTGGTGATGGAGAAAGGGGAATTACTTGTGAGTATGAGGCATTTTTTTCCGTATTAGTTTGTATTTTAAGTATTTATTTTTGTTATTACCTTTTTATAAATCTAATTAAAATCATATTCTGGGTCCAAAGGAACTGAATTAAAATGCTGGACGAGTGCAGTAAAATATTCACTTTGGTCTACTATCTATTTGGTTTATTATCTGACCAGATTTAACAACTCGTCTTTACCTCACAAAGTCCTGTCTGAGTTTTTAAAGGCCAGTCTTTAAAAAGCACTTTGCATTAGTTTCAGCAACCAAACTTAAGCCTTATTTTAACTGCCCACTCTGAACAATGCATGCTCATGTGGATGCTTGTGTGACTATAGGTCGAGCTGTGCGACTGACAGATTTAAATTACTGGTCACTTTGTTAGGTGACGCTTATCCAGCTGCTCATTAACACAAAGATCTAATAAGCCAATTACATGGCAGCAGCTCTTTGCATTTAGGGACGTAGACATGGTGAAGATGACCTGCTAAAGTTCAAACTGAACATCAATATGTTGAAGAAAGGTGATTTAAGTGACTCTGAATGTGGCTGGTCTGAGTGTTTCAGAAACTCCTGATCTGCAGTAACTTCCCCACTCAACCATCTCTAGGGTTTACAGAGAACAGACTAAAAAAGAGAAAATGCCCAGTGAGTCACAGTTCTCTGAGCAAAAACATTTTATTGATCCTAGAGGTCAGAGGAGAATGGCCAGACTGCTTCATGAAGCTAGGAAGGCAACATTAACTCAAACTTGTTACAACCAAGGTATACAGAAGAGCATCTCTGAATGCGCAACATTCTGAAGCTTGAAGCAGATGGGCTACAGCAATCAAGAACAGGAAACTCAGGCTACAATTCATATGGATTCTGGCCAGTAGATGAAAAATGTTACCTGGTCTGATGGATCTTAAATTTCTGCTGCAACATTCAGATGGTTGGGTCTAATTTTGGTGTACACAACATGAAAGCATGGATCCATCCTGCCCTGTATCACAATTAAGGACTGTGGTAGAGATGAAAAGGTGTGGAAAATATTTTCTTGGCATACTTTGGGCTCCTCAGCACCAAATCAAACATCGTTTCAGTGCCACAGCCAACCTGAGTATTGTTGCTGACCTTTTCGATATTTGCCCATGGCTGCTTCCAGCAGGATAATGCACCATGTCACAAAGCTCAAACTGGTTTTTTGAACATGACAGTGACTGCACTGTATTTAAATAAGTCAACGGATCTTATTAGAGCACCTTCGGGATGTGCTGGAACAAGAGATTCTCATCATGGATGTGCAACTGACAGATCTGCAGCAACTGTGTGATGTTATCATGTCAATATGGACCAAAATCTCTGAGGAATATTTCTGGTACCTTGCTGAATTTAAACTCCAGAGGTACATGTAATAAAGTGTCTTCTAATTGTGTATTCAATTACAAAAATTGTGCCCCAGGATTGCAAAAACAAGAGAAATACATTTATCAAGATAAAACATTTATTTCTTTTCATAATGGTGCTCTCATTTTTTATGTGTGTTATAAATCCAAGGCTCCCCTTTAAATTTATACACCTCTTTAAAAGGTAAAACTGACAGAGTGGCTATAGCAGGTTTTCAGCTAGAGCTTTTGAAACAAGAGTGTCAAAGGAACAACAAATATGAAAAGTATTAGGGCAGGAAGTTTGGCAAATGCGTGATGTTTTAGAAGTTGTGCTACTGTGTTAGTATAGTCATGATATTAAAACTGACAGAAATAGAAGATGTGAGGAATAAAAGCGAAAGAAAAGAAATTTTCACCAACATTAAAATATAAAAATAATAAAATCCATAGAGCTGTACTGTCAGCACTTGAACACACTGACTGTCAAGCAGTCTAAATTGAAAACAAACAACAAGAACTGGTTGACATCTACATCTACTACTTTCCATGGGTAGCCAGATCTTAATAAATCCATGCATATTGTCAGAGAGCAAGTGATAGATGTATCCTTTAAGGTTTTGAACAATGGTGGAGCTCTGTGACACAAACCACGCTTCTGAGAAATACATACAAAATCATCAAAAATGACCTTTCAGCATCCCAATAAATGATCATAAAACAAATTAATCAGGAGTAACTGTGATTTGAGGTTTATGCACCGGAATCACTTAAGTCAAAGGCATAAAAAAATGAATGAAGCAAGTATTAACCGGGGGAATTAAATAAGTATTTATTTGGTGCAGGGGCATATCGTCCATCCATTTGTCCTCATTAATCAATATAGCAGCTAACAGCCTTGCTCTGAGTCTGCCCAGTAGAAGTGGCAAGGATGTGATACAGCTAATCAATACTTCAGTGATTTTGCCTCGAAGAGAACACATGCTCTGTGAGTGAACCAGCTGATGAGTCCTCAAGAAATTCTAACACTAATCACAGGAAAAACTAGAACCGCTACAGGAGAAATCTTTTCTTCAAATTAACACACAACTTGATGCAGGCTCGACATTTTTGTGCATGTGAGCAAGAAAAAAAGAGACACAATTAGAGAGGAGTAGACAGTCACAAGGATAGACCACAATTAGAGCTTACTGTATGTATAGCAAAAATAGCATCAGGACTAAACTGATGTTAATGATATTGAGATAAGTGTGTGCTAATCAAGGTTTCTTTGCCAGTGTTTGTGCACATCGACCACATCTGTGCAAGCTGTTTAAATTGGTATCCTGTTATATGAAAACAGTGAATAAGGAAGGGTGCGTCTCTTATATTTTCTTTTATATGATGTTTTGCAGCCTGTGTTAATTCTCTTCTCCCATGGCAACACGCTACAGTCAAAAGGAGGTTCAGGCACCGATGCGGTTTAAATGTTGTCATCATTTGTTAAAAGTCTGTTCGTGGGAAGTTTCATCCTTGCTTAGGCCACTTTCTCTTTTTAGAGTTAGCGCTTTACTGTGCTCTGTGCACAAATACTTTTTGAAAAGAAAAGGCTTCATCGTGTCCGTGTAGGTTCTCAGTCATCCAGGTCATGTTAAGGAGCTTGGGAAGAATGGACAACTCCCACTAGGGATTAAATACCTGGGACTCGCCATCACTTGGTTTTAAAACTGAAGAATCTTCTTCAGGAAACTTAAAGAAGTCCAGCTGATTTCTTTCCAAGCTCCTTACACTAAAGGCTTCATCCTTTTTCTGAACAGACAAATGTGGGTGACTTTCACTTGGAGTATATCCAAATATTGTTTGCTTCAAGATGAGCAATGAAGCTGGAAATATTGGATGCACTTACAAAACTGTGCAAGCAGAAACCTGACGGAGGAGTCAAGATAGATTTCTAATCAGGCCATCAGTAGGAAAGACTCAGCAATCAAAGAATTATGGTTTGTAATTGAGAAATTTGCTTATTTGTATTCGTGCAACCTCACAATGACACCACACATAGCTAAAAAAAACACAAACAAAACACTGCTGTATGTGTCCCCACATTCAAATTATTCTTTTTTATTTTAGATATTTTTTTTCCCACTAAACAACTGAATGAGGCGCTCCTACAGAGATCACTGTGAACCAGGCTATTTATTTCTTCAGTTCTGTATACTGAAACAATACAGTAATTTGCAGGTATTGATCTCACCTAGCTTTACAAGACAGTGAGCAATCATTTTGCCTTTGAAACCTTTGGCTTTCAGGAGCACTCTGTTATTGTCAAAGTTCAAGCTGGCAGGAAGTTTCCAACATGCCGTTAACTTCCAGCTAAAAGACTGCTGGATTGCTTGGCAGTAACACTTTTTCTGAGAATGAGTCTGAAAAAATTTGACCCCATCCATTCGCACCATCGCATTATTTCATCAGGTTGGAGGTATTTTCCAACCTAGCACAGATTTAGGGGGAAAAAAATCCCTGTACTAGAAGTGGAAAGCATTGTGATGAGATAAATCAGCTTGACAATATGTTTCCTTCACTAATGGTTTTCCTCTAACTCTTTCTCTTTCTCAATGAGTTACACTGACACTCTGTCTCTGAACTCTTCGGTCCTTCATTTGCATCGAAGAATGCCTAAAAGGTGCATCTCAATGTGAAGGAAGACGTGTTTCGCAGCGGCATCTGATCTTTTATTCATAATGCATCGCCGTCATTGTGCGTCTGTCTTTCCACTCTCATTCATCAGCACATTATGATATTGTTTTGTTTGTGTTGCCCCTGCTGCGAGAAGGGCATAAAACAATTTTCTTTTTAAATCCCTAATCAGGTCAGCCTCTGGTAATGACCCTAAATTGTGTGTGCGTGTTTATGTATGTGCATGTATGAGAGAGATATTGGGGGGGATATTTAATCATATCACTGCTTACTGACTCACTCCTTTTGTCTCTCCTTTACTCTTTAAGTAGGAGGGTTCAGGTTTTACTGCATTATGAAGAAAATACATGAACTGCTGTATCTTTTGTTGTAAAACCTTAACAATGGAGCTGGGCTCACAGCTAACCAGCTCAATTTAACATTTATAGAGAAGGTGCAGTGCGATTAATACTCCACTCAGCCTTTACACTCACCGTTTAGGATTCTTTCGGCATCGCCACTTATGCTGCTCTGTTATGATGTATGGGTCACTAACAGAAGAGATGCTTTTCTTCATTCCACTGCTGCATAAGAAGCCAGATAGACTTACCTGAGAACGGAACTGAACCGCACCAAAGAAATACCACATTAGGTGTTTACCAATGGATCTCAGCTCACAGGAGCTTTAGTTGTAATGCCAGCAGTATAGCCAAACAGATCGAACACGGCGTATTATCCAAGGCTGGCAGAATGCTGTCAAATACATGACTGCATGCAAATTCGCACTGCAAGGTCTGTGCACTTTAACGGTGCCCATGCCAGACAGACGACCCTGTAAAAAAGAGATGAGACTCTGAGTCGTGTTTATCAGAGTTGACTTGAAAACTTGTAAGGACTGTTGTAAACCAGACACAAGCATCTTAAGTGTCTTGTAAAAATGATAATTTAAGACATTACATTACAATCTACAATCTACATTACATTACAATCCACAAACTTGTGGAGGGGGTCTTCCCCCCACCCCAGCAGCAAAACAAAGCTCTGCACAGTGTGGCTCCTGCACTTGCCTCCAAAATGTTGAGAATATCTGCAATTCTTTATGATTGTAAGCACAAAAAGAATCATTTATTCAATTATTTAATTTATAAAAGCCGATAAAATGCCACTCATACATACTCAGGCACGAGTGTTTCGTTTTTGCTTCATAACTGGATCTTTTTTAGGCAAGAAAAAAAATCTACATTAATATGAATTATGAACTCATACAATGACTCACTCCTTTGCAAAGGTAATTATCCCGCCAGACGCAAATGCTCTTCTCCTCTGATGCAGTGTGCATGCAGTCAGGTTGATAAGCATGGAGGAGCCTGAAGAGAAAAGGAGGTTGTTATATTAGGACATTATATGGATATTATTACTTGAGAAAAGTAAGAATTACAGAATGCTTACTGCTGACTTATGTGATATTCCATTACATTGTGAATTGCCACCTTCTGCTGTATTTTGTGTGTTCCATGAATTGACACATTCCCATAATATATTGATATGCACAAATTGCATAAATTTGTGCACATCAATATGTGATAGCAAAGTCTTACTGAGATTACCTCCATATATTTTATGCACAAATCGCATAAAAATTTGATGCACAAATTGTATAAAATTTTTATGCACCAATTTTAGGCACAAATTGGTGCATAAAAATGAGCCATAATGCAGTAACTGAAGGATATGATGCTTGAAATATCCACGAGGAGCCCCTCTGGATGCCAGTTTTATGCATCCATGCCAATGTTCCATTAAAACCTACACAAATGTGTACTGCTGACAGGACATAAAAAGTTCCTGAACTTAGTGGATAAGGTAGCATGGCAATCATACAGAGGTCATACATATATGTCTGGACAAAAGTGTTGAGCCACGCCTCTTAATTTTAATAACCACAGGGACTCAGCCACCAAGCAGCTTCGCCAAGCACTGAGGTGCATAGCAATGCTCCTGGTCTCCCAATGTTCTTCTTTTTTTCTCATCTCTTTCAGCTGCACCCTCCCACCCCCACCAGCCACAGTAGATGGCAGTGATCTCTTCCTGTTTAAAGGGAATTCTTCCTTTCCACTATTGCCACCTACTTGCTCACAAGGCAATCATCTGTTTATCTCAGATATTGCAGGGCCTTCACCTTGCAACATAAAGCACAGTGAAGGAACTGTTATTGCCTCGAGGTGAAGTATAAAAGGTAAAGTGTGAAGTATATAAATAAAACTGAGTTGAACTGAATGCTTAGAGTTCGTCCTTCTGGTCATGCCTGTTGCATGAGACAAACATCACAATTTTTGCTGCTCCTTAGAAGAAAGGGAAAAAAGAAAGAGAAATGCTAAGAAAGTCAACCCATTCAGTGAACCTCTCACCATTTTGCAAGCTGAGCTGATGCCTTGAAGCATGCAGCTGTAGCAACCAGTCCCAGAACAAAATCAGGAGACGCTCAGAGCAAACAAGTGTCATCTCATGGGACTCATGCTCACCAGGAGGAAAACAGCAGTCAAGCTTTCTCCTGGAGGCTGTGTGTCTGAGCAGGATCATGCCCAAACTCTTCTCTTGCCTTACACTGGCATCAGATAATCTGTTTTAAGTGTATTTTTGCCTCTTTGATCATTTCTTTATTAAACACTCACTGTGCAAACTGTTAGGTGAAACCGATGACTTTAGTTCTGTAAAATCCACAGTAGTTCAATTCTTCAATTCATGAACACCTTTGATATTTAGATAATATTTCTGATGCGTGTGAGTCGCACAGTTGCTCAAACCAGACGTTTAACATGTGATATGTTCTCATCAGGTGAACTTGCAATACAAGTGCAATAAACTTCTCACAAGCAGCCATAAATGATTAGTTTAGGTCACAGCCATGATGTTTCAGAATATGTCTGCGACCGTAAAGTGAACAAGAGAGACAGAGCTTTGTGAAGAGAAGCATAAGCAAAGAGGAAGGAAGTTAGACAGAGAGGCTTATGTAAGAAACAATTCAAGGATACTTCTTTTTAGCTGGTGACTTTGTTTTGATTGCTGCGGTTCTAACATGAATATTGGCAAACACCTTCCGCCACTTAGCGATCTGTAAAGCATTAATTTAACATCATTCAGGCATCCTTTTTTTTCTTTTTAGAGTAATAACATATTACAGGACACATAGTGGCTTCTGTAAATAGCGTGCAGGAAATGATAATTATATGTTTGGATTTGCCGCTTGAGTGAAGATGTGACACGCCAAGATCCTGAAAGCAGCTGAAGCCGTACATCGTCGTGGAAGTCAGTATAAAAAACCAGCAACAATAAAATGTGCCGTTCATATTTTATGTTAACCTCGAATCAGCTGTGTGTTATGGGAAGATCTCCTCTGGCGCTGTGCTTTGTGGGGAAAATGCATAATTTGTTTCTCTTTTGATATCTTATTCTACTTGAATGCTGCTATAGGAGCAGGGAGCAAGAAGCAGGAAAGGGGCTAAAGGAGGGAACTTTTCTCCTTCAAACCCACAGGGTCCCTCCATTGCTCTGCTGATGGTCTGTAATCGGTGTTTGGCACTGATGTGAAGAGGCTGGAGCTGCAGGGTCACCCTTTTGATACTTTTCAACGTGACTCTGGTTTGTGTGCCCCATAATGGCCTGTTCCCTTTTCTCTTAAAGAATAGTCAATGTGAACACTGACAGCTTGGCCACTGGGCTTTCACCCAGCAGGGAACGCTGACTTTAAAATCTTCACTAGCTAACCTTTTTACATACTAACGAGAGTACTGTGGCGAGATTTTGGGATAAACATTATTTTTCTTTATTGATCGGCTCTATCCACTGAAAAAGGCAGAATAGAAAAATACATTTAAATGCGCCACCTTCTAAATGTCACTGATTTCTTTAACCCAGAGCTCAAGCTCTGATAACAGTAGTATTTATGGTGTCGTTGTGCCATGTTAGGTTGGCCATCATGTTCAGCCTGCAGCTGATCTAAGAAACACTCATAATTATGCAGCACTCTCAAGGTCTGAGTCATGAAGCTGAGCCAGGGCAGCTGCTCGCAGTCAGAGGTGTCCCATAGAGGGCACTGTTGGTTCTCATGAACGACCTGTGGCACAACAGGTTGCAGTGCTCCACTCTCTCTTCGCCAAGTGTACATTCGCTGTCCAGCCAACTTGACAGGCAGGAGCGGAGAAATGTAAAATGATGCGGTCTGTTTTGCCATAATTAACCAGCTGAACCTGATTTTTTATTCTTAATAAAATGCTTTAAATCTAAACGCGTGCCTCAGATTTCTTTTCCTGCAAGGCAGTGCACATGACATTGAGCTTTTCATGTAAAAATCGGTTTATTCCAAACAGTGTTAAATAATTCTTATCTCCATTCCCTACTGGGACAACTGTAATTAGTGTCTATTCCGCCATGAGTCACGTGTATATGTTCATTTTCGCCCCCGAACCAACAGCGTAATTACCCTGCATCGTGAGGTGCCAAGCTCCTTTCTAATGTGCCAACTTTATTTATTATGATTACTATTATCTTTATTTCCAACGATGTGGGACAGAAAGCGCAGTCGTCTCGTGATCTGAGCTTTAGAAAACTGATGGGACTATACTTGCTGACGTGACGCCCGCAAACCCTCTAATTTGCCAATTCAGCCAGGAGTGCGCGTCCCATTCCACCTCCCTCCACCTCCACCCCCTCAGTTTCTGCACCAACACTCTCCGGTCCACAACTACAGGCTACAGAGCGGCAACAGGATCCGCTTCACCACCGCCTCTCTCCCGCGCTCGCTCTCATCTGTGCACGCGTCTCCGCCGTGCGGAAAGTTGCAGGACTATTTGTGAGATAATACAAGTCCTGTACGACACTTAGCCCTCCGCGTGAACTACAAAGGCGATCTGGACCGTTGTAAATCCACCACTATGTGAAATACAACAAGAAGAAAACAGAATGTCTTACAAAGTGTTTGGAATTTTTTTTCGAGGATTGTTTTTTTTGCTGACCTCGTTGATTTAGGGGAAAAAAAATTATATATATACAAATTGCAGCCTGATAAGGAAAAGCCGCTCTAATTTCAAACCACATGCCAACATTGGATGAGACCGCGGCGCCCGGATCTTGTGCAATAAGAGAAATGGTAAGAAGCCAAAGAGAAACACCGCATCACTTTCACACACTTGTTCTTATTTCCTTTGAATGACGTTTGCGTTGCTTTATTCGTTGCCTCCCACTCGACAGTTGTTGAAAAAAACATGTTTATTTTCTAGAAAGATAGTGAGACTCTAAGCTGTTAAAATTATGGCACAAATTCAGCAGAGGTCTGCCAAATATTGAGCATCCTTTGGGTGCTGGGTGTGATTTGTGACAGACGGTTTGTTTTCACACGTCCCAAAGCACCTGTTTTGTCCTGTGGGTGAAAAAAAAACCTTACGCTGAAAGAAAAAAGAAGTTGATTAATATAAATTCTCCATTTTGGGAGTGAAAACGAAAAATGCGGACTTTACTTCCCTGCTGTTTGCCCTCTGTCGAATCAAACATGCTCTGTGTTTCACTGGGGTGACGCTCTGTGTTCATGTCTGTGGTGGCAGGTGGTTTCGGACGGAATACAACAGTTTTGCTTTAAATGGAGAACTGCTCAGAGGGGATAAATTGTGTGCAAAGTTGTGCTGCTTTCTGCTGAGGGAGCTATCCATCCGGCTTCCACCGAATTACCACGAGTCCGAGGAGAGACATGGGGCCGCTCCGGTGGATGGGACTCACCGCTCTTCTCCTGTGCACAGGTACGACCCCCATGACAAACCACAGTGAGCACTTGTGTTCATACATCTGAACAAGATTCATGGGAATGAAAGTTAATGGTCATGAAATAAGAGACACTATAAATACATCAACCTTTGCTGAGTGATTTCATTCACCTAATGAAATGCAAATGATGTCCTTTCAGCCAACAGGACATATATAATTTATGAGACATATAATTAGCTGTAAGCTGTTGTGGCAGAATACAAAATGACGTGTAATATTAACATGAATGAACAATGACAGTTGCCTAGAGAGTGTGTGGGTTTGGTTGTTGGAGCAGGATGCAGTGTGTGAGCGTGGCACTGCAGAGCACCAGGAATAACAACAGGCTGCAGACACAACCCAGCAAAGCAGAAGGGATGCATCTTTTCATTAAGTTTGAGCTGATCTGCTCTTGGAAAAAATAATAGATGAGGGTGAATGTGTACTTGTGAGCGTGTGCCATTGTGTTTAGGATGCCTGAGTGTATGCATTTTACTGTGAGATGAAGCTTTCTGTGACTTTAAAAATTGCACAGGCTTGTGGAGAAATTCGATTTAAAATGCCAATCCAGGGAAAATCAGTTTAATCCAGAGTGTTTAAATGCTATTTGAAGCTCTATGTTGAACATCCTCTCTTACTTTGGTATAGGTAGAAATCATCTGTAGCCTCAAACACAAAACACTTACTCTGCTCTGAGTATTTACATGTAAATTTATGTGCAGAGTTTTGAACGCAGACAGCTTAAAGTTGGATTCATTAAAACACAAATTTAAAAATAATACACTATTAATTTAACCTCATTATCCAAAGCATTTATTTGCATAAATGACTATATGCAGGTAAATTAGGTTACGTTTACCTTTTAATAGTATGTAATGCTTAAAGAGTCACTTTAAGTTGTTGGACATAGCTAGGTTTTAGTAAAAGTTAAAGTAGGCTACAGTATTGGAGACAAAGTAGGCAAGGGTGAGATGGTCTGGACATGTGCAGAGGAGGGATAGTGGACATATTAGTGAAGAAGGCAGGTGGAAGAGAGGAAGACCACAGAGAGGAATGCACTGAAGGAGGACAAAGGGTTGATGTGACAGGGGAGGATGCAAGGGATGGAGTGAGATGGAGGAAGATAATCTACTGTGGCGACCCCTGAAGGCAGCAGCTGAAAGTAGACAGTAGGTTAAAACATGTTACTGAGTCTTCCTGGTTTTTTGTCACCTTCAGAACGAGTCAAATCTTTCTGTTTCCAGTTTTAATCCAAGGCAAATCACATCTTTCCTGGAATACAAAAGACATGAGCAGAAGCATTTATATTCTTTTAGGAGAAGAAATATAACTTAGAAGTGCAAATAGTGATAAATATTCATAATGTTACCTAAACTCTTGCTGTAAATATCTCTCAGATCTACTGTATCAAAGCTGCTTTTTTGCTGAACCTACCAGAGCTGTGCGTTTTGTGATGCTGGTTAAACAGTGAATTTGCTTTAACAAATCTCTGTGATCACGTAACGGCTTTCCTCATTTGCTCTAATGGACTCCTTTCTAGTGATGATGCCACACCTGTGAATACCTGAGTAGCAAAAAAAAAGTTTTTTGTTTTACTGAAAATTGTTTTGGGGAAAAAAAACATTTCTTGAGGGAAGTGATTCTCCTCACAAGCTGAAAGCCACTACAAAATATGAAGGTATCCAAAGATTGATCCATTTCTCATCAGTTTGGTCAGCCTCTTCAGGTGAAAGTGGAAAGGAAGAAGAAAAAACAGATCCTGTCCTGTCAGTCAGCCTCCTGCTGTTCACAGTCTCTGAGGATATTATGTCTCCAGCCACCTGATTGCTTTCACCCAGAGGTTGTCTCTGTGAGACGAGCACACTGACAGGCACATACTGTAGAGCATACCTACACACACGCACATACTGTCAGAGTAGCCATCAGGACATTTGGAAATATCTACAGCCTGGCATGCAGTAGGATGTGGTGCTGGCACTTTTTGCAGATTGGAGCTCTTTGTCAAACAGAAAAAAGTATCGGGGTGAAAAATTACCTTTACAGGGATGTTTTCTTCCCCTTCAATTTGTCATATGGCACTCTACCATTTAAATTGCCTTATTTGCACAATGTACAGTTTTTATTATCACTTACTCATCATAGCACTAAAAAGATACCTAAGTGCCTGGCATAAAGGGCACTATACTAAACGTGGGAGGATTCTCACTTGAAGTTTGCCTGCTCTTTGTATGTGTGTGGGCCTGGCCAGAGTCGACGGGGAAATTGGACAGTTGAAAAGTTACAAAACCAAAACTCATTCAGCATTAATTTAATAATAGCTCACTTGTGCTCTCACTTAAACACACACACACACACACACACACACACACACACACACACACACACACATACTTGCCTTTTATATCTTAGCGAGGACATCTATTTGACATAATGCTTTCCCTAGCTGCTTACCCTAACCCTAACCATCAGAAATGAATGCCTAACCCTAACCCTCCACATTTTGAGCCTCAAAAATGCCTTCGAACTTGTGAGGCCTGGAACTTGGGCCACATAAGGGGCTGTTGGTTCCCTCAAGTATTGTAACAGTCGAGATTTTGGTCCTCACAAAGATGTATAAACATGAGCACACACACAATATTGTCTTGAAACAATAACAGTAGAGTTGATTTACTCATATAACAGTACATAATGCCAGTGTAAACACAGTTTATTCACGTCTATTCCAGTCTATCATCAAACAATAATGTTAAAATTATATGATTCTGTAAAGATCATCATCTTTGAAAATGTCACATGCTTTCTTTCAGCATTATTTGTCCATGGCAACAAACAGAACAGTCAAAACACAACAGTCAACTTAGTCATAAGGATTAGAAATGTTTGGTTAAGGTAGGGACAGATAGCGCTTCCAGCTAATAAAAATAGAAGTGTTTCTTGCATCTCTGAGATGATACAGGGAAGCTTAGTCTGAATTGTTCAGAATTTAAAAAAATGACATAGAAATAGTTCACAAATTTAAGTGCAACAGTTCTCAATGTAAATAGAGCCTGTGGGGGGCTCTATAGTAGATAATGTTATTAAAATATTTGAGAAAAAATGTAGAAATCTCTGTGCACAAGGGACAAGGCTAAAAACCAATATTGAGTGGCCGTGATCTCTGGGCTCCGAAATCACTGAGTTGTCTCAAGATGTCTTTTAGTTTGTTGCTATGGGAATGCAAGTTAAATTATTACCGTACAAGAAAAAAATATGCAAAAAAAATCTTGGAATACCGCTAATGTTTCCTGACCTTTTTTATTTTTATGAGATTAATTAAGATGCACTTTCTGATTTCTTTCTGGAAATCGTGCACGACACGTTCTTTGAGCTGAAGAGGAGAACAATCATTGGCTTGTTCAACAATAATATGACGCTACGGGGGTGTATTAGTGGGTAACTTAGGGTCCATTAATGCTGAATGATATATAGATGTTTGTCCTTTTCAGGGGCGGTTTTGAAGACTTTATCAAGGGGACGAGTGCTAAATACCATAAATATAATCCACTGAAAACATTTAATCCATTGTGGAATGAAAAATTTGACAAAGAAAGCTAAAATTTTATAACGAGTAACAACAGGAAGCATTGGGTTCATTGGTTCTGCGGTTTTCAAGCAGAGCTGTGTTGGGACAAGTGCATCAGATTTAAAATGTATGTATCATATATTTTTCAAATAAAACACACACAAAAATGTTTTCAACACTTGATGTCTTTACCTGCTTTTATTTATATTTTACTCAGTATCCCAACTATTTGGAAAAAGTTGTTGTACATAAATATTACACTCACTCTTCTCTTTGTTAGGTACAGTTTGCCCTTTCTTTCAAAACCACCTTAATTCTTTATGGCATAGATTCAACAAGGTTGCTGAAAACATCCTTCAGACATTTTGGCACATATTGATGTGATAGCATCACACAGTTGCTGCAGATTTGTTTGCTTAACATCCATGATGACAATCTCCTGTTCCACCAAATCCCAATGGTGCTCTTTTGAGATCTGATTGTGCCCAGAAAATATCCCCCACACCACCACCGACCTGAAGCACTGATAAAAAGCACGATGGATAACTGCTTTCATGCTGTTTACACCAAACTACTACTCTCTGAATATTGCAGGAGAAATCGATGCTCATTAGACCAGGCAACATTTTTCCATCTTATATTGTTGAATTTGGTAAGTCCATAGCCTGAATTTCCTGTTATTAGCTGACAGAAGTGGCACCTGGTGTGGTTTTCTGTTGCTGTAGCCCATCTGCTTCAAGTTTTGCCGTGTTGTGCACTGAGAGATACTCTTCCGCAAACGTTGGTTGTAATGACTGGTTATTTAAGATACCGTATCCTTCCTATTGGCTTGAAGCAGACAGCGAAACAAGCAGAGAAGACTTCTCTGACCTCTGGCATCAATGAGGCATCTTTGCCTCAAAAACTGGAGCTTTTTCTTTTTGGATGATCTTCTGTAAATCCTGGAGATGGTTGTGTGGGGAAAATCCCAGGAAATAATCAGTTTCTGAAATATTCAGACCGGGCCATCTGGTGGCAATAACCATGCCACACCTTCTTCCACATTCTGATGCTCAGTTTGAACTTAAGCAGGTCCTCAAGGCAATGTTTACATGGCTGAAGTTGCTTTGAGTTGCAGCCATGTGATTGGCTAATTAGAAATTGGGGTTAACGAGATCCACTTTGATAAACAGGTGTTCCTAACAAAGTTCTGGTGACTTCATGTTCCTTTTTTTGCCTTCTAGTTTGGCAACAGGCCGGAACCCCTATAAAAGCTTAAAAATGGTTCTTGGGCAAACATAACCTCTGTACTCCTATAAAAGGTTATAAAAAGCGGAAGGTTTATGTTTGAAAGGTGATCCTCAGTATGTAAAGTTCAAAAGCCCCATTAAGAAACTCTGCATGTGCCCCCAGAGGCAAGAGATTATCTCCACATACTGTAGCTCAGTGAGTTTCGATGCTGTTGTCACAATATATTCCATCAGGAATTTTAGTCAGTTCAGCTTCATTGACAGTTGTTGTGATAGCATAATTAGAGTTTGGTGAAGTTCAAGCATCAGTTGCTGTTGCCTGCTACGTCAAATTTCACGGATGCGTTTTCGTTACCCTGATAAATTTTTATCTTCACGTCAGAGGTGATGCTTTTACAGCGCTCATGCCGACTTGCTCAGTCAATGTCTGTAGATTCTTTTTTCCTGTAACTTTTTCACGATTTTGAAATCGCAAATTAAAGCTCGTACTGACATCAGCTGATTTAAGCAAACAGTGTCTTCGCCACTTTTAGATGCCAAAGTGTATTTGACAGGGATTAAAGTCATTCTATGGGGTGTTTTTAGAAACAGGCCAAAAGCTGAGTTAAAACTGATTATCTCATGCCACTGTGAAAGAAAGTGAGAGCGGAAGAGCCCAAAGTGACCCTGCACACACATTAAGGCTGTGAAATCTAAACTGGCAACTACCTCCAGGATAGTAAAGTCTCATGGGATATTACTTGTTGGCTCTTAACATCTCCTGGATTAATTCTGGGAGGGAGTTGGCAGGGATGTGTGGTTCTGGGCAGTGATTTTACTTAAAGAAACAGCAGAGGCCTGTGGAATTAGCTGACTTTGTCGAAAAGTCTTATATAAAATAACCTCTCGTCTTTTCTTCTCCGTTTTCCCCTGTTTTCCCTCTAATGGGTTCTAAGTGCTATAATGGCGATAACCATAAAACAAAAACGTAGGTACTTTTTACTGAAGGGTTTGACCAGGAAGGAAAATATTGAGCGAGTCTTATTGAGGATCTTTCCTGGGGCAAAGTCAACATTTACCACACTGAAAAAAGACATACTGCATTGTTTCTAAAGCTATAAGTCAAAGGAGAAACACAGTTATTAATAATTTGATAAATCCATTGTAAAAAAAACCAAAAAAAGTACAGTGAATGAAATGTTGCATTGTAAGTTGATGGATGAAGCTTGGGTTATCCTGCGTGGCACTGTAGTTACACGAGGCTCCAGAGAGGAGCAGCAGGAAATGTTACACCAGGGAGCCATATGTCATTTTGTATGGATCATAACACAGAGACAAAAGTCATAAAATGAAAAGAGATGTAGAGTTATGTTGAGAACAAATTGTAAGACAAACCATCCAAATTTGTATGCTTCAAAAAGCTTCTGTGCACCATCGTCTCGAATAAAGCAAATTGAATTTTATACGAATCCTTCAGAGAGCAGCAGAAAGGAATGCTACAGGAGGGAGCCATAAGTCATGATATAAGTTTTATATGGATTACAGCACAGGGACGCTAGTCACAAGATGAGAAGTATTGTAAAGGCTTGTTGCATATTTTTATCATGAAAAGATGGACTTTTGTTTTGTGTTTTTTTTTTTTTTTTTTTTTAGCTCTAAACAGAACCGGTGCAGTAAAAAGGAAAAACACAATCAGTTTCTGACCACTCTTTGCTAAGGTATGCTTATGCACAATCTTTTTAAGGTACTTAGCAGGTAGGCTGTTCCCGACATCGTAGAGGACTTGTCACAGTTCGTCTGTGGATTTAGGCTGTCGCTCAGTTGCTTCCATGTCCTCATGTAAACCCAGACAGACTCAGTGATGTTGAGATCAGGGCTCTGTGGGGGCCACACCATCTGTTCCAGGACTTCTTGTTCTTCCTGCCGCTGAAAAATATTTTTTTATGACTTAGGCTGTATAATTGGGGTTGTTTTTCTGGTGTTGCAGAATGGGTGGGACCAAGTAAACATGTAAATGTGCGCCAGTCCTACTCTAATGGGAAAGTAGTAAATTATGATATAAGTGATTAACCATACTATAACACTTAAGCTGCATTGCTTTTGCTTTGCTTTCATCGACGTACATTTTGGGTCACGATGTTCAGATAAATGCAAGTCCTAAACTTCCTTTAGCTTTGTTTTAACCTCTGCCAGTTCTCAGGGAAACTTTTGAGTTTTTAAACTTAGTTTTTTTGTGTTTTTTTCCCTTTGTGTTTTCAGCCTGTCACATTGCACCATGGCACAATATACAAATATTTTTTCGAGGAAAATTATTCAAAAATATCACAAATGACAAGTCTGAATTCAGTTTGTGCTCTGTTTACTTTACCTTCGCTCACTGACTGGTTAGTTTTGGGTGCCAAAACTTCTTGGTTAGGTTTAGGAAAAGATGCACATTGAACAGTCACTCTTAAAGTACAGATATCCAGGAATACCTTGTGTATGTCCCTGCAGCAACTATGACAGATTGGCAGTATCTGATGCTCTAGAATAGGCTGACATTTTGTAAGAAACACAACTGAATATTCACTTGCAGTGATTTTTCCAGAATAGAAGGTCCTACGAGGGTTCACAGGGACATCCAAAGTGCAGGACTGAACAATCATCAGAGTCAAAACTTCAAATTCTGAAGTCTTGTGGTTTGGTTTAGGCAGCGAGCCAGGTCCTGGATTTGAATCCACCTGCTGGCCGGTGTCTTTCTGTGTGAGATTTTAAAGTTCTTCCTCTGCCTGTGTGGGCTCTCTTTAGGTCTCTGGATTCCTCCCACGGTCCAAAGAAATGCTTGTTAGGTCAACTGGTGATTCTAAATTGGCCGTAGGTGTGAATGTGTCTCCGTGATAGCCCTCTGACTGGCTGGTGACTTGTTTAGGGTGTACCCCACCTTTTGCCCTAAGACAGCTGAGAAAGGCTCCAGCCTAGAAGAAAATAGATGGTTCCTTTGCTTATGATAGTTTAAAAAATGTATTATGGTATCATAATAAAGTATGTACTGTTCTATCCAAAACCATAGTTACATTTTTCAATGTTAGAGCAAATCTCCCAAATCTAAAAAAGTGCATGTGGAAACATAATCATAAAAAAACACATCTACTCTTTAACTGTTAAAAGATTGTGTGGATCAAACAATGTTTCTATCCATTACAGGCAAATTATTGTTTACCATGTTCCCCAACATTTCCACACATTATTTTTATAGCTTATTTAGGCTGTTTTGATGGCCATCTCCTGACAGTTAAAACCATAGACACTTTAATGTTCTGTTTATCGAAATTCTTGTTTTTCCTTGTTTTCCTTACATCTTACATGCTAATTCACTTATTTCTATCAAAGTATATGCCTACTGTAGCCTAAATCCCTTGGCTTTTTTGAACTTTTCCTCCTCCTCCTCCTCCTCATAACACTCCTCTATAGAACTATCCTCACTTACTGGCTCCATCGCAGTGCTGCCTGAAAATGATTTCCTCCTTTTCATCACTGGAGTCTGTGTCTGAAGAGCATGTGGGGATTACTCTCATCCTTTCTTTTGTCGTATAATGTGCTAACAGTGATGGCCTGCAGGAAAATATATGGCGCTGTCATCGTTTGCACAGAGTACCTGGGCATGGTGTTAACATGTCTTTGACTTTTTATTGCTGAATAACACGTGCTGACCAAGAAGAAGAAGAAGAACGTGTTCAAACCAGAGTTTCATGAATTTAATTGCATTGCTTTAACCTTTATGGCTGGACTCAAACACAGGAGCTTATTGCTGTGAGGCGGCAGTGCTAAACACCGCCATACCTCCCCAGTTTACGTGTCCTGGTTTGTGCACTCTAGGTGACAGAATTTGACTCACCTGAGCTCTAATATTCTCTCATAGAAACTTACTAAAACTTGTCCCCAAACGTATTAAAAACAAAACTTCAGGGTTTAATGCAATGCTTGTATTTTTTCTTAGTTTTGAATTGAAGATATGTGTTACATAGACTGTAAGGTAAATATTAATCAGAACATAGATTAAATTACAACCTGTGAAAAAACCATTTTGACAGTTTTGACACCATCTATTAGGCAATGAATGACTTTTCATTTAGGGAGTTTTAGTAACTTTATGTTTAGGTTGTTCTTGTCCAACAGATTTACAGTTTTTGTCCATGTGGCACATGCTGTTTTGACACATATAGTAACTATAGCTGCTGCTTAAGAAAAGAAAGTTATAACACCATCAGGCTAAGGATGCTGTAATTGAAATTGATATTGACTTTTTTTTTCTTTACTTAGCTAAAGGCATTAGCTAATATCATTAGCTGTGCATGTTAAGTGATTGACAAGAATTGGCTTTGCTGTTGCATGGTGACTTTACAGTACAGTGACTTTCCATCACATTTCTCTGTGCTGAGAATTAAATCTACAGGAATATTGGTGACTCTTGTTTTTCCAGACTTGTGTCCACTGTAATTGCTCATTTAGTTGTACTTTCTTATTAGAACTTGTACAGTAATGACAGAGAATTGTGTTGTTCTCTTGACCTGGTGCTCAGTCTTGCCTGACTCTATCCTGCAACAACAGCAGAAATAGCAGAAAAGGTGTTTTCTTAAATAATATATTTTTGGAATTAGAAATAGGATTTGACAAAACAGATTTTTAAGGTTACATTGTAGGTGCTTTATAAGTTTTATAAATCATTTAGCTTAATTATTTGCAGATGGTAAATGGTAAACTATATTTTAGAATCTACTAATTAGAACTAACACATTACTTAATATTACATATAAATAATTTCATTATTGTAGAAGATCATTATGGAACTGTTAAAAAATGAATTTTGGATAATGTGTTGTTTTCGTTACGCCACAATAAAGAAGGAATGAAAAACCGAGGGCCCGCTGTTAAACAGATTGAACGGGTCATTGCCTACATTTTAAATTTGACCTCACAGTTGGCTAGAACAAAATAAAAAAAGAAATTTTAATGAATTAATTATTGTAATAGTAAAAC
This sequence comes from Oreochromis aureus, assembly GCF_013358895.1. Lineage (NCBI taxonomy): Eukaryota > Metazoa > Chordata > Actinopteri > Cichliformes > Cichlidae > Oreochromis > Oreochromis aureus. Next base: position 41,159,454 of record NC_052948.1, on the reverse strand, counting down.
AGTCAAAGTTTACCATCTTGCCCACGTCTGCCTCCACTTCTGCAGCCGCTCTCTCATCCACCGTGCACACTGCTCTGCCAGATGTTTAATTTATGCCACTGCGGTTGTGTCTGTTTGCAGAGGCATTTGCCTATTTCTCTCATGTAGTCCTCCAAAATCCCACCTATATGGTGCTCAGTGTGAATGATGCTGTGCGTTGGCCGAATGCTGATTTGTTTACAAGTGGGCTGGAATAGGGAGGGGAGCGACAGCAGAGTTCATCACAAACACAAAAAATGATCAAAGATCAGAAAATGTAATATGAAAAGTACAGACGATAGCTGCAGTGGACACTGCCTATTGTTTTCAACAATTAATTTCAGTTAAGGTCTTTGCATGTTATGAATTTTGCTCTTCTTTCCATGCTTGCTGATGGAACAATAAGCCCACACACTGATCGTCCCATATATTTTTGACACTTCACCTGCAGTCTCACCACTGCTGAACCCCATCAGTCTGATGCCCTTATCAGCTTTGTTCCTCAGGCTCTAAACTCTTCCAATTTGGCTGCCCTGCTCTAGGTTTCACTCTTACACTCGCACATGAGTTTTAGATCATCAAATAAGTTTAAACATTAAAGATGAAGATAACACAAACAAATACAAGATGCAGTTTCTAGATGATGATTTCATTCATTAAGGAAAAAAGCTATTTAAACCCACCTGGCCCTGTCTGAAAAGGTAATTACCCCCTAACCCTAATATTTGGTTGTGCTACCCTTGGCAATAAGAAATGCAATCAAGCTTTTGCAGTAATTGGCAATGAGTCTTTCACATCGCTGTGGAGGAATTTGCACAATTGTTGTAATTCAGCCACATTGGGGATGGGGGGAGGGGGGTGTTTGAGTATGAGCAGCGTGTTTAAGCTCATGCTAAAGCATCTCAATTTGATTTAAATCTGGACTTTGATTAAGTCACTGCAAAGCCTCCATTCTGTTTTTTTGTTTGTTTGTTTTTGTCTTGGATCATTGTTCTGCTGCATAAGCCAAGTGCACTTGAGCTTCAGGACACAAACTGGTGACATTCTCCTTCAGGATTTTCTAGTGGAGAGCAGAATTCATGGTTCCATCACCGTGGCAAGTTGTCCAGGTCCTTAAATAACAAAGCAATCCCAGGCCATCACACTACTGCCACCATGTTTGACTGCTGGTGTGATGTTCTTTGTATGAAATGCTGTGTTAGTTTTTCACCAGATGTAATAATGCAACAAGCGTGGCAGTAATCAGGCCTGGGTGTGGCACTTTCATTCAACTGAGCTTTCCAAAATTTGTGGTTAATCACAGTTAAATCATGATTTAATTACTTGTTGATATAGGGCCAGGTATTTTCACCCAAATACATGAAATCTTAATTTAAAACCTGTGTTACTCGGGTTATCTTTGTGTGATATGAAATCTTGGTAATCTGAAATCTGTGTGACAAATATGCAAAAGAAAAAGAAATCAGGAGGAAAAGTAGCTCTGACGTATGTCATAGCATATATCAAAATGTAAACAACAAGCATTGCTAGGCAACCAGGCATGCTGCAAATGTTGAGCGCAGCATTTTACATTGATGTGTATTGGATGGAATTGGCCATATATTTTATCCCATGCACCCCAAGAATAAAACAATTTAAGGAAAAGTCGAAGGGGTTTTAATTTTAACAAAGTCACATGATTAAAAAAAAAAAGTCTCTTTTGGCAGTTCTAAAAATTGAAGCCCCAGAAAACATGTCATAAAGGGATTTTACTCCTCTGTGATTAACTCCACTCATGCAGCATTGTCGTCTCCTTTTCCAGAATTCCACAGAAAGTTCAGAGAAGAAAAAAATGGATGTGAAAAAATTTCTCTCTTTTCCCACAGGTTTCTCTTTACTAATAGGATGAAACACAGCAAGGATGAAAGGGAGAATAATCGATATATGACAGTGTAATGATGAAATGCTTCCCCGTTTCCCCTCTTCACTCTTAGTGTTTGGAGGATTGGGATTACACCATGCCTAACCAAAGCATGAAGATCTGTGCTGATTCACCTCGACACACATAATCACACACAGACGCGTGTGCACAGAATCATTAAAGATTTTGTGGCACATTGTAGCTGTGCACTGTAAACACACACACACACACACACAGGCACACACAGCCTCATCTCCTTGGGCAAACAACTTCACAGCCATCCAACTAGGAAAAGATCACACTCTGCGGGAGGTCTAGAGACAATTAGCATAACTAACAGAACACTCGGCACACACGCAGCAAATCAGAAGGAAATGAGAATGAACCTACCCACTCGGAGCATTGAAAGAATTTTAACAGCATTTTTGGCACCTCCTGCAAGACAGATTGACAGCGAGAGATCACATATTTATCTCACTTCACCAGCTTTGGTCCCATAAGACAATGGAGGTACAGTACGTGCTTTCCTCTCTTGCAAGTCTGTCGCTTGGGTTTCATCCCCCCACTGAGATGTCCTCACACTGCATCACTTGCCAGAAGAGTAGTGCAATAAGTTGTCAGAGAAAGCCAATAAGCATTTTTTCTTTTCTTGTAGTCTTGAAGATGGTTATGTCATTTTTGCCAGTTTTTGTGTGTGTGAATGCGGCAAGTATGGAGGTAGAGGAAGAGGGGGTATTACCTGCCTAGGTCAGAAAAGGAAGCAATTCCCCGTGTTATTTTTCTTCTTCTTCTACTTCTATTAGTGCGGAAACAGTGCGGACGGGCGGCAACGTCAAAACATTTTTCCTCTTAAGTCCCAATGCAGTTCATCTTTCGAAGTCTCCTTTCTTCTTGTCTGTCTGCTGCCTGTTTTTATGCTCATTATTGGCTGCTTCACCTGAGTGTCAGTCTGCGGTGAAGAGCTGATCCTCATTATTTAATTTACCACCCAGTTCATTAAATGTTAAGAGACAGAAAAATAACCACTGGAAAAGTTCAGCCTCAGCACAAAAAATGCAAAATACAAAAGAAAGAAAGAAAGAAAGAGGAAGTGGAGGTAAGTTTTAATTTCCAACTTGATAGACACTACAGAATTGAAACCTAAGGGCAAACTATTCCACACCTTTAGGAATGTGGTTCCCAAACCGGGACTCAATTCCCTTACCAATTTTCAGCAACACTGCCTCAAGAGAGGTAAACATTACTGAGAGCCCCAGCCAATAAAAAAAAATGTATTAGCAATAGGACTTCCATCTTCCCAAACCTATATCTGTATAAGTGCTAATAGTTTGATCCAGTGAGCGAAGGGGAGCTCAGAACACTTCAACCATAGTGATGAATAGATTTAAATAGTCTGGCACTTTTCAGACTTAATAATTGGGTACTATTTGCTTTAGATTATCAGAAATGTGCACTAGTGCGTGTAACTTCTGATAGCCAGTGCCAACTCAAGCACAGATACGGTACATTTTATATGTTAATGTGGTAACTATGCACAGTTAGTTGTGTCAAGACGGTTCTTCGGTATTACTTTGTACGGGAACAGAGTATAAGGTCAGAAACAGTTTTATATAGTACCAAGGTTTGGATTTCAGTAGCTGCATCTATGTGTATCTGTGTTTCACTTGGCTGGCTGATACATTGGCCAGGAGAATGAGACACAGATATTGATCGATTTGTGGGCTTCGGGCCAGACTTGGGCTCAGAATTGTGAGCAGCCTTAAAAACTGTTATTGGTCAATTTCTTGTTAACATTAAATGTGCTGATGGCCAATTGGTAGGCCCTATTAGGTCAGAAAATTGCAGTCTGTGCAACAGTGGAGCAGATGCCATCATGAAATGAGAAAAATCTGTTTTTGAGCGGAACGGTGTGTGTGTGTGTGTGTGTGTGTGTGTGTGTGTGTGTGTGTGTGTAATAGCAACGCTGACATAGACATGTCTGCTTCCCAATTTCGGTGTAGCCTTCCAAAGAATGAATCTGATTTGCAATAATCAGAAATGTTGATAAGCACATATGGCACTTATTTATTTTATCCCCCCATGTATTCTCTTCCTCTCGTCCTCCTCATCCATCCTGTGCTCAAGCCTCCTTTCCCTGCTTACTAGATCTCCCCACCACCTCCACCTTCACATCTTACTCCTAGTCCTCTTATCTCCTGTGGCCTTTTCCCGCTTCATTGATGTTTTCTCTTTTCCTCACATGAAATAACATACGCAAATTAAAGTGAAAGATTAAACAGCAAGATTTGTGATTTTCCTCAATGCACTGGAATATTTAAGACTGTTAGGACTGCAACTGTAACATTTCAAGGAAAACATAATTAAAAGACCCCCCAAAAACAGGGGTAAAGACATTAAATGAAGTTCAACATTTTGGTAAATAACTCTAATTTTTACTCTGTTTACTGTGTGTCTATTGTATATAAGAAGCTCCAGCAAGCAGCTTGTTAAGGTAGGATCAGGACTGGAAACAGGAAAAATTGCACATCTTGAAGCCAGTTACTAGTGAGCCCCTTGCTGCCTTATTTGAAACAAATAACCCACTTTGGTGTTGCATGGGTTATATGTGCAGCCTTCATCACTGTGAGGTTGTTAAACCACCAGGACCCAGCAGGAATACAAGTTTAGTGTGCTAAAGGTTGCCTATTTCAGACAAAGACAGGCTAACCTCCTACCCCAACCTGGGCTCACGGCAGTTCCTGATATAGTAACAAGCTTTAATCTGTTTATTTGTGTTGCTAGACAGGAATTTTCTAACATTTTTTTGGTCCGCAACACAAATTTTCCAGCATTATTTTATTTTTTTGAACTCCAACTTTCATCAGTTCCTTTCATATGTACCGATCAAAAGGAAGAGAAAAAAAAGTAATCATGTAAGTCAGCATGGCTATCACACCAGAGACCCATGTTTGAGTCAGACACATTATTTTTGTTTAATATGTTATTATTTACAAATATGTTACTTGGTTAGGTGTATAATTGTACGAGGTTAGGCATTCAAACTGAAAAAAAAAATATGGTTTGGGTTCAAATTCAGCAGTTGGCTTTAAAAAACCCCTGAGCCACGGGTTGGGAAGCGCACCTGTAACCGGAAGGTCGCCGGTTCAATCCCCGGCCTTTCTGTCCTGGTCGTTGTGTCCTTGGGCAAGACACTTTACCCTACTGCCTGCTGGTGTTGGCCAGAGGGGCCGATGGCGCGATATAGCAGCCTCGCCTCTGTCAGTGTGCCCCAGGGCAGCTGTGGCTACAACCGTAGCTTGCCTCCACCAGTGTATGAATGTGAGCGTGAATGAATAATGGCATTGTAAAGCGCTTTGGGTGCCTTGAAAAACGCTATATAAATCCAATCCATTAAAATGTAGTTTTTCTGGTTGCCATGGCGATACCCCCCCCTACTATCGCCATAAAAAGTACGTACATAAAATATTTGCATTAATCACAATTGCTTTCATTAAAAATCACAGATTTTTTGTGACCATATCATGAGCTGCCATGAGACTGGGTTGTTCACCCTGAAGTCAGTCTTAATGCTAAGCAGAGACGACTGCCTGCTGACTACATCTTCAACTTTTTTAACATGATTCACAAGGATAATGTCAGTTCTGTCATTTAGCTCTGTGAATTAAAAGTAAATAATAATTTACACCAGATAAATACTAAACCACTGCATTAGCTTCTATGAAGAGATAAATAAAGAGTTATTGTCAGTGCACTGACACCTTAATATTCGACCTGTTTATTTATTCTTGCGTCATCTTTGGTACTGTAATATTAGAATATTATAACATAAACATTACAAAATTATCACAGATGTTTGCTGGGTTAGCGTGAGTCCTTGTCTTACAGGATCTGTAGACTTGTACATCTTGCTTTAGTACTGTAATCCATGCTGAGAACATTTACCCACGTTTTCACTTTGTCCATCGTGCATCCACCGGGCCGTCTCCATGAATTCATTGCCTTTACCAATTTACTCAATTTAGAATTTAATTACCAAAGGTAACCAGACCAACTAACTTGCATTCTCACCAGAATCAAAGAAGAATAGCCAATCCACCGCCTGCTCTGTATGGCTGCAATGGCTCCACTGACAAAGTGAAGAAGACAGAACTTGTTTCATTGATGTTGCAATTTCCTTCCTGTGTGCCTTCAGTGAAAATATACCAAGTTATCTCTTTCTGAGGCTTCTGGATGCTGTGCTAGCATTTGTCAACAAACAGATTTGAGGGCTTTGGCAAATTGGTTGATCAGATTAGCCTACATATCTGATCAGAGGCCATAATGTGCATTTCTATTGCTTTAATCTATGCTTAGCTTGTGCCTGCACCCTATCCGAGGCAGTAACACTGATTTAATGATGCCTCTTATTTAGTCGTCTTGTCCCCATTTTTCACAAGAGTGATACACAGTGCTGCTCTGAGCATGCCCAGGGCCAGATCTGGGCACAGTGCTTCAGTAATAGAGGATAAATCAATTCCTAAAATGTCCATACAGAGGGAGAAGAAAAGTATCCAAAGCTGAAGGATTTATTCAGAGACGTGAAATCCTCTTTGTTTCACTGTGGGTATGAAGCTGAGTGTCTGAGCCCTGTGTGGGCTCTTGGTACCAGTCTTGGATCTCTTTGGTGGCAGCATTTTCTAACAGGTAATCAGGAATCTTTGGGTCAGTGAGTGTAATCTCCATAAAAACAGTAAGGGCGCACTCCTCATTTTCCAAAGATGTGGAAGGACACGTGGCACTTTTATTTAAGGTAACGGATGAGGTAAATATCTGGAGTGACATGGTCCGCTCAAGTCTTAACACCGAGGGCCTGAGGTGCGATTTCTATCTGCACTTTAATTTTCTTTAGCTTCTCATCCTGTTTTAGTCCCCTGTGGTTTTCTTTGCTTGATGGTCTCCACGGAGATTCAGTGACTGATGTTGATTTTTGCTTTAAATAATTCCATATAAAATCGGTCGGGGGTGTCTCATCATCCTTTTATAATCTTTGTGGAAACCTTTGTGTTTTCTCGAATGCAACATTTTGCCAAGCCAAGATTCGACTGACAACTTGGCATCTGTCTAATTGCTTGTGTCATGAATGTTTTTGGGAAAAGCAGCATCCTCCGGAGCCAGAAAATGTTGAGAAATCCTAAAATACATTTACACTCAGTACTCAGCACAGAACGCAATACGATTGTTAGCCTGGCAGGAAGATGTTGTACACTAGGCGTGTATTGTGTAGGATCAGGATTTCCATGTAGTGACTGCCTGTCCTACACGGTTATCTGCAACAGCAGATGTGTAGCCTTTGTTTAAACAACCGTCTGTCAGTTTGCTTAAACAGTCTGTTCGAAAAGACAGACATCAGTGAAAAAGAAAGATATCAGTGAAACATACAGTATAGATCACATTGCAGAGGTTGTTTAAAGTGGAAGGGCTGTTATAAGTCGTCAAGTGTGGTTGCAGTGATTGTTTTCAGTATTGATTAGGTGTATTTTTAGAATCTCCTCCCCTCAAAGGTGTCTTATTGCAACCTGCAGTTATAAGGTTGAGCAAACTCTAGAGAGTACAGTACCGGTCAAAACTTCAAACGCACTCGCATATTGTGTCCAAACTTTTGACTGGAGTTATAAAGGCTTGTAAATTGCGTGCTGGAACGATCATCTTTAGACTGTTACTCAGGTTACCTGGGAAAAGGACGATTTCTCACAGACTATGTTGAATGTTATGAAAGGTTATATTCTTTTACTAAACTCTGATGTTAAGATCTTATTTAAGTAGTTCTGGTGTCTTAAATAAAAAGAGCTAAAAAGGAAATGAAGGTTAAGGTTAAGAATTGTCTCAGAGGACAGTTGAAGTGAAAAGTCGGGTGTGTTTGAGAAAGTAATGCTGTCAAGAGCTTGTGCCTTTTACACAGTTTATGATTCTGACCTCTTCTTTGTCATGTTGAAGGACAGGCAGTCAATGAATAAAACAGTCATGCAACAACGACTGAAGCTTGTTGAATGCGACCACTGAAAAAAAGGATTAATTAGAAAGCTGACTGGGTACAGTTTGTTCTTTAGCCTCTTGCCACACTAGCACACAGCTTATGATGTCCCGCCCCCTGGTTACTGTTACAAGGCTGTGGCAGGAAGTAGCGGCCTGCTTCGAAGATGGCATACCTTGTCCAGCAGCTCATTATGAAGGTTCATTGGTAGATCGTTTCTTTCCTTTAGCTCTATTTGGCAAAAGAAGGCACAAACAACAGTTCCTTCGACATCTGTGTGCCGTACAAATTAAAGAAAGCTGTGCTAAGTAACGAAGCATTGCTTATGATCTAAAACAGATGCTGCATGCCATTGTGGCAAACCCTTCTAGAGACAGGTATGTTGCCTCTATAAGGTAAAATAAAAGGTAGTGAAGCATAAAAAACAGGACCAAGTGAAGGAACTGAAGCATGAAAAACAGTAACAAGTAAAGATGTGAGAAGGTAAAAAAAAATAAACAATAAATGTTATCAGCCTGACAAAAACAAAATACGGATCACCTTTTCTGAAGAATTTTGGCACTGAAAAACTGCATTTTGATTACTTGAATTAAACACTTTTTTTTCATTAAACACTTCAAAACCCGTTTGCTGTTTCTTCGCTCTTCTAAAGTGTGTACTTGGATAACATGATGTAAACTTTTATCTTGAGATCCTTATGTTGGATTTCCTCCAGCCTATAAAACAAAATACCGCCACGTCCATCGTGATGCCGTACAGGCCGTACAGACGCTCTTTCATATGTAGATATGATTAAATTATGCCATGGTGAACTCACTGGATTGCATTTACATTTAGAAATGTTTTTGTGCTCCATCCCCCCCGAACCCACTTAAGGCGGGTACTACAATCACAGGATTGTGATGACCTAACATTTCCTGGCCGGTTTTCTACCAGCGCAGCACTGCATGCTTACAAAGTCTTGTCTGCTCATCAAAGCTAAGAAATGGCACCATGCTGCTTTTAAATTTATGGCTCACTTTGCTATATTAAACACTCTCATAGTTTTGTAATGGGTCTGGCTGGTTAATTAAGTGGGTCAGAAAGGAGATCAAAGAACTCTGGTAGACAGTCAGTATTTTGGACCATATCAGCTGTGTAGAGTCAGAATACCATTTTCTTAGGTGGGTCACTTCATTGATCTTTTCTTTTTGAGAAAATCAGAATGCTTTTTTATTTAGAAGCAATTAACTCATCCTCAAATTGATTGTTTTGAATTAAAATTTGATGAATGGGATTTAATTCTGAAATTAACATCTTCACAGGCAAAAACCTTTACTTTGTGGATTCAGAGCTATAGTCATTACATCACAGTTTCTATTTGTTGAAACTGTTTTGCTGAAAGGCTAGAGTCAAATTGCCTATGAATGGATCGACAGGGCGACTGACTGTTTTAGGTTAGCTTGTTTAAAGAATACAGTGGATCTAATCGTGAGAAAAAAAGATTAGAGAGGTAGCCATCAATCACGAGCCCCTGTTTTTCCTGCTGTCAAACTTCCTCTGCACCAACACCACCCCCGACTGCAATTTTATAGGGGGGGAAAAAAAGGAACACTTTATCTTTCCAGCTGTCAGAGGAATGATCGGCTAGCTGATTATGATGTTAGTGATGCAGTATGCAACACTAACATCATGCAGTATGAGGTAAGTTTAACTGTTAAACATTTACGGATGAATAAGCTGCCGCATTCCCTGCAGTGCTTCCAGCATCCAAAACATGCAGGATAAGGTGTGTACATGAATATTAGCATCACAAATTGACACTATTTCCATTTGCCTGAAGCTTTTCTTTTATAATGATTTTTTTTTTTTCAGTTTTATTTTCCTGATTTGATATTGCGCTGAAGAATAATAGTGGTAGAAATAAAAGGGAGGATTGAGGGCTTATCTAGCTCTGCAGGTGAGGTATTACAGGCTTCTCAATGGGAATCAGACTTATGGTGTGAAGTATAAGCTCCTGCACTGCGCACTGAATTCTGTACATAATCCCAATGCACTTTCCCATAACTGGGAGCAGGGACAAAAATGAAGGGCACACAGTTCTGTTGGTAGTATGACGCTGACAAGCAGACACTGAGAGGGGGCATAAGTGCTTGTCGAGCTTTGTGCGGCTGTGATGCTACTGTGGCGCAGCATAGCCAGGGATCTTCAAATCTTCAGTTGAACGTAAAGGATGTTTTTTTCCCCTTTTCTTCCTCATACAAAAGGAAACGCATACAAATGATGGGTTGATGATGTTATTAAAGGACAAAGGGCTTTGCAAGCCTAATTTTACTTTACGAAGAAATGAGTTTAATGCGGCTTAAACTACTAAATATAATGTAATCATCAAACAAGCTTATTATGTATTATTAGTGATATAATACTTTTGGATGGGTCATCCTTCAAAGCTATGTATGAAAGGAAAATTAATGTATTTTCATCTAATTTTCGTTATGTATACTGATCTATTTTGGTGCACCGCAGTGTTGTTTGGCTTGGCTAATCAAAAATCAGTCTCAAACTTGTGTTATGTACTCATCTATTTTCATGCACATTGTGATAAAATGAGACAGTGTATGTGGACCACTGAATATTCAGTGAGTCTTTGTAGACTAATTATAATGTGTGTCTTCATAAACTTGGGGACTGCATGCGGTGACTGAATAAGGCAGAGCAGAAAATAAATTGATTTCTTGCTTTGATGCAGCTGTGTTGTGTGCACAAGTGTCTGATGAGGGGCTGCGTGAAATAAGAGAATCTTATTCTATATTTCTTTTGTATGGTAATGTAGGTACAATGCATCGCATTGTGTCGAGTCCTTGCCTCAGCACAACGATTGCTGAGAATCTATTCTGGGCTGTGATCGAATTAATGGAACACTTTATTGGTGCAGGTCATGTTTGTGGTGTTGCAGAATTGTAATGAAGAAGGATGTTGTGGGATGCGGGAAGAGGAGGAACATTAAAATGCCCCCCCGGCAGGTTCTGAATGGGAAATGAGTCCATCACCGGACAAGGTCACACAAAAAGAAAAAGTGATGATCAATGTTTGGGTGTGTTTGTGCAAAGGGTTGTTCATTATGAGAAGCATATGGATACAAATATCAAAACATCAAGATTTATACAGTACAAATCAAAATGCCCACTAATATAAACAAATGTGATTAGTAGCTATTTAAGCATCCAGGCATTTTGCCTGGATTTATGCACACACTTACATATGATCACAGTCTAAAATGATAGCCACCAAGAATGTCTTCTTTATAGGAAAAATAAAACGTTTTTTTCCTATATTTTCACATTTCTCCCAAACATAAGTTGCATTTCTGCTACCTGTTCACACAGAAAGATAGTCTGATGGATAAAAATACACTTGGGGAACTGCTTGTGTATGTCAACCGATGTTAATGATCATCCATTTGTACTTAAATTGAAAAATAAATTTTTAAAAGTGCTGTAATTTAACATAAGCATATCAATTGGCACATTAATTTTGGGACATTGGTGTAAGTAATGCAAACAAATGAGACCATTAGATGTCAGTGAGTATTTGATTTGCATTTTAAAAAGTGACTAAAATTCAACGAAGAAGACGGTTTTGTCGCAAAAATCATAAGAAGGAACAAATACTTAAAAAACAAGTGTCAGCAAACAATAAAGTGATAAAATCAGTAGTAAAGAGACAACGTATAAGGTATTTAAATCCCTAATGGAGATGGGACCCTGCATCAGCACCATAACACTCGTGCAAGCCAACAACCCACAGTATGAACTTTTTTCTACCTTTTGTTGGTCCTTTTATATCAGAGAACTAGAGACAGTCAACTTCATCCAGGCATCTTACTGAGCCCTGGGGCTGCACAAAGAAGCCACACTGTTTGTGACAAGGCCTTAGGGAAAACTGTTTGAAAACTAAAGTCAAAGAACTATTCATGCAGCTGCTCCTCATTCAGTGACGACATGACCTTGGATGTCTTGCCTCAGCTTGTAGAGCGGACAAGAAGCAGTCCACAATCTGCATTGCATCAAGTTTCCCACCAGCCATCTCTCTGAAGAAGATACATAGTACATGTATCGTAAACAGTCCAATAAACACAGAGTAAATAACACCTGAAACAGGGGGATCAGGCCACTTTCCACCAATCTTTAACATACTTTAAACTCTTTGTGAACTTCTAAGACTAAATCTATGACTCTGGACAGAGTTAAGTCAAAGTAAAAATCAATTTCACTTGGCCAGTCATGCCACTGTCATCACTGCACAAAGTAAAGAACTAGGGCTGCACGATTTTGCATAAAATGAGAATCACGATTTTTTTGCTTAGAATTGAGATCACGATTCTCTCACGATTTTCTTTTCCAATATAAATATTTATTGCACTTATTAACTGCACATCAACTTCGTAACAGTTGAAACTGAACATAAAAACAATAAATAAACATAAAAACAATAAATGCCTCACATTTTGTGGTTGCCGCAAAATGTTGTACTGCTTGAAATTCCGTCTCCACCGTTGCTGGACACTGCGTGTATAGAGCAGGTAGTGCAACAATAGAAAAATAGTTGCGGGACGGCACTGTGTAGCGTTTGTCTAGGGTGTTGATCATTTTCCTAAATCCCTCGTTTTGCACAGTGTTGATATATCTTTGGTCAGGTGATAAGTAATAGCCTCCGTAATTTCTTTGTGCCTGCGGGAGTTCGACGTATATAGGGAAGCGCTGTATAAGGTTCCCGTTATTGATGTTTGGGTGGTTGACCGGGACGAATTTTCTCCTGTCACTTTCTCGTCATCCCTGACGTGTTCTCCGTTGTTTTTTCCCTGCCAATTTGAGCATCACGGCACAGCTTCTGTATCACGTGGTATAAGGCTCCGCCCTTGTCATTTGTTGAGCAGGAAGAGTGAGCGCTTGTTTTCATGCAGATTACGTCCCCGGATCAAAATGCGGTACAATCTTTTTTTTTTTTTTTTTTTATAAATCGTTGTCATTTGGAAATGAGATCGCACATAAGTATGAATCGAGATCGCGATTTTTTAACGATTAATCGTGCAGCCCTATAAAGAACGTTACAAATTTGAGTCTGAAACAAAACGCAATCTGTTCATGGGTTTTTTCATTATTAAAAAAAACCTAACTCACTAACCAATAAAAAATCAGTAGCAAGTTGTCTGTACAATACAGAACAATAGCTGAAGCTGGAGTTGGGCTTCCCAGCAGACTGTGGTTGCTGAGTCAGGTCAGTCTGTATTGCCAGAGGGCATCCCATCAGAATATGGAGGATGTTCCTGCGTTAATGAAGTTACTGTTCACCACTTTTTCTTAAAGAACTTCTTGTCACTGTGTCCGACAACACAGTACAGCTGTGACCTGAACTACTTCTACTGCTGCTTATGTATATATCTATATCTATATGTATATGTATATTTTATGTGTGTATATATAGAGATATCTCTCTCTCTCTCTCTCTCTCTCTCTCTCTCTCTCTCTCTCCATATATATATATATATATATATATATATATATATATATATATATATATATATATATGGTTAAAGCAGAAATTTCCTGTTTTCTTAAGGCAAGTAGTTAAAATATATATGTATATACTGCCAATTAGGAGATGAAGAAGTACTGAAGGTAGGGTACAAAGGTTTGAGTCATGATGACCTCATAGACCTGTTTATCTAACTAAGTGTATTTAGAACAAATATATGTGTTTTTCCCAGTTTTGTGCCATATGGAGCAATAACAGTGTTCTTGGCTGTGTGTTGTATTGAGCATGGTATATGACATAACTATGTTACAACGGCAACAACAAATCTATAGCAAACACTAAATTAAACCTGTACAGTCAGGTAGCTGTTAGGTGATTATCAGAAATGTATCCTGTTCTTGGACATCACATTAGGGTTTGTAGAGCCTTGCTTGCTTCAAGCTACTGTTTCTGTAGAAACTTGTCAACTAATGCTTCTGCCTACTAATCACTTCTATCACAGGTCACTGCTGTCACCAGCTGGGAAATAAATAAACAACATTTGGCCGCTAATTTTCCTCATTAAGTGTAAAAGATTACATCCTAACCTTTTAGTGTACGACGACAACAACAAGAGCTGACCCTGCGTGTTCAAATCAGTGTGTTTGAAATACACGCGCACGCTAACACATAATCGAGCATCCAGTTGCTGAACACTCACTGCAGCACTCGTCCCAGCTGATAGTAATTGAAATAGTTTGTAAATACCATCTGTGTCCAGGTGAGAAACCCTCGCCTTTACAGGTGTGTGTGTGTTGCAGGGAAATGACCAGCATGCTGCTAACAGACAACAGATTAATGCCAAGGAGCTGCTCAGTGACCCATGAAAAAATATGACAGTGTCATAACAGCCATCTGCTCTGCCTCTATTGGTTCTATGAATAAATCTCCTGACAAAGCAGAAGGGAAAGCCAGTGGGGCATACAGAGCAGTTTCATGTCAACATGTCAAAAAACACTCACTTAACTTTTTTCTTCCCAATGTCCTTTACCTCTCTGTCTCTCCCATCTCTCTCTCTCTCTCTCTCTCTCTCACACACACACACACACACACACACAGACAAACACACACACACAAAATTATTAAATTAAAAAAATTACAATGTCAAAAATGAATGAAAATGAATGATTAATTATTAATTATCGCTACTGTCTGTTATTTAATGGATTATCCACACGAAATTCAGAGGCCCATTTTCAATAACCTCCACTTCTATGTTCAAATGACACCCTATGTTACCTAAATCAAGTTCATTATGTTAAATGGTTAATTGGTCATTAGAAAAACTCTTTTACAGCTATGTCAGTGCAGTCGAAAACTGTTGCGCTCATTAAAGAAGCAGTAAATTTGGCTTTGTTGTGTGGAGCATCAGCCCTTGTGGGTTTGATTATACACTCAAAATGGTAACAAAAAGAACTTTCTTCTGAAACTCATTAGATTATTATTGGTTTTAGAAATGAAGGCTGTTATGTGTAGGAAAATGCCAAAAACACTGAAGGTTTTATTAAATTCTGTATGCTACTCACTTCACAGAACAGCTCAGACCAGCTTCTAACTACAAAACATGTAGAGATCAAAGTTTCAGATCACTGAGCAGTGCAAAACTAAGCAAGGGGACAACTACATCACTGTCTTGCAGTTTGAGAAACAAATGCCTCGGAGCCGTTCAAATGGTACCCGCAAAGCACCAGTTTTAATGGATACTGGCCTTCCAGGCAGTTGCAAATGAAGTCATCTGAGACTAGCCAGTAAGAAAAAAGGTCAAAATGGGTAAAATAATGCCCGCGCTGAACAGAGGAGGATTAGAAAAAAACACATGTACAGAGAAATCTTGTTAGTTGTAGTTTGGGTTATAACAGCCAAAAACAAGACATTTTTAAGACATTAAACATATCAAAAGTAGCATTCACCCAGTATTCGGTCAGTCACTGATTTCACAACTGTTAACCTGTTGTGGGAATAGCTTAACCATATGGCACCTGCAGGCCCCATCAAAAAACAGTACAACTAGTCGGAGGTCCTTTTTGGTGAGCATTTGGTAACCAAATGTCTTTAGATTACTTCTAGAAACTGACAATTACAATGCCAAAGATCTCCATTGCTATAAGTGGACAGCTCATTGGCACGTTCAAAATTTAAAGGATGAAATTGTCATTTCAGTTACTTACCAATCACTTTTGAAGTCATCTGATTAGTTACATCTTGCATAGACACTGCTATAGTTCATGGAGTTGAGCATGTGACCTATATGTCCTAACGCTATAGCAGAGGCTTGGGTTAAAATCTGCCCTGAGCTGTTTGGCTAAGACTAAAAAGTCCCCAAAATACTTTAAAAACAGGCATATTTAGCTTGATCCCAGATTTGTAATGAAGTTGTCTTTCCATCACTCTGGAAGCTATTACCACAGGTAACATAAAATTGACGACTGACACCAGCTGTCAGGTGTCCTTGCTAAGTTGGAACAGTGATTCAAAGAGGCACAAACAATAACTCAGGTCCCCAAGGTGACACCTGGAGTCAAAAAGTCCTTCTGAAATATTGAAATATGATTACAATTTTATTCAGATCTTTATATTTCATTCATTTTGGTGCTCCTTAGAAATAATAATAGCCATTAGCTCTATCAGCAATTACATTTACTGCATTGTTAGGCCAGCAACAGTTCAGTTACAGTTTATGGTCCGTATTTAAACTAATTCAAAAAGGGTTCTCATTAGTTTTGTTATTTTGCTTTGAGTCAAACTTTTATCTTGATGTATTGGCTTATAGGCCTGTCACTGGAGATTGATTTCAGCGGGAAAGCAGGGCAGGGTGAAAAGGATTGTAACAGAAACCAAAACAGAACTGTGTTTTTGGCACACCATAATTATATTTCAATCATGCAAATGAGCTTGGTTTTGGTAGTTAGAGGGCTGTTGGAGTGTGTAATTGAAAATGCAAAAGATTGTCTCGCATCAAAATGTCGAGGAATGCGCTGGCTGGCTGCTAATCAGAATGGCCCCCACGTGCCACGCGCGCTGAATCGCTGCCTCAATCTCTCTAGAATTGAATCGTTTTATCTTAATTAACTGCACAGAATCCATCCAGGTTTGTTTGAGTGCCAATTTCTTTCACCCTTCTCCCTCTCGCCTTTTCCAGCGTGCACATAGTAAATAAAAAATAAAAAATAAAAATCTGCTCTTCCCCCTTTAATAAATATTTCTGGGTCCGACTGTGATATTGACTAGGAGCAGTGATCGAAGGATGGGATGCTGTCAGTTTACTGTAGCCTCATAGACTGTATCTTAAACAGATTGTCTGCTCTCTGCTGTCAGTGGAGCTGCAGTAATTTTGCTCGGTGGTATGCTGTGCTACACCCCCGCTCAGTGTCTTTTTTCTTTTTTTTTTGCATTTTATTTTCTCCACCAGAAATTTCTTATGTGGGTGATTAAAAAAAAAAAGTTTTGACCTGTTTAGAAGCTGATGAAAAAAAAACTTTCTACAATTCACATCATTATTACATGTAAGCTCCATTTGTTTTTGCGTGTTCGTTTTACAACTTCACTTTGTCTTCTCTTTATTCTCTCTCGGTAGCAGCATCTTCCATTAATATCCCCATCAGTATGGTTTTAGAGCTGCAGGAATGTGCTAGATTTGTGTTTTCATTAGTGCGTTTGTATCCCTTTGAAAGCCCAAGTCTCCCACTGTGGAGTTCAGCAACTGTTTCAGGCAGCTACAATAAAACAATATTGGGAGATAAATAAGGGAAAGCGACATAAATGTAAAATGTTTGTTCTTCTGAGCTGATGTGAATAAAATTCTTCCCTTACTTCACATCGTTACTCATTGATAACCCCGAGATATTGCAGATAAGTTCCTTAATAATGAGCAGTTTAATTAAATCATGTTTCCAGTCTGATCCCACTGCCCAAAACTATTTGAACATGTAATTTCACAGCTTTAATTGCTTCCAGCAATTAAGGAGCCTCTGTTAATTGCTCCATTATTGAGACATTGAACATGAATAATGAGGAAATTAATTTAAATTCAGTTTTTACTTTGCCCATTAGATAAATTCATTGAGGTGATTTTGCTATAGCAAATTGGTCATTTTCCCCCAAGCATCTATAGACCTACTTCTAATGCCCACGGCACTTATCTCAATTAGAAAAAAAGTTAATTTGATATCGAAAAAGGGAAAACATTGGGTCTTTGTTGGTGTAGTGTTTGACAAAAAAAGAGACGGAGAGAGAAAAAAGGGAAAAAAAGGTGAAGGAAGCTGAAGCCCCTGCAATCTCAGCGTGATTATTACATACCAGAACCCTCCCATTTGTGCTCTGAGCCAAGGTCACACCAGATGGTTTTAACAGTAATTCTACACCTGACTTGACCATCCTGGCATCCTGTGCAGATTATTTTGTAGTGTGAACAGGCTCTGGAGAGCAAAGCAATGCACTGTGGGCTGACAAGATATTTTCAAAAGTGTGATTTTATCTGTTTCACGTAGAGTGAAGTGGTACAAGACTCACCAGGGCCAAAATTTGAGAGGGGGATTGACAAAAGATAATCAGAGTTTAGACGCAGGGACAAGAGATGAAAAGGAGAACGAACTGGAAATTGACAACAACACTGTTCACTCAAGCAGGCAATCACCAAGACTCCAAACTCTTTGTTCTACAGTCAACAGGTTGCAGATATGTTGTGCAACTGCAACAAAAGGGGAATTATATAATTCCAGGACCCTTGTGGTGTAAAACTACTACTGTCACGTTCAAAGACATTTTTAATGCATGTTGTGGCCCAGACCAGAGCTGATGTCATGTTAATCCACAGCTGTAAAGCTTTTTAACACCCTCCAGATCATTCTTTATGGCTCTGTCATACAAATAAATAGGACTGCAAACTCCTTGCCCAGTGACTGCACTGAAATTTTTTGCAACCGATTGCAGGTAGTTGTGGAGACTGAATGGTCACCAAGAGGTTTAGTGATGCCCTCAATCATTGCACTTTTCATAGTGATTGCATGGGTCACCTACTGGGAGGCAACTTGTCCTTAAATAATTGTCTACAGTCACGCTTGGACAGATTGGAGAAGGTCTGCAAGTAACTGCTAATTTATAAACACGGACAGATTGCTATCATGTTGCAGTCAGTCTGCACCAATCTGCAACTCATCTGCAATGCATCTCTTCGCAGTAGGTAACACAACTCAACTCAGTGTATTTATGTTGTATATAAAAGAGAGGGTTGCCAACAGCCTTTCTCTTCTTGCAGTTACAATCCTGTCCTGTGGATTTCTGTGTATTTAGCCAGCAGATTTCCAATTTTTTGTCAGTGTAACAGACTTCATCCTCACATTATCACAAACAGATGGCATGTAGTTGACAACTTGACCCCATTCAATCGAAAACTGATGGCAAACTAACTCATCTTTCTGCTTTTTATGCTGATGCACCAAAGTCACTTTGAAGATGGCCACAACAAGACCTGATCCCTGTCTTTGAAGTACACTAACTACTTCAAAGACAAGTTCATTGCACAAAGTCACAGTAATTTTGGTTTCCAACCACTGTTTTCCCTCATGTCACTGTAGCATTAGTTGTACACCCTGGATATTTATTTGTGTCATATGACTCACTTATGTAGGTGGTAATTTCCAGTGAAAACATTATTCAAGCTCCGGTACATGCGTAGCACCAAACAAAGAATGGTTGAACAGAAACACTTCACTGTGTCAAATGGGCAGCTGTTTTCTAACAAATTAGCCAAAATGTAGCCATATCGGTATGCGTTGGTGTGTTGGGGAATTACATAAACAACCAATGGAGTGCTTAAAAGAAATTAGCAAAATTGTCCATCCATCCATTCATCCTTACACCCATTTTTTCCCACTTATGTGGGTCGAGTCACAAGAGCAGCAGCCCTAGCCACCTCCTCCAGGTTCTCCAGGGGAACACTGAGGCGTTCCCAAGCCCAAGCCATGTTCCCAAGCCATGAGGAAAATAGTCAAGATAGTCAAGTGCTGTGAAACTTTCACCTATGTTTATTTTCTGCTTATTCGCAGAAACATCGAACAAAGCTTTGGCTGTCGTCACAGACTGACAACCAATTTACCAGATTTCCCTCACAAATTCAGACATGAAGAAAGGGCTAAAAAAGTTGTTGATGTTTGTTTCTTTTTTCTTTTTTCTTTTTCTTTCTTTTTTTTTTTTTCAGCTCGAGTTGTCGAGTGAAACTGAAAATGACGGCTGCTGCTTGCTTTTCTTTGATGGCTTTCCCACACTTCAAGCTTGGCTAAATGAAAGACAAATGTGTCTAATTAGCCAAGCAGCAGGTGCAGTAAAATGGTTGGTTTTAGCAACGGGGATCATCTCCACTGGCTGGCTGTAAATATTGACTGTTGTAGATTGGGTTTATAGTGAGCAGAGCACATTGAGAAAGGCTGACCGTGACAGTAGCTGTGACAGCCACTGTACACTTCCTCTCAGCGCGCCATACAAAGTCTGTTTTCGTGTGTGTTTGGGGATGGATCCACTCTCACTCAGCGTTGGTGTATGGATGAGTCTCTGTTTTGCTTTGTCTTTCTTTGTCGCTGTATGTATACAGAGTCAATTTATGATACTGCCCATAGCGTTTTGTTATAAATAGGGGGATCTATAACATTGTTTAGTGTTCTGTGTATACATGTTGCCTTTATATCCAGAGTCTATTCGTGTACACGCATGAAACTATGCACGCAATTTTGTGTGCTTTTGTATGCATGTGACTGACAGGGTGTCAGGCTATACTGCAGAGTCTTGTCACTACACAGTCTGTGTGAAGTGGTGCTGATAGGAACCTGGGGGAATATTTCTTCAGGGTTTAGCTATAGGCTGAAACCAAAAAGGGAAGAGGAGAAGAGAGACAAATAGAAGAAGTAAGGCTGAAAAAATTTGAATTCATAGGGGGCTTATGGAAAGAACACAGCAGAGAGATAAAAGGAGGAAAAAAACTGTTTTGATCAAAAATACTCATATTTACTGTGCATGAACTCCTAAAATGAACTTTATTCCATGATGAATAAAAACCAATGCACCTAAAAAAAATGAATTAAATGGATTTAATTAAGTGTCAGCTGGAAACTCGGTAGAGTGTAAAGATTTATACATTTGTTTAAAAGAGCAGCGCTGCTCAAGACTATGCTGGGTGCGAATGCCATACTTGAGGCCTATCGGTTTCTGTCTTCTTTAAACAAAAACAGTCACATGCAAATTGTCCTTGTATAATATACATGTCAAAAATCCATTGGAATATTAGCTCTTTGAATTCAACAAGGCACCCGAAAGACAGAGAAAATCATTCGCTTTTACTATAGCTGCCAGAGTGCTGCTGTAATCACTTCCAAAAAGACTCGGGTGCACGTTAATCTGATGTTGAGGTTATGTTTTCATTAATCCACTGCATTCGGTGTTGAATAGTGAAGGTTCTCTTGCATCACTCTTTGATGTCAGCAAACACTGGAGTTGTAAAAATTTGCTTTAGCGAGGAATAAAGACTGACATTTTGGCTTATAATTAGAGTAAAGGCTGTAATCTCAAGTAGAAGTAGTTTTTATACTTTCTTAGCCTGAATGTCACAGATGTACCAGTACTGAAAAGAATTGCTGATTAGTCATTCAGTCAGTCCAAATGTAATTAACAAATTAATTTACATTTGGGTTTTTATCTGCTTTTATATCGCTTCACATCTGTTTTATGGTCTAAAGAGTGTAGATTTTTAAACTGTTCATTCCAACCAGTAACCATCATCACACAGTGGTATCCTGTAACTCATTAGCTTCTCGCTAACCTCAGTGCCTTCTGTTCAAGCTATAACTGACTATATCGATCGCTATCTAGTCTTTATCACCAAAAGCAATGTTTCTTACATTGTTACATTGACTACAACAGCGCTCCAGTCTGTGCTACTAAAGCAGATAACAAAGGGCTGCAGGAGTCTTTAGTTCCCAGGTATTTGTCCCTTGAACCGAACACTCCAGGATCTCTGTGTGAAGACTTACTGCAGTTCAGTAAAATACTTCCAGTAACAGTCATATGCATTTTGGAAGGTAGTAACAAACGATGTCATTCTGACCTTATGTTTTCTATAATAGCTACAGACTTTATGCACTAGATGAAAAGGACAGTTCTCCAGAAGACAGTAAATGATGCATGAAGGGAAAAGAGAGAATTTGAATACGAATTTGAAAGAGAGATGGTGAATAATAGAAGGCAGCACTACAGGTTTGGGTAGTTTCTGGGAATAGCTTTGAATTGTTATATCGAGACAACTGAGAGTTTGTAAGCGAGAGTTGTAATCCAGAGATGCCCGCTGCTAATTTTGTGGCATCTGTAAGATCAAGAGAGACAATAGTGGAGTGACTTGGGACTGTGTGTTTCGAATTCTAAGACCGCCTTAAGCTGGCCAATATTCTTTTTCATATCCAAGTCACTGAACAGTGTGCGCTGTCAGCTCAGCTTCAGCGTGTGCTGGTAGGAACAGACACTCCTCTGCATGCCCCACTGATCTCTACAGGGGGCTGTATGAAGATCTGGAACACACACACATACATACACAAAAACCCCACTCAGATAGCAGGTCCGTGTTTTGTTCTGAGGTATTCATCTACAGCCGCATCTGCAAACACAGGTACAGGTACGTGATACACATTCAGTACACCCACTGACCTGTATACGTTTACGCACAAAACACTGGAGGCACGCGCACTCGCGATTTCTATTTGTGAGCCCAGCAGACCTCTCATACAGAAAACAGTGTGACCTTTGAAACCATCTCATCTCTGACCGAATGAGGGGCGCAAAGCATCCTGTGTGGCTTAGAAATGAGTTCACAGTGATGCTGAGTTGTGAATGAGAGCCCTGGAGACATTGCCCAGCTATGAACAGCATCCTTGTGGAGGTTTTGGGTTGCGTTCGGTAGCCATTAACGGACTGCAATGCGCTGAGGGAGACGAGCAGATCAGCTCATGTGCGTACTTTGAAAGCACTGGAGTGCTTTCAAAGCCAGTTTTGTAAAGCGTCTGTTTAACAAGCGCTTCTACTGTTTCTGTTTTTGATAGTGTGTTCTGTTCGGGGCTTTTCATCTCGTTGAAGACAAAATAATTTGTTAATTTAAATATTAAAATAA
This sequence comes from Oreochromis aureus, assembly GCF_013358895.1. NCBI lineage: Eukaryota > Metazoa > Chordata > Actinopteri > Cichliformes > Cichlidae > Oreochromis > Oreochromis aureus. The sequence goes on along the minus strand of NC_052948.1, from coordinate 41,136,828 downwards.
CTGACTGTTAAAATTGACCAGATATGCAGCATTCACATAATTTATAATGCAGAAAGGTTTAAGATTTATCAAATGTGAAATGAGCTGATTATATATGTGTTTGGTGCTGTTAAGGTCAGGCAAAGCAGACAACTGTAAGATGCACATTTCTTAAAGACTTGGTAATGTTACTTTAAAAAAAAATACCTGTAGAAAATAATTTTCTTCTGCCTTGCTGACCAAGGTCAAGTCATTGTCATGTTTTTGTTGAAAGATGAGCAAAAATACTGCTTTTTAATTTTTTTTTGCAGTAGTAACGCAGTACCATGTAGTGCTGGGCAATATGACGATATATATCGTGTGGACGATAGAAAAGTTTCTATCGTGCCATTTGTGTTCTGTCATTTCTAACCCTAATTTTATAAATTATTACATAAAATATATCATTAACCCGTTACAACCGGTCAGAGCAGGCACACTCCGTTTTGCCTAACTATTTTTAAATCCCTGTAGAACTGGAACCACATAAGGTAGCGCAATAATTTTTTTTGCATATGAAACCGTAGGAGTTGTACTTACATGTTATTCCATTAGCTTGCCCTAGGTCACGGTTTCCTTCCACATATAGCTTTGCAAAAATTGCATAAAAAGCACTTCCAGCAACAAAAACACAATATTCCAGACTTGCAGCAACAAAAACAATATTCCAGAAACACGCTTTGCCGATCCGATCAGCTGTTCATAACACTTCCTATGTTGGAATATAAGTCAGCGCGAACTATCGCATGTCCGCCATTACCTGTCCGAAACCGGAAGTGGCGTCATTTTCGCGGAAAATGTAGTTTTTTTACTTTTTATAGCCTATGTTGGTGTTTTTAAAAGTCATGTTTGACTTTATGCTTTTCTGTATCGTTTCCGAGATGCTTAGAAGTCAAATGACACTGTTGGAAATAGTTTATTTTGATGCACATGCTGTTTTTTTGCAAATTTGCATTATATTTATTTTAATTTTTCCTGTAGTATATAAAAATTAGTGTATCTCAAAAATAAAACTATGAAGACACTCAAAATAAATTTCTCGTGGTTGGAAACTATTTTGTGCAACCTTCTTGTATTTACAGTTTTGAGGGATAAGCCTCTTAAATTTCTCTAACTAGAAATACATGTAAAAAAAAAAACAACAAAAAAAACGATTTTCAATTTTTTTGTAGTTTATTGCACTTTTTTTGCAATTTATGTAGTTACTATGGACTTAATGCATACATATCATTAAAATTTGGGCTATAACGGTTGTATTGATGTATAGCAACTTGAAATGCTCCCACAAATGGCACTACAGCATGTAAAATGTAAAGATAAGCTCTGGCGGACTTGGTCTCATGGTAGGTCTTAAAGGGTTAAATAGCCTGTGGCAAATATATTAGTGTTGTCTTCTCACTATACATACTCTTAACTTTATGCAAGAGAAAATAAAGTATAAAAAAATGATATTTTTCGCAAAGAAACTCTGTCTTGTGGTTTTGCGACATGGTGCTGCTTTACGTGCACCCGGATTTGCGACATGCTTTACGGTAACTCAAAACAAAGACTGCACCCACTCCACTCGCTGTTTACAGACTGCATACTTTCCAGATGACCACAGGTCAGGTGGTATATCGTGATATATATCGTTATCATGATATAAAATAATTCCTGTCGTGATAAATATTTTTTCCATATCGCCCAGCACTAGTACCATGCGTTACGGAGGGAAAGAGAATAGTCAGTTCTTGAAGCTGATGTATTGTAAGCAGGAAAAAAAAGTGATGATTTGAATGACTTTAACAAGGGTCACATTATGTTAGGTTGATGTCTGGGTCATAGCTTCTACAAAACGATAGGTCTTGTGGGGGTTCTCAGTCTTCAGTGCCTACCAGAAGTGGTCCAAGGAAGGGCAACCGGTGAACTGCCGACAGGGTCACGGGTGCCCGAGGGATCAGTGGACGAATGTGACCTGATGTGATGAATCACATTATCTTTAACATCTTGTGGACACCCGGTCGCATGTGTATAATTTTTCTGGGGAAGAAATGGCAATTGGGTGCACTATGGGGAAAAAGGCAAACAGGCAAAGTCATTGTGATGTACTTGACACTTCTCCATGGCATTGATATTATCTGATGGCGGTGTCCCCTTTCAGCAGGGCTGTGCACCCTGTCACGCTGCAAAAGCAGTTTAGAAATGGTTTGAAAAACATGAGAAAAAGTTCAAGGTGTTGACTTGGCCTTCAAATTCCTCAGATTTCAGTTTGATCAAGCATCTACCGAATATGCTGGAAAAAGCAGCTCGCAGCTTGCAAGACTTAAAGCATCTAGAACTCGTGTCTTGGTGCCCACCTTCAAAAGTGTTGTGAAGACTTTCAATCAGGGATGTTTTGGACCTACATATTACTTGATGATTTTAATGGATTTAGCTTATTTATGTATTTTTTATGTTTTCTCCAGTCAATTTGTTTGTATATTATATTTAAAGAGTATGCATAAGAGACACTGTAACAACCCTAATCTGTCCACTAATAGATAGTCTTATATGTTTTATTTGCCTGAATCTGTGCCACCGAATTTAAGTTCTGCTCAGGGAGTATTTTTTTCTCCACTACTAGATTGGTACTTCTAGCTTTTAAAATTTCATGACTGTTGTCTCTGTGTGACAAAGAGCAACTGTGCTTTTATCTTTGATGGCTCTTGCTGCTGAAGTGAGAATATAAAAAAACAACAAGAGCTTGCTGGTGGCCAGGGGAGCTATGCCAGACTGCCAAGTTGCAAGGCATGATGCCCAATATGATGCTCATGAACTGCTCAGCTGGGTTGTTAAAAAAACAACTACCCATTCAATGTGAAACTTAAGTTAACGATAGTGCGCGCAAAGTCATGAAAAAACAATACATCTTTCTTTTTTTTCTACAGTGGATTTCGGCTGTTGCTTGGCTTGCCACATGCTTGGAGGTACTGATCACAGTAAGAGTCAGAGATTGTTTTTAGTTTATCTGGACCGATATGATTACAAAGAACATGTTCAGGGCTGCACAATCTGTGTCAGATTGATCTAAGCTACATAAACAGGCCAGGTCTCTTGTGCTGATATTTAGGAAAGGTCATTAACTTGTGAAAATCATTTTTGGGTTCCCGGTTTGGTTGGAGATAATAATAGACAGCTTAGATATTGATCTGCTCTCATCAACAGAGTGGTTTTCTCTGAGAGCCTTCTTGGTTTTCTGGACTCCAGGACATGTGACTTGAATACCAATGCATGTAAGAACAAATGCCCTCATGCAAGCGCTAATAGAGTTAATTAAAAGAGGAACTATATAAGTGTAGTCATTATAGCCCTTGCTGAATCACAGGCCATTATGGCTGTGTGCCCATCTTCTTAATGCACCATTTTTTATCAGTATCAACAAAAGAGTCCAGTCAATTATCCCTTATGATAAACAGATTAATGTTAACATTAGGAAGTAAAGAGAGGGCAGGTTTTGACCTAGATGGCATTTGGATGATAAAAAGTATGAGAGCGATTCTGAGTGATTTCCAAGGACACCAATCAGTGTGGAAGTGCTAGGCTGTGGCATAAATGTCAGTGCGGCTGCATGTTACTGTATATGTCAGGACATGCGTGTAGTTGAGGAGGCTATGGAAAGAATGATGATGTAAGAAGAAAGATGAAGTGAACGTATGACAGCAAAGCTAAAAATAAATATTCAGTAGCTGTACACATTTGCACACATAGAATCAGCTTTCTGCTATAATGGTTGTGCTGACCTTTACTGGGTCTTTTTATCATACAGTACAATATATATACTTTACTGTATATAATGTAACTTTGTGCTTTTGCTTAAACTTTAAATCTTTTTCCTACTTTGTCACAGAAGAAAGACACTTACTTTATAATCTCAGACCAGTGTTTTATTGTGTTTTGTTTCTCACCCCCATATAGCAAAAAGGTCAAACATAACCATTTTAAGATTCAAATATTGTCTATAAAACAATATCACCTCATCAACTCACCAGTCAATACTTGTAAATGCTCAATTGGTGTCACAGAAAGAAAGAAAAACACAACCAAGAGCCCTATAAAACCCGACATCATTGTAATGATGAGGGGAGAAATGAGGACCCAAATGCAGAACATACGTAGCAGACAGCCAGGATGGAATGCAACTAAATAAATAGAGAAAGGAAAGAAATTTAACGTAATACAATTTACAGAATGTGATAACAAACGCTGAAAGAAGTAAACCATAACTAAAACTATATTGAAAGCTCACACAGTCCAAGCAAAGTCCAAAGAGAGACTGCAGACATGGAGTAAAGAGTTGCTGCATAACACAAGTGGGCGTTCTACCTCTAACCTTAACCAACCATGTATGTCTAGCTGTTGAGGAACACCCACTCCTGCTTGACAGTGGAGCGAATTTTTATAAGGTTGGTCAAGCTGAGACCATCGGGTGCCACAGAAACTGATATCTTGTTTATATATATATATATATATATATATATATATATATATATATATATATATATATATATATATATATATATATATATATATATGTCCATCTTCCTTCATTTATCCAATTCAGGGCTGCAGGAGCCTATCCTAGCTGTCATGGGGCAAGAGGCTGGACAGATCACCAGTCTGTCGCAGGGCTAATACAGAGAGAAAACAGAGGACGATTCACACTCTCATTAACACCTGCGGCCAATTTAGAATCAGCTATTACCACTAACATCATACCTTTGGACTGTGCTAGCCACTGCACCACCATACTGCCCTAGAAAGAAAAAAATATATCATAAAATAAACTTTTGTAATGTAACCCTCAACTGATAAAGAAAAAAATTGTATCGTACAAGTCCTTGTTGAAAAGTATACCACAAGAATGCAATACACAAATAAAGAGAGAAAAATGCACAGCAATTGAGGGAAAGGAAAGACATTGGAAGCACAAGGGAGAAAAGACATGACGGTCACCAATGGCACTTTTTTATTAGCAACTAATAGATTGATCCTAAGTTTAAACAGTCATTTCTAGTGTTTTTTGTTAATAATATATACTGTAAATCAATGCTTTCCCCTATATCCTGTATTCTACCATATATATGTGCATCATCTAAGCAGCTGACAATCAAAGCTCATGTGCAAATTGTTTGAAAATGAAAGCGATATTTATGGCTAAATTCTTTTGAAGAATTGTGTGTAGTCTCTCTGTCCTTGGGACAGACATAATGCTCATGCAAACAGTAAGGCTGTCAAAGGTTATCTTGCTAATGTACTGCATGATGATCAGGCTGATTTAGGAACTCCACTGACCCACAGGCATGATGAAACAAGTGAGATCTACTTTCATTATATAGTTTTAGTTGGAGTTATGGAGTCGATGGCTTGAGCATTGTGAAGAGTTTTAAAGTACTTTGATCCCTTTTTCTGAATTGAAGCTTCATATTTTTAAGCTTGCAATGAGACATTTCAAATGCATGTGTCGTGAGCAAGCTGGGATAGGCTCTAGCCTAGAATCGATGGACGGATGTCAATGGATGGATCAATGGATAATGTGAGCATAAGACCCTCATTCATTCATCATTTGCTCTTTGTCCTCAGCAGGGGGATAGATTTAAATGAAGGCGCAGCATGATAATTTACTGTTGTCCTCTCTATACCATGAGACTTTTCAACTTTGTCCAAAACAAATTCAAGTCAAGAGTGTTTGACTTTTTCTAACTGAAAATTCTCTCACCACATATGCCTCCTGTAGTTTCCCACAACCTGTTATTATGGAGGACCCACAGAGTTGTCCTTTTTGTGCGTGTGAAATGACTGCAGGGGGCAAATAAAATATAACTTTCTCATAGTTTTGCCATCTGGAAGAAGATGAAATAACAGATTTTCAATCACTTACTTTTGATTTATTTTACATTTATTCTGTGTGCCCATAGAGCGGGTGACCTTGGGCCTCTGTATTTCATCCATGAGTGCTACCAAAGAGAGACAGCTTTTTTTAAAGAGAACCACAGTGATGTAAAGACATTTTATGATGCGCAGATTTGTAGTTTTTACGACTCGCTATAAAAAAATGAAGAAACTTTCTGAAAAGCTTTTTCTCAGCAAAAACCTAAGGCAGTTGTGAGGTAATTATCTGACTAAACCTTTCAGCTTCTGTTAGTCACAAAATCTGGCAAGAGAAGGATGGAGCTGACAAATAAAACTAGGTCTGAGCATTGAGTGAAAATGATAGACAGCCTTTCTCTTGGCATCTTTATTTCCATTTTCTGCTTATTCCCTTAACCACTAAGCTCACTCAAAGACTCAAAATTCTCCGTGGCACTTTGGGGGAGGATATGGATAAAGAAATGCATGCCGTGAGCATTTCTTGCTGCAGGGAGAGACCTCTGAGTTCATCTCATTTCAGAATTTCTGAGCAGCCGCGAAATGACTGTCTGTTCTCTCCCTCGGCTCCTGCTGGAGCGTGCAGTGGACTTCCTCGGGGCCATGGGGTACCAGGCTCCTCTGTTCCACGCTGTTTACCACCTCACTGCTGTCAGAGGCACACAACTCTCATCCAGTGCCACTGATCAACACAGTCCACTGTATCTCTGCCAGAGGCACCGCACTACACACATTCCTTAACTCTCAAAAAATACATCTGGGGTAGACTTACAGATATTACAGTTAGGCCTTTAGAGGCTTACCTTCTGATCATCTGGAGTTTGACCAGTGGGGTGCATCCTGGCTCTAATTCTAAGTATCTGTTGACGCTGCTTGCCTGAGGCTATATGACAGTAAGGTAATCCAAGTGTGTTCATGGTCAGACAGTCGCACTCACTCACTCACTGGCGCACACACACAGGGATATAAACATGAACTCAGACACACAAAAACAGCAAAAAGCAGCACATTTACAGCACGAGCATGCATTTTATACTATGGATGCTGCCACACACACGAATACACACAGGTATTATATAGTCGTCAGACTCCCTGAACCCTGAATAGATCTTTCTATACTATTGTTTAAAATATCACAGTGTATTTGCATTATGTATATCTTTATTATTGCTACATAAATGCAATGAAATAGAATTGAATATAACTGAACTATCTTTTGAAGGATGCATCTCTGTACACGGTCTAATCGTAGGATATTACACTTTGAGCTACACAAATCTTCACACCAACTGTTACACAAAGAGCACCTCTGATATTGTAGCAAACAACTCCTAATAACCGTCCAAGTCATGTTTAAATCCCCCCTCCAAAAGGAAAGATCCTTGAGCTGTAAAATTGCTTCTGCAGTAGTTATATTATGAAATATGTTCCTTTTTTTTCTATTGTTGTTTTTATCTTTGCCTGAGATTCACTTTTTTAGAGTCACTTGATGGCCCACATTTCTTATACTTAATCACAAACACTCAATCAGAATATTTGTATATCTCAGCTCTTTTTACCTGAATTTCTGTAACCCGGTATCATGGAAGGCCAAGTGCAGTTGTCTTTCTGCTTGAGCGAGAACATGAAAACAGTGACACTTGTATTGAAGAAGACAAAATAACAGACTGCCATCCTCCACCATTCTACCTTTCTAAAGTATAAATAAAACTTGTCAGAGTATTTCTTGGAACAGACAGCTGTTCGGTGTTCAGGAGACATCTTTGTTTTCTTAGATTTAAGCACCAATGCTTTATCTTTACTCTCAGAATAGCACTCTTCAGTGAAAAAAGTGCTTTCTGGACATTGATCTTGCAAAGTTTTCCCACATCATTCGCTCATCAAACCAAAGGACCAATGACCTTATGCAGTGTTGAGATTAGTGAGATTAATTCATCCTGGATATGATCATTTGGGAGCCTCGTTTACTTCTCAATGGATTTCTCATTAGTTTCTGTACTATGACTGACCGATGACAAAGTATAACTTTATTTCTGTGCTTAAGACATTACAATAAGAGTTGCAGTGGTTTTATCTTTTTCTATCATCTAATAATAGTTTCACAGTACAAAAGACTACTGAAGCTGTGGTTTGGCTTTAATTGCTGACATCAATAAACACCTATCACATCCCAATCTTTAGTTCATAATAGTCACCTGGATGTTCTTATAATAATCTCTGCCCCAGTTATTCCTTTAAATGTATCGTAAGTCATAGCACATGAAGCATATTTAACAATGTATTGCAACTGATCTTCATTTAACTGATATGTAAGTAAAGTTTATTTTCATAGACAGCCAGTCACAAAGTGCTGTACACAAAAGGCTAAAATAAACAGAATGTTAGGTACCAAAATAGACAATATAGACAATACCAAAGGTTAAATAAAACACAGTAAGATTTTTTTCAGTTTATTCTGTAATGTAAAGCTGTTAAAATATCTATCTATATATATATATATATCTATATATATATACATATATATATATATATATATATATATATATATATATATATATATATATATATATATATATATATATATATATATATATATATATATATATATATATATATATATATATATATATATATATATATCTCCTAGTATAAGTAAAGTAAGTAAATGTTGAACTTGTGCCCATCCCTGTCCTAACCATAATTAATATTGTGGTTTACATTATTTGAGATCAGGGAGCAGCTGCAGTGCCTGATGTCCAAGGCCCATTGACTTTCTTACAGTATAACCCTGCTGGAAATGCCAGAACATTACTCACCCTGCTTGTTTTTGCCAACTCAATGCATTATTCTTACCCACTTAACTGCATCTGATTGTATATATTTGCAAAAAAGCACCCCTGGTGTATAATATGCAGTATACCTCAAATGGATTCACTTGAATATGAATACCTGAGTACTGAGATTCGTTGTTATTTATGACATGGGACCCCCTCCATCCAGGCACAATGCCGCATCATCTGTCACTGTCACTGCTTTTATTTGACTCACTTTCAAAGTGTGGTTACTTCAGATAGGGAGAGCGCTGGTCACATTCATAAGTGCACCGAGGCAATCTGTGAGCCTAAATGACAACAGCAGAGCACACATAGTTAAAGTTGAAGCCTTCGATTACCCCTGTGGGTGCCCTCGTAAGAAGGCTAACTGCTGCTCTGCTCTGCTCAGCACATTTCCCGTTCCTTCAAGAGCTCTCGTCTCTCGCTCATCTCATCTAAACAACCGGCGGCTCCTCAGTGACTCCCAGTGCCGCCATTCTCCTCCTCTCTTTCTGACACTGTACAATGCACAACACTTGGCCAAAAGGAAAATGGACAGAATTGAAGTGTCATAAAAAGCCCATTTATGTCCCAAATGTGTCTTCAAGGCAGAAAGCTTTGAGGTTTTTCTTTTTTTTTTATTTCTGCACAACTGGCAAAGGGATGTTGATTGCTATTTCTCAGTGCTTCCACCAGGGAGACGTGATGCCTTGCAAAATGACTGTGAAAAAAAAAGTTTTTTAAGCAGACAGAGAGATGTTTGGAAGCTGGTGAAATTTCTCCCCAGTCGGGCATAACTAATGCTCAAACAGGAACTTTGGCTTTTTTGTTTCAATTTTGTTAGGATTCCTGTGATGCAAATACATTATTCTCACGCAAGCAGAGGAGGAGGATGGGTTTTAAATGCCATTCTCTGTAGCAGTCACCTTTAGGATCTAATTGAGGCAGCTTGTGTTGCAACACATTCGTGGTTGAAGATATGGCAGCCTCATTTCCACGACTGCTTTGAGCCTGTTATATGGAATTACATTTTCGTAATTGGGCGACCAGTGAGCAACCTCCAGTTGCTACGGAAGAATGTCTTGTAACGACCCAAGGGGAGGGGTCACTAACCCAAAGACTCATGGGACTGTTCATGCTGGTGTTCATGTGTTATAACAGCTATTCCTGTCATTTTATGTTTATTTCTCATCGTTATTGCTGTGAATCGCAGCTGTAATTGTGCCCTAATAGGCTGGCCAGTGCTAGATCCTAGGAGAACTGGTCACAGAAACCTCCTTGTGATTACTTTGGTTGTTAGCGTATTGTCAGAGTTGCCTGTAGATTGCATGGATGACAGTGATTTGTCTGCAAAGTTGCTTGATAACTTACCACAGAGTGACAGGGAAACTTTACAAAAATGCAAATCAAAGTAGAAACGAAGACCACAAAGTCTGAAACCAACAAGTATCAAATGGCGCAAACTTTAGTTTGAAGGTTAATTATCTTCATTTACAGTTTGTATCGCTCTCTAAACACTTTCAGAACTTCTCAGCAAGTAGTTGATGAGTGTTTGAGGACAAGTTAGTGTCTTCCATGCAAACTACAGAAGGCTACAACCAAAGCAATCACAAGGAGGATTCTGGGCCAGGACCACATACCTCTTTGTGACCATATATAATTTTTGCCTAACAGCCGTTAGTTACTATGAGGTTACTCATCAGTTTTGTGAATGGGTCTTAGCAAATGATTTCACAGAAGCTGCCAGCAACCTCCAGCAACCATTCTCAACCAGTCGGGTAATACTCATATTCTCTAGTTGTGAGGTGGTTGCTAATCGGCCCCTAGTCTGTGCGAATATGCCCTGAGAGAAAATTTAAATATGTATTTTTAATATTTCAAAGCATATTTATTCCTTTATGATGGAGACTTGTTTAATGGCAAACAATTGGTATAGAATTGCTCTTAGTTTGTCTGGCTGTCTTTCTAAAAGTAAATATCTTTAAATCTGTTGATGCAGAGCAAAAGTCCTAAAAAAATACAGCAAAATATATCTGTTGATGTTTGATCTCATGTGTATGCTGTGTGCTGGAAAGGTGAGATGAGAAAGACAGTTTTTTTCAGACTCAGACTTTATCGACATAAATAACCAAAGGCCATTTTGGAACTAAAAAGTCTATATGATTTGTCAGAACCAAAAACAACTCAAGTCGCGAACAAACACAGGGCACAGACTTATCGCTGCTATCTGTAGGGTATGAAGCCATGCCCTATCCATCTCAGTCGGGTCACAATACTTCATTTTCCCTCATTTTTCTGAAAGGGGAAAATATGATTCCACCTATCGATTGCTGCGTAAATGTGTTGCCTAGTGATGAAAGATGAGGTGTGCTTTGCTTTTATGTGATCCAATTAACCTCCAGCTTGGAGTGGGCTTTCTGCTGTGCCCTGCTTCTCCTGCAGTGTCGGAGTGCATGTGATGGGCACTTGGAGTGATTAGTGTTCCTGTGTGTTTGGATTTTGTTGAGATATCATTAATGTCATTTCACTAACCAGGGGATTATATTGCTATGGAGCTTAGCTTTATATCTAGTAGCCAGCAGTGAATGGAAGATGGCAAACTTTTTTTTCTTTGTGGCTGTAAAGAAAATAGGCATTTGTAAATTAGGTGTTTGTTTTGAGCAATAAACAAATAAATTATGGAGTGATGATGAATTTATGTAGCTTTTTGATCAGTTGGGTGTTGTAAGACATAACACTCTGTTATAACAACTGAAATACCTTTCTCCAGTAACTTAGTGTTACTTAAGTGGTGTGCTGCTTAGTGGTTTTGGACACATTCAGCCTATTTCTCCCCTTTATGTGTTCATAAGGCTTTATCAGAAGCTGTCTTTGATAAGGTTTAAACTTCTTGACTTTGCCGGTGGCATTTTCTCTATCTGAGGAGCAGCTGACATTTATATCCAGCCCTCCATGAGCTCGAAAATACCTTTTTTTTTAAATTTCATTGTTCTGTGGCTGAGAATAAGAAAGTTACCTCTCATGCTGACCGACAGTAGGTCCATTGATGGTGACTTTGGGGTCCCTTAAGCAGTTTCTCTACAGTCGGAGCCTGCACATAGAGCAAATGTTTAACCAAAGGAAATGCCATGTAAAGATCACGTCCTAATGTTTTACCTTGTGGACTTATGAAAATTTGGGATTTCAAAAGCTTTTTAAATGTCAGTATTATAAGAGGAAAAACAAGATGTGCCATCTTCTTCAAAACACCATAATCAGTAAAGTAAAAATGTGGGCACCAACCGATGCAAAAGTGAGCAACACCATTAGCAACCATCAAAATAACATATTGTTGGTTTGTTATTTGTTTTTGTTTTTTTCAATGAATGCACTATTTTTTGTTTCTCAGAAATTATGAATAGGTGCTCAGATTTTCTTTTTGCATTTCTTGTAGAGTTCTCTGAAAAGCTCAACTGTGGTTTGTTTGACAGATTTGTTTAAAAGTGGACTTTGAAGATATATTTTTAACACTAAACATAACCACACCTAAATCATTTATTTATACATTTTGCAACAATGCTCAGTGAGTAGTTGAAATGCAATTATTTCCTATACAAATCTATACAGAGAAGACCGACATTGAAGTCGTAGCCCCATTGTCTAAATGCATCATCTGTTTTTCTTAGACTATTCATTGAAAAAATAAGAATGGAAAAATAAATGAGCATTTTTGCGTTGTTAGTCCTTACCTTTCCTTTCAATATATTAAAATAATACAATAAGGTTGGATTTAGTCTGAAAGCTTGAAAGTCAAGGCTGGGGTGACTCATATCTCCTCCATTAATATAAAAGGGAAAAATGTTATGGCATTATAGGCATTTGGATTCATATTTTCTGTTGAAGACTTTTCCAAGTAAGAAGACAGCTGACGAGCTTTGCATGGTCTAGTTTCTTGGCACATGTTTGCAAAATATCCTGTGAAATCAGTCTAACCTTAAAACAGTTGGGTTTGAATTGTCTCTCCTGGGCTTTCTTATTTGTCATCCTCAATACTGAGAGTTAGTGTGTGGAACCCATGGTAACGGCTGAAATCGCCTCTTACATCTGGCAGATTTTGGAAGTGCGTCTTAATGGCAATCACAAGTCTCTTCAGAGTCTCAGGAGAGGCTCCTGTGTCTCCTGTAGTTTACACCCTCTGAAATCTTCAGTCACTTTTCTGGTCAGGTTGCCAAGGAGGTCATCTTGTGCACCCCAGACTCATCAGACAAGACGAGCTCTTCACGCTTTTATAGGCAACTAGACCTCTTAAGGTGCCTCAGTAATTGAACAAGGTTGTCAGTGAAAAATTGAAGCTATTTATTTTCCCTGCTCTCTTAACAATAATGCTTACACCTTAAAACAAGCTGGCTAAAATATACCGTTGAGCCTTTGGGGTTGACTTGCAGCTCTGCATTTATATATTACAGTCAGAATTTTCTATTGTCTATTGTTTATGGCGATAAATGAACATGTGTTGTTTCAGTGTCTTTTTGTAACTACTGCCACTACTCCATTGATCTGTTATTTAGAAAAATGCATTGCCGGTCCTTTGTCACACAGTGACAACACAAAGTCTATGCAGCTCAGCAGGAACTTTATCCCATTTTACAATCCTTTATATACAGTCACAGGTCAGTGCCTTTCCAGCTATGGTGTTGCTTGTCCAGCGATCATCACTTTCATCAAAGTGATGGCAGATTTCCAGCGTCTTTGGCCCTCATGATGATTTCCTAAACCAGAAGGTTAAGAAAATAATGCTATAATGCTGTCTTAACAGGCAGCAGCTAAAACGCCATTAAAAGCTTTAAGATATTACAAGACAGTAGCAGTAGGGGTACATGGGCAAGTAGTAGTAATATTTTTTCTGTATATTTGGTATGATGACATGTAACCCTTAAATAGCGTCTTTTTAAATCCCTTATAACCTGCCTCGTTCTGACCTCCTGAGCGTCTCCTGTTTACTGGCTATCATCTTGACCTCCCTCTCCTTCTTCATTACAACATCACATAATTATAAAACTCGCCATCACCTATACCATCCTGCTTAATATTGAGGCTGCGCCACAGCTGCAGAAAATACAGGCAGCATTATTACTTGTAAATAGTTCAATAAAGTATTCATACATTTGAAGTAATACAATTACTGAGACTCTTGCAAGGATTTTAATATCCTTCAATTATCCTCAAGCAAGGCCTAATTTTAGCCAGTGTAAACATTAGCTTTTGTCACTTAATAAAATGTTATTCAGGAACTCTGAATGTACAATAGTGTAGCGTACTAACTAGTTAATTACCACCAGTAGTTAATTTAAATGCTTCACTTTAAGAGTGGCTGAAATCACATTACAAGAGTCTCCCAGGCTTAAGCACCTCTGAGCCCCCGTGTTGAATAAGCAGTTTAAAAAAGGAAATATTTGTTCATCAAGTGGAAGAGAAAACATTTGTGACTTTAGGATTGCACATGAGAAAAAATTAATTGATCATTATTCAGCTGAATACAGTTCATCCCAAGACATGTGGTGGGGTGTAGTTTTAGCCAGCTGGAGAGGGAAAGGTGGGGCACGGTGATTCAGGGACTAGTGCCAGGTGGAGTAATTTGCACACCTGCTGTGCACGTTCTAATCAACTTCCCTTCTTCTTCGGTAGTGCACTCGGACCTGAGAGACACACACACGCTGAAAAGCCACAGCTCCGGCTGCCTGCCACTTACAAGGAAGCAGAGGCTGGAGTTGTAGAGGGTGCACACGCGGTAACTCATAATTTTGAGTTATTCTGTGTGTACCTTGAAAAATAAACATGTGTGTCTTAAAAAAATACTTAAAAAGTCTGTCTGTAGACGTAGGGGTGTGACAACACAAATGTCTGAATGACACTTAATGAAAGTGTTTGCTGAGACATTTCAGTTATAGTGGCTAAACTGTTAGTGAGCTTCCTAAAGGTTCTTTGCTGTTTTATACAAACATAGAGTTTTTATTCATAGAGGATTCATCTAATGTTGATAGCCGCTACATGGGTGTGGCACACACCTTGATCATTTTTAAGTGTTGTTTAAACAGGACTTGAGCTTGATGTCATTAAAAAAAATACGTTGAAAAAAGACTGGCACTTGTGGTCTTTTGATGATAACATTGTCTTAGGACATTTTAGAACCCATCATGTACTAAAGCAGAACCGTTTGAGCTAAACAGGGAATTAGATCAGATTTAGGACTAGATTTACTAACCGTTTGTGCCATCGTGAAATCCTCTTTTGGCATTAAAAAGCTTCTGTAGGTATTTACTAAAGCAGGGGCAGTTTTCCAACTGATAGACGTGGATGCAGGTAGTCTTACTTACAATAAGTTTCCTTTTCAGAGTGCAAAACTCTGGGAGGAGAGTATGTAAATGAATCACACAAATATGATTTACAAAGGTTGCACCACTGTTTACTCCAAGTTGTCCTGAATGTAATGCCTGGAAAAAAAAAATCATGTATTATGTGCCCAGTGTAGCTGAGATATCTGCCAATAGGAGAATTCATTTATTTGGAATGAGAAGGGGAGAGTTTATCAGAAAGAGCGTATAATTGGCGCGAGTTGATGGCTCAGAGCTGTCCGTGCACTGTGAAAGCTTTGGCCGTGTCCTGTAACTCTTCACTGACTCCCCCACCCTGCATGTTTAAAGATGAATCCTACATGCTTCTGGTCCTCAGTAAAACTAGCATTTTGATAAAACAGAGCCTAACTTAACTGGACTGAGCTGAGCATCAGAGAGAAGAGGAGAATCCCATTACGAAATCCATAGAAGGTTGCTTCTTTTTTTATAGGCAGCCGGGTTTCTTTACAGAGACGAGGTTTGCAGTGTGCCAGGAATTTAGTCACATTTATACACAGAGAAAGCTCCTCAATGAAAACACATCTTTTCTGTGGTATAAGGTCTGTTATCAGATTAAAATATTGGTCAGAATGAAGCAATTAATGAGACTGAGGCAGACTTGTAATGTTAGATAAGTGTGTGAATGTTACAATATATTTTCTTGACTTTAATAAATGACTGCAGCCTCAGACTGCTGAAAAAAAATTAAAGAGGGGTGCGCTTGGCGCGGTAACGGTAACTTCATTAACACTGGTTTCTATATCTGATGCTGAATAATGTTTGTCACATGTCAGCAGTTATACACTGATTTCAGGTTTATATGGTGTAATAGACTGCAGTTTTCACGAGCAGTTTGTTTTACCAGAAGACTCTGCTTTTGTATCAGAAACACTGATTCTTCTTCAATTGTCTCTTATTGATGTTTTGTTAGCAGATATATTGCAGCCTCATCTCGTCCCATAATCATGGACCACTTAATTTGGGTTGCCCCTTTAAGAATGCTGCTCTTTATTGAAATGAGCTGGCTGTGTGTTTGTTTATAAATTAGAGCAGCGACAGGAGATCACCTACAGAACTTTCTGTCCCCATGGGCACAGTTTTGTGATTGTAGCCCTTAGATTTTACATGCCAGTTTTGTCAATGACCACTAATTGTTTTCTTTTCTGTGAAACAGAAGTCTGGGAGAGTAGCGTCAGCAGGTTGGGAGGCATTAAACTTTTGTAGGTGCTTCTAAAGGAGGTGAGAACAATGTTGTGCTAGATTTACAAAAAGCAAAATTGTAATCAGAGTACCATGATAAAGGCATGCAGCCCATCCTGTAATGTTCTTGCTGTAATTTTTTACTTTCCTTAACACAAACAGTGCACCATCACCACCCTCTTGCCCTGCCCCATTCCAATCTTTGTTGCTGTTCGGGTTTTCCTACCTCTTACCTCAGTCTCCATTTATAAATCTCATAAAAGAAAAGCCGTTTGATTAGTGACTTACTGAAGTTGGCCAGCCTAGTATGTTTGATCAGGGAGTGGTTGCAAGATGCACACATGGTGGAGGATAAAGATAGGATGAGAGGAGGAGGAGTAGGAGGGAGGCTGAAGGGAGATGAAGGGATTATATTTCTTGGGTGAAGTTCTACTTAGGTCGCCAGGGATAAAAACAGGTGATTATAAGAAACGGTTTGATTTGGAGCCACACGTCTGTCTTGGGGACACGAATGCGTCAATACCATTTTGGGGTTTATTTTAGAAGTTGCTTGCTGCATGGTGTGAAATGATATGGAAAAAAACATTTTAATCTCCATTCCCATTGCTGCCATAGGCCTTTTGCCTCATACTGCATGTATATAACATCAAGTCAGTAAATCCCAAGTTTCACATCTGTCTAATGATGAGGTCTGGTTCAGCTGTTTGTTTGATATGTGATCAGATTCCTCAGGCCACATCCTGAGGGTTTGGCAGTGCCTAAAATTACTCCTGTAGAGTTTACAGCCAGGATTTAGCACATGGAGTTAAGCTATCTACACAAATCATTCCCTTTTTCATTTGCAGAAACAGTCCTACAGACATGATTTACAAGTACAGTGCTGCTTACATGAAATCCAAGGGCAAGTCAAGGCTACAAATCACACCGACTTTGCCTCTCTGTTTACGATGTCCTGTTGGTGTCATAGAAAGGGACATATTCTAAATCTCAAGTTACAAATTACAGCATTTTTTTTTTCCTGTTGTAATGAGGTATTTAGTTTCATCTGTGTCATAGTAAGTGGAAACTAGGACAGTGTGTCACATCCCCCAGAGAAAAGGATAGACAGGAAAATCCTTTCACTCGGCTGTAAGCGTGATCCAGCACCGACTAAGCGCCGGCTCGCCCCTTGACCACGGTCTCAGTTTTGTTACTCGCAAACACCGTTCTCTCAGTAAAAGCTATGCAGGAGCAGTCACTCACTGTACGCTGTCTCGGCACACAGAGGGTGACTAATTTTAAGGTGTGATTAGCTTGAAGGTGTGCCACATGAATACAAACATGAAAGCGACTGCTTAGAAAACTAATTCATATTTATGATTCATTCTTATTCTTATTCTTTTTCATTTATCAGAGGCAGACATTTTACTATTAATGCATATGATTATAAAGAAGAAAGACGCCTGTAATTAGCTTCAGCTGTGTGGGTGTTTGTTATTTAGGCAGCAAACACAATTTTATTTAGCTGGGGTGGCGGCACAAGCAATATTTAGAACAATACTTAATTATTTCAGAATAAAATGGAAGCCGTGTGCTTGATTGCTGATTTTTTTTTTTTGCCATTGACTTTTCAGTCCAAATCCTGACCTGCATTTCAATAACACCACAACAGACCAAACTGTTGTGATTCCCAGTCCGAGGGTGTAAGTTCCCAGGGGGGTAGGCTAGATGGAACTAGTAGTTAACTAACAGCCAAAGGCAACAGATAAATGAATTATACAGATAAATAACAGTGAAATGCTTGATAAATAAAAATCCTTGACATATTGAAGAAACATTTGTAACTTTTCTCACAACATAATGCATGGCTTTTAAACAGATTAGTAGATATAGAGGTAGAAATGAGGCGATAGAGGGCCTCCTGGTTTATCCATAACCCTTAAACAGGCTCATAATCTTTTTGCTGTGTTATTTGAAACAACCTATGCAAGGTTAAATACAAGTGTGAAAGCTCGATTTTTCCTTGCCGTCCAATTTAAAGGTGCAAATACTATAAACACTTATTTGGCAGCTAGACGATGCCTACCTTTAGATTTTATCTACGGCTCATTAATGTAGCTTGCACAGCCTAGAAATTGGTAGTTTTTTAATGGGTCAGCTCTTGCATAAACAGTTGCTTAACTATAAGTTTTAAATGTGTAATCTGAAGGTATATGCTAAATTGTAGCTCAGGTGTAATGTGAAAGAAGTTCAAGACCGTGAATATTATAAATCATTCATTTATGGAATTGTTTAAAAAAGAACAATAGACATTTCACTGTGGGGGAAAAAAAGGATGGATGAATACAGCAGTCTACGTGAGAGCTGGGTGACCGCCAGGAAAGATGTTAGACACAGTGCTGCTTAGGAGGTTAACACCTGTGACACCTGCAGTGTCCACCTGCAGTACTGCATAGTCTGTGGCTAAGTTGGAAAAACAGAGCTGTGTAGCTGCAGCTCTCACTTCTCCAGACTCAAGATACACTGCTGCTGGTGCGAGAAGAGAGAAGCAACAGGGAACGATTCACAGTGGGGTACATTAGCTGAACAAATTCAGGTAAATTGTGTTTATTCACAACACTTGCCTGGTTTACTTTTATCTTTAAGGCTTATTTAAAATAAGAATTTCATTTTGCAGTGTAAAATGCTGTGTTTATTTTTACTGTGCATATGACAATAACATTTCTTCAAGGAAGAATAATCCCCCTACCCCCCCATCTCCCTCCCTCATCATTTCGTGTAAGGTTTTGGGAAGCTAGTTTAACCCTTTACCGCACTGTTTCTGAATGTTGTTGCTCTTCTGTCTGGTGCTGTTCGTCTGGCAAGCCTGTCATTGCTTTTTTGGCCATGGATTGTCACAAATCACCACCATGCCACATCTCCCACAGCATGCTGGGTCCAGGACAGAAAATCAATGGACTCTCATGGGCAACTCCATCAGTGCACTGATGGTGAAGAGAAGAGGGTGGGGGTCAGGTCTGCAGAATGAGGAGAGGGAGAGATTGAAGCAGGTTTTAGGGGCATGTGAGGCCCGATTTAAGAGCATGTTTAGCCAAGAAAAACCACGACAAAAAAGAGTAATACTGGAAGAGACGAACGCCTTTTTATCTTTTGAAATCGAAAGGGTTTTGTCACCAAAACCAAGCAGATACTGAGCACAAACGTATGACAGAGCCATGCTTTCCCAAAGATGTGAAATATTCTGTAGATATATGCAAAGTAGGGTTCATCCAAAAACCATACGTCACATAAGCTGACAAAGGCAAACAGCTGTTTTCATCTTTGGTTAACCCAGCTGTTCTCCAACGTTTCTCCAACACTATCCATTATCACAAAGTTGTTCACTCTTTGTTTTTCCAAGTTTATCTATGGCACATCTGCGTACCTATAAGCTCCTGTGGATTGTAGAGTATCAGTAAGTAGAGTCAGATCAAATATTTTCAGTTTGGAAGACTTCAACTTTCCATATCTGACATATGTGAAATATGAAAATGTTGGAATAACATCCAGGGGTGCAGGAAACAAGAAGATGACAATGTCTGAAAGTTAAAATAACAGGACGGAGAAATTGAAGGAGAGTGGGGGTGGGGTGGGAGATTGAGTTAGCGCACCACAATGAAAAGGATTTAAAGCAGGAGGGAACATGGACAAGCCTGATAAGCAAGTGACTGAGAAAGACGTAAGTGTTTTGGATTGTGTCGAACAAATTCTTTTAAATAAGAGCAGTGGCTCATGAAAGTGATATCATATGGAAATGTCTCCAACACACCATTTAACATTCACTGCTGGAACTGACTGTAGATATGATTGCCTCAGGTTGCAGGCAATGCATGCAAATGTTATGTAAAATATGAAGTGTTGGCTTCCCTTTTCTGAATTATTTCATTCAAATTTTCTCATTAAGGTTTAAGATTTCACACCTCAATCAGATTTTACTGACACAGTTTGCGAAATGAAGCTTACTTTCACAGCTACTATATCCCTGGTAGAGATTTTTTCCAATCTGTGAAATAAAGGCTAACAGGTTATCGTCATTTTATGTTTCTGTTTCAGTCGTGGACACCAAGGTGATCCTGGAGGGTTTGCAGAGGTTTGGCCCCACACCAATATATCTACCTGTCAGCTACCGGATCCTCAATGCGGAGTCAGCGTTCTTTTTACAGGAGGCAAACCAGGACTTAATGAGGAACTCCAGCCTCCAGGCTCGCACAGAGTCCTTTTTCATCCACCAGGCCCGGCAGATGCCCTATGTCAATGCTAGCTATGGACCACTGTCTGTCCAGCAGCCTGTCCCCTTGGAGCTGCTACAGACTTCGCCCGGGCCCTTTAGCACACCCTCTTTCACTTCATCCTCAACAACATCAGCGTTGGCATCGCCTCTCTTTACATTCAACTGGAAGGTGCACACTTACATTATCAGCGAGAGGATTCACCCCAGCTGGCCGAAAGTTCAAGTGCTGTTCTATATTGCAGGCAGGGACTGGGATGATTACAGCACCATCCACAAGCTACCCTGTATCAGGATGTTTGCCTTTCATGAGACTCAAGAGGTGCGTGGAACATGCAAGCTAAAAGGCGAGCTGGGGATATGTGTTGCCGAGCTGGAGCCCCTGGCCAGCTGGTTCAGCCCACCTACTGTCAGGCCTGGTAGGCAGAAGGTCTCCGAGGAAGCCCAAGGCACTCCTGTGGAGCTCTACTATATGGTTCAAACCACAGATAACGGAGACTGCACTTCAGAGGATTCAAGAAAGGGCAGCTCTGTCCTCACAGACCAGCCGAGGCCGTTAGGGTACTTTGCAGGGCATACCCCTATGCAGCGCATTGGAAGTGTCAGACTGTTTCAGCCACTGTCGGAGCTGAAGCTAGACAATAACTTTGTGGTGATGGCACCCTCCAAACCCATTCGGCAGCGAGAAACAGTCTCGACTTTTCTGGCTCTATCTGCTCTTTCTTCAGTACAAATTTTCACCCTCAGGTGAGTCAACCTCCTCCAGGGAGAACACAGTTTACTTTGCAGCTGTACTAATGTTTTCTCATTCTCCATTCTCCACTTCAAACAGAAATTGTTTGAAATGCACACAGTTGAAAAGAAGGGTTTCATTTGAATTTTAAAAAAAGAACAAATGATATATAAAACCCTTTGAGAACACTAAACATCCAACCCTTCGATAATATGCAACATTTACAATTTATCCATGTTTGAAATTGTGCTTAAGCTTATAAAACTTTTCTTAAGAAGTTCTTGGTCATTGTCACACTGTAAAAAGCATCAAACAGAGTAGAACTAATCTTGCAAAATAACAAAATATTATTGTTTCTAAAACAGTGTACTGTCTGAGTAGTTATATTACGCAGATAAATGTGCGCTCTTGATTATGAAATCATATTCTACAGGGACCTGCGCTTTACGCTTGATGACAAGTTTTGAGACCTCAGTATATATCAGTAAAAAAAAATGTAAAAAGTTAAACATAAATCAATAAATAAAAATAATAACTATTTTATGTAACACTTTTTGAAACAGAGTTACAAAGCACTTCACAGTTTGAATAAAAGCTACATATTGAAGATAGTGTACGCGTTCAAACATACAGACACATAATCAACCATATGGTCAGTCATTCATTCCAACACATACAAATAGTTACAAACTATGGCTGAAAGTAAAGGGGAAAAGATTAAGGGAAAGCTAACCTGTAAAAATGAGTTTTCATCAGAACAAATAACAGAGTCAGCTGACCTGATTGACTAAGGAAAGCTGTTCCACAGTGTAGGCGCAACAACTTCAAAAGTGCGATCCTCTCTGGTCTTAAAATCAGAGCGAGGGACAGTTAGGGGACCCTGGTTAGAGGATCAGAGATGCCGGGTGCTATGATAAGGTCTCAGAAGCGCTGCTATATAAGCAGGGCCCTGTCTATATAGAGCTGTATGTGCTAGTAACAGAATTTCAAAGTGGATTTGTAATTTCACTGGAAGCCAGTGAAGGGATGCAAGAACAGGTGTAATATGTGACCGCTGGCTAGTTTTTGTCAGCAGTCTTGCTGCTGCGTTCTGCACTAATTGGAAACTGGCTATGGAGGACTGAATGATGCACGTGCTGGGAATGACAATAATCAAGGTGGGAGAAAATTAAAGCGTGAACTAAAAATACCAGATGATTGAATGACAGCAAAGGTTTGATTTTTGCAATATTTCTTAGGTGAAGGAAACAAGATTGGATGAGCTTTGAGATGCGAGTTTCAAGATTGTGGGGGCTGATATACTGACTGACCCCCTTAGAAAAACTGTCTGGAATCTCAGTTTTACCAGAATTGAGATGAAGGAAGGCAAATGTGTTTTGACGACCATTTAAATAGGGATGAATAGGCAGAGACCACCCTAACTTCTTATGCAAACCCAGTGATTGTGTTCCATAAGCAGACCTGAAAAATGTCAGAAACTCATTGGTTCAGAAAAAGATTCAAGGGTTACTCCAAGTAGGAGTCAAAATCTGCATTTACCAACTGGGATTTAAAGACAATGCTGTCAGTACAGTACTGTCCAGCAGCAGTTTGGTGTTTTGGCTTGGACCCGAGTCATTTGTCTACTAAGCAGAAAATGATTATAGAAAGAGATAAAGCTAGTATCACAAACAAATAAAACTAAACAAGGCAGTGCCCTTATGTAATTTGATTCTGAACACAATATAAACCACACCCACAGGTCCTTAGATTGCACTGCTTCAGTGCAAATGCTACTTACTCAACAACAACTTGAAATCTCTGAAAAACACATTTATGTTAAAGTTTTCTATGTGTGTGTCTATGTGCGTGTGTGTGCGTGTGTGTGCGCGTGTGTGTGCGTGTGTGGGTGTTCAATCTTATTTCGATCATGTAAACAATATACAGGAGTTCATGTAGCAAAGAATTTACTTTACAAAATAAAGTAAATTACATTTCACCTGTTCTGATTTACTTACATGTCTAAAAGGAGTGGGAAGAAATGCACACTTATTTAATCCCACTCCTTTGCCATTATCAGTTAATATTTATTTAGCTTCCTTACTGATATAATCTGCAGTAATAACAATGAACATATTTCTAATATAATATATACACCACATAAAGTACAAATTATTATCATATCAATATGTTTTTGTAACTGCATAACTTTGCCTCCTCACAACAAAGCCAGTACCTCCAGTTCTGAAAAGTTAACTGTACAATCCAAAAAACAACTTTCTAAACAGAGACATTCACTGAAATTCATCATTTTCCATTTTTTTCTATCTCATGACGATCGTATCTTTATGACTCTTTTTGAACTGCTTTATGTTTGGACATTGCTCTGCACTCAAACTGTTCCACAGTTTGACTCCACGCACAGAAACACAAAAACCTTTCCTGGCAGTACGCACATTCACAGCTTCGAAGTGACAAAAAACCCTTAAATTATAACTTTCTTCTCTCAAAAAAAGCATCCTTTGAATATCACCTGGATTATTATTCGTTTTTCGCTCTGAACAGATTTTGTGCTTGATTTATTTTATTGATGCTCCAGAAAACTGAAAGAGCAAAGCATTTTACACTTACCTTCCAGCGAAGGAGACACTGTTTTCTTCTGACTGAACAGAACTCCTGAAAAACTATAAAACTATATTATTTTTTACAAAAACTGTGATGGATGTGTTTTATACAAACAGCTTGTTTGTCTTGTGTGCCTACAAACTTAAATTGAAGGATATTAGATTTCCCACAGAGCTTACGGCTCAAACTGCATGTATAGGAGTTTGTTTGCTGTGAAGTGGATAACACCTTAATTACACATTTGTGCTACTTATGAAGACTGTTTCATGTGTTCGCCCTCAAAATTATCATGATTCAAAAAAATTAATGAAAAAGTCTGAGTTGAATCTGCACAGTAGCAGCAAAATTGTACTTGATTCATTGAGCTTTGTCTCATACAAATGACTTTTCAAAGAGACTGTAATTGCTGCATGTTGCGTGATGCAAATTAAGGTGTAAGGAATATGCATTTCCATCAAGCTACTTTTATTCGAGATCTAAATCATGGCAGATGAAACGGTTAGTGGCCTCAAAGTGGAGCTGTGACAGAGAGCCTTGGCAATTTGTCAACCCTGGGTGAGCAGGAAATCTGCCAAAAAGCCTCATTGCTTTTTCTCTCACTCCAGTGATGATGAACTCCCATGAAGTATTAGCGCTCACAGTGTGTGTTTATCACATTTGTCAGCATGTGTGTAAATGGGAACTTTAAAGGCGGTATTTTTTCCTTTAGTGCCTCTTTTGCACCAGTGTTGCACCCCAACCGTTAAGAAGTTCATCTTTTTTATGTTTTTCCATAGGGATAGCAAAGACTTAAAATTCAGCCAAAATACCTAATTAGCAACCAAAAGATTAAGCCTCAAAGTGTTTAAAAAAATCACAGGCTACTTTAGAGTACTTGACTACCAGCATGTCAAGCTGAACATCCGTATGCTGATGAATAATCTCGCATTTGCTTTGTTGTGCGTTGCTTTTATCTTACAGGACAAAACCTGTGGCGCTATTCAGTGTGGTGTTCTCCCAGCTGCTGGATTTTCTGATAATACAAAACTTTCTTTAAATACCCTTTAAGGATTTGAAATGCCCATGGTGAAGGTGTGAATTCAAGTTCGGCGGCACCAGCGGGGGGTTGCTGGAGTTTGTATTGATCCTTATTTAAGATATTTTAAATTGCTATGTTGAACAAAGAGGTGTTTCTTCCCTCTCGCTCGATGCACTTGTATACTACCAGCAATGTTTGCCTATGCAGGCCGTGGGTGTTTATGAGAAGCGTACTTTACAAGTAGCTTTGGTGTGTTTCCCCCAGCCACTGATACATCATTAACTATTTATAGGGTTATTCCTTTCCTCTCCGCATTATCGCTTTCTCTCCATTTTAACCCCCTCCTCCTTTTCCTCCACCAGTTAACTTTTGACAAAAGAGTTGTGGGACTCTCCCAAGATAGCATTTATTTCTAAATGTACTGCTGTCAGCTGGAATCAGTTTTTATTTGCCTCCACATCAGTGACAGCTATGACAGGAGGCATTGTGTTTTCATGCTGTCCATCCCATTGTTGTGAAGGTGATTTTTGAAGGTATTTTTTTCAAAATTTGGTCCCAGCAAAGTCACAGTGACTTCAAATCCCCTCAAAAATGTATATTTTCTTTTTTATTGAGAGCACTGTAAACAATCAGCAGGCTTACATTTGATAAACAGGGGTTACTATTCTATCTTTTGGTTTATGAAGGGTCTTCACAATTGTCAGTAGGGTTGTCAAAAATGTAATAGTTGCTAATCAGTATCAAAATTGCTATTTGATTAGGCAATAAGCCCCTCCCCTCACTAGCAGCTAAGCACATGAACAGTAGTTGATAATCACAATGCTGAACAACACTTAATGAGGAATTTTATGGTTTTAGAGGGCTAAAGATCCCTTTTTAACAACAATAAAATATTAAACAGTTATAAATGTTAATCTGGCCAGAGCACATCTGATGCTGATCTGATGCCACATTATCACTAAGGTAGTGGCTATGGTTAATAACAGGATCATGCTAATGTTGGAGCTAGGCAGCAAAGTTATCAGTCCTTCCTGTAACTTTAATAGACAGTGTTAATTTGTCAGGATAACACAATTATTTGTGTCTAAAGGGTGGTGTGTTTCTCCTAAAGTCTCAGATTGAAGCTGAGAAAAGTATACAAAGAATCAACTGATTTCCAGTGTTCTCAGCCAATTAGCCTCACGCATGTTATGTGATGGTCCCTGTCATGTATGCGCAACAGCTCCAGGGTAATAGTTGTGAGCAGCTACAACATATTATTAGCGTGGAGGCTCTTTACCGTGAGTAAAGCAAATCTTTACTTTAAATCAAAATACAAGAGAAAGTTATGAAGTTTTATTCAAAAAACAAAACAACACAAGCTGTTGGCTATAAATTGCTAAAGCTACCCAGTCATATGCAGAGTGTTAAAGCCAATGTGTGAAAGCCAAGTAGGATCACAAATTAACCACCTCCTATTACTAGTTTTAATTTACTTTATATAAATAAATAAATTTAAATATGTAACTGTACATACACTGTATAACACTCTATAAAATTTCAACGGAATTTCTGATATTACTGTGGCCCACCTGCAGTACCTTTGCAACCCACCAGGGGGCCCTGTCCCAGATATTGGGATTTACTGCTCTAGAGTAAGTGTATGAGTATTGCGACAATTAATCTCCATAAAAGTGCGTAAAGCTTGGCATGTTGCTAACAGTCTAGTGTATTCTTACAGGCTGGTTTATTTCTCAAATGAAGTTTTTGTAATATCGAGATCGGTTATTCTTAAAGAACACTAATTTTCACTCCTTTAAAACTCTTATTTTGATTTTAATGCTTCGCATAAATCATAGAATCCCTTTTGGCGTCCTTGAGATATTTTTTTGCGTCTCAGTGTTACAGCTCTTAGAAAAAGTTTTTATCCTCTAAAGTAGCACAGTGATTGTAATTTGAACACATATATTGATGCCTGGCCTGTTACTTTAGCTCCACAACTAAATTGGCACACTTACCAAAGGCTATATTATGTGTGCATTTAACTCCCTCTGCTTTATTATATAATTGGCTATGTTTGATCTAATCTAAACTAATCTAATGTCATTATTTTGAATGTAATTATAGGCTTTTAATCCAAGCAGCTAAAAAAAAAAGAAAGGAAAAAACAACACCGGCATGAATTTTCACATCTACACTCCTATTTGCAGACAAATACGTGCACACATGTATAGTGACACCCACACACATACATATGTGGACCTTCTCTCTGCCAGCTGTAAAGTCATGGTGTGTTTGTCATGCTGAATGTTCCCGGTGGAATCAGTAATTCACTGCTCCCTGCCTCATTAGCCATGGAGAGAGTGGTGTAACAGGTTGGTAAAGGGTTCTCCAGCTACTCCTTATTCAACATGCAAATGAAAACACTATTTCCTCCTGAACAAATTAACAGGCTTTTCAAAAGATAAATTGCCCCAGCTGTATTGTAATTTTGACTAAACAATTCAACATATTTCCACAGATCCCCTCGGGGGCGGTGTTGCTGATGAATGCAAATGAATTTCTAATATCTGAGAGTGTGAAGGTATAAGTACGAGATTCTTCAAACTGCTGTGCCAGCCAAACAGCCAACATGAGCGGTTTTGTTTTTCGAAGACTTAGGAGGTGAGAGAGGGCAGGTTCATCGCTGCCCTGTGAATGAAGCAGCTGATTTAGCTAAGGCCAGTTTGTTGTTGCTCAGACGTTACGCAGAAATGATTCAGTGCTGTGTGTCAGCTGATTCTGATCTTTAATACAGTTCAGGTTTACAGGTCTTGTGCTTTGGCTGTTTGTTTTTGGCAATTGTTTGCTGAAATATCAGCAGGAGAAAAGGCAGGAATAAAGATGTCCTCCTCAGTGTATTCAGCTTATCTTGACTGCTTTCCACCGTGATTCAGTTCCTGGTAAAGGTCACCCAAGATAGGTATGTCTCGTTTCCATTTTCATTTCTATACTTATCTGTACTCTTTCTTGTATTTTATCTGCTGCTCTGTCTTGGTTTCCCTCTCTTCTTTGTATTGTTTAACCTTTCTCTCCTGGTACACATTCTCTTCTTTTCTTGCTTTCCCCGAATTTGACATGTTTCTCTTCTTTGAGCTGCTCTGTGCTGAAACACTGGGAGAAAACCCCAGAATTCTGTCTGAGACAGACACGACTTGAAATTTCAGAAATTTGAATAAAAAACTAAATGTATTTAAAGTTGTCTGGTCTTCTTTACCTAGCTCCTTTCTGACATTTAGCTCCGTTGGCCTGCACAAAGTTATTTACTTTGACAGCACCTCATCTACTCATTAATAAGTTATACAGCATTAGAAATCCAGCGAGATTCACTATGGAGATCTTACTCTGTATAGGGTGCTGCAATACAAAGCTATCGCCATTATCAAATAGCAATCTATTGAAGTCATTATATTTCTAACATAATGACTTTCTGTCATTGGTCTTTTCTTGAATTTATGTCTTCTTTGTTTTTGCCTACTTCTTTACCCCCACCCTCGTTTCTTTTGAAAGGTAGTATGTTTCCAAGGAATGGATTTCTGTGAGAGCCATACTGATCTGCTGTAACATTGAGCGCGACACATGCTTGAAAATGGCCTCATAACCCTTCTCAGATTGATGAGCAGCAACGACTGTTTCTCTGCAGTCATTGCTGTTGTCTTTCCTCCTTGGAGTTGTGTAAAGGTTTGCTGCAGATCAACAAACTAAAACTCCTGCCTTTATAACCGTTGCTGATAATGAGTTAATAAAGTGCAATTAAGTAGAAGCGTTTGGCTAATATTTATACTCCACATTTCTGGAGAAGTTGTCAAGGCCCGACCAATATATGATTTCTTTTGTGTGTGTTTTTAAGACCGACACTAATATTGATATTTGATGATTTAAGGATCTAATATAACAGTCAATATATTTTCCTTTTCAGACACACAAAACCTAAGCAGATTATCTCAACATTTACTATGTGTAGGGGAGACCGGGGATAGTTGTAACGTGGGTCAGTTGTAACACTTCCAATTTCTCCAATCAGGGCTAAGTTTCAAATGATGTGATTCATCCTGTGCATGCCCAATTCAGTTCTGCTGTCACATGTGAAAAATCAGCACATTTTGTCAAACACAGACAATTTAACACGAACAAAAGTAATTTGTATGCCAAAAAGTAAGTTTTTCTACTTTATTTCAGTTTCTAATAGCATTATCTGCTTTGCAGTTAAACTCATCAAACTTAAATTATGTTATTTGTATGTCTATGGGGATATATTCTGTGTAGGTCTTTAGTGCTAATGTTTTAGCCGTTGGCTGTAATGTTAGCTAGTTCATGGCTATAGGAGTCTGGGTCAGTTGTAACAGCAACATTCTGGGTTAGTTGTAACAATAATGCAGATGTTACAACTTACCACACTATTACTTTAACTTATATTAAACAAGTTGGGGCAACGACATCAGCAGAGAGAGGTTCACTGGTCGCCTTTGTATATGAGGTTAATGCCATTGGCAACACAATTCCTCCACTGTTTGTGTTCCCACACATACATTATGCAGACCACTGTGTCAGAGATGGACCAGTAGGAAGTATTGGTAGTGGAAATAAATCAGGATGGGTGCAAGAAACAGATTTCCTCATCTTTCTGAAGCACTTTGCAAACCACACCAAGGTAAGCCATGATAAAAAGTAATGGAATTGCGATGCTGGTGCACAGCTACATTTTTTAGCTTCATTGTTATGTTCAAAAGTTGGTGCAAGAGTTGTAGGTTATAATGCCCACTGAGCCAATGAGGCCAAACTCAAGGAAGACCAACCAAAATTAATCAAATATTTAGTTCCAGAAAATTCCATAATTTGTCTTTTTTTGGGGGGTTGGAATATGTTCAAAAGCTGGATTTCTGCATTCTGTCACACACACACAGCTACATAAATGGCTCTAAGTGCATTCATGTGTTGAATAAAAAAGATTACATGTTAATGTTTTGTCAGTACCCTTATTTCATTGTGTTACATTTCACCCCAGGATATGTTTCAACTAACCCAGACTATGGGGTTAATTGTAACATTTCACTCTTTATGTTTGAGACCATACCATGCAATGGGTAATTGTGCTGCAGAGAAAATAGCTGCACTATTTAATAGCAGAGACATGTAAATACTTTGCATTACAGTTTGAATCCACTACCTTAAAAGAGCTCCAATTTACAGACAGAAATGTCAAAAATGTTACAACTATCCCCGGTCTCCCCTATTTATTAATGTCCTCATTTTTAATGCTCTACTTGATCTGCCGGGCAACTTATACAAGGTCAGTGCTCATAAAATAGTTGAAGGGTGTTTCTCTTGTCTTTTATTTACTTTGATTTCAATTTAACAGCTGCTATAAATGCAGATACCAGCAAATAAATAACATTGGCAAATAATAATGGCCTGATGATAAACTCATAAGTTGTGCATTAGACAATCTTCACACCTAGGCTTTTGTCCTTACTACAGTTATAATTGAAT
The DNA here is from genome assembly GCF_013358895.1 of Oreochromis aureus. NCBI lineage: Eukaryota > Metazoa > Chordata > Actinopteri > Cichliformes > Cichlidae > Oreochromis > Oreochromis aureus. The sequence goes on along the minus strand of NC_052948.1, from coordinate 41,106,434 downwards.
GGTATTTAAAAGTTAAAAAACAACATATAAACTAATATTAGGGTGGGTCATGAAGTAAACAATAGAAAGATAATATACTTACACTGCAGTAAAATTGATATTTTTTCATTATACATTTTTAAAATGTCAGCTTCATATTTTGTGGAAATATTTGATTTTGGTTTAAGATGAACAGTTTTTCATGTCTCTGCAAGGCCTCCATCAGAAAGTATGTCTTAAAAAAGAGAAGTAAAAGAAAAACAAAACAATAATTGGTAGAGTGTCTCACATTCAACTGTTACTAAAAACTTTTTTTCCCTAATTGATTCACACTATCCACAAATAAAATATTAAAAATCCCTTGTAGTGAGAATGAGAGTTAGCTTCACATTGTTCACCAAGTTTCAGTATTACTTTTTGGAGTTCAAAAGTGAAATACAGTATGTGAGCACAGAGCGAAGGAGGCAACCCAATGTACAGGGAATGCAAATATGATGCATCGATCTTGTGTGTTAATTGGCGCTAATTACTGGAGTACGTGAGATCATAAAATAAAACAGAAAAATACTTAATAGAAGATAAAGTCACCTTAGATGACTTCAGCAACTTTCTGTTAAATGTTGGATAAACTTTTGCAAAATGGGGGAAAACAGTAGACTTTGAAATACATATGGGAATCCTGACTCAGTCTGCTTTATTAAAAAAACTTTAGAACTGAAAATTTAGAAGATGCTTAAACATATGTGATGTATTGCTATTCACCCCAAAATAATATAGAGCTGAATATATCTCTGAACAATATTGCCAGCATCTTTCTCCAGCCATGATGCTAGTTTTTTTGTCATCAGTCAACTGAAGCATGGTTGACAGATAACATTTGAATGCTATAGAATTATTTAGACTGTATTCATTAACAGTGAGTAATAATGTATTAATCCAGAAACAGCTCATGCGATTAAAACCCAAATATTCAGAATTCCCAGGGGGACCACAAATACACTTTTCTTGATTTAGCTGTCATTGTTGCAGTTATGTTCTGTGTGTGCTGTGCAATACAGAACGAGCCTTGGCAACTAAAATCTCAGTCAAATCAAATCTGGATGGCGTCTGGATGAATTTTCTTACACTGTGTTTAATCCAACGGGAACGTAGCTCAACACATTTGATTATAAATATGTTGTAACAAAAAAATGTCCCTGCAAAGAAGCAGCCGAGGTTGTCATAAAGGATTACTCTTTTCTTTAGTTTCTTTTTTTTATCTGCTGCTGCAATGCCTTTACTTATCCTGCAGTTGCTAACATCTTCAGGCAATATTTTTTGCTACAACTTCTACAACTCCAGTTTTTGCAATCTGAGTTGAAGATGATATATATAGGACTAGAGGGGATGACAAACAGTGTGAGATTAGGTAGTGAGGCAGTACAGGCAGAATAAGCTCTGCCAGCTAACTGTGAGGGGATGTGTCTCTCTTTTTCTGTCTCTCTCAGACAATCATAAGCTTGGCCTTTTAATCACTTGTTTATCCTTGATGTTTTTTTGCAGGAATTTACGTTGGAAGTTTGATTCCACATACTTGACAGCTGTAACACAAACTCAAAATCAGAGAAATTTTAATGTGGACTTGTGGGAAAAGAATAAAGACAGAGATTATGAGTTGGCTGTCATAACTGCAGTCTTTTTTTAGAGGCTGATGGCTAACAACTAAAAACATAGAAAATGCACTTATCCTAGCTATATGCAAAATATCTTCATGCACTGTGGGGTGAGAGATGATTCTCAAAGACTGAAATTTTGTCAAAGAATATACTGGGAATGAGAGAAACTAGACAGCAAAGTCATTGGTAAGCAACCAAGAGGATTTTTGTCACTAGTAAAAGGAAAAAATTAAAATTAAATAGGTCTGAGTATGACTTATTTGCCATGGCTTTTTGCTTTCTTTACAAAATTTCAAATTCGAATCATTAAGGCTCTCTCTCTTCTGTGGAAACCAGAAAGATGAGCTTTCATTTGAAATGCAAGCCCTCGCCAAGGTGACACAACTTAAACTTCAGTCGATGCCTTGCTTTGGCTGAAAAAAGAGGAAATCAAAAAAGCTATGTCCAAATTAGCGAGAATCAGTTTGTACATGTAAGGACAGAGCTCACCAGGAGAAACTGCAGCAGCTGACCTGGTGTTATCGTTGGCAGCCTTCCACATTAGGACTTTTTCCTGCTGCATGTTCTGTTGCTTTTTTTCTATTTTACAGCATTGCCTTTCACCTGCCTATAACAAAAAAAAACAAACATCTGTTTTCTTCTCTTCTTTAATAAGTCATAAAATGACACAAGCATTCACATGGAAGAGTGAGTTCTTTTTAAAGAAAGGTTTGTAATAGTTCATTCAGTTGTCCATGAACACTACTTTGCCTGTGTGTTGAGCTTTGGGTCATGCACGTTATGTTGAAAGGTGGATCCAAATGGATTTCAGACTGAAGTAAAAAGCTTTTTTTTAATATAGTTTATATACAGTCCAGAAAGGGCAACACAAAAGGTAACACGAGTAAAAAATTGCAGAAAAATAACAAACATGGAAACTAGGAATATATAAAACTCACACAACAGACAATATGAAACATACAAAGTACAATGTGCAAAACTCTCGGGACACCCCACATTCCTTTATGTTTTACTTTCAAGGAACCCGACTTTCTTGTAATTTTAAAGTGGTTTAAAGCAACAATTCTTTAACTGTTCAAGTGGTTTCAAGCAATAGTTCTCCAATAGTTGAATAATAGTTCGCTTGCTATCTGAAGGTCTTTTAAAGCTTTTTGCTTTTTTTAAAGCCACATAATTCAAAGAATAAACTATTGTTCTGTCTACACAAAACAGACAACTCAGCAAAGAACTGATTCTAAATTATGTTTTTAGCCACAGTTACTGGAAGTCTGTCTCAAAAACACGTAATTTGTCCTTTAGCTGAATCTATGAAAAATCCCGAAGACGTTTTACAGGCATAACATAGTATTTTTGCACCAACAAGGTGATTCCCAAAGAGCCATTAGCTGAAAATCAGTAACAACATATATAATAGATTGATGATCCAAATCTTTGTTTAAAATCAGAGGGGATCACAAAAGATGTAAAATAGTGAGTGTCTACAGCCATCTATAAAACACAGTGGAGGAGAATGTCCTTCAAGCAGCCTTCCTGAAGAGTAATGAAAAGAAATGGTGAGAAAGTCTGCCCAAGAATGTTCAGGCTATACTAAACTAGAGATGGACCGATCCGATATTACGTATTGGTATCGGTCCGATACTGATGTAAATTACTGGATCGGATATCGGAGAGAAATAAAAAATGTAATCCAAGCACCTCACAAAACTTGCGACACGGCCTAACTCGGCTCATAACCGTAGCACGTCGGAGCAGTGTGCTCACGTGATAGAGCGGCTGTGTGTACTTGTAGCCTCGCTAGCAATCCAGCATTTCATCTCCGAGGAAGTTATCCCAGAGAGAAGTAAAGCAAGTGTGTAAGTTCATCTCTGAATGTTTGTAAAGCATACCCACGTTAAGCTTAACAACCGATATATGGAGCGACTGCCTCTCTCTCCCTCTCCCTCTCTTGTTGCTACTTCAATCATGAAACTGATCAATGATCAGCTGATCGGCTTTTCTGTGGCGAGTCCGTCTCTCTTCTTTGTTTTTGGCCCACTTTGCACCAGAAAGAGGAAACCAGCGGCTGAACAACAGCAGCACGTTTAAGCTTGATAAGCTGTTGTTAGAATTTATTTAATATTACTTTCTACACCAGGATCCTTTTCTACGTAGCTGACGGCTGGTAACTGTGCAGGGGCGGATCTAGCAAAGTTTAGCCAGGGGGGCCGATAGGGCATTAACAGGGAAAAGGGGGCACAAAGACATACTTTTCTTTCTTATTCTCATTTAAAATGTCTAGCTTTTAATAAATAATTATCTGAATCTTACACCCAAAGTTTTAATCTGATGTAAAATGTATAGAAGTCCATTACTGTATATAGTAACTGTTAAGTCTAATATACCCTAGTAAGCTATAGTACTTTTTCCTTTGAGAAGGTACCATCTGTGCAGTCTGCAATTCTGTTGAAGAAAGATGTTGAATCTATTTAATTATTCTTGAAAAATAATTTATTTCTGTGCATTTTTTTTTCACCCTGCATCAAATTAAAGTTGATTACGTCGATTAAGCATCGTGAGGTGGTGGGTGGGGGGTGGTTCCCTATTTTTTTTTTGCTGGGAGTTTGCAACCATATTAGTTAGGTTGCTTAATATTTCTGCTAAGTACTCTTTAAAATACCAGAATAGGGAGGATGGAGTAGGTTTAGGTTTATTAGATTGATCAGTGTTGCTGAACTATGAAATATTTTGGGTGCAGTGTATTTTTTACATACAGGTATAACAGAATAGCTTTAGTGTTGTTGTTTATTTAAACTTGAGTATGAACTTATACAAAATGCAGCAAGATATTAAAAGAACAGTTTTATTGATTAAAAAACACACTATATATATATTCATATCGGTATCTGCAGATATCCAAATTTATGATATCGGTATCGGACATAAAAAAGTGGTATCGTGCCATCTCTATACTAAACAATACAGGCGTTCACGAAGTACTTAATTTCAAGCTTGTTGTAATTGTGCAAACTCTTTTTTTCACATTAAATACTAAATTTCCATTTATGTTTGGAGCATTTTCAATAAGTTGCTAAACATGGTTCCCTTTTCCCAGCAAAATACAAAAATTAGGAGGAACAAGGCACAGTCGAGCATAATCGAGATGATCAAGGAAGTACAACCCAGATATAAGAGAAAAGTAGTTAACAGAAGAAAATGGGAAGCAAACTACTATAACTGAAAGAAACAGCCCCCACCCCCCACCCCACCCCCCCACCCCCCCGCCTCACCCAAAAAAACAAGAATAAACTAATTGAGGGGGTAATTCAGATGAAAAGACAAACTACAAAATACAAAAAGATCTAGTGCTCAAGATAACTGAAATTAAAACGAGGAATGAAAATTTCTGACTAAACATAATCAAAAGACAAGACATATTAGACAAAGGATGAACTCAAACAGAAAACATTTAATAATAAACAGCACAAGAAGCTGGCTGGGGTCTTTCTGTGTGGACTTTGCACTGTGCTTGTGCTGGTTCTCTCCAGGTACTCTGGCTTCCTCAATGCTCTATGCATGTCAAAAGACATACATGAAGCTATGATTAAGTGGTGAGTCTAAATTTACCATAGTTGAGAATGTGAGTGAGAGGGTGTCTATTGCTCTCTATTAGGCCTACAATAGACTGTCAGCCTGTCCAGGTGTACCTTGCCTTTTGTCCCATGACAGCTGGATGAAAAAACAAGAATCCAAAAACTCCAAAGCATCTGGTTCATTTCATGTCAAATCATTGTTGGTTTGTAGTCGACTGTCGCTGACTTCCATAAAAATTTCTGGTCCAAAGTTTGGACAGATGTAATGATTACTGTGAAGTTTTAGCTTCATATGTCAAATGCTTCCATTCAATGCAATGATGTTTGTTTTTTTAAACATTCACATTTAAACACATTCACATTGCAAAGGGCAACGAGTGGCAATTTCTGAAAGTTATATAGTTATAGAATTTCACAATAACGCACAATAACGTTTGCTGTTCATTTATTTTCATGCTATATTAAGCAAATATTTTACCACAAAAACAAAAAATATCAGTAGGTAATCTAATCAAAATAAAACCCTTAAGTTTTTACATATTTTTCCATTTTTGAGACCTAGTCTACCCAACACTGTAAGACGTAGTGCTCTGGAGGAGTCTAGAGGAGTGTGATTCAACTTCAGTTATTTTATATGGCCAAAGTGAAAATACTTGCATATAGGTATGGAAAACATAAAGCAACAGCAACAATGATCATTCAAAAAAAGCATCCTGCATATACTGTAACATTATATGTCCAAATTATCAACAAAAGAAAAAGTCAGGCATCCAAAAACAGATGGGTAAAATGGTCTTTGACATTAAATGTAATTTCTATTTGAATCATGAGTGTGTTATTTTGTTTGTTTGTTTGTTTATATATTATTCACTGCAGAACTAAAATGCTAATGGTTATTCATCAGTTTTGTTTAGCCTCCTGCAATTCAAACACAGATCTGTGCCAAGAGCTGGACTGACTGAAAAGGGGGATATGAGGTGCCAAATTCCATCAATTTCTAGCCTGACAACGGAGCAGACTTGGGCTAGATAGTCTGGTAGGCCTGGAATCACTTTCCCTAATAGATTTAGAGAAAATTACAGTTGTCTCAATGCTGCAAATGAAATTTGAAAGTGTCTGAAATGGCAAAGTATGTTAATCCCTAAAATACTGCAGTCTCCTGCGGAAACATCCCCACTAGCCAGTATTAAAAGTTAAATCACTGTTTTTTCATGGAGCAGTAGTAACAGAAGCTGCTGATAAACACACCGAAAAAAACACAACTGATTAATCTAAAAAATCTAGAAAAAAAACTTGATAAAAGCCTTTCCATTTATTTATTGAATCTGCATGTCGCTGTTATTCAGAACATGTATTTTGACTTGTACCTAATCTGATCACCTCTGTCTTTTCTTTGAACTATATTTTGTAGCTAGTTAGATTTAAAACTGTATATGCTGTTTGTACTTGCTGACCAACAGCACTGCCTTTGGCTGTGAAGGTTTGAGGCATCTTACTGTTTGTAGGGGTGCCAGTTATCATTCCTGCTTTCATACTTTTAAAATCATTTTCCTGGAGCTGGCTATGATAGTTGCATTACTGAATGGTAAAATTCACCTTCTGCTCCCCCAGAAGTATTGCTTTTATGTTTTTTGCTTTTACTCCCAGAACAGGTTGCCTTTCCCTCACAGACACAGGCAAAAAATACAGAGTTTGTGGCAGTGACAACAACAACAAAAACAAAAAAAGCAGTGACAATGACCTAGAGAAAGAGGGAGAAAAAAAAAAGAACTGACAAGCTGACAGAGTTTGGGCTTCTGGGGTGAATCATTAGACTGATATAACATTCAGCATGCAGCTTGGAGCAGTGCCTTTGGCTGGGCTTTAAGCTACGTAGTGTTGGTCAGTCTGGCTGTAGCTGGTTGGGAGGTCAGCCATTGATCTGAAGATATAAGCTGGTACTTTGGATCCAAGCCTTCATGATCCTGCAGGGCTACCACTGTGTGTGGATAAGCCTTGATCTGCTCAGGGGTTTCAATCTGTGTGTGTGCCAGTGTGGCTGCGCTCTGTTTGTGTGTGTATACTGATGCATGTGATCTGTACAATTCTTGTTTTGTCAGTCGCAGTCCTGCAGGAGAATATACAGTGAATATAGAGACAAGTGATAGGTAAGATAGAAGTAAGGTGGGCAGCACCCATGAATACAGTTATTGTAAAATTAATTATTATCTTACAAAGCATTACATTAAATAACTTCTGGGTGACCAGTGGCAGCATGAATCGCTATAGATAGAATTAAAAAACCTCATGAGTGGTCGCACTGATTGGCACGCTGCACTTTAATTTTACCCCAGGTGACAGCTTCTGTATCTGACAGTCAAAAGCTGAAATCTGAAATATTTCAACATGAATTTCTGTGCAGCAATTTGAACAACCTGAGTGTTGTTCACGTCTATTGTTTCTGAAAAGTGACATCAAGTTTTTCTGCTGCCCGGCCATTCAGCTGTGTGAGTTATGTGAGAAATGTGAGTTAGTGACGTTAAAAATGAGCAGCCTTGTCATCATTTTGCTCATTCCACCTTATACTTGAAAACCTGTCACATGAAACAGTTGCAGTGTAGATTTTCAAGTACTTGTTGAAATAGAAAGTGAGGCAGGTTTTATCTTATAAGGAACAAAAAAATTACAGATCCTGAGTAAGACGAAGGCACCTCGTGGAGTAAACAAAGAAATACAGATAGTTTTTCTATGCAGTTTTATCATTGGAACGTAACCAAATGCATCTTCTTCACTTAAAAAAGGCAGATTCTTGTTTCGACTGTATTCATTGTTTACTTCTGCATTTTCTGGCTCTGTCTGTCTGGTTTTTTACCTTGTTTTGCTGGCACATTGCCACAAAGAGCAAAGTTTATTGGCACATTATACACACCCCCAATCAGTTAACGCCACACTGAAAAGGAACGTGTATCTCACTGCATGCTGTTGCATGTGTATCCTTCCTGTACAAGTGTGTATGCAGACTCATAAAAGCATTGCTCTATAGCACTGCTACTTGTTACAAACACCACAGGGCTGTCAGCACTGCCATAACAATTGACTAATCTGACAGATTTGTGGTCTGTGTAACTGAATGTGAGGAAAATGACTGGGCAATGGCATGTGTGGAATATAAAAGAAATGCAATGTTGATATTAAAACTTTAAAAGTTTTCATTTTTTCAGAAAAACTAAAGCACTGATTTTTGTCTATTTACTACAAAAGGATAAATCAGTTGTCGTTATATTAGTCGGGACTCGGAAACACCAGGATTTTTTACCCCCCCAATCTCCACCCTGGTTTAGTTGCAGAGTAAAATTTAAAGTGGATTCTCATTAACAATGCATGGAATATGATGCAACAATCCCTTGTGCTAAAAGATTAAAGATCTCGAGTATTTCAAAGTTGGGTACTAATTTAACAACTTTAAGATTTCTTAGAATCACTCTGGTAAGGCACCCTTGTTTGCTCAAGATAAACTAATGTCAGTACGTCATTCTGCTAAATTTCTCATTATTGAATCAGAAACTTCCCTTTCAGGAGGTGGATCAAACTAATTTTGTTCATGAAATGTCACGGGGCTGATAGTATAATTAATCTTTATAAAAACAAATAGTAAGCCTGCAAACAAATTGAATTATTAATGCTTATTTTTTATTTACTTAAACTCTTAACAGATTAGAGATTGAATGCTAAACTGTCACAGTTTCCGTGCTGGTTGATTAAGGTAAAGCTGTAGAAGAATGCAAGAAAATATTCATCTGCTACAGCTATAAATGACTAAGTCTGGGGTAATAGTCTAAATCATTTTTAAAAAGGGTTTTGTTTTGTTTTGATTCCTGGTGTTACAAACTGTTATTCTCTATGTGCGTACAGGGTGCACAAGACAGCACCTCCTCAATTTTCAGTATAATCTAAGAGAAAAGGGTGCCTTCACTCTAGGGTGAAACGCCCTTTGTGTTTTGCAAAGCAGCCTTCACTGTCATCTGCGCCTGGCGCTTGTGATTCAAATGCTGCTGCGGAAACCCTGCAGCGAGAATTCACAATGCCGATGTATGTTTGCTTTCTGCTCTCCTGTCGTTTTGCCAATTATGTAAAGGCCTGTAAAGTCCTGGATGATCATTTCACTTGGTTCACTCGCTAGTCGGCTGTATTCGAGCCCATAGTAATGGTGACTGGAGGAGATCTGGCAGCGTCATTCCACTTCTCTCAGCACAGATGAGCTGTGTTATGGCCCAGAGGACTCACTCTGATTCTCTTTGTTTCATTTTTGTGACACGCAAGCCGACACAAACGCACCAAGCAGTATACTGACACAAATGTCAGATATCTTTCTCTGCTATTCCTATTCCTTTAGTAGCTGCTAAGTATATTTGTGAGCATCGTGAAATGTGCTCCAGTCCATTTACAAACCCTCTTCCATACAAGGTCACATTTCCATGTCCATACTGGCATGAGGATTCATGTTGCACATCCTAATAGCTCTGTGAGAAAAAAACCACTCAGTGGAACAGTTGTTGTCATTTTTTATTCATGTATCAACTACAATAGTTTTGTACATTTGGGGGTCACAACTGTGCAGGTTGGGCTCAGGTTGCTCCAGTCTGAGTTAGTCTGTCCTGACAGACATGCGATAAAAGCGCATTGCTTGTCATCTTTCTGATCTAGCTGTTGCCTATTGTTGTCGTAAGGACATTTTTTCTGACTAAGGACAGATTTGTTCATGGCCAATATCAATAGTGATACTGCCAATTGCAGCAAACACTTAGACGATGGTTTGTGCCATGAGCATTACATTGTTATTAGGCCTGAAAGAGATGTTAAGTGATGAGCAGCAGGAAGCAAAATGAATTAAATGCAGTCTGCTCAGCTGAGGCTTCAGTCTGTTGTTTGAATTGCTTTGATTTGATTGATTGGCTCAGTGAAAGATTTTTCCAAGCAAAAAAAAAAACAACAAGAAAAAAAAAAGAAAAGAATAGTTTAAATTTTGACTGCAGTCTGTTGACTGCTTTCTCACTGCTTAGCCAAATGCTACTGAGTGCTACTTAACAGACTGAAGAGCATGTGTCAGTGTTTATAACTGAAACTATCTCCCTCAAAATATGATTATAAAGGTGAGCGTAGCTGTGGTACAAGATTAATTAGGATTAATTTTCACTTTTGTGGAAAGTTGGCCAAGGTAAAGAAAAAAAGCGAAAGAAAAGAAGACAGCGTTTCCTTTTTCTCCTGTTTCCTCAACTGCCATTGAGTATTATTAGCAGTACTTAGACCAAAATAGTATAATCAAATTCTAGTAACAGCAGCATTTACACCTTATATATAGTCATATTTATCTCCTTTGATTTTTTATTTAAATATGAAAACATATTAATATTCTAAATCTGAGAAGAAATATTTGCACTGCAGTATTTAAAAGCGTGCAGCTGCTATATTTTGTTTTTCGCTTTATATGTCAAGGTAGTTTAATCAAATGACCTGTTGTCCTTGTTCGTTCTTTCATCACTCGTCCTTTGGCACGCAGGGCTTGACTGTGGTCCGGAGGAACAGACCCAGCATTGTCACTCCACAAAGCTGAATGCAGACACACTGTGTTGTGGCCCAAGGGAGTCGTGCAGACACACACAGACACACAAACAGAGAGAGCAGCCCAAGGGAGTCCTCTATGAAGGGATCAGTGTAAACATCCAGTGGCAGTTGAGGTGTTGGTGGCCCTGTGAAGTAGAAGCAGTGCTCAGGGCATGGTGCTTGGTGATAAGCTCCACTAACATGCAGTAAAGAAGTGAGTTGGTCATACCTGTTAAAACACCGCCAGCCAGCCATTCCCCTGCCACCATATTACTGCTGATAAACACTAAGGGGAAGCTCAAACTCCTGCAGGGGAAGTAAAGTGGGGCGGAAGGGCATGACGTGTTCTGCACCTAAGGTACAAGACTGTGTGTTTTCAGGTGTACATATAGGGCCAATCAAATCAATTATACAGTATCATAAGCTGAAAGGTATACTTAAGGTGGGCAGGTCAATTATAAGAAGTTGAAGCACAAGAGCAGCAGAATTATTAACATAATAAAAATACTGGAGAGATGTTAGGGAGAGATCCTATTTAATACCAACAGCCACTGCTGTGTTACTTATGCTGCAACTGCATTTCTTTTCAAGACATATTGTAAACCTTTGTAACAGGGCGGCCTTTTGCGGCTGGATTTACAGTGAGGAAGATGAAGACACAGACCACATATCTTGATGAATAATAATAATAATAATGAAGTGCAAGGGTGCTCCTAAAGTGCTGTACAAATTATAATACAAATAATACTAGTAAGGGAGTCCTCTTCCTTATACCCTTACATACTGTTAATATTTCATGCCTTCACAGTATGGCATTGATTAGTTTTAACTTGAACTGCAGATATATTTAGAAAGTATAAATAGCCTATCTAACATTAATAAATGGATAATCCATCCTTAATTCATGTTTGAGATAGTAGGCAGAGTTTATTTTTTAAGGTTTTTCAACACTCATTTTTGGAGAAAAACCTCTACTCTCACACAATTTACCTAAGACATGAAGACATGAAGGCATGATAATTAAAATATATCTTATTGAAAGCAAAAACAGATGGAATAATCTGGAACTACTGGGATTCAATATATAACCATGCACCAAACCGGGACTCTTTCATTTATTAGTTAAGTATGTGTCACGATCCTGGGTCTTTTGACCCAGCGTCTTGGAGTTTTAGGTTATATTCATGTTTATGTTTAAGCCCTCTAGGTTTTCAGTTCATTTTTCATCATGCCTAGGTTGTTATAGTTCTTTGTTATTAGATTCCCCTTGTGTCTTCCAACCCCTGTTTAGTCTCCCTTGCCCTTTATGTGTTTCCCTGTGTGTTAGTTATCCATGTCCCAGATTAGTTTAGTTTTGTTATGGTTTTCATGCCACTCTGCAATAAAGCAGCTTTTGAGTTTAATTCCTGCGTGGTGAGTTTTGCGTTTGGGTCCTTCTCCTGCCTGCACACAGCCGAAACATGACAGTACGTATGTAAAACCACTGCACTGTGGAGCCACTGCTTACATATTATAACATTAATTAACATTTAGAACACAAAGCATTCAAAAAATTGCTCATTGCAAACTTGTCTATGCCTTCAAAGCAGTGCTAGGAAGCTTTGTTTCTATTGCACATGTGTTTCCCACACTCGCCGAAATGGCACCTCAGGTGCCTTTATGATTTTATCCTATGCTGTTTTACTATTTCACTATTTCAAAGACCGGCAAGTTCCTGTTTCTGTGAGAACCTATGCAAATGTAAAACTAGAAAATACACACAAATGTGGCATGCAGGTTCACAGTTTCAAGATTTCTTAAAAGCACCACTTACCTTGATTTGATCCATACTCGCAGATGTGAAATCCTTCTGAATAAATACAAGACGAAGTTGACCCCGAACATCCTCAGTGTGCAAAATTTTGTAGCGTGTCTTAAACAGTATAAATTTTTTTAAATAGATTATTTTTTGTGTATTTTGTGCCATTTTAGGAAAGTGGTCAAATTTCAGGCTCAATAATTGACATTTAGTTTATTTTTTTCATCTCTCAAATATCAACTTCACATCAAATTTGAACCAAATAGTGTGTAAGGGTTAATTATTTTTAATAAAATATTATATCCAGTCCATAATCATAAAGGACGAAGTTTGTAAAACACTATTTAACATTTTAAATAGTACTGATAAACAATGTTTAGGACATAGACAGATTGGATCAGAAAACAGTCATATGTGTAACTTTCAATGGATATGAGAAAATTATTTTTTTCCTTGTCACAAAACAGTATGATTTGTGACACCAAAATTGTGTCCCTGTGGCTGGCAGGGGCTCAGTGTGTAAACCCATTTTTCATAAGTGTCCTTGAGCAAGATAAAGTGGAAGTGGATCTCTTTTCAAGGCATTATGGCAGCCTAGGCCTAGCCTATGACCAAAGAAAACAGAAGGATTTGAAAGTGGAAATAGTGAATTTTGCACAAAAGAGGGCATACTTGGCATTAAATAATTTACTAAGAAAATCTACTTGAAGCCTGGAAATGTACAAACCAGCTGTGAAAAGATCATCATCTGTGAGATCATGTTGTATGACTCTTATCTTTCTCATCTTTCTCATCTTTTCTACATGCGTCTTGGCACAAAGCTTAATTCCATAATCCATGAATACAGTCACATTATCAGCACATACTGTGAGATCCTGGGATGGAAATTAAAGCTTGGGTACTCTGCCAGAAGCCTGGGAGTTTGAGGGCCCTGTGCAGTATCTTTGTTGTTCCCTGGACTGCACGGATATTGTTCCTGGGATCTGCTGGAGCCACTTACCCAGGTTAGGGGTCACTTCACCGAGTGCTCTGATAACCACTGGGAGCACTGTTTCCTTCACCCTCCACATCTTCTGAAGCACTTCTCTCAGCCCTCTCTCACTATGTCTGTCTTCCACTGCTTGTCCACCACTACTATGACCGGTTGGTTGCCATCACCAGTTTGTCTGTCTCTTTTGACCTCGGGACTTCCAGGCCATATTTGACACAGATGTTTCCATATACTATGGCAGCCACTTGGTTATGGCATTCCATGTATGCCCTGCCTGCTATCAGCTTGCACCCTGCTGTTATGTGCTGGATTGTCTCAGGGGCATCTTTGCACAGACTGGGCCTCGGGTCTTGCCTGGTGCGATAGACCCCAGCCTCTATGCATCTTGTGTTCAGGGCTTGTTCCTGTACTTCCATGATTAGTGCCTCTGTGCTGTTTTTCAGTCCAGCTTTGTCCAGTCACTGGTATGATTTCTGGATGTCAGGCACTTCTACTGTCTGCTGGTGGTGCAGGGCCCATTAGCCTTCTATGATGGTGTTTCTCCTTGGTCCTCTTCTTGCTTGGGTTACTATTAGGGATGGGTATCGTTTAGGTTTTATCTGATACCAGTACCAAACCGGTACTTTTGAAACGGTGCCGGTGCTTAAACGGTGCTCGAACCGGTGCTCGAACCGGTGTTTAAAGAATGGAGAACACAAACTTTGTCCAAAAACCTCTCGTTTAGCTGTTTTTTTGTAAAAAGATAACAATGTTAGCTTTTTCTGCAGCTATAGGGGATTTATGGTATCACTCTTGGCTGGAAGCAGTGCTTAATCAATGGAAAAAACACAAACTTTGTCCAAAAACCTCTCGTTTAGCTGTTTTCCACTTTTTCTTTGGTCATTTTAGCCTTTTTGGCCAGGGTGAAGGGAGTATCTGCCATCAAACAAGAAGACAGCCGCTTGTAACTACGATGGTGTTTGCTAGTTCACCTTACGTGCATTAATTTAATAACGTGGTTAGCCTACTCAACTTAAATTACACATGAACAACATTAAGCTACTCACGCAGAGAAGAATGGCTGCTGCTGCCATCATCATCCGTCATCATTTCTGCTACGCTGACAGGGCTAGGGGCCAGGACTCTACTCTTCGGGTTTGTGGGGGATGTTGCTAACTCCGGGTCCCATAAAAGGGCAACCCACCCGCAGTAGATGTGCACAGTGTGAGGTCTCGCAGCAAGCTATCAAATACGGCGCATTTCTCGGCTTTTAACAAAATGCTATACATCGCTAGGTGTTTCATCAGATTTGAGGTGTTACCTCCTTTGCACAGAATCAGCTTAAAGCACTTGTTGCAGGCTGCTGAGTTTGCATCTTTTGCTGTGAAGTACAGCCAGACTTTGACCGCTTCGCCTTGGGCGTTTTTAATCTGTAGCTCTGCTCTAAAAGAACGTACGTACCTGGGCCGCCTATTACCCTTGCAAAGGTAAAATGATTGGCTAGAATCCAAAGTGTATGACATCTCAGGAAAGCACCGAAATAAAGCACCGAAATGTGCGCTGCTTTTCGGTCTGGTTACTACCGTTTATGTCAGATGGCACCGGACACCGGTACCCATCCCTAGTTACTACTGCCTGAGGTATTGACTAAGTACATGGTCAATTGTTGCCATCTACCTGATGGATGGATGTTTCTTGTCTCATCCTGGATGGTGGTTCTGACACTTACTAGTCCTCTTTCCACTTAGGATACAGTCTCAGGGTGCTGGATTTGGGGTGAAATCCTCCATGCATGGTAAGGAGCTTCCTTGTCTTGATGTCAGTGGCTTCTATCTATCAGCATTCAGCGGGCTCGTCAGGACTTACCTTACTCTGCAGGTATTTGGCAGTTGTGGCTTTCCTAGCGGGCTCTTCATATTTCCTGTTTGCCGCCAGGATCCCCAGGTACTTGTAGCTGTCCTCCATGTCTGCAATGTTACCTTCTGGATTTGCTATCTCCTCAGTTCTGGCTACTTTCCCTCTTTTCATTACCATGTGACTACACTTCTCCAGTCCAAATGACATTCCGATTTCATTGCCGTATATCCTAGTGGTATGGATCAGTGAACTGATGTCTCATTCACTCCTGGCATACAGCTTGATGTCATCCTGCCTTATTTGTCCTGATGATCTTGTATAGTTCTAGACCTTTCAGGATTCATGTGTGGGGCACTGAATCATAGGCTTTCTTATGGTCAATCCAGGTGGTGCACAGGTTGGTGAGCCTGGTCTTGCAGTGTAAAGCGACTGCTCTGTCAGCTACCAGTAGCTGATATTTTGCCCCTCTGTTGTTCCTGCTTTTCTGTGCCCTGCTTATGTATTGAGCCATGTGCCTGTTCATCTTAGCTGCTATGATGCCTGACAGGAGCTGCCATGCAGTACTGAGGCAGGTTATTGGCTGGTAGTTGGATGGGACCGGTCTCTTTTGGGGATCCTTGGGGATCCGAACTGTCCTGCCTTCAGTTAGCCATTACGAGTGTGTCTCCTCTACTAACAGCTGGTTCATTTGTGCTGCCAGATGTTCATGGTGTACAGTCAGCTTCTTCAGCCAGTAGGTGTGAATCGTGTCAGGTCCTGGTGCTATCTAACTTTTCATACTGGAGACTCTTTCTTGGATATCTGCCACTGATAAATAATATATGTGTATATATACATATATTTATATATATATATATTTTCTCATCCCATAAAAAGAGTAAGTGTAATGTTTGTTTTTCTGTGCAAGTAAGCGGTTGCCTTGCATGTAAGCCTTAAATTTCATTTAAATTTCACCCTTCCTTCTTCCTTGAAGATGTGAGGCATGGACTTTCCAGCGGGTACAAAATATGCTACTCCGGCGTCTCTGAAATGCACACCATGAGCACTGCATGATGAAATCATTTTGTAAGGATAATGTTCCCTTGCAAGGTTGTTAACAGTAAAAAATATGTCATTAAGTTTACTTTATTTGGGTTTAACACCTGCTACGCAATGGAATGAAAGTATCTGTCAACACATTTGAGAAGGTTTTAAATTCTTAGTATCTAAAATGTCCTGCACTATACAAATGGCTGTTAGAAGTCCAAATGAAGACAACAAAGGTACCAGTAAATGCCTGTTTTCATGTGGGCAATTTGAAAAAAAAGATTTTTTTAGTATCACCAGTATTACAATGTAACACTTTCCACTTCTTATAAATCACCTATAAATTCTTCACTGACACAAATATGCGATGCAGTCTGAGTATCCCTTGCTCCCAAAGAAACAAAAAAAAAAAGCTACTTACTTTCACACAGACAGAGTGATGAGGAGACTTTGTTTTCCTTTGTCTCAGATCTATTATCAGGGCCCTGAGAGGGAAAAATAACAAGTTTGAGAGGATGATGAGGGGAAGAGTGCCTACAATTGGGAGAAACACTAGTTTTGAGAAGTTTATTATTCGTGATGCTAATGATAACACAGCACCATGTTTGACAAATACTTCTAAATAATACAAAAATCAAAGGAAAATATATGTCTGTATATTCCTGTAAGGTTTTGTTTTGATTTCCTTTTAAGGAGAGCTGTAGTGTAGCTTCGCTGAAAAACGAACACTGCAGCAGAAACATCTTCAGTGTTCTACTTTGTCTATACTTTTGTGACAAAAGCAAAACAACAAATGCATCAGCAGGGGTTATGAATTGTTTTTTTCTTCCCAAGCCTTCATCAAAGTCAGTTATTCAACCCCTAAATCAACAATCCATCTTCTCTTTGATTGCCTTTCTTTCTCTCTGTCGCATCACATCCTTCACCACCCTCATTTTCAGCCACACAATATAACGTATGTCTTTGGAGTGACTTGGGCTTCTTTCCCGTCTCCTGTATGTAGTGCTGCTTGCTGATGTTGACTGTCCACTGGTGCATATAACGAAGTAAAAATTTGACTAATGGGCTGGCTGACATACTAGCTTTTTCAGCCCCGAATCAATTCATCTGCAATTTTATTTCTGAATTTTTGCAAAGTGCTGAGAAGAATTTGTGGTAATTTCAGACATATGCCTCTTTTTTTGTCCCTGGAGGAAGTCTGAAACGGTGAATGAAACCAAGGTGAAGTTTATATTTTCTCAGCAAGAGCCAATTCTCTCAGATTTTGTGACACTATTATGACAGACTGTACATGGACATCATCTGAAATGTTGTCTTAGTATGGTAGCTGTCATCTACCTTGTCACATTGCCACTCCAGCACTTACGATACCTCCTTCCCACTGCTCCACAGAAATGTCACAGTACTGACAAGTACAACAACATATGACATTTAGACCAAGAATGTGTCTACTTTTGGCAGGGCTCTCACATTTCACTCACACCAGCAGGTAGCATTTAATCAATTACATCTGGAATATTGATTCTCTTTAACCTCAGGGCAGCTAAATGACTTACTGACGCGTCTGACACCGATCACCTGATCACACATCTGCAAGCTCAAACCTTCAGTGAGTCAGTCAATAAATTACTCATAGATGAAGTCAGGAGGGAACAGGCATTTAGTCCCAGCTCAGCAACCCTAGTTCCCAGTGCCATTTATGCAGCACACTTCATTAGTCCTAGCTGGCTTTTGTGTTTGTCCCCCGTGTGTCACATCCTTCAAAACCTCCCACAACAATGTGCTCATACAATTTATGATCTAATTAGAGGGCATAATGAATAGTCAACCATTTGTAACGATCGTGATTAAAATGTTTTAGTGATTGCCAAAGATTAATTGTTTCAGTAATCGCTTCAGATTGATGTAATTTGCATACATATGGCAATTATGATTTTTCTGCTCTTCATCTGCTTGATTTGCAAAAACTGTTTCTGACACTTCTGTCTAGAAATAACTTTCTGCCAAAGCATATAGAAAATATCGCATCTAAAACATAGTTCAATTTTAGGAAAGTTCTTTATATACATAGTCCGATCTGTGTTTATAGGGAGTATGACTCAAGATAACATTCTCACAAGGACACTGACATGATATATTTTTACCCTCTTACAATGAAAACAAATGTTGTAGACATGAACAAATTTCACTGAAAATGTGAAAACTAGAGATAATTTCTCCTGTATCCATCCTTTATCATCTGTATCCATTTCCATCAAATTCCATCCAGATGTTGTCATGAAATTTCTGCATTTAACTTCATACAGGCAAAACAAACCTCTGTGCTTTAAGCAATTTGAAGACCATTTATGAGAGCTTTATACTGTAAACCAGTAGGTGGTATGTAGGTGTGATGGTTGGCACTGTTGCCTCACACTCAACGGCTGGCTTCAGTTTATGTATAGTATGTTTTCCCAGTGCCTGTGTGGATATCCCACAGTCCAAAGACATGCATGTTGGGTTGATTGGGGATTCTGAATGGGGTGGTTATCTGTCTCTCTGTGTTAGCCCTATGATAGACTGGTGTATCCCACGTCTTGCCCCATGACATCTGGGATAACCCCCAGCAACCCCATGGCGCCAAAGTGTGGAAGATGAAAATGGATAGATGGATGTAGGCCAGTAATATGGCTTACAGCCATACCACCCTGAGCATGTCTGATCCCGGAAGCTAAGCGGGGTCGAGCCTGGTTAGTATTTGGATGTCAGACCTCTTGGTAATGCCAGGTGCTGTATGCTTGTGTGCGAATGTTAGAAAGTGCTTAAACATACATAAAAGTACTGTGTGAATGGGTTAATGAGACTTGTAGTAGAAAGTGCTTTGAGTGCTCATCTGAGTAGTAGTGCTATACAAGCACTAGTCCATATAATATTTATCCTCTCTATATAGTAATCCATCCTTTTTACTGTGGAGCAAAGTATTAAATCAGCTGAAACATACAGTGAAAAAACTAAAGCATGCCTAAAGAGCGAATGTGAGTGGGTTAATAATTCTAGCCTTAAAATGTGCACTATCAGTGATTAAAATATTTAAGTTTAATACCATCTTTCATCACCCTGTTAATGATAAGTGGAAGAGAATAGATGGATGGACAGACACCATCCTTCATCCTTCATCGATGAGGGACTTTTCTTTATTGAACCACCAGTCTAAGGATAGAAGACATCATTTGGTCATTAAACTGTGCAGTCATTTGATGCTTTGATTTGTGATTTTTGACAAAAAAACCCAATAGACTACTCATTGCACTGCATTTATATGTGCCCAATTCTTGCAGCAATGATAGCACCAGTGTTAAGCAGTGTAACCCTTTCTGCATCAGGTCCACCAGTCTGCCATAATCTGACCTACTATATCGTGAGATTATACTGTGCACCAATCCAAATACTGGATCAGTCCTGGATCATCCGTCGAACCCAACGGAGGAAAACGCAAAGTCTAATTTTTATCCCGTGAACGCAACCTTATGTCAGATAGGTTTTACTGGAAGCAGTGTTTGCATGTGTTTGTATCCCCTATTTCCTACCCTATTTAACTGGCTAGGCTTCTTTTCAAATGGCAGCCATAGGGATCAAGCTTCTGTCTGCTACAACATGACCTCATTCCTTCAGCTATAATCTACAGCAGCAGTGTAGTAAGTTCCTGAAATCCAGCATTAAAGCAAATTGAAAATTGGAAGTTTTTAGTACCCTGCATTGCGTACATTGGCGCAAACATGAAATATGAAAAGGAAAACCCTCGTGACACATATTTCAAATTTGTGTGTCTGAAATCCTGTGCTTGCTTCACAATCCCATGACTCAAGTAAGGATCAAAATATCCTACATGTAGGGCACCAGATTGGTAATGTTCCTGAATTTTACATTTCAAGCCTTGCATGGTGATGAGAACCAAGCTGTGATATACTGGAGGTGATTTGCTTTTGGCCACAGTGGGTGTTGCACTGTCACGCCCCTTGGTGTCATCATCCCATTGGCCCGCTTTCATGTACACAGTCGCTGCACACACAAGGATCTCCTTGTCATTTCAGTCAATACCCACCCACATATAGCCTTTTTTCTTTATTTAGAATAACATATTCTTTGTTACATTAAAAATAATGTGACTTAGGGAGATAATGAGAGCTTGGGGGAGATTAAAGAAAATCATTGATTGCTCTAAGCTGTAAGCGTTTGTGAATTTTATTTTTAATGAGCTACAATTTCTACATTTCCTACATTTTTAAAAGAAATAATGCATTAATTACATCTCCTTTCCTCACTTTTATAGTATGGCTTCTCTATGGATTGCACTGTGGGCCAAAACAGCAGTCCTTTATTGTACAAAAATTGGAACATTAGTGCTATCTCATCATATTACAGTCATAGCACTCTTGAGGCCTCTGCTCAAAGAGTCATGTTTTTAGAACCCAATTTGTCTCATTTGTTTAAGTATGTGGCTGGTTGAATTTGCTCTTTGCCCATCACATTGGGGATTTTCCTTTTTTCATTGGCTCAGTTATAGAAGCCATGTGCATTTTGTTCACTGTTCAGATGCTGTTTAAATGGTGCTGTTTGACAAGTGAAAAGTATACTTGAGAATGATAGGACTGCTCATTGTGAGTGTAAATTATATTGATTCATCTGTTCAAGGATCAAAGGCCATCATGACCTTGGGACCTTTGCTATTTGCTGCAGGAAAATAATGATTTTCTTAGTACTAAGATGTCCTATATTTAAGATTTGCTGTATGTATTAAACCTGGGTTTTTAAATTAAATGTTCCTTTCCCCGGACGAGCTCAGGGGCTTCTCTGAATTTCACTCAAATTCATTTCTCAGTGCTCCTGCCCATGTGATTTCTCTTGATCTGTCATGGATTCTTTCGTGTCATGAGGGTATGGCCAGCTCACATTTCTAACCTCTTCTCATTTGAAGTCAGCCACACTTCTCTGACAGTTATTTCATCATGTTCTCTTTTAAAGGCGAGAGTTTGTTCCCAGAGCTCAGGTCCAAGCTTCATATGTCAGTCATCTGCCTGCTTTTCCCTTTAATTAAAAAAAGACTGAAAGAGATGTTAGATGTTACTGCATATGAGGCATAACCACACTCTGTGTGTTATTCGGGGATGAGCTATGGATGAAGAAAGATTTTGGCTAAAGGCAATCTTGTGCTCTTCTCTCCTCTACAAGTGAAAACGGATTTTCTTGGGCAGTGCAGACCTTGTATAGCCACATGCACAAATGTGGGTAGTGTTTAGTGACAGTCAGCATCTACTCAATTAAGTAGCACTCAATACAATCCACCACAGTTTGAAATTACTGAGTGGCACTTTAAGTATTACTTCTGATCATCCTTGTCCCTTGATAGATTGGTAGCTTTTAACCCTCGCACCTAACACGTCCTTAAAACTAATAAATATGCTGTCTAGTTTAGGATCTTATTCTATAAAGAACAAGGTGATCAATGCATATGGAAAAAGAAGTTAAAAAGTTAAAAACACATTTTATATGTATTGTAGGATTCATTACTTTTACATATCTTTGATAGTGTGATTTACATATGAGAGTCCACCTTTGCATTTTTCTCATGCAACATAATTGTTGTAAATGGCTTGGCATGTATTTAGCACTTCTCTACATTTTTTTATACACTACTCCACTTGACAGTAGAAGCCAGCTTCACAGAGTTTTATAGTTTATGCAAACAGTACGTGTGGCCTCAAGTGGAATTTATACTTCAGCGAGGGTAGCACGTTTGCAGTCCACTGGCAGTCTGGGGATGAGCTCTGTTGTCAGATGGCAGCAGTGCATGTGGTACACCTGATCTGTGGGCCACTCTTATTTGTGTTGTTGTTGGTCTATCAGAAAAAAAGCGGAGTTATAACATACAAAGAGCTGAAGTGAAACAAGGGTTAAAAACAGTGAAAAATGTCGACTGCAGCCACTGTCTGTGAATTTTGTGTGGTAATTTTTGATCTTTTTTCACAGTTCTACTGTACCATTCCCTTTGAACTCTGCTGTCACTCCTTTCCCTTTTCTCATCAAACCAATGTCAGCCAATTATCAGTTAGCATTTTAGAGGACTGCACGGGAGCATGTGTGTGATTGGTCAAAACTCTTCTTCTTGCTGTCTGAACAGAAATGTATACGCAGATGGACACATTTGCACAACCCCAGTTTATGCCTAGAGACTGGTCGGTGACTTCCTGGCTGCCTTTAGGTGAAAAAGGTTTTGGCCAAATGATTTGCGGTTGTTTGCTGGCTGTCACAAGGTGAAATTGGTCACACAGAGGTGACAGCAGAGGTGCTGCATGAAAAACGTTGTTGTGATTGCTTTAGTTGCTAGAAGATTGCCGAAGTTGACAATTTGCTAGCAAGATGCCAACAAGTTGGAAGAAACCCCAACTTCTCTTTTTTTTTTTTTTTTTTTCCCCCCCCTGTCCCGTTTGGATCTTTAGCCATCAGAATTGTTGTCTTAAGGCCAAGAGAGATGCCAAGCGGATTTACTTTACCAACTGGATCATCATGGCCTTGCCATATTGGTCCATTTGATTGACCTTTATTATAATTATGTATTTATTTTATTTTCAGTTGTTACAGTCGGGACAGACATGACTGGGAGATAGGACAGGGAGAAAGAATGAAAGAAAGAGGGAGAGAAAGAAAAATTGAGGGGAGAAGAGATGGCGAGAAAGGGGAGAAGAAAGAAAGAAAACAAACAAAACACCTGGATCACCTGTATGGAGAGAAAAAACAGAAGAGACAACAAACAAAAAAAAAAAAAAACAGCTACATAATAAATACAGCACCATCACAATAAACTAGCTAGCAGTAGATAACAGCAGATACTAAATATTAAATGTTGTTGTGCAGCACGCAAGATAGATAGCGCACAATGTGCTTTGAGGTAGCAGCCAAGAAAGGTGTAGTTTGTGTCAGTGAACACCCGTGTATACACCTGTGTGGATAAGTATGCTTGTATTCCAAAGGTTTCTCCATGTAACGATCTGCTAGGGAGTGTGGGGAGCCATAGCCCCGTCCCCCAGGGCATGAAGCAGCTATGGAGGAGATCCAGGCCCCAGACATCCAGAGGCCCCAGAGTATGAGGACCCAAGGAGGACCACCAAAGGGGGGGAACCGTGCCACCCTCCTTGGAAGAGCTGAGTAGACCCCCAAACGAGATGTCACCCAGCAGCCACAGAGCAGAGGCCGGAGGGGGTTGCAGTGGCGTGCCCGCGGGCTCCGCCGGCAGCCGGCTGCGCCAGAGAGGACCGAGCTTCAGGCCCAGAGGCCAGAGGCCTGAGGGCACCCCACCCCCCGGAAGGGGCCCAGCCGGGCCACAGGTGCCAGGCCCCGCCAATCGGCCACCAGGAGTGAGCCGGTACATACATGAGTGCCCAGCCCCAGTTGACAAGAACCACCAGCACACCAACGTCTGAGGGCATCAGCCACCGGCAGGGAGTGTGGTGAGGGGAGATAGGCCTCCGTACTTTGGAGGGCCTGAGATGTTCCCAGAGAGGTAGAGTCTAAGGCCCAACCTGACATATAGACACAGACAAACAGACGCACACAGACTCAAACGTGCATTCCCACCCCTATATACACAACCAAATACTCGGCACTTACCCAACATGTAGACAGACACAAATAGACACTGCACAATCACACTCCCCAAACATACTCTGTATCCCAGGTCCAGGTACCCCCGCCCCCAGAGGGGCAAGCCGCACCTAGACCCAGGAGGTGTAACCCTTCTCTCTGGGGTGGAGGCAAGCGGACCGCCCCCCCCCCCATCTGCAGTAGCAGGGAGGCCCCGCATCTCAGACCCCAATCTGACGGCCAGCACCTCCTCCCAGCCCCCCAGCCCTGACGGCTAACAGAACCGGGGTGAGTGAAGACCCCAAACCTCCCTCCGCCCGCTCATATGTAGTGTTGCTGTGTGCTGTTCTAAAGTGCATTTAAAACACAGGAGGGCATGGTGCTTCCTGCCAGAGAGCAGCACGGCTCCTCCCGAAAACCCTCAGTGTCTATATGCATTAAAATTGAGGGTAGGGCACCAGCGCCAGAGGTGGGTTGAATACACCGACCATCCTCTGGATGCTGTAAACGTGCCCACCTCCAAGGCCCTATATGTATGTGTTATGTGAGAGTGTGAGTAATGTGGATGTCTAGGTTGCAGAATAAAATTGAGGCACAGGTGGCCAGAAGGGGACAGGGGGGGCCTGCCTCCCCTGCACCCTGGTGACATATCTGCACCCCAAGCCCTGTGTGTGTGGGTGGGTGTGGTAGAGCGGGAAGAGGGAGGTAGCTGAGGATGGGAGGGAAGAAAAGGAGGGGCAAGTGGCCTCCTGGGGCCAACTCCCCCTGGGGCCAGCTCCCCGCTGACCCCAGTAAGCACCCCAACTCTGGAACCCACCAGGGGCAGGGGCCCAGGCCCAGCCGGATCGGGGCCCACAGCAGCAGCACCGCCCAGCCCTGCAGAGTCCAGGGCAGCCCACCCGACTCCACCGCAGAGAAAACTGCACCCACCCCATCATCCAATCATCTTCCAAACTACACAAGACAATAGACACCCAGGTTGAGTTCATTCTCTACCTCTCCTATATCTCTCCCCCACCTGCAAAGTGAGCTCCTGTAGAGAGGAGACCACCTGCAAAGATGTAACAGCCTCCCCACCAGTTAGAGAGTCCCCCAGTTGGGCTGATGCACCAGAGGTCCCCTGCACTGGGGCTGAGCCCCCCTGCACCCACCCGCCCACAGCTCCGGCGACACAACAGCCAGGACCCAAGCCCCCAAGGCCCTGCCAGCACCCCAGACCGGGGGCGGAGCACCCCCAGACCCCCAAGCCTCCACGCCCGTCCCGGACCCACCCGGGGGCAACCAGGCCACCAGGCCAGTAACCAACGTCCGCCAGTACAGACCCTCCCCCATCTCCGCTGTACGCAGCCATAAGGATAACACCATCTAGGAGCCATCAGAGCCCCTAACCAGGTCGTGGCCACATCCACAACCCCAACTTCTCTGCAAACAGTCACCAACTATTCGTTGTGCAGTAGTGTAACTGAAAAGGTGTAATGGAGAACATTTGCTTTCAAAGTAAGAGTTGTGTCTAACCATTACTGCTAACATATAACAATAACATAACTTATACTTTATGGTCTCTGTTTCTAGTTTCTTGCACTTTTCACAGTTTCAAAACTTCTCAGGAAGTATTAGGCAAGTGTTTGTAGACAGGTTGGTGTCTTCCATGTAACTACGACCAACTGTGGCAATCTACTATTTTTTGTCATCAATTTTACCTAACACTTGCAACAACCATTCATAAACCATTTGGGAAATACACATTTTTATTCCTAGCAGACGTAGGTTACTAGAGGGTGGCCAACTGGTTTCTAGACCTGTTTAACTGGGGCTTTATCTAAAACGGACACTCATATTCCTTGAGAACATTTTGGCATTCAGACCAGGGGAGTCACTAGCCTTCCAGCTGAGGGCTACCTGATCTCGTGAGCTGTAGCTGTTCCCCAAAGAACTAAAAAAATTAGTGTAAATCATGAAAACGTTTTACTGTTTGAGACTGGAAATTAGTTTTTTTTCCCTGTATCTTTTGCACATGGAATGGTAGAAAGAAGTGAAAATAAGAAAGGTAAAGTTAGAGGCCATTTAAGCCTTTAGTTTCAGCACTTTTCAGTTTTCAGATAGAACTAATGGATGCAGATGATTAGGTGAGCGATTGATCACTTGAACAGATAAAGATGTCAATCATTCATTTCTGAGTTGTTTTAAAATCCAAAACAAATATTTATTTTTTGAACCAACAGACGTATTTGGTACGTCTTTTGGTCCCAAAATGTAAAGGTTATGGATTTGATCACCGACTTATTTTATGCTCAATGATTACAAGAGACAGCAGAAACAAACCTGTGTCGGTTTTTAATACTTACCACAAAGAAAGCAAAAACAGTGCTGACAAATTGAAATTTAACCTACTGTAGTAATGGCAGAAGATGTAAACTAAGGCCACATGACAAACATGACCAGTTGCTTAATCAATTCAAAGGCTGAGACATTGCTACTGCTTGTGGCATATTTCTCATCAAAGCTTTTAAAAGTTGGACCACAGTGGTAGAAAGACTACCTCTGAACACTTTCAGCAGCGTTCTCATACCCAATGAAGTATTACTTACTGGTGTACTGGACCAAAACACTGCAAACTAGGAAGGAGTTCCTGCAAACTGTCGGCTATTTGTACACGCTTTTCTTAATTAACATGTTTCAGTCATTAGTGCTTCAAATTGCCTGATGAAAATTTATCAACCAAGATAAGGTCATTACATAAAACTAATAAGCATGACCGATTCAAAGATCTGTGATTCTTTTTTTTTTTAATGAATAAGTGCAGAGCACCAAAGACAGATGGAGAACTCTAGAGGTATGGAGTTGAGGTGAGGGAGGTTTGGGTGTGTAGATGCAGTGAGAAGGAGCATAATGTTTCAAAGGAAAAAGATAAAGACAGACAAAAGCAGATGGGAAAAGAGATGTGCTGAGAAAGACACAAAGGGTTGAGATGGAGAGAAACGCAGCGGCATGCATGGCTGGAGATGAGCATTGTCTGGTGTGCACTCTTTATCTGGATAGTGGTAATCTTGTCCTCAGTTCTCAACATTGCTATGCACCAGCACTTTTAACTAGCTTTGATAATGGGAGGAACAGCATCAAACTCGTTAATTGAATTAGCTCTCTCTTTATCTCCACATCTGCCTGTGTCCACTCGCCCCGAAAAACACTCCGCCAACAACTACTCCTCAGCTAATTGACTCAGAGCTCCTGTGCAGCCCTGTTTCACTCTCCTAATTTATTGGTCCAGGTCCCAGCCTGGTTGTGCTGTCAGGGGCTACTTTCTAATTCAATTTTACCCCGTGCTGGTGAAGATTATTTCGTTTTTGAGGACAGGGATATAGAGCAACAGAGAAAAGCATAAAGAAAATCTAGGCTGTTATACCCAACAGCTTGCCTGTTTATATTTCATAACAGGATTTAGCTGCAGGTGTTTGAGAATTAAGGAACACAGGCTGACTAAATAACCTAAATGCAATTTGGCCAATTTTACCCTTCTGTTGGTAGATTAAATTCAGCTAAACTACCTCTTTAAAATCAATTTGGAATATGCTTAACAATGAGTTTACCAACCAGAGCAATTTGCAATCTATTTTTTTTCCTTTCATTGGTTTCAAGTATATATAAGTGCTGTGACCCTACATCACCTAACACCCCTTTGCAAGAGGTGTTAGGTGATGTAGGAACCAAAGGTACTTTTTGTGACACAGCTCAAATCAAAACTGTTGTGCTCATGTTAATTTATATTCACTAAAAGTTTTCTTTTGATGCCGACTTCCCCTAATGTGTTCATTCTTAGAACAAAAATCAAAACCCTTACCTGTTCTGCGATGAAACAATTATATTATTATTAACCTCTGGCTCTCTTCCAGAGCATGATTTTGTCCTCTCTTGCTCCCCTCACCCCAACAGGTCGTGGCAGATGTCCACCCCCCCCCGAGCCTAGTTCTGCTGAAGGTTTCTTCCTGTTAAAAGGGAGTTTTTCCTTCCCACTGTGGCCATAGCACTTGCTGTGTTTTCTTTGTGTTATTGTAGGTTCTTTACCTTACAATATAAAGTGCGTTGAGGCAACTGTTGTGTTGATGTGGTCATAAGAGAACTTCCAGGGAGCGATCTACAAATACAAACATCATCTGTGTTTGAAGTCATCTGGACTTGCCCTAGAAGATGATCTTAGAAAAAAAACCTATTTGATATCATCTCTATCTGTGTGTGTTTACAGGTACTGGGTTCCCCCTCTATTGTTTCTCCATTTTTCCCAGAGTACTGATGTTTACAGGTACTGGGTTACCCCTGGGTTTCCCGGAGTACAGATCTGATAACTCCTTAAGGGTAATACAAGGGATCATTTCTCTCCTTTTTCTTCTCATTTAAACTAAAATTATTATAACTTAGAGCTCAAAACCTTTCAGGTAGCCTCTTGATAATGGCACTGACATAAACTTCTGTCTCTTTTGGTTGAAAATGTATAATCAGAACAGACAGCAAATGCCATTGCTATATATATAATATTCCAGTTTCTTATCCATTATCTCTCACTTTAGCTTCTTTCCACTGCTGGATGTTTTCCCCATACTCTGGCCTTTTTCACCCACCCTGACAAAACACCCTTCTTTTCTAATCCTTAAAGCTAATCTGTTTTTCTGCTCACATAGCTTTAACACGAAGATCTCCCTCAGCTCACCACTAAGACCTTTACGCTCTCAACATCAGCCCCACCACCTACCTAACCTATTCTCCTCCATCATTATCACTTATTGTCATGGAAACCAAAAGGCCATTTACACATCACGTAAGAAAGAATGCTTTTGAGTGACAGCAGGATATAATACCTGAAAGTGTAATCATCTGCTAAATGCCGTCTAGTCGTTATTATCTTGAAGTGAACTTTTCCTTTCAAGGTAATATGCTGTTCCTCATTTTCTGGGTCCTGGGTTTTTTGTTTATTTCAAACCTGTCCTGCCTCAGTTTTAACTGAGTATGTGTGTACTCTATTAAAGGTCATTAAAGGCAATTATTCCTGCATTTTTAATTTTTTCCTGTCTCGAATCCTGTGACTCTCTATCCTGTCACAGTGATTAAAATCAACCTAGTATCCAAAGCAAGCTTTTGTTTTGAAATCTTCCCTGCTACTGTCACTGGAGGATGTTATATTACTACTGGGATCCGTGTCTTTCATTAACGGTCTTTTTTTCTTCCTTTTTATATGTTTTTAAAATTCATGAATAAAAATAGCTCATCAACTGTGTATTACCAGGGTGTGTGCTTAGGGAGAAAGGGATTTCCCGCCCTCTGCTTGATTATTTTTTATCTCTCGTGGGGATAAATATTCAACCCCCTCCCTCTGATTTTTAGCTCTTGAAACAGTCAACAGCACAAACATCAGTCAAATCAGAAACTGACTTTTAGCACTTGCAATCTGTAAGAGCAGAGATGACGCTGTTTGGGGAGATCATCCAGATCTCGTTCTGCTCCACCTTTTCATGAACTCACTAAGCACCGCTGTTTCAGAGTCAAAACTATCGTTAACTAAGTAAAAGAGAAATGAAATGTATTCAGAGTGGCAGGAGGCTCACCAAAAATCCTAGAAGTATTCCTGCTGTGTGTCAAACAGTTGCCTGATCGTTGACATCCGAATTCGTGACAAAGTTTAGTTATGCAGCTTCTTTCAAATTGTTAACTTCCAGCACCGAAGCTGCTAACTGCAACATCCTGCAGTTCTGGAAGAAAATACATTCAGTTTGTTGGCTTTGTGTGATGGTGCAGCTGCTGTGAAGGGCTGAAAGAGATTAGCAGCCACACTCCTGTGTTTAAAAAAAAAAAAAAGAATAGAAAAAAAATAATCATTCACAAGTTTGAGTCTGCGGTTAGTGAACACATAGTTATGCCATTTTCACAAATATATTAAGTCACAAACTCTAAAGTCCTGCTCCTGATATTAGCAAATGGATGTTTCCTTCTTCCCTGTATGGAGATCTTCAAATGAGGGTAAAAAGGGGCACTTTGTAGGAAAGCCAAAGGCTACTGTAGAGGAATATTTATTATTTTTTAAACAGCAGCACATTTTATTTTGACAATTTGCTTCTCATGTTATTTTCACACATTTTCACACATTTCACACAGGCCCCTCCCTGGGCCTGCTTTTTAACAAGGTTTTACCTTGTTAAAAGGGAGTTTTTCCTTCCCACTGTCGCCAAGTTTTTGCTTGAAGGGGGTTTTCTTATTGTTGGGGTTTCTCTCTGTTATTGTAGAGTCTTTACTTTACAATATAAAATGCTTTGAGGTGACTACTGTTGTAAGGTGGCACTTTAGAATTAAAATTGAATTGAATAGGTATTGTATTGTTTTACTTCTCCTTGTCACAGTACCTTGACTGTTTGCACATGTGTGTTTTCCCCAGCTGTGTCCACTTCCCCTAATTAGCCCTGTGTGTATAAATAGCTTCCACCTTTCTTGTCAGCGTGTCCGTGATCCTTTAGTTTTGCCTTGCCTTTTGGGCTTTGTATTTCATGGACTTTGCAAACAGCTTCAATAAACAGGTT
The DNA here is from genome assembly GCF_013358895.1 of Oreochromis aureus. Classification (NCBI taxonomy): domain Eukaryota; kingdom Metazoa; phylum Chordata; class Actinopteri; order Cichliformes; family Cichlidae; genus Oreochromis; species Oreochromis aureus. The sequence goes on along the minus strand of NC_052948.1, from coordinate 41,075,823 downwards.
TGCTTTATGCTTAATCCAGTCTGTCTCCTGAGGCCTTTACCTGTATGTCAATTATGGTATGTTAAACTGTTTGCACTGTTATGTTTCTCTGGATCCCCTGTGTCTTGAGAGGAAATCGTGAATAGTACTCATAATAGTATTTATTTATTTTTTTAAAAAGGTAATAGCACCCCTTTGTTTGTTTTTTTTACACTTTTTTTTATATTGCACTGAGCCAAAACCTGTATAATTCCTTACAATAAACTGGAAGTTGGAGTTAATGAAAAACGATATACAATTTTGTTGCGGGCTCTATAGTGAGTAGAAAGTGGTCCTAAAAGTGTATGAAGGTGATTCAGCCTTTACTGGTGGGGCTGCTAAGCTGGAACTACTGGCATCTGAAAACATATATACATGCATGTATATTCTATTCAGTGTTGGTTTGCCTGTCTGTCACCCAGTTTGGTCCAGCAGAGTGAAAAATCTCAACTGTAGGCTGGATTGTCATGACATTTGGTGCAGTTGAGCTCAAAGGAGAATTCTTAATGACTTTCTGCAGCACCGCTATTAGATTTCTGGTTTTGAGTGAAATATTAGATGAATTCCAATAATATTTGAAACAGGCATACTTCCCCAAGCCCCAAAGCCACAATAGTTATCCACAATAGCTGGTAATGCCTTACCTAATCATCCAGGGCAATTACCAGATTGAAATGCGTAACGTACAACACCTGATCTTACAGGATGTTTGCAATGTGTTTTTGTATTCTGTTCAATTTCCTGCTGTGTAAAGTGTATTAATGTTAATGCACATAGGTATTTCCTTCAGTATGCAAGAGGGATGTAAGAGTGGAAGGTGTGCTGACATGTTATTTGGACTATGGCCATTCTGGTGTGTCATTTCTGAGCCTCAATCGGGTGGAGTTGAAACCTGTCTTTTCTGACAACCTCATCTCGTCTGTAAATACTCATCCCACTGATGCACAGTTTCATGGAATTAATGAGGCAGCTTCATGTGCTGATGCATGTGAAAGGAGAGCTCCCTTCAAATTGCTTTCCTTTATTGCCTCCCCCCCTGTTTGTCCTCCCTCCCCCAGAAATCACATTAGCCAAACCAATCTCATTTACAACATGCCATTTGTTAATTCAGCCCCCTGCTCCGACCCTATAGGAGATGCTTTGTTTTTTACGTCAAAGAGTGGATGAATTTCAGGAAAAAATAGAATATTATAGTAAGAAAGAAAGAACACAGAGAGCACATCGACACTGTAGTGGAGTGTAATTCATCAACTACAACGTATTGATTAACTGATCATTTACTCTGAAATGCAGAGCATATTGTAAAACTTAAGTTTGGCCAACCACCCCCCTGTAAATGCAGGTATCAGCATAAACAGACAAATCAACTTGTTGTTCAAGTTCATTTTGCACCAGCTATAAACTGATGTGGAAAAGAAGGAAAATGCAGTGCATTTATTCTGTGAAATTGGAGTTTGAGATGTGATCAATGCAGCATACAGAATGCTGCATGAAATTAGTTGATTATTGGTCCTTTTGTAGTTCTCTGTCAGTGCTACATCTGCTTGCGAGTTTGTGGTAATTGCCGTGCTGTGGCTAAGGTGACGACTTGGAAACAGGGGGGCAGACAGCAATCAGCTGTCTCCTCCTAGTTATTGCCTGCGCCTTCCACACCAGCGGCCTTTATCTTTGCTCGTCAGAGGCAGCGACCAACACAAGGCCAGTTATTACCACAGCAGCGACCATGATAAGATCAAAGGAGACTGGTTGAACATGGAAGATGTAATGACTGTTCTCTTCTAAGCACTGCTTCACAGAATGTCATGTCATCACCCCCCCGTTAACGTTCATGTTTTTTTCTTCCTTTACAAGTCTTTCAAAGATGCAGAATGAGGACAGTCTTCAATTATTTTGATGTAGGGGGAAAATTACCCAGCGCTCAAATTTTAGTGAATAAAAATGTTCTTTTCACCTCACTTTTTTTTTCTTTTTGTTCTCTGGTGTTTGACTTAGATGGCATGTGAAAGCTGCTCTAATCTTCCTCTTTTGCTTCCCATTCTACTTAATACATACGGCTACATTTGTGCCAAAGGTTTGAAAAAGAGTGACTTGGCATGTTGAAAAAGAGCTGGAAGTAACTTCATGTGACAGACGAGAATGCAGAAAGCAGCTGCTGACATACTGGAAGAAGGGGAGGTCATGGTTTCTCACTATCTCAGTATGCTCCCACAGACTGTGACCATGAGTAATGGAAGCGATTGCAGGGGAAAAAAGGGTGGGACGCAGGTAGAAGTGGCATGGAAGCTGTAGATACTGGAGAGGGAAAAAATGGCCACAATTTGTCTGAAATGGTGCTTGGTGCCAAGCTGTTGCCCTTATTTTTGTTTGCAAAACAAGACTTGCCATACAAGACACTACAGTGTGTTTGCTAATTCTGTTTAACTTTTGCAGAATTTAATTTAAACTCACTAACCCTGACTCCTTAGTTCAGCTAGCATGCCATCTGTCATCCTGGTGTTACGACTGCTAATAGAATAAATCTGACTTGTAAACTTTTTCAAGCATAGACCATCCAGCAGCGTTCGACGCCTCTTAAGTGTTGTGCTTAAACTTTTCAGTCTCTAATGTTTCAGCCGCTGATTCTTCTCATTTTTTTCCGTTTTCCTTCTTCCTAATTGACTGTTAGCTGGAGTTGCCACGTTTTCTTCCATATACACACACACCACCATTGTGGGATAGGCTCCATCCATTCCTTGTCATGCTCATGGATTGATGGACTTTTGACCAGTATATTTCTGTGTTTCAGGGTCAAGCTGAAAGATGGAGTGGCGTTCTTGGGAGCTAGAGCCAGTAACCCAGTTATGTGGACGGTGAGTCAGGATGTCAGAAGTGAAGGTCACAGAGTTGTCACCCTGCACTGCCACAGGAAGGAGAACAGCTTCAGTCAAAGGTCCGTCTGACTCCCTCCTTCTACTGAATTAATGAGTGTGTGACTGAAATAATAACCTTACATCCCTGCTGAACAACCAAACAGCAGCACCCCGCTTGGTTTCTCAGGTGCTGAAAGAGTGATTGCAAAAAAAATGAGTATGAAGGAGAACATGATTCAGCATGGGAAATATTAATCTTTGGCACTGCCATTCATGCAGGTTCTCAGCTAGTCCCAAGTGTAGTCAATGAAATGAATTGTTAGAGGAACATAAAGTCTAATGTAGGCTTGGACTTAAAGGATAATTTTGGTAATATCTGATTTTTCTTTCTGTCTACATACCATCAGATACTTAAAAGGATATCTGAACATGTAGCATTGTAACTGCACATTAAAGTCATTCACCAAAATACATATACTTTGCCTGCAAATGCAACAAAAGCAAATGTTGCACTTAAGTTCATCTTCAGCACGTTTTGCATAGGTATAGTTTTTTTTAGAGGGGTTCAGGTACTGAGCACTTCCAAAAACCTCAGGTGACCCTCAATTCAGTATTGCACTTAAACACACATACATAGTCACACCGAGCATCTCAGCACACTACGCCTTCTGTGTACGCACAGCTTATTGAAATCCACTGTTACATAATGCAGGATGCGTTAAGTATCAGTCAAACATGAACAGTCCTGCTATGGGAAACCAAATGCACAACTGAAAACGGTGAACAACAAATATGGTTTTCCAGTTAACATCTTGTACTATAGCAAACTTTCAAGTCTTATAAAATTAATTGAATGTCAAGTATACATACATTACATTAAGCACAAGTTATTTAGACTTTGTTTTACTGCAGAGACCTCTCAAGATTTCACGTTGTTGCAGTTTGGTACTGATACTTGATCCTTTGCAGCTTCTATCCAAATGTCTATGTCTATGGTGTGATACTCTAATAACAAGCAGAGGAAACTAGTGTTACATTTAAAGAGGATTCAATAAATATTAAAGAGCTGTTAGCATAAAAATCAGATTTCCAAGACAATAAGATAAACTGACACAGATGTGTAAGTATTATTGGACGTGTTAAAAACATTTCTAGATTGTGAAACCTTCATGTGCTGGTAACTAGTAATTATGCTACACTTTGAAAGTGGTTATCAGGTAAAGTGTATATAAATGTTATACAGTTTATATGCTGAAATCTTGCAAACCTCTAATTTACAACTGTACAATGCAATTACTTAAAAGTATTTACAAGAACAAACTTAGTTAAAGTCATTATGTGTCAAAAGGATTTAAAGCACTGCGTGTAGGTGATTGTTGCTCAGAGGTCGCTGTTTTCAATCAGTGAGTGATAACTGTGTGCGTGTCTCTGTGCGTGGCAGTCTACAGTACTTGACATTCACTTCTGCAGCTAAATGGCTTTAGGAAAAGACAAAGTAGCTCCACACAGGAAGTGACACACCCCACTGGCTGGGTTGTTATTTCCTCCTGGGTGTCAAGGTGACGGCAGTGATGAAAGACAAGTCATCTATCATTTACACGTTTCTCTTTCACAGCCCTGCTGAGGGGAAGATACAGTGAATTATACAGGACCGCTCAAATCAAGGTCATACATGTTGACTACGTACTGTACCTTGCAATTCACCACTCAGAAAAGACTGCCTTGAAGTATTGAAATGACCACGACACTGGGCTTTCAAGTTTTTTGGGTTATTCATCAAATTGAGTAATGTGGAAAATCAGTAACTTATTTAGTGTTCTGTTATTTACTACACATGTGCATGAAATGACCATAACTGTAATTAAGAAAATCTCCTCGAGGGTTGTAAACTGGTAGACGAAGCTGTCATGGGGTTTTTTTTCTATTTTATTGAAAAGGTAAAAATATGTGGAATACATAAAAAATAAAGATGTGTAAATAACATAAAATACACAAATCACAGTATGTTTCGTCTCCTGAGCAGGGGGATCCTATTGTCCACTGTCTCCCAGAGGTTTTTCAAATAAACGTCACTGGTCACAATCCCAGCTTGCGGCCTGGGACTCTATAACAAAAGAAAAAAATATAGAATAATTTTCACTTAAATACTTATCTAATCATTTAACTCTCGTACTTGCTTTTGACATACTTTTTCGTACTCATCAGTAATAGTCAGGGAGGTGGAAGGCTCCTACTGAGGAGGCATAGTCAGGGAGATATTTTATTTGACTGCATTGACTAAAAGATATGGGCCAGATGTCCGTCAGCCTACTTTGCTGAGCATTAAAACAGAATCAGTAGGAGAGCTTCAAAGATATATACCCCGAGCATGATGGTGGGGCAGTTCGATCTCAGTAGAGAGTTTGTGTGTTTTGGTCACTTCATCTGCCCACTTTCATTGGAGGTCACGAAGCAACACCACCTCCGGCAGTGTTCCCTGTCTTTTCTTTTACACATTTAGCTTTATTCTTTCCAGCTGTTACAATCTGTGTCATTGCATACTACTGTCAAGTAAAAGTTTTAAACATTTGGTGCCTAATGGAGCAACTTTAATCCACCAGTTGATTAAAGTTGGAAAGTGTATGCAGATCTTCCCACAATATTTATTTTGTGCCAAAGCCAATGAAATACCAATGTCAGTGCACAGGGGAGGTGAGTCCAAGCAACGGTCAGTGCACAAGAGGGGTGAAGAAGAGAGTGCAGGCAGGGTGGGGTGGGTGGAGACGAGTGTCAGGGGGGATTTGTGACAGAAGGATGGCAGTGAAAGGAAATGTTTACAAGATGGCTGTAAGACCTACTATGATGTATAGTTTGGAGGCAGTGGCACTAAAAAAAAGACATGAGGCTGAGCTGGAAGTGGCAGTTAAAGATTTTCACTGGGAGTGACCAAGATGGACAGGATTAGAAATGAGTATATCAGAGGGACAAATCAGGTTGAGCAGTTTGGAGGCAAAGTTAGAGAGGCAAAGCTGAGATGGTCTGAAAACATGCGGAGGTGAAATAGTGGATATGCTACACAAAGGATGTTATGTAGCTTCCAGGTAGGAGGAAAGACCACAGAGAAGACTCATGGATGTAGTGAAGGAGGACATGCAGAGGGCAGGTGTGACAGAAGAGGATGTGATAGGGTGAGATGGAGGCAGACCCCTAAAGAGAACAGCGGAAACAAGAATTAAGAGATTTAATGTAGTATAAAACCTTACAAAAGTTATAATAGCGAACATAGATTTTAGGGAATTTAGATGAAAGCATTTTTCCCTCTTAGGTAATGAAAACTGACAGCGTGGCCACAAAAGAGGAAGAGAGAGATCTCTGCAGCGCCATGATCGATTAAAGTCAAAGGTGGACTTGGAAGCCGTTTGGAGAAGGAACAGATAGTCGTGATCAATAGAGATTACAGAAATAAGCAGTAACTGTTAATGTGTTTACCCTAAACAAGTAGGGTAGTATCATGAGGTCTCAGGTCCAGTACATTTCAACTTACCATGACAAAATAACTGATATACATCAGATCTTAAATCAGTTTAAAAACATTTCTTTTTCTTTAGAAGCACATAAAGTTGGCATCAAAGCATTCAAACAGTAAGCAATGTGCTTATGTGCAAACCACTTCAGACTAAAAGTCACATTATAATCACACGTTCATACATTACTTTGTTCAATATATGTTTATCCTTAGGTTTATCCAAATGAGACCAAATCATCATGACCTGAGCGAAATCCTTATGCATTATGCACATCAGTAAGGACTAAAGTAAAATATCACAGCGTTATAGTCACAGGGGGACTGTATGGAAAAAGTTTACAGATCAAGTTTTAAAAAAGTACATCAAAACATAACTTCACCCATTTGTTTAAAACCAATAAATTGCATAGCTATAGGAAATGTTCCTCTCACTGTGTTCTATTCAAGCCTTGTCTTCATTTCTGTTGATCAATGTAACTCATTCATTAAGGTTCTTCTTTTTTGGTGAAAAAAAAAAGAGTCGGTCTTGATAAGTGTTAAACTTCTATCTGCTCCTGTCTGGATAAAGTACGTACAGGTGTAAAATTTAAGACAATAACCTTCTTCATGTGAGTTGGCAGTACTAACCATTGCCGTGCTGCCCAAAGCAGGTTGATGTGTTAGAAAGTGTTTCTTGTTTTGATTTTAAGAAAAAAAAAAAAGAGTATCGATTCAGTTTCTCTTCTTAAGGTAAGAAAAAAAGAGCAGCTGTGGAGCAAATAGAAAACCCTTTAAAAATATCATGTTTTTTAAAAGAATTTCAACTTGAAGTGACGCTACTTGATGTACATAAGCTATCATACTTCACTAATGCCATAAATTGATCTTTTTTTCTGATAAGAACTAAACTGTACTTGTCAATCTGTGCAATAATCTGTGTGATAAATCAATTTTTTAGTTTATAGGTTTGTATGTTTTTGTAAATCATCACTCAGCTGCAGCAGTAATCTTCATACTTCAGTTCACCTCATGTTCCCAGCTTTTTGAATGTAAATCCCAAGTGTAAAACCTATGGACATCACTGCTTTGTAACTAGGTCTTACTCTCCACAGCAGGGCTCTCTATCTCCAATCACTGAGCGGGAACAGTGCCACTCTGTTCATGAAATGAGGAAAAAGTGCCTCTAATTTACCTCTGAGTGAATATCTTTGTCATGATCCTGAGTCCACGACTCAGTGATTTTGTGTTTGTGTATTTATTGTTATTATTTTCATTATTATTTGTGGGCTGTTTTGGGATGGTTTGTGTTTTGGGTTTTTAGATACTGGGTTTGTGCTCCCTCTGTTGGTCCCTGGTGTTAGTGTTCCCCTGTCTCGTCAGGTTAATCAGGTCCAGCTGTGTCTCCCACCTGTGTGTGATTTCCCAGTGTCCCTCTGTGTATTTATAGTATGTGTTTCCCTCAGTTCCTCGTTTGCGTCGCCTGTGTTCATTCCCTATGTTTCTCACGTCTCCCTGTTCTGCTGTCCTCATCTGCCATCCCTGAGTTTCTCCCGCTGACCTTATGTTCCAGGTTTGTTCGTTAGTTTCACCCAGTTTAGGTTTATGTTCAGTCCTGCCCTCACTTCTGTTATCTTCACTGTAAATAAACCTCCACTCGCATCTCCATCACCGTCTGCATCTTGGGTCCTCATTTATTCATCACACAACTGCTGCCCCAGTCGTCACAGTACGACGCAACCACAAGATGGACCCAGCAGCACTTAACCCGTCTAAGGAGCTACGGAGAATCTCATCGATGCCACACAAGAACTTATCGACCTGTGGCTGGAAAACCCGGATGTCAAGTCCCAACGCGCTATAGAGAGACGGCTACAGCGTCTGGTGACCGGTCTCCCATGGCTTCTGGGCTCACTATATCCGTGGGAGCAGGAATTTCTCCTTTTGGATTTAGGACTTCATCCCCCGTCTGCATTCACGTTTGAGCAACCAGAGGCGGTGAGTGAGCGGGATACTTTGGCTTCCCCAGATTCCGGGACTTTGTTTTCTGGGGCTATTCAGAGTGGAATGAGAGACAGTCTGTGTAGATTACCTACCTTTGTGGTAACGGACCCTTCTCAAGTGGGTGTCTATAAACCTTCTGTTAAACCTAAAGACTGTGTCTCTGCCGCTCCATCCGAGCCTGGACTTTATTGCCACTCTCCAGCTCAGTTTTGTGTTCAGCCGTTAGCTCCCCAGTCAGTAGCACAGCCATTTGCTTCCCATTCTGTAGCTCAACCGTTAGCCTCCCAAGGAGCACAATTACCTGTTCTGCCAGCCACTCAGCCACCTTCTTCACCACTAGCATCACTACAACCCACATTTCAGTCCATGGCTCAGTCACGATCTTCACTCGCCCCTCTACAGGAAGCTATGCCCGTGCACCCCTTAAAGGACTGTTTTTCCACCGCTGTTTCTGAGCAGGGAGACAAACTGTTTCAAAATGGACCTGTTCCTCTAAAGCTGACAACATTAGAGACTGTTACTCGCTCCAGGGCTTCCCCAGAGGCTGGGTTACAACCCTCAGCTAACTCTGGACCCCTGGAGGCCAAGTTGCCAGCTGTGGACTGTACCCGGCTGTCACTGCCTGAGCAGGGTCAGGGTTCTGTGCAGCTACAGCCCTCCTCGTGTGTGCCAGAGGCCCACGTGCCTACTGGTTTTGTTTCACGTGTACCAGAGGCCCGCGAGCCTGCTGGTTTTGTTTTGTGTATGCCAGGGGCTTCTATGCCCACTGGTTTTGAGCCTGTTTTCGCTGGGGGACCGAGAGCCCATCCAGCCTTCGCCATCATCATCAGCTTCCGCTGAGGGGTCTCGGGACCACTTCAGCCTGCTGCTTTCGCTGGGGGGACAGAGGAGCCCATCCAGCCTTCGCCATCATCATCAGCTTCCGCTGAGGGGTCTCAGGCACCGCTTCAGCCTGCTGCTTTCGCTGGGGGGACCGAGGAGCCCATCCAGCCTTCGCCATCATCATCAGCTTCCGCTGAGGGGTCTCAGGCACCGCTTCAGCCTGCTGCTTTCGCTGGGGACCGAGAGCCCATCCAGCTTCGCCATCATCATCAGCTTCCGCTGAGGGGTCTCAGGCACCGCTTCAGCCTGCTGCTTTCGCTGGGGGGACCGAGGAGCCCATCCAGCTATCGCCATTGCCTGCAGCGCCACCGTCTCCGGCTCCCACGCCGCCGCCTGCAGCGCCTCCATCTCCGGCCTCCACGCCGTCACCTGCAGCGCCACCGTCTCCGGCTCTCAAGCCGCCGCCTGTAGCGCCTCCGTCTTCGGCTTCCACGCCGCCACCGCCTGCACCGCCTCCGTCTCCGGCTCTCACGCCGCCACCGCCTGCAGCGCCACCGTCTCCGGCTTTCACGCCGCCGCCGCCTGCAGCGCCACCGTCTCCGGCTTTCACGCCGCCGCCTGCAGCGCCTTCGTCTCCGGCTTTCACGCCGCCGTCAGCAGCGCCTTCGTCTCCGGCTTTCACGCCGCCGTCAGCAGCGCCTTCGTCTGCAGCGCCTTCGTCTCCGGCTTTCACGCCGCCGCCTGCAGCGCCTTCGTCTGCAGCGCCTTCGTCTCCGGCTTTCACGCCGCCGCCTGCAGCGCCTTCGTCTCCGGCTTTCACGCCGCCATCTGCAGCGCCTTCGTCTGCAGCGCATTCACCTACGGCTTCCACGCCTCCGCCTGCAGCGCCATCGTCTCAGGCATCCTCACTAGCTGCAGCCTCTTCGTCTTCACCAGCAGCTGCAGCGGCTCCATCACCGCCTGCAGCAGCGGCTCCATCACCGCCTGCAGCAGCGGCTCCATCACCGCCTGCAGCAGCGGCTCCATCACCGCCTGCAGCAGCGGCTCCATCACCGCCTGCAGCAGCGGCTCCATCACCGCCTGCACCAGCGGCTCCATCACCGCCTGCACCAGCGGCTCCATCACCGCCTGCACCAGCGGCTCCATCACCGCCTGCACCAGCATCCGCGGCTCCTACGCCGTCGCCTGCAGCGCCACCGCCTGCGGCTCCTACGCCGTCGCCTGCAGCGCCACCAGCTGCAGCCTCTTCGTCTTCGCCAGCTGCAGCCTCTTCGCCAGCTGCAGCCTCTTCGCCAGCTGCAGCCTCTTCGCCAGCTGCAGCCTCTTCGCCAGCTGCAGCCTCTTCGCCAGCTGCAGTTTTTGCTTCTGCCTCCGTGCCTTCGCCTGGGCCAGCTTCAGAGCCTTCAGCATCACCTGCTTCAGCTTCAGCCTCACCTTCGTCCTCGTCTGGCCCGGCCTCCGTGTCTGCATCCTCGTCTGGCCCGGCCTCCGTGTCTGCATCCTCGTCTGGCCCGGCCTCCGTGTCTGCATCCTCGTCTGGCCCGGCCTCCGTGTCTGCATCCTCGTCTGGCCCGGCCTCCGTGTCTGCATCCTCGTCTGATCCGGCCGCCGGCAGCAGCAGCTTCAGCATCCTCGCCGCCGGCGGCAGCAGCAGCTTCAGCATCCTCGCCGCCGGCGGCAGCAGCAGCTTCCTCACCCACGCCTGCAGCGTCAACATCATCATCAGCCTCATCCACGCCTGGTCCAGCTCCGGCTCCATCCTCGCCTGGTCCGGCCTCTGCTTCAGCTCCGGCCCCGCCTGGTTTGGCTTCAGCGGCTGTTTCTGCCTCATCCTCCTCCTCATCCTTGCCTGGTTCCGCTGTTGGCACGCCGCCATCCGGTCCACGTCTGGACCGGATGGCATCTTCACTGGCCGTTTTCTAGGCCGCTGTCTGGTCGTCGTCGCCGTCGTGGACGGCCTCCTGAACTGTTTGCGCGCCGCCACCGCCTTCCACGTGGCCGGCCTCCGGACTTCTGCGTGGACGGCCTCCTGAACTTTTTGCGCGCCGCCACGACCTTCTTCGTGGACGGCCTCCTGAACTTTTTGCGCGCCGCCATGGCCTTCTTCATGGCCGGCCTCCTGAACTGCCCCATCCTGGCCTTCTGTGGTATCGGGCCCCAGGCCGGCCACCTGAACTATGTTTCAGACTCTGCTCCCCTGTGAGTTTTGTGAACGTTTTGTTTGGGACTCTAGGGCCTCCATTTTGGTCATGGTCCGGTCCCTCCGTCCTGGACCCGCTACCGCCCACCCGAGTCTGGTGGTGGGTTTCTGCGGCTGTCGGGAGCCAGCCCTTGAGGGGGGGGTACTGTCATGATCCTGAGTCCACGACTCAGTGATTTTGTGTTTGTGTATTTATTGTTATTATTTTCATTATTATTTGTGGGCTGTTTTGGGATGGTTTGTGTTTTGGGTTTTTAGATACTGGGTTTGTGCTCCCTCTGTTGGTCCCTGGTGTTAGTGTTCCCCTGTCTCGTCAGGTTAATCAGGTCCAGCTGTGTCTCCCACCTGTGTGTGATTTCCCAGTGTCCCTCTGTGTATTTATAGTGTGTGTTTCCCTCAGTTCCTCGTTGCGTCGTCTGTGTTCATTCCCTATGTTTCTCTACGTCTCCCTGTTCTGCTGTCCTCATCTGCCATCCCTGAGTTTCTCCCGCTGACCTTATGTTCCAGGTTTGTTCGTTAGTTTCACCCAGTTTAGGTTTATGTTCAGTCCTGCCCTCACTTCTGTTATCTTCACTGTAAATAAACCTCCACTCGCATCTCCATCACCGTCTGCATCTTGGGTCCTCATTTATTCATCACACGACTGCTGCCCCAGTCGTGACAATCTTATTTGTAAATGTAACTCACAGAACGGTTTTTATCTGTATTTCTTGTATGCTCACTTTATCACGGATATAAAACTACATATGATTTCTAGTTTATTTATACTTTTTTGTTGTTGTTGTTTTGTTTAAATTGACCTGTTGGCTATCTCAGACTATGTATTGTTTTACTACCACAAATTTGTCCCCATTACTAGGAAATGCAATTTAAAAATAAAAAAATCCCTTTTTTGTAGCTCTTCTCCATGTATTAATATATTGTGTATTGATATTGTTGCAGACTCTGTACTGTATGAGTGAAAGAAATCCTACAGAGAACTGTACCTGAGTTAACTGTACCTGAGTTAAGCTCAGTCAGCAACAGTTTCCTATACAGTTCTACATTTTTCTTTAGAAATACAAACAGCATCAAGTACATCCAGCATATACAATGCTTTCTTTTGCTGTGTTTTAACAAGTGTACAAAATGACTTAGGTACTGTATATTAAGATTAAAACTTAATATCATATCTGCACTAATTGATATGACATCATTTGTGAACAACTAAACACAAAAAACCTCCACGTTATCTAGTTTTTGTGCCTCATTTAATTTAAGAGACTCTGTTGGCAAGATTTAACTATGAATAGATTGAATTGAGTGTTCAATCAGTGACCATAAAATATACTACCTGATCTAATCACTAAGAGATAAATGCTGTGTCATCTGCCAGTTCTTTATTCGTGTGTTTTTACTGATAAATTGGATAATAGCTATTTTTTTGGCTAAATTTATGCGTGTTGTTTTTCTCAGTAGCCATTCTATCTGGAAATGTAGTGCCAAGTTTGAAGGAGTTTGGATGAGCAGTGTTTAAAGTAACAAACAGAGAGAAATTAAATGTCACTCAGTGTCTAGGTTAGAGCGAGGACAATGACAACGTCCTCCACATAATCAACGTCAGAGATTACAATATTGCTTCGCAAAGATGGATGCACACTGTCAAAGAACAAACTGAACAAGCTTCAGATAAAAACCTTGTTCATGATCTTCTGGTATGGGAGCATTTTACAAGGTGGGTTCCTTTAGTATGTTTTTACCCCTCAGTGTAAAAGTCTGATGTTGTCACTCTGCTGGTTGGACTGGTGGGGCTGGCAGGCTAGCGGGTGGCGTGGACACCCAACTTTGTGAACAACTCGAGAATGAAGCATTGTAGGAAATTGATACCACAGGTACATCTACTAAAAATCTCAGACGAGTTCGAATCTCTCTGACCTTCAACTCAAGATCAAGATCAGAGGTCAATTTTTCTGCTTTCCAGAAAAGTTGAAGTTGCTTTCCAAATATAAGAACCAAAGAATTAATTGGACTTAACCGCTATACATCAGGCACTGATTGTAAATGCCAATAGGACATGACACACAAAAAAAAGACTGATCCCTGTTTGAGGGATACACAACTATACGCTGTTTAAGTAATAGTGGATATTTTCATACAAGGTGCACAAGGGTGGAAACGACATCTTCAGTGTTAGGCTCTCACATCTTTGGTTTATCCTGTGTGGCATGAGAGAGCATATGAGAGCTGCTTCTCTAATTAGTTACTTATTAAGTCTTTAGTTTAGGGCCGCGGGTTAAAACTCATTGCACTCCTTGGGGTGTAGAACTAGGCTGCTTGACGTTTCCCAGGCTGTGTGGATGGATGTGTGTGTTTGTGGAGAGAGAGAATTCGGGAAAATGGGCTGCCACAGGAGGGTGAATCCAAAACTGTTTGTCTTTAGAATAGAGGCACTGATGTTGTTGGAGCAGGCGGGATTACATTCATCGAAGTGTTGAAAGACATTGGCAGTCTGACCCTCTGAGACTTCCACTCTATCTTAAGCCCACTGTTTTTAGACTCCAGCACCTCAGCATCTTTCTGGGTTTTCTATGGTTTCAAACCTGGAGATTTAAAAAAAAAAAAAAGTGTATTTCGTTATGAATGACTTGTGCCTCATACTTGATTTACCTGTTTTCATGGTCTTCAAATTTCTGGAGGTTACCAGCCTTGAATGTCTCCTTAAACAATTCTTCAAGTTGCATTTGTTGAGGTTTCTCAGAAGAATGGTACAGGCATCAGGGCAATTCTATTTTAGACTGTTAACACATTCTGCTATTAAAGCAGAGGAATGCTGTACTGTGTAGTTTAGGGGGTATAAACAAAACAACACAACTGAATCAGATTATCTGGACAGATGAAATGGTCTTACTTAGAGATTTGAACTTAGAGACATCTATTTCTTGCTTACTGTTTTATTTTTAAGCTTGTACGGGTGACACCCCCACCCATTTATATCACCAGAAATGTACTCTCGTCATCTGTTTCTTAGTTTTGTTTTAGTCTGAGGGCATAAATGAACGTCAATTTATTTCACAGAGTGAGTCAAGAGCAGCAGCATGTAACCACTGCTCGGTACGGCAAAGAAAAACAGCTTCAAATGAATGCATTGCACAGACTCTTATCAAATCAATTGTGTTGGTGAAGTGTATATATACAGTGTATACACACACACACACACACACACACACACACACACACACACACACACACACACACACACACAGATTTTGTATTGTATAAAGAAAATGGGGGGATTTCTTCGTCAGTGATTTCCATGACAGAATCATAGCTGTTTTTAATGCAGTGCCCCCTGGGGGCACAACCATCACGGGCATCTGGTATTAATTTTCAGCTTTGTTTGTTGCACACAAAGATTTTTCTTGATTCTCTTTGGAATCTTACTATGATATTATGTGCTATAGATGATATTTAAAGTCATCATAATTTTACATTGCAGAACAATTTCAGAATAACGCTCTTCAAAGACTGAGTATGATACCTGCTCTTATTGGTCTGTTTATCTAGTGTCAGGCAAAAATTAAATGCAGAAAGTGAAACAAGCACAGAGAATATCACATACAAAAACAAAGTATTCTGTTTTTAAAAAATGTCAAAGCCCTAAGCAAGACTGTTCCCCTCTTAATGGATTTTTGATTAACTCTGAGGAGAAATATTGTTTTTCCCTACTATGTTATGTTTTCAGTAGCGCTGAAGTGTTCAGCTTATGCAGGTTTGTAAAGATGGTGATCCTACCAGTGTTCGCCAATCCACATGGAGATTTAAGCATATACAAGGTTTTGACAGTAGAACACAAAATTACCTTTTTTATGTTGGCTTTCTTTCCCATTTAGGGGGTGGATGGATTCGTTTTATATGTGAAATGGCATCATTGCCAGTGACCACAACAGAATGAGTAAATGTGAGTGTGATGGAGTGGGAAGATGTGCCAGCCAACATGTTACGTAGGTCAGGAGGTCTTTTGTGCACCACATGAGGGTGCAGAGAAAAACACTGCTTAAGTGCTGGATCTGTATCAAGAATGTGTCAGCTTTTTTTATTACATTTTCTGAAGCTTTTGAAACCGCTGAATATTGAAAAGACAAACAAATAATTCTAAGTTCAGTTCCTTTTCAGTGGGTAGCAGCAAGGCTTTCAGTTTGTGACAGGTAGGGAAAAGAAGTAATGATGCATGTTTTTATTCAAGCCTGTGTATGTTCTTTTTGTCTGACGTGATTTTCCACAAACAGTGCTACAGAGCAATATACATAACATATCAAAAACTATAATTGTAAAATTAAAACAGTGACATTTTATCAACTTGTCCACCTCTGCCTCCTCTTCACCGGGCCTGCAGCCTAGTCATTCTCTCTTATCCACCGTCCACACTGCTCCGCCTCAGTCTGCAGCCCTTCAGCTCCTCAGCTCTGCTCCTCAGGCCTCAAATCTGTCCGACTCGGTTGCTCTAGTTTGGATTTTAGTTTTTATTTCCTTAGACTAGTACTCAACACTCTGGTTTTCACACTGTTCTGCACAGCCAGCAACCTGCCAGGCTCTCTGCTCTACCCTGACTTATGACCTGTTCGGTCCTACCCTTTAATTATTCATGTTTTAGTCAACTGCCTATTTCTTTATCAGTCGCATCTAGCTACCTCTGGCTCCTGTCATATCAGCCTTCATATCAAAAAGCATGTCAACAATATGAATGTTGACTGCAGCATTTTACATTGATTTCTATGGAGGTCAAACTGACATCCTTGATGGTGCTCAGTTTTTCTTTTTCCCTTTATCCCACACACCCCAAAATTCACTGCGTAATAAACTCATTTCAGGAAAAGTCATGAAACATGAGATTATTGGATGTTATTGTAATAGAGTTACTTAATTCTAAAATGAAAAGGGGTCAAAATGACCCCCTTGGTGGTTCTACTATTATGGAATACCTGCAACATAGCCTATGATCTTTTCCAAATAAAGTAAACATTATTTTGATGTCTGTCATTTGAGGTGCAGCAGACAAATTCACTGGTCTGGTGACTGAAAATCAGTTCTTATTAAAAGAAAAATCTCCAATTTTATCTTCCTTCAAAGGAAAAAAGATGACACACAGGTTATTCAGAGTGCTGATGAATGAAGGTCCATGGTCATATTAGATAGGATATCATATGATTGGGAGATGAAAGCATCTCACTAATGCTGCCTTCTACAGATAGTTGGACTACAGACCAACTTCACAAGTCCGTGCTTTCACAGCAGGGTTAAAACCTTATTTGAATGAGGTTATTAATCTGAACATGCACACATGAAATGGAGTTCCTGACTAGTTTCATTTTTTTTTTTTTTTTTTTACAGAAAATTTTATTAATTTTTATAACCACTGGTTAAAACTGTACCATTGAACACTTCATCAGAGTCATGAAGTTAGCACAGGAAGCTGAAACCACACAGCACTATTCAATGGATGTTGAATCCCTATATATATTCAGGCAGGCACCCCTTTGAAGGGTGCCTGCTAGCTGCCATATTCTCTTTAAATTAGACTTCAATGCTACAGTACACAGTTTTGGATGTGTAATCACTTCTATTTTCTATTATTATTTATGGGAATACATTTTTTACCCAGTACGCGTTAAACTGCTGAAGGCCTTTTACTTATTTTATACAGGATCAGATGCTTTGTTACAGGAATTCCATAATCTTATGAACTAGGAAAACATGTTTGGTTCACTGTTTCAACATTAATTTCATAGATGTACAGCTAATTAAAGAAAAAACTAAGGCCATTCTTTATAGTGCGAGCTCACAGAAACTTTATTATTCACAGTGAATGATATTGTCCAACTTTGCTTAATAAATATTGTGTGTCCTATTTTAATTGAATTAAGTAGCTACGCAGTTCCAGTGATTACTCTTGTATCCAAACTGAGGCCCTGGAATTTTGCTATAGACAAAACAGAGAGCGATAGATACATAGAGAGAGAGAGAAAGAGTTAATAAAATCATTTTTAAGAAATGGATAATTCAATATCAATCTGAATGCCTTGCTAAAACCCACTCAAAAGAATCTCACATTCTTGATATGTATCTAGTAAATAAGAAGTGTTTTTCTCAGCCTTCTTCTGCTTTTCTAAAAGGCCGTCTAACCTATTTAAGATGCTGTCTTCCCTCTCTATCGCCCTCACATTTCCTTCATTATGTTCAGCTCTGTTCCCTCTGAAAATTACTCTTGTGGTCTCGTGTGTCAATTCACCCGCCCTCTTATGGGAAAAATACAACATTAAAAGGGTAATTTCATGTTCTACTGCCAGTGTCATAGGCGTGCTTAAATGTCCACGTGGATTGGTATACATTGGTTAGACGAGGAGATCTTGAAAATCTCATATAGCTGAACACTGCAGCACAATCAGAGACAACCTTAAATCTAGCCCTGTGGCTATAAATGTATTTCAAGGCATTATTTCTACTCTCGGATATGTGGTGGAGGATGTTAGCAAGAAGGTCCTGGGTTTAAATGTCCAGGGTCCCTCTGTATTGAGTTTGCATGGGTTCTCTTTGGGTTCTCCAGCTTTCTCCCACAGTCCAAAGACATGCATAGGGTTAGGTTAGTTGGTGATATTAGATTGGCAACAGGTATGAATGTGAACACGATTGATTGTCTGTCTATATGTGTTAATCGTGCGACAGATTAGCAACCTGTCTAGGATGTAAACTGCCTTTCATCCTATTACTTGGGAAGGCTCCAGCTCCCCCAACAACCCTTGTAGGTGTGGCTAGTTTTATACGTTATTTACAAAAGTTTCATTATTTTCTAAACACAGCTACGGACATTTTTAGTGGTTGATATCGAAATGAACTAAGACATGCTTTTTTGGCGCATTAAATATCGGTGCACTTAGCAATAAATTGCATGTTGCAAATGATAATAAATCATTTTGCGTGCATTTTTAAAATATTCTGTATATTTTGCATGGTGCAAAATGTCTCTTTTTGTGCAACATAATCAGTCCCACCTCATACATGCAATCTTGTCACTGCACTTTCTCTGTAAATACCAGCAGCACTGGGTTTTCACCAACACCTGTTAGCAAGTCGTAAACTTAACAAACAATACACACACAGAGCAAATAACCTGTTTGTTGTGCAGATCAATATGTTCTCATAAACACATTTTGAATGAAAAAACTGACACTTAAGCAAAGTCATGCATTTTTGTTTATTGACCAGTAATACGCACACAATCCACATGCTATGCATTCCTAGGAAAGTAAATTAATTGATAGAGAGTTACATTAAAAGTAATTTACAATGGCGTTGTTCATTGGTAGTTATGTGATTACTGCGCCTACACTGCAAAACCAGTGTAATCTATTTAGTTAAGTTGAACGTCTCCTCGTACGTGACATTTGTTCATTGTTCATGGTTTAGTAACGGTGAAGATGCAGTCTTTTTATACCGGCAGACCAGTTTGTTTTGGATCCTTCTCCTTTTATCTCATCATGTACTGCTTTAAATTATTATGTTTAAATTCAGACTTGTAGTCTGTGTTGTAATATAAATAGTCTCCCGGTATAACATACGATGTGACTTTTGCATAAAAAGTGTGTCAGGTCTTTATTCAGGCTTGACAGATGTAAAATTAGAAGCTCTCTTTATCTTAACTAGTACATCTCTAAATGAGGTTATGTGCTTTGATATATGCAAAACTACACGGTGCTGTCTTAATGTAAATATTTACAGAGTCCCGCCTGTACTGTATGTGTACAACAACGGGCACTATCTGAAACACATACCCAAACAAACATCACAGAAGAAACAGAACCCTCCAGCATTTTTTCACCTTCAAAGTCTATGGGATCATGACACATGCCACCACATTCAATTTGTCTATTGTTGCTAGAGAGAACCCCTGCTGTAAGTGTGGAGGAGTAAGGTTTAACCTAAAAGATTGACAAGACAGCCTTACAACACCTACACAATGATGCAAGCCTGCAAACCAAAGTTCTTAGGGCCGCTATCTACAAACAACACGTCTCGAGTGAGAAAGCAACTAGACACCGGGATAAATGGAATTAAATTCGAGCCAACAGTGTGTGTGTGTGTGTGTGTGTGTGTGTGTGTGTGTGTGTGTGTGTGTGTGTGTGTGTGTGTGTGTGTGTGTGTGTGTGTGTGTGTGTGTGTGTGTGTGTGTGTGTGTGTGTGTGTGTGTGTGTGTGTGTGTGTGTGTGTGTGTGTTTCATCATGTTTGCACTTGTTTCAGCCATTTAATGGAACTTATTTTAGGGGTAAGATTACAGGGAAGTTGCACAAAGAGTCTCAGTGTACTGCTGAGCCTTTGATGACTCCGCTCAGTGTGCAAACTCCAGTGTGAAAATAGGTTAAAGATTCAAATTGTTTTCCGACAGTTGATGAAATCATGTTTTAAGCATTGCTGAAATCGAGGCTTGTCATTCTGTGTTTGCCCCAGCCATCTGCTGGGGAATGTGACATGTGCCTCTAAGGGTCTTTATGTGAAACAGAGGAAGCAAGCATCGTTGAGGCGAATGGCAGACTTGTTTTAGACTGAAATGATTAGCATACTCGGTTCCCAGGAAGGAGAAAATCACAATTCCCGTATTAAAAAGTCCATAAAGGTTTGAGATAAAATAAGATTGCCTCTGCTAGGCATTCCTTTATCGCTATTCAAGACGTCACGTGAGTCCTGTGAATCACATATGGTGTATTATTACGCTGGGATGTATGGATAGTTGTGGACCTTAGGGACAGTAATTGTATATCGACTTTCCACTGAAACATATAATGACAGGATCTCATCATGTTATGTTGTTGATGTGGTAATGATGAATTTGACTGTGTGAACGTTCTTTGTGCCTCAGCAGTGTTATGGCTCCTTTGATGGTAGCATTTCCTTATGGGTTGTAATATTTGAAAAATTATTGGATGAAATCCCCTGATGGCTATTTTCTCTTATATAAAAACAATCATATTCTAACATATGATTCACACATATCATATTTTATAGAGGACACTCCCAGCAGCAACACCATGTTGAAAGAATATGAACAGATAAATATTTAGACATCCATCTGTCTAAGATGACTCTAATGCCTAAAATAGATAATAGTTTATCTATCTTATCTCGATAGATGAACATCTATCTCAATAGAGAGGAAACTATGCTATAAAATCTCAATAAAAGTCTCTCATCTATCAATCTAATTTAAATAGGTAAGAAGATAATCATAGACGACAAGGATCGAAAAAATACACGGAAGGTTAAATGATCCTTGTATTGCATGCAGTCTTCAATCACACATAGGTTACTTGGGGCCAGGGTTTTGAGCAGCCCTCTCTGTTCCCCTTATATGAAAGCTGCGCTGTATATATAATATTGTTACGCAAGCCTAAGTGACCCTGAAACTGCGTGTACATTTTAACACAATTTGAATGATTGTTCTCATGATACGGTAATAATAGCCTAAAGCCTTGTCAGGAAGGAGATGATTGCGCCTTCTCCTGCTCATCACTTCTTCTCTCCATCCCGATGACAGATTCGCTCACTTTCTCTGCGCCTGATATGAAATGCAAGCCACTTATTGTGTGACTTCCCTTATGTAAATCCTGTCATTAGAAAATAGTAGACATTTGTCATTGGCATACGCCATTTTTTATTTTGAGCAATATTGTCATCCCACACTGGATATAATGATAATATTCCTTACGTACAATTTTAGAATTTGTGTATGCAAAATAAGGCTGCAGAGTTTCAGTTTGGGAATATATACATATACAAAAGCAAGAGTTTGCATAAAGAACAGTGTGTTTATTCACCAGTGACATTTGACTGGACCTCTGCCTATGTAAATTCACATTGTTTGGGTAAGAGAGTGTGTGTCTATAAGCCAGCTCCACTCCATGCCAGCGAGTTGTTAGTAGCTGGTGTAATTGACAGAACAATGATGAGTGAAGATTGAGCGAGAAAGGAGTTCAATATTCAGTTCTCCTGCTTTCACGAGAAGAGGTCAGAGGGCCTCGTGCTGTTCTTTCTGATTGCACTGAGCTTAGCTCACATGGCGAATGAACAAATACAATCAATGGCCAGACCAAGCAGGAGCGGTGGGACTGCATTTACAACTGGAGTTAAATCAAAGGTCCCTTCAGTGCAATCTGACTCCAATGAAGGAACTCTCAATGCATCAGCAAGTCGCGTGGATCTTAATGACCTTCCTGCAAAGGGTCTATCGTAAGCCACGTAGACACTTATTTGTGTGTTTTTGATTAAGTGGGAAATTTAAGGATTGGATACCATTACAAAGAGCCTTGGAGGAGTGTGGCAGTTTTCACTATTTTGTAATGTACCCAGTTAACAGTGGTTAAAACGGTATCCTCTACTGTAAAAGGCACTGCGGAAAGATTTAAGGAGCTTGTGTAGTGCGAGACAGATGAAAAATCCAGTGTAAGGAGGAGATAAGATGCATTTATGTGTGTAGGTGTGTGTTTGTGCATGTGTTTTCTTCCATGTCCTTGGATATGCGAAGGGTCTTCAAAGTGCAATGTTATAGTTGATGGATAGGGGAGACGAAGCAATTACCCTCCCAGGTGGTCTAATTTGTATGTTTGTGAACCACTGTTTTCTTCAGCAGGCTTATCGCAGGTACAGGTAGCTTACAATTTAGTGTGAAAAATATATGAATACGTGCCACGATCCTTTTAAGCAATCATTCGGATATCGTTTTGTACCTGCCTTTGCCCATAGGGTCACTAATGCATTGATAAAAACAGGCTACCTCTCTTACATTAACAAGATCCCTGCAGTGGCCCAAGCCAGACTGTCTGTGAGATTGTTAGCTGTATCTGTAATATTGACTGTTTAGAATTTAATTTACATGAGTGGCAGATGAGTCCTATGTGTTGCTGGGCTTTCTCATGCTTTAATCATTAAGACTCCCTCCTGAGTCTAATGGGATAAAAATAAAAACACAAGTCCTATTTATTCTCTCCAATCTGCCATCATTAATGGAAATCAACATGACAAATGCCACTAATGAAATATAATTAATTAAATCTCAGGGGAATGATTTATGCCCCATCCTCGTAGAAGCACTCTGCCTTCTCCTCCATCTAACCTTCTCCATTAACCACTTAAGACATGAATTTAGATGTTTGCTGTGGATTTTCTCATACCCTTGAACTACACTATATCAGTGAACTACTGCATCTGCCTGTGTGAAGTAAATCCTCTGTGATTGAGCCTTCAGAGGCTTTGAATGTGGCCTTGACTATGCACCAAAAAACACTGATTCAGAGAATCTGCAGGGGAAGAGGAAGGAGGATAACTTCTTCTATTATCTGTCTCTACTGTGCTCCTTTATCATTTGTTTGGCGCTTGCATCAATTTCAGTCTTGTCAAGTTAACACTGGAGTGCGTGACTTTTACTTTTATGTCGGCTACATTCAAGCCCTTGCTAAACAAGTTGCACACAGTGCAAATTATTCAAGCCTTTTTCTCCCACAGAAAATGACTCCATAGCTTATTTCTGCAAACTGTTCCCATGAACTGTACTTGTGTTTCTGAAGTTAAGAAACCCATAGCTAGGGCTGGGCCATATTATACCATTCATGGCATACCGGTATAATGTTAGGCAATGATAAGAAAATGAAATATTGCGATAGATATGGGTAAAACGTGCATGTGCAGTGCCGTTTTCATACGCACATGGCGGAAAAAGCATGGCGGCGATGGAGAATGAGAAGGGCGAAAGCGGATCGTTGAATGAAACAGATGAACCAGAATTGGTTTGTAAAAATGGTGCAACTTCAGTGGTGTGGAACTGGTTTGGCTTTCGTTCGTCAGATACACACCAAAACACTTTTTTTTTTTTTTTGTAGAACATGCAAGCAGGCCGTCGTTATTACCGTATTTTTTGGACTTTAAAGTGCTTTTAAAAGGCTTTAATTTTCTCAAAAATCGACAGTGCACCTTATAATCCGGTGCACCTTATGAATTCTGATTGTGTTTACTGACTTCAAACCGATTTTAGGTGGTACACGGCGCTCAAAAATCTGTTAAATGTTTTAGTGCGACTTTGGTAAGCTACGAAGGTGCACCGCTTGATGGATTGTCGGAGCATTACGGCTACCATAGTCAGGAGCCTTGCAGAGTAACGTACTGTGCTTCAACATAATATTACCGTATTGTGTGTATAAGGACCCCAAAATGGCACCTGTTAAGAGACATGCATATGAAGCGCACTTTAAACTAAAGGCTTATTCAATTTTCAAATATATATATTGTGATAAATATTTTTGGCCATATTGCCCTGCCCTACCCATAGCACACCCATAGTTTCATCAGCTTGTCCACCGTAGCAGTGCTGTTTCTCTCATTTTTGTGCCTAAACTTAACCAAACAGAAAGTAAAAATCAAACGAGTGAAAGTTTGGTCCTGGATAAGACTGAAACTTCAGACTTCTGCCCCAAAATCAGCAGTGGTTTCAGCAGGCTGTGGTTTGCGTGTGCTGAAAATGGAAGCAATCATAGAGACAGAGCAGGATAAAGCAACGCCTATAGAAAAACCTGGATGCATTCAAGCAAAGTTTCTAAGGCTCCAGATAAACTCAGCGTTCAGAAGGATTATAGTCTCAGAAAGAAAACTGTTGTTGGCAAGGACACGGATTACTCTCAGTAGAGCTTTTCGTCATTGGAGAGCCCTGTGAGAAGAGAAGTGACTATGAACAACACAGATATCACCTTAAGGCTCTTTAACAGGTTGGTGTTTGTGAAATATTTGGGGCGGGATCCGCCTACATAAATTATTATTGTCCAAACAACTGTGGAAAATTTCACTGTATATCTCATAAGCCCACATGTTAATGTTATTGCTTTCACTACCAATCATAAGCCCTACACTGCAGGTTTTATCAGAAACCCCAAATCAGATCAGGCATGCTCCTTTAACTCTTCCTGGAGTGTTAAAATTCAAGTTAATAGAAAACTTGTGTAAAGATCTTCATAACATAACCTCTTCCTGATAGTTTAAGAGCATATTTATTTAGGAATGAAGAATATACCTCATTCTGAGGTCTCCTCTTCTCTCCTAACGAAGCTTTGTAGTTCCTCAATCTGACTTATCAGCAACCAAAGCCAGGGCTGGTGGGGTGTTGCCCACAGACAAGCTGGAGATTGGCCATGGAGCCTGGTGGTGTTTGATAAGGCAGGCCTATTGGCATTGGGACCCTAGGCTTAGACCCTCTGATCCACTTCATCTTCTAATAAATCATCCTCTGAAACCTTGGCCTCTGTTAATGCTTTAGAGTTCTCTTTGAGGTGGTGCAGGAAGATGTCAAGGGATTTCCAGCACACAGCCCTACTCCAACTTAAACATAGTGTATGGAGTGAAGTTAGCAGACCTCGTCCTTTTTCCACTTATCATAAGGGTACTCAAATTGCCATGTATCACCAGAATTCCCAAAATGTCATTTAAAATTCATTGGGATGTGATGAAAGAGTGAGAAAAATTTAGACAAGCTTGAAAAGTTGTTTCCCGTGAACTACAACCTTTAAAAAAGCAGAATGTACAGGATGGGGGGAGGAAAAAAAACCCCTTTATATCTCGTTCTCCCATCAAATGCTTCTCTTATCCAGAGGCAAGGGTTCTGTTTACTTGACAGATTAATGAGGCAGGGGAGAAGAAGTAAGGGACCAGATCAGAAAGGGGTCATTGTGGGGGTCAGCATTCTTATTAACCCTGGCCAGATACACCGATTCAGTTAAACTCATCCAGGGAGCTGTCTGCCTGTTTGTTTATGTTTGTGTCAGGCGTGAACATTCATGTGCGTCTGTTGCCAGTGTTTACATTTGTTTGTACTTCAGAGAGCGTGTATGAAAGAGAGACAGAGTGGGAGATTTGTGGCCAGAAATCACGCAGGTGGTTCAAGGTAGCATAAAATATTAAAGCCTGCCTTTGAAAGCATGCACTGCATACAAGTCGATGATGCATGTAAAACCCTCAAGATATAAACAAGATTTCCACTTTGGTATATTTTAATGAGAGAGCAATACAAACCAAGATGTCAGATACGTGGCTTACTGCCACTGACAGTTTGTTCAACCATTTCTCTGGCATGTACCGAGGCAAAAAATGAAGAAAACAGAACAAAAATGCACAATTTCCGTCAAGAGCAATTAATGCTGTGTTCATATTGATTTCCTGTGTCAGATGCAGCCAAACAAGTACAAAAAAAAAAACCCAAAAACAGTCTAATGATGACCCATGAGTATAATAAAATAACCCACAATGGCACTAATACTACTTTGAATGAAACATGGACTTCATTAGAATTTACAAGTAAACAAGGCTAGGACAAAGGGCTCCCAAAAAAGTCTACAGCACTACACCAGCGGCACAGTGCTGCCACCACAGACTATACATTTAAACACAAATGACTCAATTTCCACAAGTTTTTTTTTCTTTTTTTAAAAACCACTTTAGGGGGGGTATTTATTTTTTGGTGGGTGTTTATTTATAAGGTGTAGATGTGATGAGCAAAAGTAAGAAAAGAAAAAGTGAGGGTTGCATGGCCTTTTATTCACTACTTTGTCGTGTGTGTGTGTGTGTGTGTGTGTGTGTGTGTGTGTGTGTGTGTGTGTGTGTGTGTGTGTGTGTGTGTGTGTGTGTGTGTGTGTGTGTGTGTGTGTGTGTGTTTGGTTAGCATACAACCCGAATTCCTCAAAAGTTGACATTCTGTGAACAATGCATGTAAAACAATGCAGTGATTTGCAAATCTCACAAGTCTTTATTCTAAACACATCAAACGTTTAAATGCCTTTATGCACCATTTTAAGAAAGCAAGAAATCATCAGAATCATTTTGAATTTGATGGAAGCAACATCTCTCAAGATAGTTGGGACAGAGCCATGTTTATAGTACTACTGTGTAGCATCCCCTCTTCTTTTAACAAGAGAGGAGAGCAAAATGACCTTTGCCCCAGAGATGATGGCAGTATTTCTGGAGCTTGTTCATATATGGGTTCTTTTATGCATGGTAGAGCTTTAACCTGGATTTGTGGGTGGCATGACAGTGATTTTTTTTTTTTGAACTGTTCCTGAGCCCATGCAGTGATTTCCATGACAGAATCATGCCTGTGGTTAATGTGGCCCCGCAAGAGGACCCGAAGATCACAGACATCCAATATTGATTTTCATCCTTGTCCCTTGCGCACAGAGATTTCTCCAGATGCTCAGAATCTTTTGATGACATTATCTGTGCCGCAGATGATACTATGTTCAAAGTCTTCACAACTGTGGAGCACTATTCTGAAATTATTCCACAATTTGTAGCTGCAGTTTTCTGCTGATTGGTAAACTTCTGCCCATCTTTACTTCTGAGCAAGTCTGCCTCTTGAAGATGCTCTTTTTATATCACCTGTTGCCAATTGATCTAATTGGTTGCAAAGCGATTCCCCAGCTGTATCGTGTTTGTAATACTTACTTGCCCAGCTTTTTGTTATTCTCATGCCAACGTTTTTGTGATGTGTTGTTGCCAACAAATTTGAACAAACCTGATAATTTTTCATAAAAAATCTGAAAAATTAATGAGTTTAAATATTTGATTTCTATGTTCTATTGAGAATAAAATATGAGTTTATGAAATTTGCAGATCATTGCATTCTATTTTTTTCTGTTTTATACAACATCCCAACTTCTTAGCAATTGTGGTTGTAAGTTCAAGTACCACAAAATATACATTAGGCTAAAAAAGCAGTTTGCACTGGAAACCCTACAAGAGCTGAGACAAGTACAAGTATCATAAATATTCATAATTTTAAGCAGTATTTTTTACAGATTTTACTACACCCTCAGTGTATTCATGATAAAATTTTAATACTTGCAAGCTATGAGGATATACATTTTATTGGCTCCGTTATGTATCCCCTTGTATTCACTCCTTCTCTCCATTTTTGGTGTCTTGTTTTTTTTTTTTTTTTTTCAGTTTTAGCTTTTCTCATTCTCAGCTTTGTCAGGAGGGAGTAATTGATTGTTTGCCCCTGTTTAAAAGAGGCTAGCATTAGCAAAAGCATCTCTTGGTCCCACAGACCAAGCTTCTCTGCAGCACCATCAGTTCCCTGTCGCTTTGTGGATTTTTTATTTTTTCTTTCTGGATGGAAACTCTGGCAATCTTTTTTTTTTTTTCTTTCTTTCTTGTGCATTCACTATTTAATTAACTTAGGGTGATAAGCCACCATAGCCTATTGTGAGGCTGTCCAAACCTGCTGCCACCTTTTTGTGTTTTTGGCCAGGCCTCTGACCTTTATTTATCTCCAGGTTCAGATTGGTTTATTTGTAGAAAGATTTGGTCTGCAGCAGTTGGGTCATTTATCATCAAATGCACAGTCTGAGAAAAAAAATGCCTTAGTCCAAAAGAAAGAAACTGAAACTCAATATGCAGAGGATGCAAGTTGTCATTTAAAATCAAACCAGCCACCCACTGTAACTTTCTGCTACATGGGAATTTGGGGTTCCTTTTGCAGCTCACCAATTAGCCTGTTAGACCGTTGATTGAATGATATCAAGGAGAAGAACAAAACATGGCATGTTCTTTATATGTTGAGACTATTTTCTCTCTGTGGTCCAAACGGCTCTAACATTGAGCAGTATTTGTTGCCCATATCGGCCTGTATTTGCCATATTGAATTCAAACTTGGTTGTCTTTTTTTAGCCATCCGACCTTTGTTTAAAAATCCTGTATTACACATGCAAAGCAAATACAGAGAGGTAAAACCCTCCACAAGTAACCATTGTCATTTTCAATTTAAAACTTTATAAAGTCAGAAGGTGTATTGACTTTCTAAACTACAGAAATATAAAGGAAGGTGCAGGACTCTGACAGAAACATGTTAGCAAAAGTCTTTACTTTAGCATCTTTGTAACACATTTCCATCTGTTAATAGAAAGTCAAAAGTCACGACGTCATTTCTGAAGCTTTTCGCCTTTTGAAAACACCAATTCTGCTCATATACACAAACCAGTAAACCTACAGGGCAATGATATAAACTGGAGATTGTTCAAGTTGAGTCACAAGGCAGAAAGTGATGCATGCAGCCTGCAGTTATTGCTGATTTCTGAACATAAAAACTTAAAAATATTATTTAACAGAACTGCAAATGTTTAAAAACTCAAATCTAAGTTTAAACATGAACTGTCACATTTTTGGCATCGTGATCACAACTTTGGAAAACACATCTGTGCAAATTACACACTCATTACTCACATTAATGACCACTCATAGACACCTGCAGTATTACAGTTATACTTTCAGCGTTATGTGATGCAGTAAATTGCCTGCCGCAAACTTTGGCGAACCGTTTTTGCACTGTAGTAAACTCTAAAGTTAGAGGAGGTTTTTCAGCATTAAATGCTCCATTTGATTATATATAAATATTACAGCCAAATATAACTACTAAAGTTCTGAGATCAGAAGAGGAAAGAGAAGTGAAATGGGAGGAAACTTGTGATTACATGCTAGATTCCCTCTCTTCTCACATCGTTATGGCCCACTGAGAGATAAAGTGACTCAAAACAGGGAAAAAAAAAGAAGAGAGGCAATGTACGAAGTGGCTGAAGCAGTAAGCCAAAATCAAAAAAGCAAGATGAAAAGACAAAAGTACACAAGAACACTCTTTAAATGTGATGCCTTTCAGGCCACAGTGCACAAAGCTTTAAATCATGCTTCTCACAAGCCTTAACAGTAGGAAGGACCAACTCAGGGGCAAATAATGAAAAGGACAAGTTAATCTAATTCTTGTCATCTGTGTGTGTATATGTGTGAGTAACAAGGAAAAGGGGAAGTGCCATTTCTGGTGGAGAGTTTAAGCTCCAAGGGGGAGATTAGGCAGTCACACTGAGTTGATCTCATTGTCCAGGATAAGAGGATGAGCACCATGGCCCTCTGGAGATTTTTACCAACACTGCTACAGCTTTCTGAAATCAATAAAGGGAGAGAAGTTGGTGTTTATACACTGATTGATTGCGTTGTATCATTTTCACTGTGTTCAGCATGGCTTACAACCACCAGCTGGTCCTAGAGAGCAGTTTAGTGGCCAATAGTTACAAGACGATGATAGCTGGTGTCTTTCAGTCTGGCACTGTGTGGCCTTTGATAATCTGATAAACTGAATAAAAATGAATTTGATAAAAAATCTGCTGTACTTCATCAATATGCTACTTCCCCCAGCTTTCACAAATTTCTTTAATCTTGTATGCTACACTTGTAGGTGTCTCAAAGGACAGTGTTAAAAGCTTTACAGAAACTGCATTTATTTGTTGAAGAACAATTTAAGTTGTAAAGAGTTTGCTAAAATATGTAAATGGGATTTGCTGGATGGTTAGGTGAACAAATCTTTCATCTATACCCCGCGTGTATTCTACTAAACCAGTTAGTTATGATTAAGATAGGAGTATTGTTTTGGATAAATACTTAAAAATCAATATGTTTCATCTTTTGCTTCTGATCTGAAAAACTGTACCTAGAAACAGTGTTGCTTTTGAAAGACAAATGTTAACATCAACAGGCTGTGTGCTGACAATGGCACATCTAACATTCAGTTGAGACAGGGTCGATCAGGGCAGTTTAATGCATTAACTTGCATTTGCTAATTAGCTCTAAACACAAGGTACAGGGTAATGGGTGTGTCGTTAGTCCGGCCATGTAAATTAAAACAAAAAAGCAGAACCTGCTAATGGTAGTAAAACAAGAACTAGAAGATCAAAAGTCTTGAGTCACCTCTCATTCCTTTATAATTTGCTACAAAAACATTATTTCTCAATAGAACCTTAAGAAAGCTTTCTTATCATTTATTTAAGTAGTCCTCAAGAATAATTGTCCAGGCTTATTGAAGAACATTCAGAGCTCTTCTTTGGATGACGAATGTCTTTTGTTCCATTTAAGATGATCCCTCACTGCTTCAATATTTTTGAGGTCCGGACTCTGGGGAGGCCAATCCATGACTGGTAGTGCTCTATTGTGTGTTTCTATCCAGCTATGTTTTTACTGCATTGTCATGCATATAAATTCTTTCGAGATGGCATTGTACATTGGATGAAAATCTGCCATCACTTTCTACAAGATTCCCAACACCACTGGCTGAGATGCATTACCAAATCATGACAGAACCTCCACAAGACACGCACTGTTGCACCTCTATCCTGACCTCTTTGGTGCATACCCATGACAATTTAAATCAAAAATTTCACATTTTGATTTGTCACTTTGTAAGATTTGTTTCCCAGTTCTTGTGTACTTGGTATACCTCAGCCTTTTTTCACTGTTTACCATTCTTAAGAATGGCTTCCTGACCACCACCCTCCCACCACCCTCCCACTCCCAGATCATTTCTGATGAGGCTTGGGTGAACAGTAGATTGACATTATCAACATCATCATCTGTTCATCTAGTTTTGTCTTTCACATGTCTGGCTTCCTTGTGTTTTTTAAAGACACACTGCACCAGCATGTTGCCAACTTTTCAGCTAATAGTTTGTTAGGTGCAGAAATAGTGTGCAATGCCGGTGATACTGGTTAACCTTTAAGCATTTTTCATGGATTTCACTAAATAAATGGAAACATGGTTTTGAAACACAGTGCTGTTGACACAGTGTCTAAAGATTCAATTTAAGAGTTCTTTGCTAAGTTGTCCATTATGTGTACACAGAGTACTGTTTCATCTCTTGAGTTAAGTCCATAGGTCAGTGTTAAATAGCATAGCAAACAAAAATATCATTTTTATAAAATTCAAAGGAAGCAAAATATACAGAAATGTCAGGTGGCTCAAGATCTTTTACACATATCACAAATGCTTGTGCAAAATTTCATGGCCATCCATTCAGTGGATGTTGACGTATTTTTCTTTAGTTCCAACTGATGAAACAAAATGGGAAATAAACTGTGTTATAAGTTATTAGAAGGATGTATTGCAGGAAAAACATCAATTAGAGATTTTTTTTTTTTCAGAAAAAAAACAATAAAGGCTGTGGTTCTAAAAAAGACCCCACGTTTAGTTAATATTACAATTACTTTGCAAAGGCATCAATATAAAGGAGCATTACGTTTTCTGTTTGATGTTTAGATTTTAATGAAAGAGTTCAAAATATGTTTCCCTTTAAATGTAGGCACCATCATTGTTGTGTAATCAGGAAGTCAATGCAGAACATTTCTCTTATTTTTTTTTTTAGAAAAAATTCAACTCATGAGTGGAATTTTAAACACTACAACACTGAATACCATCAATAGTATCTTATTGTAATGCACCAACTTTCTGTCTGTCTGCTTATCCTCAAATTCCTCCTACATAATCCCGAGTTGAGCAACCAAATTTGACACCGGTACATCTTATGCTCCTTAAGGTTCTCATCATCATGTTGCCTAGCAGCCTTCTTCAAATGGGCTAAAATTACCCATTTTTAGCATGTATGTGCCTGTAAAACTTATAAGAGCATTGTATCAATTAATTTCACACCAATAACATTAAATTTATATCAACAAACTGTAATATAAAGATATATATATTTAATATTATCATGCAGTCACATTGCCTGGTGACCACCTAACAGACTAAAATCACATTTATATAGTAGAGAAGGACATGGCTGTGGGTACGCACAAGTTTAAAAACGTTAAGGCTTTCTGGTTATCGGGTTCATATTAAATTCTTAGAAGATGAGCTTGAGGGTTTTTTTGTTTTTTTTTACACTACGTTAATATTTTCAATTTTCCAAGACACGTCTCCGTTTCCCCAACTGCGTTTTTAGGGTCTGATTGCCTTTTGTTACAATATGGTGTAGAGTGGCAACAGTGCCTTTTGATTGGCTGATGCGTGGAGCCACATCTGTTTCATTTCACACAACATTTGGAAAAAAAAATATATGAAGAAATGCAACATAGAGAAGGAGAGAGTTGAGACAGCAAAGATGAGCTAGAGAGGGGAAAAAAAGAGAGGATGAAAAGGAAGAACAGAGGTCAGAGAAGGAATAGGCATGCGAGGCAACAAAAGACCAAAACAGAGGGGGGTTATTTCAGAAAATATTGAAGAAGAGACAAAGCAAAAAGGCAATTTTGGAGAGGGACTCCAATATTTCTCTTTCAGTTTTTCTTCTGTTTTTTTCCCCCCTCTAGTCCCCACCCAATCCACAGTCTGCAGTCCTACTGTGAGAGCAAACTAATCTGTACTGACAAGGACAGGGCTGACGTGGAGTGTTTGATAGATCCTGAGGGAAATCTCCCACATACATAAATTGGTTATTCTACGTTTCATCTGCCTCTTGACATGGTTTCATTTTATGATCTCTTTCATTATCTGTCTGTCATATGCCAGTCTTTATCACTCTTTAAACTTGATGAGTTTAAGTGATACCAGATGAAACAGACATCACTGTATGGGAAGCCACTAGTTCCCCAGACACCACGAGTTTGGGATTATAGAGTGGATTTTCTGTGAGCTCCATACATTTATTATTGGCTGTGACCTGGCTCAGTGAGCTGTCGTCTATTAAGAATGCTGGCCCTTTTTTAAGGCAGTTAATAATGCCATTTCCAAATTTGAGCTATATTTTGACACTTAAACCCGGTTTACACTCCCGTGTCCTTTCTAAATAACTCAGCAGTTCTCCAAACAGTGACCTACTGTTGCCTTTCAGTCTTTACAGAAGGCATGTTGTTGGCAAGTTAACATTTCAATAAGATAATCAGAGTGAAAAGGCAAATATTAGAAGTGAAACTCATTAGAGAGGAGCTTGAACCCCCCTAGGAAGCACACACGCCATCAGCACACAAAAATCTGGTATCTCCTCCACCAGATCCTGAGTTATTAATCCCAATAGTCTAATGACGCCCAAATACATCAGGCTAAATGACCTCATTACACACACATTTAGGTTAGCTTCAGGTGAACTAGTAGAGTCAGAGGTAGTCTCTACTATTAATATGCTACGGCCTTTATAGCTGCGTCACAGTAAGAAGCAGATGGAGCTCCTGTTGAAACCAGCTTTTATTCATTGGAGCTATTATCTGATTTCCCTTGAGGTCTTCAAACCAATTAGAATCAAAATGTATTTCAGTTTGAGAGACATCTAGACTCTGACACAGAGAACAGTCAGCCACACAGCTGGAGAGTAATTGAACTACAAATAATTAAAACAGCTGCAAAAGTAAATCGTTCATGTCAGTGCACCAGGACATTTAGATAGCAAGGAGGGATACAATTCTTAGCATGATAAGGACTGCATTAATGGAATAATACAACACTGTTTGGCGCTCCACTTAATGCCCTCTCCATCTGAACAGCAAACATGAGCCTTGTGGCTCTTGTTTAGCTCACTATTGACGCTCATTTATCTAATCTGTGTCGGAAAAGAGAGATTAAAAATATTTGTTACCTACACATTATTTCTCACTTGCTGCTGCCACTTCCTGGACTTTGTCACAGTGGGGCAACCAGCAAATTACAGGAAGTCACGGCACCCTACTGGCCGTTACCAAGAAATAGTTCCAGTACGTGACTCCTCATAAAATATGCCTCTGTCACATTTTGTTTGGTTACACATTGTTCCCATAATGCCAAATTATTCATTTAATGTTGCTTTATATTGAATAATAAAACCTTGTCGCTGTAACTTTTATCCACCTTGTGCCTGTGAGGTCCATGTGACCCAACTAACACACTCCAGTAACCAGGAGAAACTAGCATTTAGTTTTCCATTTCCACACCACAAAGCCTTCATGACAGGCGCAGAGGACATTTCGAAAAATCTCCAGAAGGTATTTTCAAGAAATAAAGCTAGTGACTGAGTTGAATGAAGTGCCTTCTCTGAATTTAGACCTTACTTTTAATTTATTACTGAAAATTCGACTACTAACAGAGAGAAATCCAAACAAGATTCATGTAAGAATAGATGGACAGCTGGGGGGTTTTCATCCTACCCATCATCACATTTTTAAATTAACGCTGGTCTCACAAGTCAGGATTCAGTTATGGCCAAGACAACTGTGCCCACTGTTCTCCATACAATTCCTCCATCTGGTCATTTTTTCCTACTGCCAAAAGGTCTATCATATCCATCTTGGAATGCATTTTCATGCAGATGTCCCATTCTTTTGTTAGTATGACCCAGTAGACAAACACACAGGAAATCATGTGTGCTGGGTCACAAAAACAAGCGCCCTATCTACAACACATCAAACAAACAAAACCAAGTTTGAAAGGAAATCTATCATTGAAATCTGACTACACAAAAAGTGCCACAGCCATAGCAGAGCATATCTCCACACCGGCTGCAAAAGTCCTGCTTTCTTTTTGCTCACATAGTGAGTAAAAAAAAAAAAAAAAAATTCACATTTACCTGAAAGAAGGTGTTTTACATAACAATCTAATATATAAAGACACACACAATCTCTCCTTCTATTGCTGGACTCACTGTCAGTTCGCGGTGTTGAAACAGATTCGGGTCTTTGATGTATCATTGTTGTCAGTGCTAACCAAATCACTGCTGTGCATGAAACGAACCCCCTCAGGTCTCCAGAAGAGACAGCAGACTTTTCTTTCACTACTTTTTTTTTTTTTTCCAAGACAGATATCCACAGAGGTTTTAAGAGTGAAAAGAGGAAAACATGACTGTATGGTTAACAGGGCTTTTGTGCTCCTTAGCTCCACTTTTATTTTCCTATTTACGAACAAAAGGAATTTCATTCTTGTCATTTTTTCCCCAGTTATACTTTTTTTTTTTTGAAAGAGTCCTTTTGTTGCTACAGGGATGTGTTTGAAATGTATCTTACAGAATTGAAAGTGTGAGCTTCTTTTTTTCCCATCTGAGTGGATTCCTTTACCTTGTTCTGTTTGTGCTTTTACATCCAACAATAGGACTGACAAATGGAGATACCTCAAAAGCCTTCTCAAATTGACATGAACGATTTTCTACCTCATTTTGCCACAACAAACCCACTATGATATCAGGGCATTGTCACTACTCGCTTTTATAGTGGCATAGCCAGTTTTGTGATCCTTGTAGACATTTTGCTTTTATCTGAGCCCTTCTAACCCTGTTTCTGCTCTGTGTTCTTTTGTTTCTATCTCCGTGTCCACCTCTTGCTCTCATCCGCATGCACAACTCAGGGCAAGAGCAGTGATAGTTGCCAGTGAGTGTATGAGTGTATTAAATTGTATGGTAATCGCAGTGAGAAAAGGGCACACGGTGCAGTTATGTTTCTAATGAGACACAGAGAAGCGGCCTGACCTCTCCAGCTGGTGCGCTGCAGACATTCATCATCCCAAACACATGCTGGATGGAGGGGTGAGGGGGGGAGAGAGAGAGCACTGCCCTCTATTGAGAGTAACACAACACTGCGGGTCAGCGAGAGGAATAAATTAAAGATGAGGAAGGGATGATAAGAAGAATATTAGGGGGAAAAAAACCCACCTTGTAGAACCAACACAAAGAGGAACAGGCTGGAGAAACGGGGGTGTAGTTTGTGTTCAGCACTGAAGCTCTGACTGCTTGCAGCTACATTGTAAAGCAAAACTGTCTGTTACCGATAATTGATTTGGCTGTAATTATACACCATAAAGCGCAAATCACATAATCACTACAGTCACTACCGCTGAGCCCAGGATGTTGCCAGGCAGTAGAGGATACTGTGGCTTTGTAGCACTCCAAATTTTTGTCTCTAAAAGAAACTGAAAAGAAAAAGAGTAATGGATGGGCTTGAATAAGCTCCAACAAATGACTGATACTCTGTCCGCAGACAGAAGTGAGGATTTTCGACAAATCTGTTAATACGGCTAACCAAATAGAACTAAAATCTACAGCATGGCGTTATGTGGGATGTTTGTGCTCATCGGTCCTTCTCTTCTGCTGTTGATCTTTTTACTTTAAAAGGGAAATCAAAGAGTAAAAAATGGTCAAGAAATTGCTCAAGTGTGCCCTTAATGAAAGCATGGTTTCAAAAGCGCAATACCATAACTAACATCTGTTTGAGTTATTTTTTGATTCATATAGTATCAACACAACTAATTTATTCTAATGTAATATTTTTTGATTATATTATTTTTTATTAATCCCTCATTTTAGTTTTTAGAGTTTTCCCAGTGGCACAGATCCAACTTCAAAAATGCTGATTGAACTGTTTAGAATTTCAACACCGAGAGTAATGAAAGTAGAAAGATGTGACGGGGTAATTAATTCAAGGAGGAATGTTTTCCTTCTCCCCATCTTTTGTACAAAGCGGGGTACATTGACCTTACTTTACACTGAATACATTACAGAATTGAATGACAATATTTTCCAACTGTCCTCAAATCCTATTCCGTGGAAGACCAAAACAGATGAGTGTTAGTTCATCTTTCCAACTTGCCACAACTTGCAAAGGAGCAGCACTGAGATCAAATGTGTGAGTTAATAACTACATGGCATAAATTTGAGTTATTTTCTACACTATTTTTAATGGAAAAACTGGGTGTGTCTGATGAGTTGTGGATTGTACCCTGTTACATTTTATTATTTATGCACACCTGGTTTAAACGTTTCATTTGATCAGTTCTTTACTTAACATAGAATTTGTTTGCCATACAGACTTTGAACCAATATAAGCTAATACAATATAAGATAGTATGCACAACTTACCTAAATAACTTATAGACTTAAAAGGCATCGCTGCATTTAAAAGGGATTCTTTCTGCCTGGCTCACCAAAAAATGTGAAAAGTGATGGTTATATTTAACAGATGTGGCCACAAAAAGAATACTATCAGACTCCACAAAAGGTTGTCATTTTGCATCAACAGATAGTTCAACATGATTTAGTTAGTTTGGTGTCTTTTTGCCTTGCTTGGGCCATTTACGCAGCTCTGTCAGGTACAAAACGTGGTTTGTGATGGTTGCATCTTGCACAGAAACATCGACAAATATCAATTTTTCTGCCATCTGCATCCTGACTTTTTTATTTATTTTTTTCATAAAGCAAAACACTTTTATTCTGCATTCAGACAAAACAGCCCAGCATGCCAGGCATTGTGCATGCTCCATCTTTTGTGTCTAACCCTGTTCCATGTTATTGCTATTAATACATTTCGGGGTGAACCTGTTTTAGGATCTTTGCCATCAAAGCTGCTCTCTGGCTAGAGTGAGCACTACTGAGAGAGTGGGGATAGTATGCTAATAGCAGATCTTACCTACGTTTGCTTTCAAATTTATCAGCATTTCCCATGATCTTGGGCATCACAGCAGATGCTTCATAAATTGCATACTGCTTTCAAATGTACCAAATTGCAGCTATCCACCCATCAGTAGACTGGAGCCTATTCAAGCTGATACTGGACAAAAGAAGGGTTACACAAAAGCAGGTTGCCAGTCTATCACAAGATTAACAATGCATTCAGATCTTATCCGTTTTTCTTCAGTTGATATGTATTTTTATTGTGCAATTTCAAAACAACTTTATACGAGTTTGGAAGCTTGTAAACTTGTGTAAAGGCGAGTAGAAAACAATAGGCAGGGGACCGACAGACAGTAAAAGGCCTGAGGGCAGATTCAAACCCAGGTCTCTGCAGTAGCCTTACAGCATGGATTAACCTGGTGAACCATACTGGCACCAAAGTGTGGCACATTTTTGACACATTTTTCCCTTTGAATTTCAAAACTTTTATTTAAATGGGTGTACAAAATAGAGCAATGCAGCAAAAAAGGATTTGTTTTGTTTTTTTAAATTTGGAATAAAAGAAGGGAAGAAAGATCGTTTGTGTAAAAATTCTCATGACTTTTAGCTTTCTGAATGTTAGTACAAAGAACCACCGCTACCTTTGGCACAATGCTACTCACCCGTAAAACTCTGCTCAAACGGAACTGC
This sequence comes from Oreochromis aureus, assembly GCF_013358895.1. NCBI lineage: Eukaryota > Metazoa > Chordata > Actinopteri > Cichliformes > Cichlidae > Oreochromis > Oreochromis aureus. The sequence continues at coordinate 41,037,549 of NC_052948.1, read as the reverse complement.
ACCTTAATATTTCTCATGGTGGGGTCAGATTCACAGCAGTGTTCCTCTGTGATCATCCCGAGCCAAAGCTTCTCAGTGGTTATTTGAAAGCATGTTTTTGTATAATTCAGAACATTACCCACTGAAACTGAGAGGCTTTTCTGCCTGACCTAGAATTGCTATTTAAGCAGTTTTCATCCACACTGATTTCAGTTTTCAAAACTGTCCTCCCTTGCATTTCTTTTTTTTTTTTATATAACCGGAGTGGATTCTTAAATCTGCACTTTGAAATGGGGCTAGCATCTGAACTGTGAACATAAGGGAGAGTTGGGAGATATTTAACTGCAGACTTGGCCAAAATATGTTCAAGAAAAACCTTGGATCTTATCCCTCAAAACCTCCCTCCTGAACCTCAGTTTGGACTCTCTCCAGCCTTGTATTGATTGCGACACGGAAAAAGCAAGCCTACTCTTTAGGCCAGAGATATAATTAGGATAGTACTCATTATAAACAGATGCAATGCTAACAACATCTTGAGTTTTCATGCTTATTATCTCTTCTTTTTTTTTTAAATTGTAGGAAGCATCTGAGTTGTTTTTAGCTTTTGTTGTTTAAAGTAGCAGACTCTCACAACCTCAGCACTTACCTCTGTGAGTCACTTCCAGACTTCCAATCTGGTAAACTGTATTATTCAAGACAGTGCGTACTCTGTATATCGGTCTCAGGTTGTTCAGAAAATGGTGCGGCATTGATTTTTAACTGCGACAAACAGAGGTGAAAGGCAGCAGCTTGATCAAGGCAAGCATTCAGCAAATCAAATAAGTTTGATGGGTGTTCTTTGACATTCATTGTTTTTCTGCTTTGTTTGCATCTACATCAGATGCTGGAAAATAATTTGCATGGCCCTGGCAATCTGCAAGACAGGCTTCATATTGCAACAATTTATTTATTTATTTTTTGCACACATCGTGGTTCATGGAATTTTAATGGTTTAATGGTACCATCAAAGTGTTTGTGTTATATAACTTTTTAAATAGGTGATTAAAATGTAAAGTGTAATTCTTCTTTTTTGGTAGTTTTCCCTGAATGGGCTGACCGATGTTTTATTTCCCCTCCTGTTAATCCTTCCATCATTCCTGTGTGTTATTTCTAGTTCTTGTGTTTGCTTCTTTTTTCCTTGCTTTGCCTTATTTTCCCTGCTACCTTCTTATCCCTTTTGACTTCAACCTTTTATCTAACCTTTTATCAAAATCCACTCCTGACATACAAACTTTTATCCTCTCTCTCTGCAGAATGGAGGCAGTGGGCTACCAGCGAGTGCTGCAAGTAGACTTGGAGGTAAATGGGCTGATGGTAACTCAGGGGAGCAGGGAGGTGGCATGGCAGGTCGAGTATCCGCTCACGCGCACTCTGACCAGTGAAGTGCAGACCCTCATCCGTCTGGCACCACAGGACCTGGGTGGCATCGTGCCACTGGCCATGGTGAGGAGTGACTGGTTGGAAATTGGAAGCATGTGTGCATAAGGGAATATGGTCTAAGTTCAGTGTTAGGCTAACTTAAAATAACCCATCAACACTACGTGTATTTGTTTGTTGAGTGTGTTATCACAGATAGTTAGAGCCACAGTAAGTTTGTAAAGTTGTTAGTTTTAACTTCCAATATTATAAATCATTTTACTACTTTGGGGGAGTATTGTCATAGAAATTATTGTGTCTGATGCTTTACCCCAAACCAGTCATCAGCAACCTTCAACATCAAAACAGCAATTTTAGTTGCTCCTACCAAACAACGAGAGAAAAAAAGCAGCAGACGTGGGTCATTTGGGGTTGACAGGGGACAGATGAAACTGACTGATGAAATTATAAAAGGATAAATAACACATATATTATATGTATATGTACCACTTATGTAAGTATAAGGGTTGTGGCATCCTCGTGATGCTTTTTATACTACTCGTCTGTGCATTCAACTTCCAGTGCAGAAGTTTACATGAGACTAAAATGCCTAAAAAAAAAAAAGGAGCATAGTGACTCAAACTGATGTGATTGACCTGATTTGAGCCAACACCGAAAATGTTGTACTGGAGTGTATGGCACAGCGAGATCTTTTTTTATGACACAGCACATCAACAGATTCGGTCAGACCAACTTTAGCTGTTGGACACTGACACATAAGCCTTTGGTGTGCAGAAATACAGAGAAGAAAAAAACAAGATTTATCGAGACACATAAGATAAACAGAATCTGGGGCAGACCTTACCTGGTAGAAACAGAACACACTTTGGCATGTGAAGAGCTCAAACAAGGGTAGCACGTGATATATAATCATACACAATGGTGGAAACTTGAGCTAAATGTGACCCATGCAGCAGAGCATGTGTCTTAAACAGATGAGACCACATTTTAAAAAAAAAATGCATCAATGAAGTGCTGTTGACAGGTTGAAACAAGGTGACCTATATCCAACAAAGCCTGTTTTGCAGTTGCAGACTAAAAGCATGACTAAGAAGGATGATCAAGAAGGTCTTGAGTTAGAATCTAGGGTGGGGTACTCCTAGGTTTACTGCTGAATCTAAATCTAAGTGTGAAAGGTTACCTGTCTCAATGTGTTAGTCCTGTGACAGACTGGTGGAGTGCCTGTGAAATCAGGGATAGGTTCCCCCTACTTCTACCCCACAGCCTTAAATTGGTTAAGTGGTAGTCTGAAAGCAAAAGCAAGAGATTATATTAGATGTCTAGTAGCTTTTGAACTTATTTCCACCCAAAAAGTAATATTATATTAATAACATAACTCTCTATAATGTAGTGGTTTATGCATTCAATTAACAAGATCCCCAGTTTCATCCTGAAAAGAGAAACAATCCCTTTGGGGTTGTATCAGGAAGGGCATCTGGTGTAAAACTCTGCCAAATCAATGCGGAGCTACCCACTGTGGCAACCCCTTGTGAATGGGAGCAGGGAGCAGCTCAAAGTAGCTATTAATAAGATAAACTTTCAACTTGGTGGCCATTGCATTGAGCCTGGTGTTAATTCAGGCAGGCCAGAATATCAGCTGTTGGCTCAGCTGATTCCTTTCTACAAATCTAACTGGCAAATCTCATATAGCCAGTGCTTTTTTAGTTTAGTTACTGCTGCCCTTTTACAAGCTGCTTTCCACTGACGTCTCCTCTGTTCTGCACAGGAGTGTTGCTCTTCTGGTTTTCCATATAACATAACAGAACCATATCAACAAATTAAACTAATTTTGAGTTTGACATCATAAAACCCATCATAAAATCCAACACAACGCAAAATGTCTCAGCATCTTAATAATGCTGAGATGTGGATGCACTGGAAAGTTAAAGAGCAAAAAGAGAGCTGTAATGAAGAAAACCTCACAAACGCTGTTAGATTTGTGAGATCAACTTAAAAGCTAAACATAGTACAAGATGAACACCCACATTCAATCATGCTTTGTAAGAAGATAGTTTTGGCAGTTACTTGGCAACTGCTTCTTTTACTTGTTTACTGTGACATTCAAGGTCCAGGGAAAATACTTTAAAAAAAACATGTTTCTATTTAAAGATTATAATTTACGGCTCTTCTCAGTAAAAGCATTTTTATAATGTATAAATCATAAAAGGGATAAGAGCAGCATATCCTGTTCAGTGAACGACAAGGTATTGTCTAATTAGGAGGGACTTTGTATTTCATTCATTTTCATTTTCCATTTTAAGTCCAAATGTCTAGAAGTGCATTTGTGTGATTCTGACTTAAAAAAAAAAAAGTATTTAGCGTCTTTATAAAGAATAATAATTTGCCATATGAGAAAATATGGCAAAGCAATCATCATTTATTAGTCCTGAAAAAAAAAAAAAATCCCAGACCCAATAAATTATTTTTAAAACAAAGCTTGGACTTGCTTCTAATCGTCATGAAGCTTTTAAACGCCGCACTCAATTTGCAGAATGAGAAGTTAAATTGAGTTGGATTTTAACAATCCAAATGTGGATGAATTGGCAAGTGGCTTATGATTGCTAACTGTATTATGATAATGACTGTGTAAACATAATGAATTGTTCTTAATTGTTTTTGAGGAAAATTGTTCTGTATGCTGAAGAGAGATTAGGGCAGTTTTAATTTTTGTCATTGATTATGTCCATGTACAAATCAAATGCTTTCAAGCACTTCATAAAGTTTTATCATACTCATTTTGTGAGGCAGCGGTGCACTGCTGATTTATGGTTTGTGGCGAGTAGAGTAGCTTTAAGGCTTTGGCTACATTTCTCCACTTTTAGTGGCTTAATAAAAGAGAATGCACACTCTAATTATATTGTATTAAATAATAGTAATTCTAAAAAGTTTAATGGACAGCTAATTGAAAGAGATATGAAGAAAATGCAAAGATGTATTGTAATAAAGATTTCAGAAGGTACTGACAGCGTGCAAACTTTGATTTAAGAAGAAAATGTGTCTTATTAAAGATTCAATAATTTGTCAATAGGTTTAATTAGTTAGCTGTTATTAAATTAATAGTGGTAGACATAATAAACATTTTCTGTTCAAGTCTTATTTAAACATTATTTAAATGCCAATTAATGTTAAAGTAAGCATGGGGTGGCACAGGGGCAACAGCAGGAATCTCAGGAATGCAGGCGACGGAAACAGGAAGGAAAAAAATGATCTGTCAAAAAAAATAATAGATATGCACAGAGGGCTGGCTGGGAAATGAGACAAAGGCATGCTCAGGCGAGGCGGGAATATAATCAAGAAAGTGAGGAGAAGAAACAAAGGCAGGAAGACACAGGAAAATAACCTTCAAAGTAAAACAGGAAGTTACACCAAAGCTCAAGACCTAAAATGAACTGAGAGCCCACGCAACAAGAAAATGAATTTTATGGATCGTGTAAAAGTGCACTGCAATAATTAAGGTAAATCCCCATTTAAGCAATACAAGAGAAGATCGTGTGAATTACTCTTAGCCAGTTTTCAAAACGTTTTGCTCACTCCTCGTATGTAGGACACTGTCTTGGTGCAGTCTTCAAGACGTTAGTTGTCTCTCTGACTTCTGAAAACAAATTCTGTTCTCCAAAGGGCACCCATGCTTTGACACCACATATTGCTTGTTAAGCGCCAGCTAATAAATTAAAGGTAGAAGAGTCGCTGTCTGAGCAAACTGCGCCTTAGATGGCCATGTCCAGGGTATACCCCGCCTCCCGGAGCAATAACAGCCCGGATAGGCTCCAGCCTCCTCCAAAACACTGAACCTGATAGGATGTGTAAAAAATAGATGCATGGATGAACGGATGGGTGGATATATGACATCAGCCATCACCTTTGCGGCAGTATGTGTAGGTAGACACCAATCATTCCTGGCACTTAGCAGTACTTGTCTGGGTACAGAAAGCCAGACACCCCTGTTCAAGAGAACTCTCATCTCTCTGTGATTGCTTCTGGCCTTAACTCCCACAGAGAAGCACACACATACCCAGTACCTGCTGGCTGCCAAACATGAAGTGCAGAACTTGTTTGTTTTTTTTTCCTTTTTTTTTTTTTGTTCTTACAGGGGGTTTTTTGAACAGCTGAAAAATGCCTAGAATTGCTTTTTAAATTTGTCATTTGTGTGTATACACAAAAATGTAAAGAAAAAACGAGTACGAACAACAAGTGGAGAAGAAGGCGCATGTTTAAACAGAAGAAAAGATGGGTGAGATCAGCTTACGCATACCCTGACATTTTCAATTTTCTATCATTTTCACTGAAGATACATTTCTGTGAATTCTATGGGTATAAGCTTTCTGCAGTCAGTGTTTAAGAGAGCGAGAGAGATCAGTATTGGATATTCATCCCGCAGCAATGGACAAAGCTCATAATTTCAGAGGAGATGCGTTTTCCAGGAAAATTGAACAGAGCAATTTGTAGTTCAACCGATGACTCGCAATTTTGTGCCTTTTATGGCAGGACAGGATATTATAGAATGCTAGATGAATACTGAAGACAATGAAGATTTTGTGTGTGTGCGCTAAGCAAGTAATTTAGCATTCAAAGCGTGTTTTTTTTCTGGAAATGAAAGGAGAATTCTGACGTGAGGATGAAATAATAGACTTGTAGCTATATGTAATCTACCCTTAAGAAAGACAAAATCATAGAGAGACAGCATTGCTAATATTAAGTGGCAGTTATTATTGGAAAATTTGTGAGTTTAGTATTACTGAAAACTGCTTTCACGAGAGTGCAGTTTTTAGGAGTTAATACTAGATTGTATGGCTTGTTTAGATGAGCAGTTTTGTCTCGAATTAGAAACCCTCAGTGGGTCTCGTCTTCAGTTTGTAACGCACTCCTGTTTGAAATCTCATAAATCAATACATTTAATAGAGGACAAGCGCAGAGGAAGTTGTCTGCACTTAAGACACTGCTGTTTTCCTCTTACTGCGTGAGAATTCTTGTGCATTACTGAGATACTGAACTAAACTCTGGACCTGTGAATGCCAGCTCAACGCCACCAAGACAAATGCCGCTACATTGTTTGTGTTAAGTGATATTGGCTATTCTGATTTTAAAGGGACAATCAAAGAAAACTGCAGGGCTGAACACAATCTGGACCGGGAACAGACATGAAAAGAGAGACGGTGGTGGTGTTTCATTAATAAGCTTGAAAGACGGTACATGCAGAGAACATGCCAGCTGAGTGTGCACTACTTTTACTGCATCCTCCCATGAATTTTTGATCCCTCTCTTGCTGCTCCCTGCCTCTCTGTTCTCTCATTAGAAGAGACAGCCAGTTGGCCCCCATAGCTCTTTACAGTACATCCCAAATGTAATCATTAGCATTTTATTCATAGCTTCTGAAACTCACTCTATTTCAAACTCAATAACATTCGCTTTGTGCTTACAGTCCCATAACATTATAATCAGCACCATTAGCAGGAAGCTCTGCATTAACTGTTTTTGTGGTCGTGGTTAAGCACCTTTGTCTAGAATTATAATCACCAGGGCAAATTCAGATTTATTCATTTTGGCTCCATTCAGTGGTTTAAAGTGACTTTTTTTTTTTTTTAAGAGGGTTTTCCTTTTTTTAAATGATTTATAGTCCTACATTTAAGCAGTGTGTAAAGTTACAAAGCCCAAAGTCAGCACCAGAGAGAATATTTCTCTGCTACAGAACTGAGAAACTTTCTTTGTAGTCAAGGCTTCTCATCTGTTAGCCTACCTGTCTTTGTCACTATGTAGGAAAAAAAAAATGTAAAATACCCGCATAGCGGCTACTTTGGCACACTCTCAAGGAACGATGCAGTCTGCCATTATTTACTTTGAACAGCCGCTTCTGCTTTCAGAAAGTCTCATCTACGATCAAAGCACAGCAAATGTTCTTTTGTTCACTTCAATGGCGAACACAAGAGTCTTCATGCTGTCCAAGCTCTTGAAGAATGCAAGTTAACCAGCAGCTCGGAGAGTGCTCTTCCCATACTCACAGAAAACGCATTACTTTTGCAGACCAGGTGAGCAATCAGGGTATAGTCGTCTTTTTTTAAGGGTGGAGGGTTAACAGGGGATGGAGGTACCCCAATGGTCTTTCATTAATACATAATGATACTCTGAGCCAGCAAGACAACTCCCTCAGTGAGGGGTGCCTATTCCTAGAACAAATTTCATGTCAATACATGAAACAGTTTGTGAGAAATGTAACTTTCGGTTTGTCAGATTGGTCAAAATTCGGAGTGGTGTTTTAAAAAATCTGAAATTCCTCAGATAACATTGGTGAAGCTTGGCGGGAAGTTTATCTGTGCCAATAATGGTGAAGATTGAAAGAAAAAAAGAAAGTGTTTTCAATAAACCAATTAAGCTGCCATGACTAGCTGCCATCTATCAGCCTTCAGGCCTCCTGAGGTATTACAAGTCGACAAAATAATTTTTTGGTTAAAGCAAATACTGTAATTCAGCAGCTGAAATACTACTTGGGTTACAGGTGAATGCATCGAAGTTTATAGTGCTTTTGAATAACGGGGTCCTGAATCCATATACCAAGTTTGGTTTTCTCATTTCCTATACTTGCAATTTTAAGTTGGCAATCAACTTTGATGGACGAATGCTTTCGAGAATCAAAAGAACAAAAGAAGAAGACAAAGCTGTACAAGAGAAAGCAGAAACCCTGTGGGTTCCTGTGCTGCTTGGCTGCTGCTTGGCTGCTTAAACCAAGTCCAAAATAAAGGGTCGTATATCTATAATTTATACAAAGTGCTATCACTGCATCAGAACTCGCCAGCAATTTTCAAGCAAGATGCTATCAGTCATACTGTTTCACTGTCAGTAACAGTATTTGGAAATGGCATGACAGAGCACTAATCGGTGAGCAGTGAGGCTATCCATTGGCATGCTAAGTGCCCTCAGGGCAACATTAGCCATCTGCATGCAACTATAATGCCCCTTATAGCTTAATTAAGTCCTCTTGTGTATATATGGGCCTCTAATTTTCTGCCTTATCTTTATGCTGTGCTTTTTGACTAAATGAATAAATTCTCTTTATCACTTTCGCTCTGGGAAAAATGCTCCTTATGCATCAGGCTTGTTTGTCATTGTTGATCCTGATCATCCTACAGCAAGCAGGAGAGGGAGATGAGACAGCAGACAGACAGGGAGATCAAAATTAGCAAACTCTATTCAAATAACAATGTTTCTGTTATTTATTTAGTTGTTTAGGACTGTAATTTCTCTGCTTCTTTTTTCCTTCCTTCCCCCCTTCTGTGTTATGCACATGCCTGCATTAAAGCCCAGCTGACACCGAAGCTGAGACTCTAAGCAAACACTTTATAAAGATCCTGTGGGGGAAAAAAAAAACTGAGTAATGTCATACCAGTTTCGAAATCCTGAGAACGTCTTTTCTGTATAGTAATTTCTGCATATACATGCTTCAATAAATCACTGAATCTATATTCCATGCAAGAACGAAATGAAGGGTGGCTCAAAACCCTTGCACAGTAGTGTAAAATAGCAGTGTGTCAGCAAGTGGCTTCATATTATTGACACGCAACTTTTAAATCTAAAGAATGTGAATGATCACATTGGTTGGACTCAAACTTTTTTTTTCGGGGTGGGTTGTGTAACAGTGAGCATGAAGCAGAGAATGAGGATGACATGTGTGCATATCCTCTGTACTCACACACAAACTATTTCACTTCTGCCGCCCAACATGTCTCTCTTGCCTCTCTCGGGGCCCAAGATATGTATGTCAGTCAGGCTTTACTTTGAAGTTAAGCCTGTCCGTTCTGTCATTTGTTGTGGTTTGTTTACGTTTTTGCTGGCTTGCCTTTCTTACCCTTTCCCTCATTCTGTCAGGCTGGGTTGAGGGTCTTTTATTTGGCCAGCATGGGCCATGGTCCAGTATAGTGCTCCCTGGTTTATTCTAATCAAATGGCCTCAGCCAGAGACAGGAGAAAGGTCCTCAGAATATGGACAGGCTTTATCAGGGACAGCCAATTTATCACTGCTGACTTTGGCATTTCCTCTCCTAATGTTAAAGTGAGGAAGTATGAGGCAGGAAAAAACAACAGAGGCTTAATATTTAATCTTACTAAAAGTATTTAGAGCTCACAGTACACAATAACAAACCCAACCCATTGCCAGGACAAGAAGTTATAAATCAATATCTAATTAATGAGGAGAGTATAAATCACTGTAGGCCCCAATTTAATAATCAATAGTGGTATTTCTTACTCATGGTCAATGCAGAATGGCCCCAAACTGCCTTCAACTCTTTATTTGCTAATACTGCAATTATAGCTCCTATGCCAATTGAGGTAAATCAGCGGAGACGCAGAAGCTGATTATTCAGCTTATTTCATCCTCACAAAAAACTCTAGATTCAATTGACTTTCAGTGTTTTTCATCAAATACCTAGCGTACTAGTAAAATGTAGGATTTCTGCATACTGCTGTAAGTACTATGGAGTATTTTTGTTCACTCCCTAAAATGAAAACTCCAAACCTTGACGATTTGCTAAGTTTCAGCAGCTGCACGTAAAATGACTGTCATCTTCCAAACTTTGGGAGCAAAATAGTAATTTCCCTCTTTTGCTCGCTCCATCACATCACTCATCACTTCAGTTATCAGCACCTTGCTCCGGTTTTTCTCCGACTATAGTATTGCAGTGCAGAACACCTTGGCTGCTGTGCTTTTTTTCCCAAGTCATAACCGTAAAAGGATTACATTGTATGAACACCGGTCTCTCCTTCTGCTGTATCACCATTTCTAAAAAATAAAAAATAGTGGGGAAAAAAGAAATAAAATCCTTAGAGGCATTGATTCCCCTGCCTTTGCTTTCATTTTATCTCCTACTATACACTTTGAGATGTTCCAAAGTTTTTGAGTGGCAGGGGGAGACTATATAGGTGCTAGAGGGAATAGACTTTTTATTGATAATTGATATGAACTGAATGGATGGAGTGCTGCAGTGGCAATATAAACCCTACTGTACTGTTGGCCAACACAGAACGGGACCTGTGAGCCTGCTGCCAATCTCAGCTGCTTAGAAAACAGTTGAGCTGTGGTTTTCTGTGGGTCAGAGGCATCTGTTCAGTACTGAATAATAAACAGCTAGCCAGGGTTAAGTAGTGTTCTGGGCCCACATCTAAGGCCAGCATATCTTAGATGTGTCCCTACCTTGCTCGTTTAAACCCTTTGAATAAGTCTATATGGATTAGTAGTCACTTATCATTGTGCTGTAATTTCTTTTAACTCCATCTTTAGACCTCTTGTGCTTAGAAGGCGTATCATAGCAAGAGACTACACAAAAAAACAGAATTTTATGATTTTATTAGCAGTAGTTTTTGTATATTGTTTTTTTGTCATAATAATAGTATTTTACTATTAATACTACCCTATTTCCTAGCGTTTGCTCTAGTATCCAAATACTGTTACTGACGGTGAGCAAGTTAGCAAAAAAATGTAAGGAAAATAATACGTTACGTTGTATGAATGAGCAAAGAAGCTGCAGTCGTAAGATGAAACAATCTGATAGGGGTATAAATATTAGTCATTGTTCACACAAGCCTCCCATACAGAAGAGGGACTCCACTGCAGCGACGGGGAGGTTATCCAAAAGTGCAAGAACTTTAGGGGTTTGTTGTGCGCAGTCATTATGTGTAGAAAGAGCCATCAGTTCCTAATTTTTCATTGGACTTGTCTGATCTGTGCAGGTCTTGAAACCAAAGTAGCAGAATAATAATGCCCTCTTGCAATAAAGCATATATATTAAATCTATATTGCTTAAAGTTGGGTAACAACAGCAGATTTTGTCCTTGAGCGTTTACACATTTACATACAGTAACTATTCTCCAAGCAGGACTTTTGTAGTTTGTCTGCTACCTTACACATCATTCATCCGCAACCATATCAGCCCCCACACACTCGATGCTTCTACCCCCTGCTGCTCAGAAATATAATGGCCTTTTATCGATTCTCCCTTCTCTCGCCTTCTTTCTTCTCTTTTCTTGCCCTGCTCTCTGCACTGCAATGAGAGGTTGTTAAGATAAGCTGCAGCATGAGAAGGGGGGAGACATGCCTCTTTTTCTTTTTTCTTTTTTTTGAGCTAGGCAAAAAAAAGAAAGGTGTCTTTGTGTTTGCAAGTGTGTGTCTAAGTTAATATGTTTGCATATCTATACTGATATGTGGGTTGCTATGCAATATATGTAGCACTTTTATGTGCATGCGGAGGTGTCTGTGTTTAGCTGTTTACGTGTATGTGTGCGCATTAGTCTATAATATAGTCATTTTCAGTCATGAATGTTTATCTGCTGGTGTGTACAAGTAGACCTCGTCAATGAGGAATACACACCAGACCCTCTCATCCACGGGGGGGATATTGAACAGCCAGGCGGTGGCTGATGAGACGTAGGTGGGTTTTACAGATGAAGACGCTGCCTTTGCTGCCTCGTGCATCATTAATGCTGTCTTATTAAATTTCACTTTTTTTGTCATTATGTGGATTACATTTGATCTTGTTCACTACTCAGTTCTTTATGAGGATGGACAGTCTCCGCAATACATGCTGAAGATCATTAAGACCTCATTTTTATCATGCTGTTCCAGTTGTAATGGCTCACTCAGGAAAAAAAAAAAAAGGTACTTCCATTACATGTAGAAGTAGTGATCACACAGAGAAGACTTTTTATAGGTGCTTATTATCATCAGCACCATACAGTTAGCAGCAAATATATTCATCATTCACTGAGGAACAAGGATGAGTTTATATGGATGTCTCACTTGTTGAGTGTTGGCTTTACTGGAATGCTGGAGATTTAAATATGCTTGAATATCATTTGAATCTGTGAGAAACGAGCCACACTTTCAAATCCATTTCAGGAACTGAATTGTGCACTGTATATCCCATGCTTAACCATCAATATACTATAAATGATCTGAAACTCAAACAACACAGACTTGCAAGTTTGTTTGTCTTTGTGAAACTTGAAATGTACAAGTGGCCTAACAATTGTGCTTGTAAAGGATGGCACTAAATTGCTCACTTGCAGGAATTTGCCCTCTGTTCATTCTAACTTTCGGGTTTGTTTCCCTTGTGGCAGGCCAAACACATCCCTTGAGAAAGATCTATCAGCCAAGCAAGAAATATTTAAACAGAACAGCATGAAATCACCGCCACACATTTCACCAAGGTTAAAAAGCAGTTCCTCTGTGTGTATGTCTGCAGATACGGGGGATAGTTAATGACAAAGAAAAACAAAAAGGCAACCGTTTTAATGAACAAATAGATGCCTTTGGCATTCACAGGCTCTTAGTAGTCTTATTTAAACTGAGCAGTGATGAGAATGATCTACTGTTATAGCAAATCTTCTATACGACCAACACACTGAGAGCTCAAGGATTACCAGGCATTGTCTTAATTGATCTCATTATCTTCTTCCTGCTCTTCTGTAAGGCCTGTCATTCTCAAGTGAATCTGGCTATAGCTTTGGAATGACTGCAATTTGGTGTGAAGCATTATTGTCATTGTTTTGTATTTTTTCTTTTAATTCAGATTGGTTCTGGGGAATAATGGTGAATAGCTGGGGAAGACTCGAATAACTGTCATACTGTGACCTCACTGCAATGTAAACTAGTAAAGAGGGAACAATATTAGGCATCTGTTTACTGAGCTGAAGAATTACCACTGTATATGTGATGTAAAGCTCTGCGTGGTTCAAGAGGGGCTGTTCAAAATCGATTTAAACTAATAAGTGATGTCTCTCGGGGCGGTATCGGCTGAGCTAAAGAGTAGACATTCAAATTAAAAAAAATCAAGGGGAGAATTAGAAGTGAGCTTACAACATTTCTGTAGCCCAGAGCTGTGTTAGCTGCTTCTAATCTTCGATTGAACCATCACACCCATCATTGAATATTGTATTGTGGGGATGTAGGTATCAGACTTTAAGAAGGTGGAAAAAAATGCACGGAATAAAAATTTATATATATTTTCTTACATAGAAATGTTGCATTTTTGATCGTTCAGAGATTTGAGAATCTTGTAATCACTCGAGTTATTTAAAAAATGCCACACTTAGTTATTTCAGGATTGTTAAATGTGAAGACTTGCTGCTTCATACATTCTATGCAATGTAAACAAAATGAAAAAAGCATGCTTATTAATTGGCTGATGCAAAAGTCAATTTAAAAAATCTTTACTATTTGCTGTCAAAGATCTTTAAGTGTATATATATATATATATATATATATGATTGTTTATATAATGGTAATTATATTTTATGTAAAAAAGGAGGGGGAGAGGAAGGAGGGGGAAGGGAAGGAGAGGGAGGGAGAGGGAGGAAGGAAAAAAAAAAAAAAAAGATCTTTAAGTGAACAGTCACACAGCCTCACTTGTGCTTTGCAGGATCTCTGTAGCAGTAAATAGCACTTCTCACAGCTGCTGCTCATCCTTACTGTATGATGGGCTACTTGAACGCTGAGGTAAAAAGCCTTTTGCGATAACTACAGTCTATAGTTGCGTGAGATTTGACCTTCGGATAATAAATAGTATTTGAAACTAGGTTCACAGTATATAGAAGACACATTAGGGATATCACTATAAATATAAAACGTATATTTTTTTTCTACAATACAGGTTTTTCATGTATGCAAACATACATGAAGTGTTGTTTGGTCTAGCTAGAAAACAAAAGACTGAGCATTAAAGGCTTTTGCCTAAATATTATGACCCCCAACCCCCATCCCACAGGCCAAAAGCTTGCCTATACACGCGTTTCTAATAACCCTTGCCCTGCACTAGTGTGCAGAGAGCGTTCAGGTCACTTTGAAACACACTGGTATTCCTGTTATGTATTTGTATTCTTTTTTATTTTAGCCAATTGTTGTGCTGTTTATGTTTATGTATATAACTTGGAAAGCTGGCAATAAGTAAATCATGTTTTTCCAAGTCTACACATAAATATATCATCTTACATTTAATTTGCCTGCAGTATTTGAGTGTTAGCGTTACATTTATCGCTGATTTTGTTGGAAATGTTCTGCTCTTTGATGGAGCTCACAAAAAATATTCATAGCAACGAGGATGATGGTCGAGAATAGAACTTTCTCTAAACACAAAATGATTCTGTGTATTTGTAAAATCAACAACACCAAAAGTCTGGCAAATAAGAAGGATGAAGGTGTCAGTAGAAAGTAACAGTCAAACGCTGTCAGATCATCGGTTTCATGCTGGTTCAGTATTCCAGCATGAAAGCGATGTTATCATAGAGTCGATTATTAAATATGGATGTAACTGCTGTTGGTTTTTAGAGCCATTTTTTGAAGTCTTGGTTGCATTATTGCATTGTTGCCATTGGCATCTGTAACCAGAAGTGATAAGAGGATGGAGTGCCAGAAGTTATCAGATACAGTAATGCTATAGCAAAATTGGTTAGTAAATTGTATCCATGGACTTGAGGGGTGCATCCCATGGAGACAGAGACCTGAGGGGGTATATTATAAAGAACGTTCACTAGTGTTTCTTTGCATTAGCTAGCTAGACAAAATGTGAAACCGCAGTCAGAGGTGACGAGTGTCATGATGGTGGTTATCAGATTTCTCTGTTAAACCAGACTTTCTGCATTAGGCTCGCTGCATGCTTCCATTGAGGATCACCTACTCCAATCAGAGACATCATCACACTAATGAATAATAAAGATCTATGAACATTATAAAGAGATATAGTGAGCAGTAAAATGCTAAACTGGTGCTGAAAATAAGACAAAAAAGTCATGCTGCAGATGATCATTAATCTGATTCTACAATCATCACAAACACGCTGAGCAGAAGGAAAACAAACATTATTGACTTATGTTTATTTTACCACTCTGTGCACACTCGCTGCTGCTGGGTTTTTTTTCCTAACAGGAAAGCTGCACAATAGAGCTCCGAAAATTGTGATACATTTAAGGATTAAATGTTAGTCGGTGTGTGCAGGTCTCTCAGTCTCCCACAGCCTAATAAAGGAGATGTGGAAATCCCTTTAGTTTATCAATGCAAAATTAATTTTCATGATTGAAAATTACTGGTGATAAAAAACCTACAAATGTAACTAATCATTTTTCTAATCAGAGCTCCAACAGCTGCAGTTTATGCAGTTTATGCATCTATAACATGCATTCCAGAAAATTCCTGATCACCCAGCCCCCTTAAAACCAAAATACTAAACACCGTCTGCTGAGAACCAGTTTATGTGTTGAGCACATACTACCATGGTGATTATCAAGGTAAAAAGAGTGACACTTTTGTGAAAACTCCGACCTTAAGCTCAACAGTCCTGGCTAACCTAACCTCCATTCATAGTACACCTCTCTGCTGATTCGTACAAAATAAAAAAATAAATTAAAAAAAAGCACCAAAAGTGAAGCACAGACTTTTTGGTCCAGCTTTCATTATAATGAAGACACAGCACAAGCCTTGTTATTTGTCAGATATTATATTGTCAGATAATAATAAGGCTTGCTGGCACCAAGGCACCGACACCACAAACACTATCAACACGCTGTCACCAGTTAGCTGAGGTGAAGGCTAGCAGATTTAGAGTGGCCTAATCAACACCCACCTATCCCTCAAAACAGCCACACGCCAAAAGGGCTAAAGCAAATTAAATTAAATCCTTAGTAAAATTTAAACAGATGAGTTATAAAAAAACAAACAAACAAAAAAATCATCCGTTATTGTCAAGGGGGGAAATCAACTCAAGCAATGAAAATTGTTTGGTGGCAGGTTGTAAAAGCATATTTTAGCTGTATTTTAACATTGGAATCTACAGGGACTGATCCGCTTTCCAGCCTCAAGTGGCCTTTCAAGAACATACATGCTTTTCACACTTTCATGTTGGCTTGATTTTTTTTTTACTCCCAGAGATTGCTCTTTAAATGTTATTGGTCATCTTGTAGAGAAGCTGTAGCCAAGTTTTTCATTGCTGCTTCATCATCAACTTTCAGCCCATCAGCTGCTTTATCTAGTAGAAAATCAGCCAATGGATTCTTAACTAGGGTTAAAGCAGGAATGAGGCAGCAGCAAAATAGTTTATAATAATAGTAATATTAAGAGTATGTGTATGTTTCTTTCTTTTTCACCTTACAGGACACTGAAATTCTCAACACGGCTGTGCTCACTGGGCGTACTGTCGCTGTTCCGGTAAAGGTCGTCACTGTAGGGACGGATGGTGCGGTCTCTGATGTTACAGAGTCAGTGGAGTGCAAGTCAACGGATGAACAGGTTATCAAGGTTCGTGCAACATGTATTCTTTTTTTTTTCCAGTTTATCTTATCCTTAATGCTCAGCTTTCTAGTGGCATGCAGGTACGTTAGCAGGAAGAATACAACTTTTGTTCGTGGGCTTCAAGAGTTTTTCGCACAGTGAAATGAAAATGAAGGTGCTCGTTTTCTTCTAGCAAAACATGTACTAAAATACATTTGTTTAATGGCAAGAGAAAAATAGAAAGCTGTTTGAGAAAGTCAGATTTAAATCACAGAAACCCTAGAAAGGAGGGAGGGGGGGATTAAATTGGTTTATCCTTTTCTCATGCTCCAATTCGCCACCATGAAGTGCAGCTCGGCAGTTTTTTTGTGTAATCTTGCTGAGAAACAGACAAAAAAAAAATACTGATTACATACTCTATACTCGGCTCTTGTTTTAGAGGAGGAATAATTAACAATCATCATGCTGAAAGAGAGTCTGTATCCGTACCACTTATATATTACATAACACCATCAAACTGTCAAGGTGACAAACTGCTCACCATGACTGAATATAGCAAGTTTTAAATCTCTGTAAGTTGATTTTCATTGGCTTTTAGAGGGCTTACATAATTAATCTAAAACCTTACTGAATTTTTGGGAAGTGCTGCAAAGGATTTATTGTTAACATAAAATAAGGAAATAATTGTGAGCTGTTTACCGCCACAGCAGATTTATTATCCGTCTCTGCGGCGTTATGTGAAAGGAGAAGCAAGAAAAATATAACTGGGGAAAAATAAGAAAAATAAAAGTGTTTATTCTTGATTGTGAGTATGCGTGATAAAAAAAGAACAGTGCTACAAGTGTGTTGTGTTTACTATACATGCATATCAGATAGAAGAAAAGAGGGAGATCTCTCAAAGGGTTTAATTATCAACTGAAGTAGTACCACATATTGTGACGCTGACCTCAGTAGTCTACTCCCCTCGTCGGGTTTGAGAACAGTAAGCAGTACCCATCTTTTCTTCAAACTATTTTCAAAGGAATCTCGAGATAAAACAGCTTTATTTTTCCCAACTTCACTGTTTTTTTGAGACTTTGAAGGTTAAATCCTTCTTTTCTTTATGTTATATGTAGACAAAAAGGAGGACCCGAATGCAGACACAATCTAACAAAAGATGAGCTTTATTTCACTAAGCTGATACTTCAAAAATAAAGCCCAAATGGTGATAAGTAATCCAGATACAATACACAGGGTAAATGATCTAAAGTTAAATGCAGCAAAGTGATGAGCAAAAAAGGGAAGCAGAGGAAGGCACAAGGTGCTATACAAGGAGAGCACAGGTGAAACATGAGCAAAGGACACTTCTCTGACAAAGATAAGTGGAAGAACAAGGCAATGAGGAACTGATGAACACAATAAGGGCAGAGCAGATAATTACAAGGGACAGAGAGAGGGAGTAAAACAACAAAAGAAGCCCAAGGAAATGTAGTCACCAAATGAAACCCAAAGTGACAACAGTGACACAAACATGAAGTCATTAAAGACAGGAAACTGGTAAACACAGGGAAACATAAGAGAGTTATATAAGTGTAGTGATCAAAAACACACACGGTGAGCACTGAGGCCTTGATCCTGCTCTTACAAACTTCCGGTCAGGAGATCATGCAGGGACGAGTCCAGAATAAATGGGACAAGCGGTCAATATCAGCCAAAATGTATACAATTTTATTATTTCAAGGGGTTTGCAATAAAATTATACTATCATAATAAAAGACCACTAATGATCCACAATGTACCTTTAATGGTGCAACCCATCAGCAATTTAGCAATCACCTGATAACTCGCTTTCACCAACAGGAAACTTACAGGTGCTTTTTTTTTTTTTAACCAAATCGACCCCAAATAACTACGATCCCACAGGGGCACTTATTACGTGCACTAAGTGTACCCCTAAGAAATAATTGGCACCACTGCAAACAAGTTATAATAGACACAGCAAATCAGTTTGCCATAAACACCTATGCAAGGCCTGATTCCTGTGAGGTGTTAGCCCCAACTCAGGTACTGCATAATGCCTGACTAATATTGCGCCTGGCCCAGTTAACATAAAAACAAACCCAAGTAAAAAAGAAGTTTTAAAATACATCAAACTAGGGAGAAAAAAATGGAGTGACACAATCAGATGTGCAGCCCGTCCTGCAAGACACGAAAAAGTGTAAGTAACCTGTCAGTGCATAAATAAAACATTATATTCAAATACAATACCTTCAATAGCCTGCTGTGCTTACTGCACTACATGATTAATGCCATGTTAATCATTACTAAAAAACAAAATGCAATAATCAGAGCATTCAGTCTATAGTTTGAATCTCTACTGAAGGGCAGTATGATCACAATATGCTTAAATGGCAACTAGATCTTCTAGTGGGAAGAAATTTTATACCAACTGACTTCTGCAGCGGTGGCACTTTAATTCAGTGAGCGCTTTCTTTACAGATGCTTGCAGAGCAGACTGCATGGTTAGGAGCTTGATTTTACCTGTGAAAATAGGACTGAAAACAACCGAAGTTTAAAATGGACCAATACCTTTGTCTATATAGTGTAACTTCCAGCCTCAATCACAGCAAGTACTCTTCTTTACACTTCACATATAATAATACTGTATTGAAGTTCACCCAGTCATCTGGCTTGCTCTTGACATTTAGAGCGTGTTGTATTTAAGAGTGTTTCAATAGCAATCCAGAAAAAAACTGCCATTGAACCCAATTCAAAATTCTCATTGTTTCCAAAACCTGTGAGCCCCCTCATATAAGTCACAGCTTTAGAATGGGGGAAAAAAAAGACAATAGATCCATCATTGATGTACTACGCTGCAAGTTTATTTATTTTCTGATGATTATTTTCTGATTGAAAGTGTTGTGCTACAGTTTCTCCTTTTATCCCAATAATGTAGAACACTTGACGGATCCAGTAAACCACTGAGCTTTAACTCTTTAGGGTTTAGAAGAGCAAATGCTCACAGCAGAAATTTTGCGACCCCCAAAA
This sequence comes from Oreochromis aureus, assembly GCF_013358895.1. Classification (NCBI taxonomy): domain Eukaryota; kingdom Metazoa; phylum Chordata; class Actinopteri; order Cichliformes; family Cichlidae; genus Oreochromis; species Oreochromis aureus. Next base: position 41,017,845 of record NC_052948.1, on the reverse strand, counting down.
CATAGTACTTCATACATGTTAAATACAGTGCTCTCTCATGAGTCGGTTTTAGTCAGGTTAGTCAGTCAGAATTATTTCAGTCAGTAACTCTCATATGTACCCTCTAAGTTTATGAAGTGCCTTTATCTGTGATTGCATTATCAGTAACAAAGTGACAAAGTAATTTCTGTCTGTTTTCAAGACAAACAGATGAGTCTTAATTTCATCTTCAAGCTAAGTTTATCATTAATGGTTATCATGAACTATACTTTATGTAAGTATAGACATATATGGAGCTCAAGTGTTAGAGTGGAACTAGTTTGAAAACACTGCAGTAAAAAAGAGAGCGAGGGAATAAACATGGAATCAGTTATTAAACTTGGTCACCATCCGTACTCTGCTGTAACAGTAAGAAAACAGTTGTTTTTACCTTTTTTTTTTCAGAACATTATGATGTCACAGTGAAGTTAACCTGTAAAAGGTTATTAGATCCTGTTAGTATGATGCAGTGATTTGTGTGCCTAATTAAAACACAATGGAAATAACAAAAAATGCTACCAAAGCAAACAAAGAATAGTTTTTCTCCCTTAAAACACCGATGCAATCCATGGCATGTTTTGGTTTCTGTCACCTTTGGATCTGTCCCGTCATATTTTGTTCAATATCTAGTGTGTTTTATGTACTTTTGTAGTGGATGTTAGACATTTGTATGAGGTTTGTCATAATTTTGCAAGTGAATTATTCGGTTAATGCCAAAAAAGTGCTGTGTAAGGTCACAGTGACCTTGGCCTTTTGACACTAAGTTTAATCAGATCATTCTTGAGAACTTTGCAGTCTTTAAGTTATGTTTAAGTATTCTTTAAGAAATACCACGTTTGTTAGAATTAGACAGACAGATGGATGGACAGATGGGCAATCTGAAAACATTATGTCTTCGGCATTGAGGCATAATAAAAGAGCAAAAAAAAAGTGTGACTGAAAAATGCAGAAGTAGATAGATTTAGCTTACTCTCTGGATGGTTGCCTTCTATACTTTAAAATCACAAGAACAAAGAAATTATCCTCATGTGGGTTTTGTGACTGTATGCAATCCAGTATCAGCCTTGCATTGCTTGGTTTGCACTCGTTAAGACAAATAGCTAGAAAACTTTAAATGAAAATGAATTGAATTCATACTGCTTTACATTTCCATTTAGCATACATCGAGGTGAAACCCTAAACTTTCCCTCGCTTTGATTGGAATCTAAGAATCCTTTCAGAGTTGCAACCTGTTCTCATTACAAGAAGACGAAATATGTAGGAGGTGCAGTAATGCTGGAGAAGGCTGAGGGTGAGAGCGAAGGAGTGGGAGAGAAAGAGAAAAGGGAAATAAAAGGGAGGAGGAGGAGAAAACTGACAGACAGCAAGCTGTCACTTTTGTTCCTCAGAGAGAGGGCTTGGTTTGACATCATTCGAGAGTAAAGCTGCCAAGTTATATGCAAAGAAGTGGCGACAGATGACAGTCTTCTTGTGACTGGTTTGTTATAAAGAAGCAATTGTCAGTATTGAGGACATGTGCTGAAATTACCAGTTGTGCCAATCAAGCTTATATGGTATTTGAGAGTGAAAAGAAATGAAATGCAAGTGATTACAAACAAAATTCGATGACGGACTGTTAAATACATTTGTTCCTCAAGGGGAAAATGTTTGATAAGGAGTTTCTGGGGCTTTGGAGATAATGACAGATACTTCTGATGTTCATGCTGCATCAGTTCTTTATGTTGGAGATGTATCAGAGTAACTTTGGCAAATGACTGGTGGTGTACTCTATCCAGCCACTTCATAATTTGTTTTGAGCAAGTGTTTTTCTCTCTGGGTAGATGAAATAGGTTTGTGTCATTTCGTAGCTCCATCTGTTAAGTTGGACCAAAGTCACATAATTTGTGCACATACTATGCTTCACACACAAGCATGCATTAAGAATAGAGCGGTTCTGAACACAAACACACACTGAAAAGAAACCGAAAGACATTGAGTGATCCAAGCACTTAATCTTTTTCAAAGCAGCCTAAATGATCAAATTTACTTACTATGTAAGAAAAAAAGGTGAAAAACTTTACTTCTACAGTGGATTTTTGTATCTCCAGATATTAGGTCGAAAGTAGGTTTGCTTATTTATTCTTATTTTTTCCTGGTTAGATTGTTTTGGCAATCAGATTCTAGAGTACTTTGCAATCTTTAAGTCATCTTTAAGTATTCTTTAAGAAATACCATGTTTCTTAGAGTTGGACAGACAGATGGATGGACAGATGGGCAATATGAAAACATTATGTCTAATTATGCTTTATTATTTATTCCTATTTTATTTTATTATTTTGTTGTAGTTTTTTGGCAGTGAGATTGTTCTTGAGTACTTTGCAATCTTTAAGTCATGTAAATTGTTTTGGCAATGGCAAACTCAATGTGCTTGACACAGAAGAACATAAAAACCTGTGTAGGTTTACAATGCCAAAGGCAGTGAAAACATGTGCTGAGTGTAGGCCCGTGTTAATAAAAAGGTTTCTAGTCTGTTTTTAATGTATGCACAGATGTAATTGATTTCAGATCAGCAGGTTGCTTGTTCCGAAGAACAGGACCGCAATAACTGAAAGCACCTTCATCACACTTAGATCTAATTACAGGAACCATTTAAAGATCTGCCCTGATGACCTGAGAGATCTGACTGAACTGTAAACAGTGTTTTTGCATCTTATTTTCCATTTTTCCTTTATTCTTTAGGTTTCAGAGCGCTGTGACTATGTGTATGTCAATGGAAAGGAGACAAGGGGAAAGAACAGGGTGATGCTTAACTTCACCTATAGTTTTCTGAATGCACAACTCGAGATGAGCGTATGGATGCCCCGCCTACCCTTGCTAATTGATGTGGCTGACCCTGAGCTCAGCCAGATTAAGGGTTGGAGGGTCCCTGTTAGTATGAACAATAGGAGGTAAGTCATGACTGTCTGTTGTGTCTGTGTTGTTGCATGTTGTAATAAAAAAGCCACATCATCACTTTCATCACTTCAGAAACTGACTCTGGTGGGCTGAGGGGGCTTTATCCCGTATCTGTATATCACAAGAAACGTTGGCAACTTAAAAAAGATGCAGCACAAAAATCAAAATTTCACTATGTAGGTCATAAACCTGAGAAGTTCTTAATAATCCCTTTATGACAATCATATTTTTCATTTGGTTAAAAAAATAAATAAATAAAAAAGGAGGCCACATGAAATTGGCTCAGTAATGATGGTGCAGACATATGAAGCAAAATGCAAGTGCAGCTGCATAATAAGTGTCTAATAATTCACTGAACTGGTCTACGGGGGGGGGAAAAAAGTACTTATACTGAATAAGGAATGACTAATAATTTTGAGCATTACAGAGCTTGAGCATATTCCTGAGGGTGTAAAGAGATATAGTGTACAATGATCTGTGCAGTGCAGCGTGAGTTGTACAAGATGATCCTAATAAAAATATTTAAATTAATGATCTTTCTGCTAATATGATTTCTGCTGATGAAAATAAAACTAACCCTTTTCAATATCAAAGATCAGTGAAGCACAGTGACTAATTTACATTTAATAATAGCTTTTATAATTATGATTTACTGTGATCATATTTATAGTGACTACGTTGAAGAAACAATAGAGCACTGTTGTGTTTATAAGTGAAAATGATTTAGATTGTTCCCTGCGCCCCAGTGTTTACCGCCTTTGTCTTTGAGCCAAGATATATATTCATGAATTATAGTGTGGAATGAAAGGAGCAGTTACATGAGGTAGCAGATGACATAAACGTCATGATTTGTAGCAGTGAGTAATGAGTGAGAGAATCAGTTGTCACAGTTAGAACCCCAGTTTGCTGTGAATGAAGACGCTGCTTTCAGAATAGGTAAGGTAAGTTTTAAGGATTATATGGATGTCGGTATTGTCACCTTGGATGGAAGGGTCAGCCCAAATCAGTCCTGTGTGGTTTGATATGATGCAGGTCATATGGCATGGCATCATAGGCACCAACTCAACCATCAGAACACTCATGGAAGTTTTTGGACCAATGTGAAAAAAACCATGCTGGACATCTATATTGATATGGACTTGGTCATGTGTTAGGAATGAAGGGTGCCACATCATTTGATGGAAATGATAAGGATCAATCAGCAGAGGGCTGAATTCAAATACTCCCTGAAAATTAAAGTGAAAAAATGATTGTGCAAGATATAAGTTTAATGGGAGACACTTAAAATACTTACTCAGTACTCAGTAGTAGTCCTGACAAAATCGGAGCATGCTCCTAATGAGACGACAGATGTGTCCTTGGGGATCCCCCCCCCCAAAGTCCGCTTGGACTAGGACATCGCTGAGTTCCTGAACATTCTGAGGTGCAAACTGGTGACGTTGACATTGGACAGACTGAAACACAATATCCCAGAGCCAGAGCCAGTCGGTGTTATCAATCCTTCATCAAGTCTGACGATGGGTCCAAAGATCTCATCTTAAAACCTAATGACAGTCGGGTTCCTGTTGCTAGCGTCTGTGTGTCCCTCCATGGATATACCTCCCCAGACCATCACTGACCGACTACCAAACTCGTCATGCCTAGTTACAGGTAGCATAACATTCACGCCTGTCACGTGTCTCAGTGGTGGACCTGCCAATTCTGGTATTCTATGGCATACCTCATGAAGTTTGTTCCTGTGATCCTGGCCAAATGCAAAACCAGTGAAAAAACAATTAGAAAAGATGTTTGTGCTTCTTCCCTAAAATGAAATTCCAGAGACTAAGAAAAAAAGCCAACTTCTTATGAAGATACTGTTTTTTAAAATTTCTTCTTTTTTCAGTAATAGTGATGCTGCTTTCAAAATGGCCATGTTTACTATTTCTGAACTGGAACAGATGTTATGTAGTATGTAATGATGAAATATGTCAAAATAATGTCATTCATTATTGCAGCAGGGGTAGCTGTGGTGTATATATCATGTGTACAAACACTTTTTACATTATTTTTATGTTTTCAATTAAAGAAAGCAGTGTAAATGCTAACTAAGGAGTCTTAAAGATTATTTCAACTCAGAAATACCTCACGTTACCAATTAGCGTACCACCCACAGGGTGGCACTCTAACACAAATGCCCCCTGGTACCTAAGCAGGATCACATCAATCATTTCTTTCAAGCGCATCACTGTGTGAAGAACGTGTATTATATGTAGTTTAACAGGGGTGGCACTGGTTTATTAATGGTTTATAAATGCTTTCACGGGTCAGTGTGCTTATGTGTACATTAACGAAAGTGCTATGGCTGACCTCTCACTTCCTGCTACAAACATGCCCTGACCTCCTGTTTCTGATGCCAGCAAACAGTGTCACCTTGGTTTAAAGTGCCGTCCTTTTACTGATGTGGAATAAGAACCAGGGAGGGGATGGGGAAGGCAGGTTATAACTAAGCCAAGCCATTGGGCCACATCATGTTAAACTGTCAGCCCGTTTTCCTGCCAGACCGGCCATACCTCATTAAACCTAATGGGAACTGTCACTGTCACTCCCCCACAGCCACCTGACCGGTAAAGAGAGGCAGGCAGAGCTTGAAAGAATAAGACAATATGAGGTGAGAGCAAGGAGAAGAGGGAGAGAAAAGCATAGGAAGAAAGTTGGAAAAATAGATTACAAGGAAGTCCAATAACAAGTTTATGTTGAGAATATAGAATGAGGCAGACACACAGTGTGAGAGCGATGATGATGACATAGCACAGGACGAAAAAAGAGAGAAGAAAAACAGATTTATAGGCGAGTGATATATACTAATGGAATATAAAGTGGAGATGGATGAGAATAATGTGTGTGTCTTATGCCTTAACAGGAATAGTACGACATACTACTAAGAAAGTACAGCACAGACAGGCCAGTGGGATATTTACAGTGTTTTAGAAGTGTACATTTTTATTATTACAACACCATTTCCAGTTGGTGTGTAAAAAAATCCTTGATTTAAACACTGCATTTAAGTACAGAAGACAAGTAGCAAAAAGACACTTTTTAAAAAGTTCAAATACGGGCATGTTTACCACTGTGTTGCATCGCATTTTTGAAAATACTGTAAGCATTTGGGTCCATTTTTGTTTCATATGTGATAAAAGCTCAAGAGAGCTCATATTTCTCATTCCACTTATTATAAATGGGTGACAGGTCTAGACAGCAGGCCAGTTTAATATCCAAACACTTTTAATTAAGGTTGGTGTAATAACAGCAGAATGTGATTTGCCATCGACCTGCTTAAATTAGCAAGCCCTTTACTGAAGAAAGATCCTCTGAATGACAGGAAATGTTGCTCCAAATGTGCAGGTTACTCATGGCATGTGCACTGATGCATGCTGGTACCATAAGGGATGCTTGACTTTGAACTGTGTGTTGATAACAGGTAAGGCGGTCCCTCTCGTCTTTAGCCCGGAATGAAAAAAAGAATTTCAGGAAATGAAAATCTTTGACCCAAAAAATTGTCCGTTAGTAAACTAGTCAAGGAGGAGCTTCAGCTCTCTGCCAAACCTTTTTTCTTTAAGCCTCTTTTATAGGCCAAATATTACTGATTAAGACAATTATTTGTGAGGTCTGGCAAGTATTGCAAATACTTGTATTTTACTGCCATCTTGGGTCTGGGCTAAGTTTGCACCTATTAGCACACAAATGAAAACCGGATTTGTGTAGTTGCTACCATTAAAGGATTAGATTTATCTGTGGGGGGATTGGTTGGCTTCTTTTTTTAGATGAATAAAAATAAAGGGCTGTATAAACTCCACTTAAATAGGAGCAAAAGTTTAGAACAAATGCTTTACAAATATCCAGCTGTGAGTTTAAATACATTGATTTTTTTAGGAAGCATATTTTTTGAGATGCCAAAATTGCAGAGTGTTTTCTGTGAACCAAATAAATAGCAGGTACACAGAAAAATATCAGTTGCTCTTTCAAAGAAAATGAGAACGCAAGCCGGGTGGCAGTTTCTCTCTGCAAGCTGTTTTTAAGGGATTTTTGAAAATAATGGGAGGCTATTACTTTTGGAAAGTCAGGCGAACCTGCAACAAAGCACACAGCAGATGATTTGACAGCAGTAAATACTTTACATCAGAGAGTTTCTACTTCATGGACACTAATGGTGACACAGAGTCCACAGAGAGCTCTCAGTGCTTTTTGCCTGAAACACAGTCTGACATGGGTTTATGATATCCCTGCTCTTCAGCCTTACCAGCAGTTGATCAGTGTTTTCCTCTTTTCATTCTTCATTAGGTACGAGAGGGTCACAGATGATAAGGATGGTGTCGATCCAGCAGAGGGGAGGACAGAGACTGCTTGTGTTGCCCAGTACCAAAGCACCACTCTGCGCATCCTCACCCACTTTGTGGCTGACATCAGTGAAAGGAGAGGAGCCATGGAGGAAGATGTACTGGGCCAGCAGACCTTCCTGCTGGGCACTGACTGGCAGGTGGATGTGACACAGTTGGTGAAGGAGTCTCTGAGGGTGGAGGACCCAAAGGTTGCCCAGCTTCTGTACGACCAAGTCGTAATCGGGCTGAGCACTGGAAACACCAAACTACAGGTTGTATTTATGTATATTTTATTACAGTTTCTAAAGCAGAAGTTGTACTGCATGTCTCTGAAGCGTGGCTGTCAGGATTATTTTACCATGACTGATCAGTGGGGATTTACACGTTCATCTCATAGACCTAAATTGTAGCTGTCACGGAAGCTGCAGTAACTAATGCTTGAATCAGCCACCAGAATACAGTCTTTGTTGTTACTAAGGAAACATGCAGCTTTACTCGATTAAATGACCTGACTGGCTTGGTTGTTTTTGCAGCCAAACAAAAGGTCACAAGTGAGCACAGTATCAGACGTATTTGAACTGATAAACTGACATAGACGCAGCAGTAAAGTAACCTGGCAAGTGGATTAGGAAAATTACAATGAGAAGTCTAAAAGCAATAAAGCAAATCCAGTCATCTAGACTGTTTTAATGCAAAGTATTTTGATTTGGTTGACATTGAAGTATTAGAAATGTATGAAATTAAGCAATGCACAAGCACGATGGACCAAAACGACTGAATAGAAAAAGTCGGACCACTGTTGACTCTGGTCTTATCCATCTTATTGTCACAGTCATTATTACCCAACAGGGTTTCAAGTTTTTTCAAGCTGAAAAGCTGCAAACTGTGCTCAGCCGCTTTGCTTTTTCAATGTGGAGCAGAATGTGGCTTTCTAGTTTGTTTATAAATGCAGGGACAAGACACACATAGAAAGCATAACTTTAATTCTCCACTAAAGATACCATTAGTCTACTACGTTTTTAAAAAGTTAATGGTCATTTGCTCCAATATTAATGTTCAAAATGTTATTAGAACTTGTAAGCCACAGATAAATAATCATCATATTATCAAATTTAAGAGGCTAAGTTATTCAATTCCGTGTCATGATAGATATAAAGATAGATATCAATCAGATGGATGGATAGAAGGTTAACAATAAGCTGATGAACATATGGTGAAACAGTTATGGACTGAAAGAGTCTGTGCAGAGTATGGTAGAATGGGTTTTTGCAGTCTAAACGGAATAAGATACAAAAACAACTATATTGATTGCAGCATGGCACAAACACTTAAGCCTATCATGAGCTGACAAAGAAACATGCCTTCATGGCACGTCTTGTAAAAGCTTGCACCTGTGCAGCCTCTCATTCTGTGACCCTTTCACCGTGTATCTCCGAATACTATTTATCCAATAATCCAATAAGGCGTTTCTCAGTATAGCACATGTTCTCACACAATAAATGAACATCAGTTGCTGAAGCAGTTGAATGGCGTTGTGAACGCTTCCATTTTCTTGTTGAATTCAAGGTTATGTTCAATCAGCTATACTACAGTATTACTCTAAATCCACATGACTATATTTCATGGGTTACTATTGTGCCACCACAACAGATCTGACCTTATTCATTTCACTTGTTAGTATTGTTGCTGCTAGTTATATGTGAATGTGTGAGACAAGAACAAGTGCTTTTTTTCACCGCTGGTCACAGCAAATTTTAAATTACAGATAAAACGGCAAAGCGATATATGAAAGAAGCTTGTGTTAGTTAAATCAAAATGCAGAGAAAGTTTAAATAGTCTGCAGCTATCCAGCTGTCCATTTTAATTCAAAGTTGTTGCCCATGTGCTATCAGTTTATGTATTTTTAGTGTAGTGCTTGGCATGCCATGCTGGTCAGGTCAAAGTTTATGGGCTTCCCCAAGTGAAATCATGTTAAAACTTAGTGTAGTTAGTAGATGGACAAACGACAGAACCAGCTCCATAAGCAACTTGTGCTTCTCAGTTATAAGGCCCATAATTTGCTTGACAAAGAAACAATTTTTCTCGTTTTATTACAGTGGATTTTAAATCAAACAATCAATTGAAGTGCACTTCCAGATTTAATTCAAGTTTTTTTTTTCCCCACTGTGGAGATATTTTTATCCATGGTCTCCCATTTTCAGGGGCTCGGACATACAAACATAATTTCAAAATATGAGGATTATTTTTAATACTTGGATGAAAATCCTTTGTAGTCAATGACTGTCTGAAGTGTAGAACTCACGGACATCACCAAATACTGTGTTTACTCCCTTGAAATTTTCTGCTAAGTCTTTACTGCAGCCACTTTCACTTCTCTCTCTCTCTGCCTTCAGTTTTGTCTTTGCCTTGATTAACCCTTGGGTTGCATTTGGCTGAATCCTAGAAGATTATAATCTTGTAAATTTCCTTCTACATCTATCAGCAGTCACATCAATGCTATTGAGTCTTACATGTCCATCCCATAACATTGTCTCCACCATGTTAGACAGGTAATGAGGCGTACTTAAGTTGCTCTTTTCCTTTTCCATACTTTTTCCTTCCTTGACATTATTCTGGCACAACTTAATCTTCATTTCATCTGTACAATGTTGTGTTTTGTTGGGAAACCGGTGGTTTGCACCTTGCTCTGGATTTCCATTTATTAAGGTTTCTCTTGACTGCAGACATTGCAAATGAATTCCTACCTCCTCTCCAGTATTCTTCACTTGGTTAGACTTGGTTAGATCTCATGAAGTTGTTTTTCTTAACCATGGAAATAAGTCTGTTGTAAATAATAACTTAGTTGTCTTCTGTACTCTTTGAGGCCTTTTGGTGTTTATAAGCTAGTCAGTGCATTCATTCTTTTCAAGAATGTACCAAATTGTTTTGTTGGACACTAAAGTTTTTTGCTAAACCTCTGATTTATTTATTTTGTCATGTTTTTTTTTTTTTCAACCTAGTAACGGCCTCCCCTACTTGCACTCACATCTGTTAGGCTTTCATATTTAAAATTACATTGAAAAGCAATAAAATACAAATTCAACATTCTGAGTCGACTTTAGATATGCCTAGTTAATTTGTCATGTCTCACCTGACCATGAAACCGCTTTTCAGTCGACCGTCCAATTAATTCTGAGCTTCTGTGTATACTGTATGTGTATATGTGTAATTCCTAAAGTGTTAATGGAAATTTTTTGTGAAACCCTTTGAATTAAAACTAAAAGTCTGCACTACAATCACAAATTGATTGTTTGATTTAAAATCCACTGTGGCAGTGTACAGAGGCAGAACTACAATTTTTGGTTTGTTATATTGGTTCATTCCCAACATCTTAAATGCAATTTTAAAAACAGTATTTATACAGGTGGACATAGTGTAGTATTACACTAATAACCCGCAAGTGCAGCTTATTAGAGGAATGTGCGAGAGGAACATATACTCGTTATTTTCAAATATTTTGTCTGTTTTGTTCTTCTACTGTAGATTTTATTCAGATATGTAAAAAAAAGAAGTTTGAAAAGCAAAGGTTGCAATGTTTTTTTTTCTCCTGAAATACACGAGCCATGGACCCTGAATAGGATGAGTAGTTACTCACAAATGGAAGCCCATTAAAAAATATACCCAAGGTCTTGTTAGACTTAGAAAGTAGCATTTACAGTTTTACATCTGACAGTTGTGTAGGTTGTTAAATCAGCCAATAGTCTGAATTAATTTAGGCCCATTCCACATAATAAAGTGCTGTGAATATAACCTTTTATCTTTTCCAGTGCTACCATATCATAAAGTGGTAATACGGTTTCATTTAGATTCAGCTTTGAAGTATTATAATGGAAAACTTTGATTATGTGTAACTAAAGGCAAAGATTTCAAAAGGTCATTGATGTATTAGAAGATTCTATATCAGGTAGGGAATTGGAAATGTGATCGCTGATATACACTGTGCTGCAAGTTTGATAGTGTGGCAAAAGAAAGTAACAAATCCATTTAAGCACTGCCTTTCTCACATGTTATGGATAGAGTGCTTACATGCAAAACACATTAAGCTATTAACCTTTGCAAATGTGTTAGTTTGTAAGTCTGAGACTCATTGTGTGAGCCTCAGTGGATTTTATATATTAGTATTGGTTGCACCAGACTAGTTCCAGGTGCACATGGGATTTCAGGTTCATACAAGACAAGGCAGGTCTGACAGCTGTGAATAGATAGTGGTAAACCTGAAAGGAGTATTTAATTGCTCTCTCGAGGTAGAATGAAGGAATCTGTAAACTCTAGAGCCAGAGTAAGGAAGGGACTTGACATCACTGGAAGTCTTCTGGGAGACTCTCACGAATATGGATGTAGGCCAAAAGCAGTGTTTGCGGTTTCTCTAATGGTGTGAAGCAGAGACAGAACATTTCTAAAAAATGGACAAAGGAGACTGATGAAGGGGTTAGAAGAAGGGATCTGACTTCCATCACAGAACTGGGGAAAAGAATCTTGACATCCCAAGATGAGAGCAGTAGAAAGTGTGGGCATTGTTAGTATGGAGTTGGGGTTTGGTGGAGAGGAGTATTGTTCCTTTTTGAGCGATGCTAAAATCACTTCTGACATCTTGTGGACAGCTCTATAGTAGGTTTATAGATTATACCTTTAGAGGAGAATGATACAGGTCATTCTTATCCTTCTCCAAAATGGACTTCTTCTTAACTTCTCAAACTTTGCCTTATATACCCATTTCCTTGCTTCTATTTTAATATCTTAAGTTCCTAGCAAGTATGCGTCATCTCCGAATCCGTTTTTATTTAATTTTATTGTAAACTGGAATGATATGGATCTAAGCATCCAATGTTGGAGGAAAAGAAAAGATAATGATGGTGGATTTACTTGAAGAATAAATGGCTGCTGCAAACTCTAAAATAATATAACAAGCCAGCAGCTGTATTTTTTTTTGCTCATTTTGCTTTCCTTTTTGTCTGTAAAAAAGAAAGAAAAACCCAGATTTCGCATCAATTAGTGTGTGTCTTTATTTTTATTATTCTTTATTTTTGAAAATATTCAGTAATCTTCATATTTACCAGCTGTCTGGTTCTTTAATGTTTGCCTTTACATCAAAGATCAGGTTAAAGCCTGTTTTGAGAACATGCTCATTTATGCTGTTTAACATTCAGATATCAGTTTCATTGTGTGAGTAGCGATGCAAAGAAAAAATGCAAAGAGCTAAACCAAAGAGAAGAAAACATGGAATCGGTCTGTACAAATGAGGCAGTGATCTGTGCTGACAGTTCATTATGGCTGGTAAATGCAGCCATGTGGGGGCGGCAGGAGGAGAGACGGGAGCCCTAATTGGAGCGGATGGGAGGGATTCTCATATCATAACAATATCACAACTATTTACATGCTTACACCTCTGGCAACTCGGAGACTTAGAGAGTGTGTTATTAGGGAGGAGATCGTTTTTGCCATGTGAGTTTAGGAGCACTTCATGTGTTAGTATGTGCCTGTTTTTATAATCACAGAATAATAAATTATAAAATATAAAAGTTTAGGCTAAAGAATACAGAAGAATAGTACTTTTTTTCCTCTACCAATCAAAAGCATACGTTTACTACATTTGCTGTTCCAGGGCTGAAAAAGTATGATTTTTTTTATGTGTTCAAGAAACTAAATTTGCTTTGACCACAATCATTCTAAAGTCATAATGGCTACCATGAAGCGCTTTTAGACCGTAGGAAGTTCTTATAATTGTGGAAGGAAGAACCGCCTTTCTTCGTGTCTGCACTGCAGGATCTAAGAAACATCAAAGGCCTTAGAAGTCAGTTCTCAGGCTTTTTCTGAGCTCCTAGCTCCCGGTACGTATTCTCCTGGCACACCAGGGACCTTTGATTGACACAGCATCAGACTGACACCGGCTCTTGCTATGATAAAAAAAGAAGAAAAAAAACAAACATTGGTAAAACATTGGACTGACAGTGAAGCCAAGGCTTTAATAAGGCTATATGTTGTGGAGGAAATACATCCCAACTGTGACACATACCAAATGCCAGACGGCTGTTACATAATTTCAAAGTTTCTACTGGTGATGTGAATGCAAACAGAAAAATAACCCTTGAAGTTATGTAGTTCTTGGGGCGCTACCCTTAGGGCATAGTTCTCAAAGTTTTGATGACTTAGTGCCAATTTAGGAAGCCAACGTGTGCTTGAGGGCTTCACAGGGAAGATAAATCATTAAAACTTTTTTTTTCTTTTGGTGTTTATAATGTGTCTGTTCATAGGATGGTGTTTTATGTTTGTAACTGTGGTTTTTGCGCTAGTTTATAATTTCCTAAGCATTAGTAAGGTCAGTTTTCCTATTCCTTTAGTAAGGAGTCAATTATATTCATTTATTCCAAAGTCAGGAATGTTTAGTGTGAGCTGTGGCTACAGTTGAAATCAACGATAAAATCTCCCTTAGTTTTGTACTCCTTTTTTTTCTAAAACAAAAACATGGACAAACAATGTCTTCCTGGCGACCAGGTTGTCACAAAACACTTTTATTCTGTGTCATTTGGTAGAGCAGTTTAAAACCATGCATTTCCTCTATGTGGTGATTGCACATATATTGTACAGACTTAAATTTGATAACAGTTGGTGTACTCTGTAAATATGTATTCTGAGAAGGAACTACCTTTGCCAAGACTCCATTTAAATTCCAGGATTTAGCAGAAGGGCTGTGGGAAAAGACATCTGATCCTTTACGTTGACACCACTATAAACAACAAAATCCTAATTCCTAATGGACTACCATTAGTAGCAAAGCAATAAGGTTTTTTTTGTTTTGTTTTTTTTATGTGTTCCAGGTGCTGTCCCCTCTGACATCATCAGTCCTGGCTGAGAGGAGCATCAGAGTGGTGGATGATAAAGTGAGCGTGACAGAGCTAGGGGTGCAGTTGGTGTCTGGATTAACTCTGTCCCTGCAGCTCAGCCCAGGCAGCAACAGGGCTATTGTTGCCACTGCAACAACACAGGAAGTTATTGAATCTCTCAAGCAGGTATGACTTCTATAATAATATATAATATAGGTAATATAGACATATAAATATTTTACATGGCAATTTGACTAATAACTGCTTATCCAACAGTAAGACAAGCGAGTGGACGTGTTGATGCAAAATTAGCATTATTCTGTGAGCCTGATTTGGCTTCATATTTGGCTTTATGCTTGGCCCAGTCATAATAGCTTGCAAGTTTAGAAATGGATTAGGTTTATTACGAAGTCTATGGTATTCATTGTGATTTAGAATTAATTCACTTTTCATATACAAAGCTTTCTCTTTGATTTGCATCTCTAACCATGGAACAGCTCTGTTATTCCTATAATTATAATTTCAAATGAAGGAAGGCTACAGTCTCTTTCCCTAGAGAGGATATTTAGCTTTCAGGAGAATAGTTTTGTATCCATTCTATCCAATTGTTTCAATGAACCTTTGTGTTATAATTAACACTGACTTTTGTGTCCTCCTTGTTCCTCTACTTTATTTTTTAGTGTCTGTTTTTAGTTTATGGTCCTTATGTATTAATAAGAATTGTGAAGAATATTGCTGAGTTGTTTTAAGGATTATTTTTAGTATTATTTTCACTGTGTAACATTGGGGTTTTTTTGGTTGTTTGTTTTTTTGTTTTGATTTCTTAGGAGTCCCTCATCAGTGCTTGGCTTCATTTCAGCGACGGATCCATGACTCCTCTAGATAACTACAACCCTGCCCATTTTACCCTGACAGCCACCTCATTGGATGAACAAGCTGTGGTGGTGCAGCAAAGTCCAGCATGGAAGTGGCCTGTCATTGTTGCCAAAGGAGAAGGTCAAGGTTTGCTTGTACGTGTTGAAATGAGCCCATCAGAAATGTGCCAGAAGGGAAAACGGCATACTGTTTTAGCCACAGGAATGGCGAGCACACATGTAAGACTTGGTCAAACAGAGGAACAATTCAGACAACCAGGTGGCCGACGTACACGTCCCGACCCGCCATATTATGGCGGATCTATCTCTGACATGGAAACTGGGTTAAATAACCGTGGAGCCACTACCATCAGGGGCCATGTTCCAGTAAGGCCAAGTGGGGGCCGTCTTTCAGCAGAAGTTGGAGCAAGGGCTCCAAATGAATTCTCTGAATATCCCGATCAGGCCGAGCTGCCTCGGAGCCGCAGCACCGATGAGGACTTGTTGACCTCCCGACGAGGCCTGACGGACTTGGAGATCGGTATGTATGCCCTGCTGGGAGTTTTCTGTCTGGCCATCTTGGTTTTTCTCATTAACTGCATCTCTTATGCATACAAGTACCGTAGCAAGCACCTCTCCTTGGAGGCTCCAGAGGCAATGCCTCATGCACATGACTGGGTTTGGCTTGGCCAAGAGGAGGGGTTATGTCTCCAACAACAGCAGCAGGACGAACTGGGCGGTACCCTAGAAGAAGGTAGTCAGCTATTAAATGGAGGCCTCCAGCGAGGTAATACTGGTGGAGCAGGATGTAGCTCAAGTGGGAGGGATCACAGGAATGAGTCACTTAACTCACCCACCACCAAGAGAAAGAGGGTGAAGTTCACCACTTTTTCAAGTGTCAAGTCCAGTAATGGGTGTCCTGCCCTCAGCCCCTTAGCACTAGTGCAGACCAGTGAGATAAAATGGGTATGTCCAGACATCGAGCTCGGAGACTCAAAGGATCTTAGGAACTACATGGAAAAGCTTAATGAGAACGCAATTAAGAACATTGCATAGGGGGTACTGGGTGTTTTCATTGAACTAAAGAGAAACTCACCTGAATGCCTTCAGACTAACAAGGGAAGGAGGATTACAAAGGAAAAGAAGGAGAGGTGAAGAAGAGACTGAAGCCGCTGAAAAACTGTACACCTTACCATAGCAAGAGGATAGTGCATTCAGCCTCTATTTTTTTCATGACAGTACTCAGAAAAGGTCAAGCTATGGACTACAAAAAGATACCACAACACCACAGCATCAAGAGGAAAATGTGAAATTAGTATTGTTGCTTAAATTAAATGTATGTTCTTTGTTTCTAGTTTTCTTTCCTACGCACCATCGACACCGCTTTGTTTTGTGTTTTGTTTTTTCAAATCGCCATGTTTTAATGTCATGTTTGTTGTAATTTATGCGACTTTCTGTTATTTTTCTAGAGGCTTCTTTCCCTGTCAGAAGTTATTGAATCTAGTTGAGTAAGGTTAAAAGACATTTTGTATTGTAAATAAAAGCAGAGTTTAATTTGGAGGGACTGTATGTATAGCAACATTTTGTAAAGTGATGTATGGTTTTGTTTTGCTTTTGTTTCTTTTCAGTTAGTTTTGTCTCCAGAAAGCAGATCCATGCATGATGTTATTTAAAAGGAGGCATGTGAGTCTGATCTGGTATGCAAACTGAAAATTTGTAGATAACTAATACCAGTACCGCTGGAGACATGTCATTCACTGTGGGTGAGTTTAGCTTTGGATTCAATATGTTGATGTTGGTTTAAGAGAGTTATCGGGCCCTACGTTTTCCCTCCTTATATAGGTTTATGTAACCTCCTGTTGCATAGTTCACATAAAACTGACTTTTTTAGGATTCAAAAGGACAAATTTAGATTAAATCAGAATGGTCAATATAAATATACTGACACAACCAAAAGTATCAAAGACAATCACATTAAAAAAAAAAAAAAAAAAAAAATTCTTCATTTTAATTTTCCCATAAAACTTGTCCAGGTTTCAAGTTGTGTGGCCCAAATTAGGTGGGCGTCAGAAAACACATTTACAGTCATTTTTCAAATTGCTGTATGACATTTTGAATCCCTGTAAACTGTAGAAGAAAGCCCAAATCTGACCCGTTCGCTTTTTGTCATAAGCAGTATTAGTCAAGTCCAACATTTTCTACTGTATGTCTGTTTTAAAATTGGCTGCTGGACTAATTAAACCTGAAGTTGACTCTTCCTTTTTCTTGTGGCTGTGTGATTTATTGGCCTAGCCATTGTTTTCCAATCTCAGTCCATCAAATACTGCTCTCACGAATAACCACAGAGACAGTGGCTTCATCAAATATCAAAATGATGATTGGTGCAGCTTTTGGAGTTCTTCACATTTCTCTTCAAAAGGCAAAAGTAAAAGATGTTTTGTTTTTGTTTGTTTTTCATTTGTTTCACAAGTGAATACTGTTAAGATAATATTATATATTGGTTTTACGCCGCACCATGATATGAAATAGACAAACAGAAAAAAATACAAGCACAAGAATGTTTTTAGCATCATAATGTCAGCCACACGTTTTGATTCCATAATGTCTGTTTGTTTGCTTTGGAAGCATGGTCTTTGGAAGTAACCAAAGTTGGATGAGTTAGATGAGAGGGTAGAGTGTGCCAAGTTAACAGCCAAAATTTGCAGAACTGGTCAGCCCTTTAAGCCCCAGGTGGGGTTTTTTTAATTTACATTTTCATATTGAAATTTTTTTTTTTTTTTAAATCAGTGAGGAACAGTGTGAGGAAAACTGTAAGACCAGATGGCTCAAATGCACCTCCTTATCATTATTACCAGTCAAAACCAGGGTTTAAAAGCAATTTTCCTTTTCCCTAAGCAAAACTGCAAATTAGAGACTAAATGCAGGCCCTATGCTATTGAGCCAATGATACCCATGTAGTTGTACCTGTTTAAAAAATGTTCACCTCCAGTCAAAGTTTTAGACTTTGCGACCTTCACATCACTGCGCTGGATCAATTTTTACCACAAACGATTAGCAAGCTGCATCCACAGACACTATGGGTTCATCACACAAATACCTCCTAATTAGTGCCTAGCAACCTACAAATAAAATAATTGAATTTCACTTATCAAACATGGAGTTCAGACTTCTTTGGATGGCCTGCTAGTAGAATTACCCACACAGCACGCTCTGTTATTTGTCATATAAAAAAAGCTCCGACGGGCACCAACACCACAAATACAGTTAGAAGGTCCACTCCTGTGACTCCAATTTGAAGATATGGAGCCTGGCAGACAGCTGCTGGCTACAGCTGCTTGTGTTGGCATCCACCTGTCAGTCAAACCTTTAAGCCTAAATAAAGTTAGCTCCATCCATCCATTTTCTTAAGCTCTTATATAGCTTAGGGCCACAGATGGGGCTGGAGCCCATCACAGCTTTCATTGGGCAAAATGCAGGGTACACCCTTGACAGGTCATCAGTCCATCACAGGACCAATACAGAGAGACAAATAACCACACGCTCTCACATCCATGCCTATGGCAAATTTAGACTCATTAATTAACCAACTTCATATGTCTTACAACTGTGAGAGGAAGCCAGAATACCAAAGGAAAACCCATACAGCCAAGGAAAACCCACACAGAAAGATCAAACCCATCCAGGAGGGTTGAACCGTGATCCGGGCAAAGCAGCAGCACACTGGGCTATTACCTTTAAAGACCAAAACCATTCTTTGTACCAGCAGTACATACTCCTTTCTCTGCTATGATGCTGGGCATTTGAGTATGATTGTCTTTGGGGATGTATTTGGTTTTTGGAGCCAGCCTAAACGGACCATTCTTTACATGTAATAATACCCATGGGCATCATTTGTGTATAACAATTTCCTGATAAAAAAGGTTATAGGCTAAGTGCATATGAGCCCCAAATCACTTGTAGCATACTCAGAAAATTGGTCTTTTTCCACAGGATCACAGACATGCTCCCCTTTCTAAAAGGGCAACCTAATTAGGGATTACTTAGTTCAGTCTTATTACATGTTAATGTGGCATTTCCTATGCAATTTGTCTTGCCCACTTACTGTACCTACTCTGATATAATTTGCACCCTAATTAAAATAAACCCAGAGGACCTGTGCATATCAGGAAAGGATATAAACATTTTAATTTAAAGACTTCATGAATGATGTGCTTTTAGATTAATTCAATACATTGTAGCAGATGTACAAAATTGGGGGTATCATGCGCTTATTTTGCTTTTTATATTTACCACTTTCTGGTTCTTTTACCTATCTGTAGACACTCTTCCATCTTCACAAAGAGTTAACGTCTCTCTACCACATCAGAGGATACTGTTATCACACTGGACCACAAACAGCCTGCACTGCCACGCATCTACCTGAACTTCAACTTCTGTATTCACTTTAGTCTGAGACTTATACTTCTGCCTTTGTCCTTTGTATGCTGAAGTGCCAGGTACTCTTCTTGCTGACACAGGAATCTCAGGGTCTCTGCTCTAGCTAACTAAATAACTAGGAGCACCTGTCAGGTATAATGGAATAGAACCTTTTCACTATCACGAACCATCTCCACTGACATTCATTTTGCAGATACATCACTTGTTATCCCATTTCATTTTCCCCACCGTTGCTATGCCAACAATCCTCAACACGACCCTCTCTTCTTCCCTTCTCCTTACCGTTTTGTTTCTTTGACATGTAGGCTGGCTAGCTGGTATAAGCAGTTGCACAGATGAAAACTGCTCCAATACAAAGTCTGTAATATGAAGTAAGGTCTATGTTTGTCCATGCATGGCCTTGATTCCTATCCTAAATATATAAAATATTCCTGCTGACCAGTCGTTTTGACTGCAAAAGGATTGACTATAACAAAGCAAGTCTATGATAAGAGTCAACAGAAGCTGCAATGCTAACATTCACATGTTGAGTGGGTGTAATGTAGCCCATTACAGCTGAGGATGATGGGATTTGTATGATTAGGTTTAGGTATTTTGTAATAAAGTACGTTTAAACTGATGGTAAAAAGTCAGGGGATTAGCAAATAAATAAACACTTTATTCTGAAAGGGGTCTGATAACTGTGTGCATCCATTTTCATGATAATCTGTCCACCAGTTGTTTTATTTGAAACCCAAGATACCAAGTTCAGTGTGGTGTAAGTTCAGGGTCTAACCATGAATGGCTACACTGAAATTTGCTGTAATCCATTGTCAAAGAGCAGCTGTTAACCCACTGGAAACATGAGTCTTTGCACACATATGAGTGCTGTCTGCCTTTTTGGATGTATGACAATCACTGTGACAAGGTAGTGCAAGCAGGTAAGGGCATAAGTCACACAGGATTGGTCTGCAACCATCTAGCAAACAACAGTTGTGAGGAAAAAACTGTTTTCCCCAACTGGTTGATGAGTGGTTGCTCGAGGTTCTTGGTAGCTGCTGGGAAATCAGTTGCTAAAGCCTAAGTCACACAAGCCAAAAGACTGTTCACATACATCACCAGACAACTACTGACTGCCACAGTCAAACCCATTGTTTGCATGGTAGACAGCAAGTCATTACTCACAAACTATTAGCCAAAAAGTAGTAAAAACTGAAAGTGTTTTTCAAACTGGAAACAGAGAGCGTTGCCTTCTAAATTAAAAGGTGCACATTTAAAAACATGTTGGCTACAGAAAGAGGCCAACATGTTTCTAGAAACCAAAGGAGATTTTTGGTGCAGCACCCTCTTTGTGACCAGTTTCACCTACTGACAGCCAGAAACCTACAGGCACTAATCACCAACCATTAGGGAATATACATTTCCCCTCGCAACAGGTGGCGGTATCTCATCCAATATAGGGGACAACTCTCCAGCAATGCGCACATGATGTCATGGGACAAACTTCTATAAGTCAGGTAAGTGATACTCATAGTGAGTAGGTTTCATTCTAGACCATTATTGACATGCCTAAAGTCATTTAGGGTTAGGTAATTAAAATGTAAAGGTGGTGATCTAGTCAGCATACTAAAAAAATGTAACGATGGCATGCAATTTTACCAGACATATAATTTATATAAAAACATATTCAAAAATACCCTCCTTTAATGTATTTATTTACTTGACTGTATGTTTGAACACCTAAGTAAGCCTGTTGTTACTCTTTTCATTAATTTAAGCCAAAATTCTGCATCTATCTTTAAGCCAGAAGAGG
Source organism: Oreochromis aureus (assembly GCF_013358895.1). Classification (NCBI taxonomy): domain Eukaryota; kingdom Metazoa; phylum Chordata; class Actinopteri; order Cichliformes; family Cichlidae; genus Oreochromis; species Oreochromis aureus. The sequence continues at coordinate 40,996,595 of NC_052948.1, read as the reverse complement.
CACTATGGTTTAAGAAACTTCTGAAGTACTATTGTTTGTGTGTACGCTGGCCAGTGTGCATTTCTAATGGCACTGTATAATGTATGCTTGCCTGTCGTTGGGCGAGTGTAGATAAAAAAAAGAAGAATTTTCCACTGTGTGTGTATAAGTGTGTGTGTGTTCCTACATGTGTCCATGCATCAGTGTGATTTATGGGTTGCAATGCTGCAATTAGGACAGGTTTGATTGTGGCATTGTTTTCTTTATTCTGCTGACAATGAAACAAAAGAAGTCTTTGACCCAACTCTGTCTGCAGTTGTAAACAACAAAGCCTTAGGGGATGTTGCCATAAGTGACCTGGCGTAGCCCTGAAAAACAAACGAATTGTTCATTAAGACAAAATGAATCATAGCATTTGTAGCAATGTGAAGCTGATCATTGCAAATCCCTGTGGTAACGGCCTTGTTGAGCTCCGCAAAGAGACAGGGCTGTGGTTTTTATACACGTCTTCCGCTGAAAAAACACTTCTACTCTGCTCTGGAATATATGTTTGCCATTTTTTTTAAATCCCTAATGATATTTTTGTTTTTACGTCTGTGTTTTTCAGCATCCTAGGGGAATGTGTATTCTGGGTCCCTGAAGTGATAATGATGGCTTGCTAGCTGGTCTCTTTGTTCTGCAGCACAATGCCATACTGACAGGCTAAGAAAATTGCTGTTGGAAACAGTTTTTGTGGAGGGTGTTCAGAAATTCAGGGAAAAAAGTCACTGTTTGCTTAACAGGATTCTTGAGTGGAGGACCAGAGTGTAGTGGTTTACACATTCGCATAAAAAGCAAAAGATCTCCAGTTTAACCCCCAGGAGGAGACACAAGCCTTTGGGGTTGCATCAGGAGGGGCATCCAGTGTACAATTCTGGCAACTTAACACATGTGGAGCTATCTACTGTGGTGACCCCTAGTGAATAAGGGAGCAGCTGTATTTCTGAGTGGAGGAGATTGTAGTTAAAGTGTCAAGTATTTATATGGTTTAATAGCTCCTGTGTTAGTTTCATTGAAAAAAAATGTATTTAATTTTTTGTTCATTCCAATCTAAACATCTTTACATTTAAAAATTCATCTGTGCTTATGAGTTGCATGAATCACTTTGACTGTGAACTGTTTGATAAACTGTCTGCACACAGTCTCTTCAATAACTTAGCCTTAAATGGGATGGCTGATGTGAACCCCTCAGTGACAAGAGCAGACAATATTAGTTTTAAAATGCTCTCTAGGCTCACAGTATCTCAGTGTGATGTGGAAGATGAATCATCTGACGATGACTGATTCCTTCTATAACAGACTGATGAGTCAGATGTGAACAGACACCTTATTACATTTGAAAGGGTGAGCTAATTAAAGCCTCCTGAAGCTCTGGAGCTCTGCGTTCATACACAGAGCTTCAGAGACAAGCTCGGGGACCAGCTCAAGTCTTTACTCTCTACCCTGGAAATTCAGTAGTGATAACTTGTGTGCCAGAGTCCAAATGAAACCTAAGTAGTTGAAACTTGCTTTGTCTGATTTCAAAACACGGTTACACTGCCTTCCAAAAGGCAAAACATTCACCAGCAGTGTGGTGATGAGATATTGTGTCTCTAAAAGAGATTAAACTAGACTCCTGGGAAGGTAGAGTAATTGCAGCTGATGGGCAAGGGGAGCATTGTACTAATTTTGACAGTCACCGCTCTACCAATTTGCTTCAGTTTGTCCTGCAGCCACCATTTTTCCGAAATGCTCAGTAAATCACTAAAGACACAACATGACTCCTGATAAGCAGTAGTAAACAGATGGATGGATGGAACGTTTAGACTGAGACATTTTGCTGTTTCATGAAAAAAAAAATCTTAGTTTGAATTTAATGGTATCAACACATCTAAAACAACAAGTTGTGATGTGAAGCACAGCAAGATAGGAACAAGGCTGTAACTAATTCAGTATAGGTCAGTAACATGATTGGTTATAAAAAGAGTTTCTCAGAAGTGAAGTTTGGTGGCTGTTTACCAACGTAACATCATCGAAAGATTCAGACAGTTTGGAGAAATCTCTGTGTGCAAAAGACGAGACTGAAAATCACTGTTTAGACGCCTGTGATTAGTGGCCACTGTACAGCACTGCAATAAAAGCAAGCATGATTCTGTCATGGAAATGACCTCACAGACTCAGGAACCCTTCCTTCCACAAATCCAGGCTGAAGCTGTATCATGCAAAGAAACGATATGTAAACATGATCCAGACACATCGCCATCTAGTGAGGCAAAGTGGGAAACTGTTTTGTAAAACTAAGGAGGGGTGTGTGTGTACATGTTTAAACATCTCTGTGAGGACAGAAAATTGACATGCCACTATACTTGTGGGGACCAACAGTAACTTATGAGAACAAAATGCCTGTCCCACAAGTTTGAAGGAATTTTTGAGACTCAAAATGTGGTTTTAGGGTCAGGGTTACAATTAGGTTATGGTTAGGTTTAGGCATTTATTTTTGATGGTTAGGGTTAGGGCAAGTAGCTAGGGAAAGCATTATGGTAATTAGATGTCCTCACTAAGATATGAATATAAGTGTATGTGTGTGTGTGTGAGACAGAGAGAGAGAGAGAGTGAGAAGGAGACTGAGAAATCCGTTGTTGCTTTGCGTCAGATTAAATGGCCCTGCACTGGGTTGCCAATTCTGCATTTGCCATGTTGGTGCAATGGTTAGTATTGTTGCCTCACAGGAAGAGGATTCCTGGTTCACAGTCCAGAGACATGCATGTTGGGTTAACTGGTGATTCTTATTGGGCCACTTGTGTGACTGAGAGTATAAATGACAGTCCGTCTGCCTCTCTGTGTTGGCCCTGGAGTAGTGCAGGATGTACTGTGCCTTTTGGCCAGTGACAGCTGGGATAGACTCCAACCCCCCTGTGGCACTGAATTGGATAAGCGGTTAAGAAAATGGATGGATGATTTTCTCTATGGCCCTTAAACTTCAACTCTTTTTATCTTTGCTCTCTCCCATGCCTCTTTCTCTCTCTCTCTGACTCTCAAGCACATTCTCTCACACTTTCTGACACTGTAGTCATTTATTTGTACAGAAAGTGAAGGTTCTTAAGTACACCAAGTGGTTCAGGGTAATTTATTTAATACTGCAAAATTATTGTTTTGGTTTTTAAATGGCTTCACAGCCTTCTAGCCTCTGAACTTGTAGTGTCATTGCACTTGTCACCTGCTGACAAATATTGTTCATGCTAATGTTCCCTGCCCCCCTTTAGCATATACTATGTCATCCTAAATTACATTAATAAAGGCTACTTTCCATTACCTGTCAAACATCTGTTAAATTAAAAAGAAAAGATTTGCCTGGAAGCTTCTTACCCTGTCAGTGTTTAATGGGTCTGATACTTACAAAAAACATCACCTGAGGTGTGAAAAAAGTGCTGTAGACTGCATCTCAGTATTTGCCTTGTAAGTGTGGACACACAAAACGTATTTCTAAATCTGCTTCAATTGCAACTACAATAAAAAAATAAAATAAATAAATTATACACAGCAAATTTAGTCAGCATTCCTTGGATAGATTAGGGTTAAAACAGTCCAACAAAATTGCACGCAGCTAGTTTTCTTCTGTCTGCTATTGTTCACGTGCTAAGTAGGCATAGTTGTAACCCAAGTGTGTGTTTGTTTTGTGTAGAGTCAGATGAAAAAATGTTGGCCAACGCTTTCCCAGTCGAAGAGCTTCAAAATAAACAATGCCAGCAGGAGGAAACAGAAAACACACAAACAGTTTTAGAGTTTGTTATCAGCACTCTTGGGTAGAGCATATATTTCTATCACAAGCCTTCAGTGGCAAATATATTTCCCCTAACTGCATTACGTTATGTGAACAGTAAAATGTAAATATGCTGGCTTTAGATGTGAATATATTTATGCAGGTAATGAATTTTTCCCAAAGCACAATGTCCACTAGAACAATCTAGTTTTCTTACAGTTTCTATATGTTCCACAATAGTAATAAGCAGGACTCAGAGTCTATTTAAATGTATGTATCACCAACAGCATACGGTATGTTGTGTTAAAGCTAAGCAAGACTATATTAAAAGAACACTGCCAGTCGGTAATTAAATGGCATATTTTAAAAGTGAAAGATATCCAGCTGTTAAAATGCATGAAGTCCCTCTGATATTGCTTTTGTGTATGCAAACGAGCATACTATTGTCCCTGCCATAGTCCGCTTACAGTGACAACCGGAAGACACAACTGTTACTGGAAAACCTGTACAGTATAATGCACTAGTTTCCAACACTTAAATCTTTTAACCATTTTTGAATAATATTTTCTTTTGCTTTTATTCTTGATAACATTCAGAGAAATGTTCACTCACACAGTGGTAGGAGTTTTAACTTGACTGCAATGTTTAACAGTCTTACAGCTCCAACTAGCAATCATTTCACTTGTTTTTAAAGGGAGATTAAACAAAACAGGAAAAGAAAAACTTCGATAAGCATCTACTGGCTTATGTATCTCTGTATCGCTCTTCCAGGCCTGGCAAACATGCAGTATAGATCTATTGGCCACAATATAAAAAACAGTGACAAGTGAAGTAGAACAAGACTGGCACCTGTCAAGAGATAGGATATACCAAGCTACAGATGAACAGTCAGTTCTTGAAGTTGATGTTTTGAAAGCAAGAAAAATGGACAAGTGCAAGGAGGAACTTTGACAAGGGTCAAAGTCTAATAGGGGTGTGAGTGGGTCGGTGCAGCGGTGTTAGTCCCTATCAAAAGTAGTCCAAAAAAGGAAAACTAGTGATCTGGCAGCAGCGTTTTGGGTCTCCACAGCTGAATGGTGGGGAGAAAAGACTAGCTCATGTTTTGATCCTAAAGAAGAGCAAATGAAGAACAAATTGCTGAAAATTTCTAATCTGGTTGTGTTTGGACATCTGTGAAAGGACATGCAAGTATTAGAACTTGCCCATGGAGGAAGGTGGGCTGAATGAATGCAGGTGGGAAAATGGTTGCAATAGGTATACTGATGGTGTTGCCAGTGTTCTTCTGTGGAGCCATGGATCTTGGGATTTGTGTGGATCAGAGGTATCATGTGGACTCCAACTAGGAACCAACATTTCTGGTTCCTAGATGAACAACTTTGAGCAATCTCCAACCTTTCTTTTTTACCACCTTATTTACATCCTGTTTCATTTTTTGGGTGGCCTGGCTCTTTCCCTCTCTTTTTCTCTGTCGCTCTCTGTCTTTCTCTCCTCTGTCCCTGCTTCATGTGGATGGTACCTACCTGCCTACAAGGTCTTCCTAGAAGAGGGTCCTACCTGCTGGCTGAAACACTGGCTGATGCTCCTGCTTCCCATCTTAGGACCACATCTTGCAAACAAAAGGCCTGGATCAACACCCACTCACATCAGTTTGTTACAGAAACTTTAGTGGGATCTAGTTTGGCTCAGTTTAGCTTTTTCATATATTTTTTCCCCTTAACTTACCTTGGTCTTCTATCTTCCTGCTTCAGGTTCCAAGTGTATCAGCCACCAATCCGAATCTCACTCCTCATCATCTGGAAATAATCATGTCTTCCCGCTCTCCACACATCAGGACACACACACACTCTTAATTGCCCCTTGGGGATCAATAAAGTCTTTCTGATTCTGATTCTGATCATATTTCTGCATCCATCCAGAGAAGAAGGCTGCTAATTGAACAGGTTTGGTGTCAAGAAGGTCCAGAAAGATGCAAAAAGGCAGTTATACAATCCAATTAGGCCCAGGAGACAAAGTGGGAAAACCTGGAACATCGAAACTTCACCTAGAAGGATTTCTGGGAGTCACAATGAACCAGAATCAGCTTTATAATCAGAGCCACCAATGATGTCCTTCCTACACCCCAGAAAAGATCCTACATGTGGTTTGTGCCAAACTCCAGCAAATCTAAGGCAGATCCTTACTGACCGACTGTCCCAAGGCCACCATACCTGGAGAACTACCAGGTTTTGAGACAACTGCCATGTATCAAAAGGAAGAAGATCTGCCACTAGTGCCCTCCAATGCCTGGACTACCCATTACCACTGCCTTTGTGTGAGCAGGAGAATGCCTAGTGAAACTATCAGTACGACAAAGCATGACCCTCCTTAACTGGAAGTTGCAGGTCAACCTCGATGACAAACTAGTGTTTCAAACAGAGACAATAAAAATTAATCTCAGGTCAGACCTTATTTTGTGGTCATCTTCTTAAATAATATTATACAGCTTGGAACTAACTCTACCTTGGGAAGCTGCAGATGAAGAGGAATGAAAAAGCTTAAAGCTGAGCGAAGCAGCAGCTGGTTGTGGGTCAAGAGAAAGGATTACAAGTGGGCAGTGTGATGACCACTGAGGGGCAATAGCATAGGGGGGCACATCTGGGACACCAGGTGTTGCTGTTGGGCCCTCAGAAGGTGTTGTGGGCATAACATCAACAAAACACTGAGGACGCAGGGTGTCCACCTAATGACCCTAATGAATCGGTTTACCCTTTCCCATTCAAGACACCAGGCAGGAATCAGTGCTGATTACTCAAGGGATTGTACAGTGAAGTCTATTAAAGTCTAATAGAATTAAGTACACTTAATAAAGTCTACTATGTGCACAGGTGTACATAATGCTGTACACCTGTGCAGTTAATTCCCTGTGTTAATATTCTTAACAACTTTTGTTAATAAACCTGTTTATTAACTGTGACTGTGATTGACTGTGTGTATGCTTTTGGGCTCACTGGTTACGTTAAACTACAAAAAATGAATAAATGGCCATTAAGAACATATTCACATACCTTTCAGGATGAATATCCTTAACTTTTGTGATCTAATTATTTTAATCAGGGTTACAGTTTGTCCACAGATTTTATGTCAAAGTACAAAAATCAACTAAAACTAATGCTTGGATTTATTGGCGTTGTTGGATTCTGTGTATTTAGGAACTGTTTAAAGAGTTGAAACTCAAAATTGCAGAGTTTTCATTTTTGCACGTTTGATGTACAAAGTAAAGAAAAACAAAAGAAATGACTGCCTCAGGGGTTGCTTTGTTTCTTTTTTTAATGAACAACAACATTTTTTTAGCAGACATGTATGTATGGCTACCTGAAAAAGTGCTAAAAGGTGCAAAAGGTATCTTTTATATATTTCATTGAATCAAGAGCATCAAATGAAAGATTTGAAATTCACTCAAAAGCTGATAAAGAAACCTTATCTAGTTTTCTCTAATCAGAGAATAAGTTGCCACTGAATCCTTCACCTAAATGTTAGCGTGCTATGACATTAAACTATAATGGAGGACAGCAAATCATACATCAACAGCTTTAGATTTGATTAATAACATTGCTCTTTAACAGTCACTTATTTTATCCAGATAATATGATCCGTGTGCATTTCTCATTGCAAACACATTCATTGTCATCCTTTCTGGTACTTTTTTCTGGGATCATGCTCTAATAAAAATAAAACTCTGATGATGTGTTTCACAAGGTTTGAAGGTGATGGATCGCTTTTCTCAATTGTTTCAAGGCCAATTTAAACTGTTTCCAAAGGTCTGCACTTTTCCTATCATTCTGTTGAGACAGCCATGGCCCCTTGCTTTTTAATCCTACTCTTTTCCCCGCAACACAAATTGTTATTATGTCTTAGAGCATGAAGCCATGGAAGAAAGAGGCTCTATTCTATATTTAATGTGCTGTAAAAAAGGATCAGATGATCGGTGTCAGAGGGTGGGAGGCCTCTGCGCTGTCAAGCCCATTTTCACTTCATCTCAGCCCAGCAATTTATCAAATTACAGGCTGGTTGTACAGTTGACAGGGGAGACTACCAGTACACAAAAAAGGAGAGCTGGTTTTCAAGTGGAGCCCTATGCCTTAGCCACTAATCAATGAAGCATTCTCTACTCACACCTATCCAACCTCATGTTTTCTCTCTTTCCGTCTTTATCTCAGCTATCCATTTCTTAAAGAGCTCAGCAGGAACCTCAAGAATGCATGTGACACTTCTGTTGTATGTGCTGTGTATGGGACCATGTCAGCATGTGTAAGTGGATGTGTTTTCTTGTGATTGTGTTTTGGTGAGGTGAGATGTAATGTAGGAGAGGCTCTGGCAGCTCCATTATCTGGGAGGTGTCAGCTTGTCTGGCTGTGCATGCTTCCTTTCTTTGGGCCCACTTTCCCATTCAAACATTTATTTGCTGCCCTGACATAACCTGTCAAGCCTCTTCAGCCTCTCTGTCAGTGAGCTCAGGCTTACTGTACTGATAACTCAGCAGCTTTAAGGTTGCCAACCCCATCCGGTGTTGCCTCACAAACCTTTGGCTGTCCTTGCAAACACAGATACATGAATAAAACCAAGCTTCTACGGCAGATGAGGGGCATGGCAGATCAATTAAAAGTGTTAAATGTGGAAAGAATTCTAGGTGCAATTTTACCAACCACCAGGGAGGATGCAGCAGCACAGAAATGTCATTTACTTATTCAGTAAATGGGAGCACGATTAATTGACTCTGGAGACTGAAGCAACCTGCTGTGTGGCTTGCTAAATGAGCCAGAAGATAGTCTTCAGTAGTAGCTTTTTCAACTTGGCAACAGTTGGTACTTTTCACTTGAATCTGTAATTGATGGCTGGCTTTTAATGTCAGGAAAGGTCAAAGTCTTAGATTTCTTTACAGGCATTTGCTGTACTTATAAATAAAAAGGTCATATATACTGTAAGTCACTGTGTTTGAAGGTACTAAAACCCCTAGTATATGATCTCAGTACCTCAAATTGAGCCTTTAATTAAATGCCCGTCTATCTAGTAAAAAAAAAAAAATGTTGGTGCAATGTGAACGAGTCCTAAACTATTCTGGAAACCCTATAAATGAATTCAATTTAATTTTTGTTTAACATCCACCTCATTTGCGGCATAGGAACAGTGTTAAGTATTAGTACATCGACCAGAAACAGTAAAATGTTTCACTGATGGAATATCATGCCATTTAAAAGGATAAATCTTAGAGGGATGACCAATACATTCATAGCAGACTGACTTGGGCTTTAACCGTGCTACGCTAAATTTCTAAGGTATTTGTTATCATCTGTCTCGTCATTCAGCACCCCGATGCACACATTGCATTCATTTATCCAACGGGCTCCTGGCAAAAGAGACAATCAGCAGTCCTCAGTTCTAAAATATTATATATTGTTTGGTGCAAATGTCCTTACAAAGGTAAAGATATTAATGGTCCTGTATGGATGACTCTAAACATCTAGCTGACTTGCTTACATGTTTGATGGTAATTAGAAAATGTTAGCAGAATAACATGCAAAAATAAAACCACAATTCCAAAAATGCAACGGTTTGCAAATCACAAAAATGCATTTCTTATTCACAGTCAAACACAGACAACAAGTTAAATGGTTAAACTCAGAAGATGGACCATTTTAGGAAAAAAGTGGCTCATTTGAATTTAATGACAGTAATGCATTTCAAAAAAGTCCCAAAGAGTTGGGACAGGGCCATATTTACCACTGTGTGGCATACCCTCTTCTTCTGTTGCTGGACTTTTGGGAGAGATGTGTTTTTCCATTGCCCGGCATGGGATTGTAGCTGCTCATGATAAACCAAAGGTCTTCAGCAGCATTGATGGTGCCTTTCCACATGTGCAAGATGCCAGTTCCACAGGTGCTGATGCACCCCAGTACCATCAGAGATGCAAAAGTTTGAACTATGAGCTGATAGCAAGCTAATATTTTTGATCAAATAGCTAAATATTTCATTTTAAACATTTTATATGTTTTCTGTTTTATATGTTGAATAAAATATGGGATTATCTGACTTGCAATACACTGCATTCTGTTTTTTATTTATATTTTACACAGCATCTCCATGTTTTTTGGAATTGGAGTTGTAAAATGCAAGCATGTTAAAGCTCACCTAACATTAGCTTATTGGGAATTTTGTTGCAAGACTTCCAATAATTGTTAATACTACTGATAAAAAAAAATAGTTTATTATTCTCATTGAAAATCCCCAGAAGTGATTTTTTTTTAATCATCCTGTCTGAAAAGCACAAGATGTTTTTAAATCAAAGGATTTTCAAAGACTAGGTCTGGACTCACAAAGTAATCTCTTCACTTCGATTTCTCTCCCACTGTCCTCCTACTTTTTCCATTCATTTCCTGCTACCTCCCTCTGTGTCCCTCCTGGCTCCAAAAGAAATCTGCTTCAAACCATCTGTCTCTCAGTGCAGCACATGCCTCCTCTAGTCACCAGAGAGAAGGAAAAGGACATGTGGGGACACAACAGAACCATTACAGGAGCAAATTCTCTCCATTCAGACTTCTCCTCCTTCCTTCATCCGTCCAGATGCCGGAGCTCTACAAGTTACTATCAATACATAGCTGTATTGAGAAATAAAAGCAACCAGCAAATGGCCACTGAATAGATGCAATCTTTCGTGGTACACAGGGACATTGAAAAGTACAGCGCTGATATGAAATCCAAGCACTGATAGTAATTTAACGTAAGTGATGTAATAAAAGCCTATTTACTGCATATCGCTATGTACCATAGCTCTGTACATTTTTTATTGTTTGTTAATTGTATGTCATGTTTTCATCACAATATTTTACAATGTTTTTACAGCTTTTCTAAATAATGTGCACACAGAAAAATTCATTAATTAACAATCAAATATTCTTAAGACTGGGAATAGCAGTTTTTACCCTGATACCCACAGTTAGAAGAATTACTCTACTTCTTCTGCAGTAGTGTTTGTGTATGCTATTGTATGTGTTCCTTAATTTCTTATTTCAGGCATGTTTATTTTTTCACTTTGACGTGGCTAAAGGAAGTCAAAGCCCCTGACAAACAAGTCAGAGAGCCCAGCGGGACGTTGGAGGCTCAGCAAGGTGATGGAGGATGAAGCCTGCGTGGCACAAACCATGGTGTTTGAATTAATACACATTCGACAGACACATGGGTGTGTTTTCGTTTCTGTTTGTTCTTGGGGCAGTGGGAGTGGGGGTAAGGAAATCTTGTGGGAAATAAAATAAGAAAGGAATGAAAAAAAATTCTGGAAAAATGTCTTTCTGAGTCATATACTTTTGATATGTGGCTGATTTGTGTTGTAATACACATACAATCACACTGAAGTCAACATTTTTTTCAATCTCATTATCATACATACACAACAGGACAGTATCATCATGGAGTGATACCAAATGGTTAGTGTTCTTTTTAGATGAGACTTTTGCCATGAGACATTTTTTCAAGTGCCAGAAAATAGTCTCTGTCTCTGAGTGTAGAGTTTATTTTTCTGCAGAATAGTTATCCTGATGCAGAATCAGAAAATACTGACTGACAGCAGTCATGAGGATAGAGTCAGTGCAGAATCGCATTAAATAAAAGATGTCAAACCACTGTGGAACCTTCAATGATTTAAAAAAATATTTAAACAAAAAGCACAAAAGGAAAATGTTAAAATCAGTCGTTATCAATAAATATAGTCGATGTATAGAAGGTCGTCTTCACAGGGCGATTTAACGTTATCGCACCATTTTAAAAATACCAAGAAGGATGGCATTGATCAAAGCAAAAGATCAAGTACCTCACTGAAGAATAGCAGCAACTTATGAGGAGAGTGTGAAAATTACAAGGAAAGCGTTAAGTGGAGTTAGCTGATTTATGCAAAAGGGCAACATGATTTCTTCACATTGCTGCAGTAAATACATTAATCACAATCACACCTGCTGGATACCATTTTTTTCCACTTGAGGAGGTTATGTTTTTTGTAGCATTTACAGGTCAATCTATCTGTAAACAAGCTAGCTCAGAAAGTTTTGAATGAACTCTGAAATTTTTTTTTAGGGGAGTAGAGTTTGGGTTAATATAAATGTAGCCGGTCTGGCCTTAAACTCCGTTTGCCGTTAGTTCTCTGCGTTGTGTTGTGTAAATAACCAGAGGATTCAGCTCTCTCTTTGCCAGCTGGGGCAGATTTATTCTCCCAGAACTGTTTAAAATAAAAATAAAACAGTACAGCGACTTCACTTTACTGGACTTCTGCATGAACACCTCTCCTCAGCGGGACCTCTAGGCGACTGAGGTGCAACATCACAATAAAATCTAATTAACAAATAATACTGCTAAAATGTATTTATAATCATATATAACAAATGAAAACGCACTGCATCGTGACCATATAGTGACAATTACCTCAACAACAAAATTATAGTTTAGGGAGACTTCATTTACCAGTGGCAATTTTACATATTTTTTTAGTTACATATATCTAACAGTAAGTTGAAACAGTGAACATGAATCACAAACAAAAAATATAACCAGTACACATGACACAAAAATAAAAGAGGGAGCTCACATACCTGTTTAAAATAAAAATAAAACAGTACAGCGACTTCACTTTACTGGACTTCTGCATGAACACCTTCAAGGGAGAGAGAAGGATAGCGGCCCACATGAGAAGTCACCTGCATGCTCCTATGCTCTCATCTGAGGATGGCTAACTAGCATGTTACAATAAAGTGCTGTACTCGACAGAAAAACAATAATTCACACCGAAACATCTAACAAAACTGTGAGACAAAATGTACAAAGGGAACAAGCAGCGTTTGAATTACTTTTAGTTACTTTAACTGTGTTTATTCACTCTGTAACTGAGAACACTAGCGTACGCTCACCTCTCCTCAGCGGGACCTCTAGGCCAGCGGTCCCCAACCCCCGGGCCTCGGACCGGTACCGGTCCGTGAGTCGTTTGGTACCGGGCCGCGAGAGTTGAGGCTCAGGTGTGAAATGTATGGTTTTCAGGGTTTTTATCAGTTTTCAGCGTTATTTTGTTATCGTTTTTATCGTTAACTCGGTTTTCCTGGGTCTTTTCACGTGTGTTATGAATAAATCTTCTTTTTTTCGGTACCGGCACTAGTTTTATTTTGTTGTATTTATCCGCGACACCTTATTGCCGGTCCGTGAAAATATTGTCGGGCATAAACCGGTCCGTGGCGCAAAAAGGGTTGGGGACCGCTGCTCTAGGCGACTGAGGAAAATAGCGCGCAGCTACAGGAAGTGACTTCGTGGGAAGTCAAAGGTCACACAAACAAAATAAAAGCTCCCAAAATATAAATACAGAAAATAAACATATATATAAATAAACACATATACATAACCAATACTGACAATCCAAAATAACACTGCAGGATGGATCTTTGGTGAAATATAAATTATTTTTTAATACACCCGTTACATAAAGAAACCATTAAAATTTGGCTTACCAAGGTCTCCAAGTTCAAATTAGTGAGTTATTGGTTGAAAATTAAATATGATTCCTACTTTGTCAGTGTATAGAAAGTATAGAAAGTACCACATAAAGTTTTAAATATGATGTCACATTTGACTTCTGACCTCTCCTTTAAGTCCAATAGATTGAGCTGTAGGTCAAAGAGGTAAAAACACTATATAGAGCTATTTAAAAGGACAAAGGACAAACTGACATGAACATGCTGGCATGAAATACTTTTAAGTATAGCTGAAAAATTTTGTTATGACTGGTGATAGGCAGACTGGAGCCAATCCCAGCTGTGAAAAATTTAGAATCACCAACTAATCACCATGTGTGTCTTTGGACTGCAGGAGGAAGGTGTATAAAGAGAGCATCTGTAAACTCCAGACAGAAGGGCGCCATCTGGATGGTGGAGGGCGCGCTTGCTGTGGGGCTACAGTGTTAACCACAGGACTATGGTGCTTCTCCCAAATGTACTCATCTCATTTAAGTGCAAGGCATTTAGAAAACAGTGTGAAAGAAAAGAGAAACACCTTCACATAAAAGCCAAAGATTGTGTCCAAATTTAAAGCTACTTATTTCTTGGTACTACTCAAGTCTACCAGTTTTGCCTTCAGCACTCAAAAGGACAAGCTGTTCAGTGCACTGTGAGCTTTAGCTGCCACACTGATGTCTATCTAGCAACAAAAACACCACCAAAGTTCCCAATTCTTCTTATAAAACAAAGAAAAGCAGCTCATGGAAACAGACTTTGGTCCCGTAGATAAATACACGTTTGTGCCAACTGATAAAAAGCCTGTGTTTCCACGAAGTAACATTTTTTCTTAGAAAAACAACTAAATGGAAACTAATGAAAACTTTCAACTGAGCTCAAATGGATTTTCCTTTAGAAAGACACGGGTTAAATGATTTCCTGGAAGGTTGTTAAGTTTTTTCAGGAAGCAGCAGAAAATTGCAATTACCGTGTTTATTGCTAGTGTAAGCACAGATCATCGCACAAAATAAACAAACATTAGTGTGAAATGACTTTGCATTTTTAAGAAGTTTTTCACATGTCTATAATATATGGTAGTTAAAAGCCCCGCACATACAGATGTGTTCAGTTATTCTCTTTAGAGCTTTGCTCACGTTAAAATAAAATGTGATGGAAACTAGGTGGAAAGAAGTAAGAGGCATGTTAATCAAGCAGCATTTGACCCTACATACCCACACACTCTTGAGAAGGTTCAACATGTCCAAAATAATATAAACCAACTTTTGTCTGTTTTCATGCTGGATGTATAACAGAAAACTGAAAAAACTAACAGCTCGGGTCAGCACAAGACCATTTGAACTGAACAGGCAACCGGCTTTGACAGCGTGGCATTTGACTCAAGCAACTTTGCTATTCAAAAAAACAAAAAAAACAGAAAAAAGAGAATGTACTCACACATGCTACACTAGAAGCTATAAAATAAAATGCACAGCAATACCCATTAAATGTACATTTTTAAAGAATACTATAAGAGTTAGTCCTGTATGATTACTCGACCTCAACATTTACAGGCTACACAATATATTTAAGGATAAACATGTTACTTTAAACCACAACGTTTCAGTATGCATAATTATAACCATACACACATAGTATGGTCGTAGAGAAATGCATGCACAGTTTAAAAAATGCAGAAACATCTATAGTGGACTGCAGTGGCGAAACAGGAGAGCCATTTTCTCTAGGTGCAGAAATGGATCTGTGAACTCACCACACACTACGAGCGCAAAATATCCTCAATACATTTAAATTTGTTTTGCAGTTTTCAAGTAAGATTGTGCTTAAAACTAGCTGCACAAGCTGATGAATGACCCCGTTTTAGTTTCAAAGAGACAAGAGTCTTACTTCCCAGAGTCTGACCGGCTTAGGCCCATCCATGCAGTGTCCTCTTCTGTCGTTCTATCACGTTTGCTGCAGAACCAAATAATTAAATTGAGCTTCCACTGCAATAGCTTATCGGCCATATGGGTGTTTATGTCTTTCACCGACAAACTGTATGAATTAATGTAACTCACAGTTGAAATATCTCAGCAGAATTCAGCTGGGGGAGCATAGAGACTTTATTGGATGGGCCTGGACCCCCAAGGCTCACCCATAATGGCAGCACTGCTAACTATATACCAGCGATATTTACAGTATTTTGGATGTGGTTTAGTTTTCCACTTTGAATAAATACATAAGATATGTCCCATTGGATGGGTTACAATAGCACACAGTGTTAAAGTAATGGAGAAATCTCATTTTGAGAATCTGCATATTTGAACTGAATGAGCCCCTAGCAAACAATGAAGTCTGAAAATACAATAAAGGAGCTTCACCAAACTCAACCCACTAAAAACCATTTCATCTGAGATGAACGTGGTTAAAAGCATCTTCATCTAATGACATAAAGGGACAAATTAAGCCTTTTTTACCCCCAATGACTATGTTCACTTAGTCAGATAATTAATAATTAATTTTAAGAATTCAGACAAATGTGCACGTTTAATCTATGACAGATTAATAATAATTATTAATAATGAGACTTCAACTTGGCTGAACTTGAGAATGTTGCATATTTATGTTTCCTGCACTTTTTAGAAAGCGAGACAGTTAAAGGTCATGGTGTCCTGTCAGTGGTACACGGCTGTACTTGTGCAGCCATGCAACATTGCCAGCATTACTCTTACTGGATTCCAGTAAGATGAATATATTCATCTTAAAAGCACTTTAGAAAATGATTCAGAACACAAACAAAAATAAAAAATATTTTAAACCAGCGTGTTTCACACGATGAACAGTGTCCTTTCACACAAATACAGACTGAAAATTGGACAGAATATGGAAAGAAATGTCACCATCATTTCCAGAATCTGCATATTTTATGCATTTGCTATCTGTTTATATGCCTTTTAACCTTTTACCTGCTGTAACAAAGAATTTCCCAGCTTTGGGATAAATAATGTATAACGACTCTTATCTTATATTTTAATGAAGATAACATAGCCTATTGAGCCTATTAATATTACCAATAGGTCTTTTGGCACATGTGACTACTCTGCAACAGGACTTTAAATTTGCATTTTCATTGTAATAATATGTTATTTCATTGCATCATAGTACCAAACCAATTAATCCTATTAGCATATATAAGTCCATTTTGAAACAAAGTAGCTGTAAAGCTGTGGAGGTGACTTTGAATATTGCCTCTGTCTGTGCAAATAAATAGATATTTTAATTTAGTTACTTTGATAATAAATAGCATTTATGCCTTAAAAAATAGTAAATATCACAAAAAGTCCAGTTTCATTGTTTCCATCCATTTTTTTCTGTTTATTCAAGCCAGGGTCACAGGGTTGTAAGGCTGGATTCTATCCCAGCTGTCACAGGGCAAAGGGCAGGGTGCACTCTGGACAAGTTGTCAGTTTGTTGGAGGCCAAACACAGAGACAACTTTTTACACTTACAGCCAATTGAATATCACTAATTAACCTAACATGAATGTTCCTGGACTTTGGGAAGAAGATCAAATACCCAGAGAGACCCCTACCAGACACTGGATTCAAACCTAGGAC
Source organism: Oreochromis aureus (assembly GCF_013358895.1). Classification (NCBI taxonomy): domain Eukaryota; kingdom Metazoa; phylum Chordata; class Actinopteri; order Cichliformes; family Cichlidae; genus Oreochromis; species Oreochromis aureus. Next base: position 40,979,728 of record NC_052948.1, on the reverse strand, counting down.
CTTCTTGCGATGAGACGACAGCACAAACCGTCAAACTACTGTGCTGTCAAGTTTCTTTTAATTTGAATTAAAGACCAGCTGCAGATCAAGCATAATGGTGAAAGCAAAGACGTCTGTCCAGCTTTTAATGTTCTGTTTTCATCCTCCTGTTTTATTTATTTATTCACTTTTATTAGGAGGAGACATTTATGTGTGCACATCTGTCTCAATGACTGCTATTGAGGTGCAGCAAATTTAAGAGGATATAGGAAACTGCAGGAAGCCAATGGGGATGGATAAAATCACCGCAGGTTTGAAACCCCTGCCTTAGAAAAATGAAAGGAAGTGCCAGTTCCACAAAAAAGCACAGTGTGAAATCAAGACTGCTAGTCGAATACATGAAACCCATCTCATCCTCTGAAAGCAGCATCCAGGTTAGATTCAGCTTAGCTAAATTATCACAATGATATGGTGAATTAAAAGGAATCTGTGCAGCAGAGAAACTGTTAAGATTTGAAAGAGCTGCAACTGGCATTTTCTGTGTCCTTGACTGTTTGATCTTGTTATGTGAACCTCCTGTTTTCAAAAAAAGAAGGGGAAAAGCCAGTGTTGCCCACTAAAACAGACAGAGCAGTTATATAAATAAAGTTAGTATGATTTCTGAGGCTTCTATAAAAGAAAAACTGCTTCAGCTTGTCATGTTTCATTATGATTCCTCGATGATTAAACAACTCACTAACACATCAAGTGGGCTTCTTAACTTCTGAAGTGACTCACAGGAAAACTACCTGAATGCCACGGATACAATTTCTTTGTTCAAAACAAGATCTGCTGCTGAATTTAACAAACTAATATAAAAAATACACTGTGTGCAGTGTACTAGATGTAAGTACATGTAGTTAAATACAGAAAGTTCGGGAAATAATAGAACAGAAGCAATGCCTAAATTTAGTTAAGTAGCTCTTCATGATTAAAATGCTTAAGCACCCACACACCTTTTTTTCCTCTGTGCCCATGATTTGTAAAAATAATAACGTTTTTATTTGTCAGACGAGCCGGGGCACATAGACGGCTTTGATTTTGTTTTTTTCTTTGCAAGTCCAGACTGTTGGTCCTCAGCTCAGGACTGCATTTGTGGATAGAGCATTAAACTGTGCTCTGGGATACTGGTTTACAGAAAAGTCTACATGGTCATTTCCGGTACAGAGTATGAAAGCAGAGTGGTAAAGCAACAGGAACACATATGGGGATGGATGGAGGGAGGGAGAGAGAGAGATGACACAATGGGAACCCTAGAAAACGTGAAGATGATATTAAATATCTCATGCACTTGGTAATTTGGTTACCTAGGTAACCCCGGTTCTCTGGCAAATGAGTGACCATAGGAAGTATTCCTGGGCATAACCATTGTTGCGGCCGAAGGCCACACCAGGAAAACTGACTTAATTGCAGATACAGACAGAGGCACTGGTAAACGTGGTAACAAAGCTTTATTTAAAATCTGAGAAATACAACTGTGAAGCAACCATGAACTGTGAACTATGATGTTTACATGAGCTATGAAATGTACGTAAAATTCTATGAAGTAATGTAGCAAACGTGAACTGTGCAATAAATGTGAAACTCTAGGAAACAATATAGACATGAACTGAAAAGAAGAAATCAGGCTGGGGAATGGAACCAGGAGTCTTTAAGTCACTGTAACCAGTGTTCCGGTGCAGTTCAGGTAAGACCAAAACGTGGTCATGAACTGTCTTACTTGTTGCAGGTGGAGGTCTGGCATGGAAGGGGTAAGTGGTCTGAGTGAGACAGAGATGATTCCAGACGGGGGTGATCCGAGGTATCCAGTAGCTGAGGCAGGGAGGCAGGCACGGGAAAGAAGTGAGCATGAGCTGTGACTGAAAAAACTGCTGAGAAGACCAGTGTCCAAATAAAGGTTAGTTAGTTGTTGAAGAGTAGTTGCGAGCGCTGGTCTTAAGTACCGGCAGCATAATTGCCAACAGGTGTGGACTGCACGCTGGAATGCGGCGACTCCGCCCAGAGATTGAACCACCGGCTAACCCTGCACTCACCCAGATCATGACATTGATATACAGTGTGAAGAAAAAAAAAAAAAAAAAGAAAAAAAAAAAGATGTGCTCAGATAGGGACCTCCAGTCCAACAATAAAGCAACTTTTAAAAAAAAAAAAAAAAAAAAAAAAAAAAGATATACAGTGTGAAGTCCTTGACCCAACACCCGAAATTCTCATATTCTTACCTGTGAAGATCACTAGAGCACCTGGACCAAGATGATCCATTGAACTCCTCACAGATGCAACCACCAAGGTAATCACTGAATACATGTTTTGCAGCATTAATGTTTTGGGGTTTTTTGTCACTGTAATTCTACTTTTATTAGGATAATAGTTTTTCGTAAGAGGTTCTCAAATTGTTTCAGACCCTGCACATCTTTTGCATTTGTGATGACAGTTCAATTTTATAGTTGGAAGAACTATTGTGATGTAGCAGATTTATTTAATTGGCAGCATGTTTTATTCCAAAATAGATTACATGCATTTTTCATTTTAACATTCTGCATGCAATACCCATACATTTGCAAGAATTAAGAAGAAAAATTAATTCAATCGATTTTGAAATAAAGCAGTAAAATAACATAAGTGAAGTGCTGTGAATACTTTCTGGATGCACTGTTTGTATTATTCTGAGAAAATTCATGTAAGACTTACTTTAATTTAGACTTATTTGACTTGTTCTTTCATACTGACAGCATGCGATGCTGTCAAGTGGTGCCCTTGGCTTGTACGATGTTGTTGCTGAGCTTGTGTGATACTGTCAGTCCGCAGTATATAAGCATGGTTTTCCAAAACAACTGTTCCAAACATTTTTTTTTCAACTAATGGTTCTTAAGTTTCCATTTGGCTGAGCAGCTGAGTAGTGGTCAGTAATCCAGCCTATGGTGGAAGAGCGACAAAAGACAAGGGACAGTTAAAGTAAGAAGAAAGAGCAAATTAAAGTGACAACTATATCCTCTGCACCCAAATAAACCAGAAACAATGGTGAATAAAAGAAATTATTCAGGAACTATACAAGCCTAAGGCAAGAATAACAAACAACTTAGCCAGCCAGCAAGCATTAGATATGTAGACTCATGAATAAATGATTCTCAGATCTCCAATTTGACTTCAAAAAGATACACACTGAGCTCACCATCAAAGGCCCTCCATCTCTGCCAGTGAGTTGTCACTGTAAAGGTAATAACTTTCTATTTCTCCCTCCTACCACCATCCCAACTCCCAACTCCCCCACCCCCAGCCCCCTACACACACCCGTCATTTTCATTTCATTTTTCATGCAACACAATGTAATTACATCTCTCTGCCACTGAATCCAAGGTAGCGACGTTTGATAGTGACACATCCAGCCCACAGACATCCTGTGGGTGTTAAGACATCAGATCACTGTGGAAGTCAACCACCTGCTGGGTGCACCCCCGCACATTGCCGCGTGATCAGCAAAACCAATCCAGCACGATTACAGGCATGTAGTAATGCTGACAATCAAAGTCCCATGCCTCAAAATGACAAGTCGTCTTTGTGATCTAAAAGCTTTCGTGGACAGCATACTCATCAGATCTGGTGACAAGTGCAGTGATGCAGATACTGCCAGATGGAAGCCTGAGGTGAACATGTGGGCCTTTAAACAAACTCTTCTATGATGACTCTTTGCTTGTTTTTACCAGTGCCATTGCATTTTTACAGCTTTGTTACAAAGTCATGTTAAAACAAATGTTAAAACCCTTCAAAAAAAGGATGAACTTTTGTTCTAGTTTTCTCCATTTAGGTTAATATTTAATGAATTCTTCCATCCACATGCCATTTCAATCATGCTTGTCACTACCCTTTGTCATATGTAATATTGCCTGAGTTATTTGAGCTTCCTGAAATAAAACTTGATCTCATCAACTAATTAATTGCAGGACCTTTTAGTGGTGAAAATAAGATTAAACTAACGGAGTCTTAGTAACAAAATGACATAATTTACTAGGCTACCAAACTGTTGCTTGAGAGGTCATGATGTAATGCTATATTATTACAGTATAATTATTTTTGAATGTGACTGCTATCATTTAATTTTCATATAACAACATGTTAGCCAGCTGAGACCTTTTTTGTGTGCAGTTTTGATGTTCTCCATGGGTTCTCTCTTGGTACTACTTTCTCCCACACTCCAAAGACATGCTCGTTAGGTTAACAGGTGATTCTAAATGGACCCTAGGTGTGAATTTGAGCGTGAATGTGTCTTCGTGTTAACCCTGCAATGGAGAGGTGACCTGAATGGGGCGTAATCTTTCTTACAGGGTGCACCCTGTGATGGCTGGGATAGGATATTTGAAGACAAACTCTGTAAACTGTGAATTTCTCTTTGTGTTCTTAGGTAAGCTATCTTATGAAACCCTGCCTATAGGGATAACACTGATAAGATGCTTCCAAAGTAGTAGATCAAAAATGTCAAAGATCTGATTTATAAAGAAAAAGTTCAGAGCAGGGATTCTCAACTTGATTTTCTCTAGAGGCACTCTTGCACTATGACAGGAGGCCAGGGGCTAGTTAAAGACAAGCAATAATATTTATCAGATAAAAATGAAATGGAAGTGACAGAAAAGTAAAGTTGTTGTTTTTTTCAAACAAACTTACTTTTTAAAAACAAGATGCCTTGCACATGTTAAATATCAAACTCCCTCACCATGATGGATGGATGGATGGAGTGTTAATTTTGCTGACTAATCATTTTCATCAACAACCTTTTATTCCCGGACAAAGGCTTCTTGAATTTTGTAATTAAAGAAATGTACTGATGTCCTGAGAATAGGATTTTAAAGCTACAAAATACATCTACAATAAATTGATATAATTTTCAGTAACGTAGATAAAATGATCACAGTATAAAATTTTGACATTTATAACAATCACAGGACAATGTACATGTTTACACTGGTCTAGTGGTATACTAGTCTGGTTTGGTTACACCAGAATGTCTTCGTCTGTTATCATATGTAATTTAGATGAGACATCCATACAGTACATGTCACCCAAAACAGGATTGATCTATGTGTTCTCAAAATGACAAAAAAAGTTATTAATATCACATCAGATTCTTTCACTCTCCAGACAGCAAATATTCATGAACTGAGCTGGTGCTGCTTCATACCACAGTTATGTTCTTGCACCTGCCCCAGTGGAGCTGTACTTCCAACCCCAGTGCAGGAGAAAAATGAATCAAGACATCTGGTGAGGTAAAAAAGATTACTGATGAATTAGTACAAAAAAAGAATTACCTTTTCTTCTTGGCCTGGATAAGACAAGTTTAGTGTCATGGCACAATTAAAATAGTGGCCTCGAGCTGAATGTGAGAGAAAGTAAAATACAGCGATATGGAAGAAGTGAAAGAAAGACACAAATCAAAAAGGTTGTTACGCATTCATGCCCTCTGGATAGTAGTGCACAACAAGAATGGATGCATGATGCTTAAATATGAATAAAAAAGATTCCCTTCCCTTGATTCTTATTTACTAGAACAGATGTATTCTGTAGAAAAAAACACAGTGAGTAGCCTATATTTATTTTCTAATCTCATCACCACCTACAAGCTCAGGATAATAGTAGAATTTTTCACCTAACCCAACACATTTGTTACAGCGCTTAACACAATCTCTCATAAAGGGAGTTTGAGGAAAACTGCTGTGTGGCTACTCACCTTCGAGGTGGTGTATAAAAAATGCAAACAACAGCTATATCCTAATTCAGAAACATGTTACAATTGCTATAAATACTCCAGGAATATGGCATTATTTTTGTGCCTCCACTCTGAGCGCACGTAAAAAAAAATTTGCAAGCTTAAATGTTGCATTTTGAGGAGAAAATGATTTTGAGCGAAGAAAAGTTTAATTTGAGCAAACAAAATTCATTGCCTCGTGCCAGAAATGTATTTCAGTGTTTGCTATTATCCAACACACACAATAACAGCCCCTCTCGCTCAGTGTGCTGACAGACATGTGCGGACCTGCTCTCAGTGTGTCGTTTGCGCTCACAACATCTCTGCTCCATGCGTGCGCAACTCTCTGTACACCGTTATAAGTATGGCACAAAACCAACCAATCACAGACTTATATGCAAAAATTCTGATTGGCTAAATCCAGTGGAGTGGTTTGGTTTAAACTAGATTAAAATCAACAATGGTCTTAAAAAATTATATATTTTAAAATAAAATAATTAAACATACTAACCGAAAATGGATTTAACTACATTCTCAACCGTGTTTCTGGAACGGTGTAGCTAGTGAGCTGATTGGAGACCGTAACAGCTTGAATGGACTGCTGCAACAGACAAGTAACAGACTCTCTGCTCTGTTAGACAGCCTGTGGGGTACAGTAAACTCACTGTCATGTTCAAGAAACCAGTTTGAGATTATTTGAGCTTTATGACATTGTGTGACCAGGTAATGGTCATGATATGCTGTGTTGCGATTGAGAAGATGGTACACTGTGGTTATGAAGGGATGGACATGGTCAGCAACACTACTCAGGTAGGCTCTGGTATTTAAACAATGCTCAGCTCGTGATGAGGGGGCAAAATGTGCCATTACACCATAGGCCTGAACTGTTGATACAAGGCAGGATGGATCCATGCTTTCATGTTGTTTACACCGAATTCTCCCCCTACCATGTGAATGTTGCAGCAGAAATCAAGACTGATCAGACCTGGCAATGTTTCACCAGGCTTGAGTTGTCCAATTTTGGGGAGCCTTTGCAGATTGTACTCTCACTTTCCTATTCTTAGCTGACAGGAGTGGCATCCAGTCTTCTCTTTTGTTGCTGTATCTCATCTGCTTCAAGGTTCAACATGTTGTGTGACCAGAGATGCTCTTCTGTATACCTTGGCTGTAACAAGTGGTTATTTGAGTGATTGTTGCTTTCCTGTCAGCTTCAAGCAGTCTGGCCATTCTCTTCTCTTCTCTTCTTCTCTTCTCTTCTCTTCTCTTCTCTTCTCTTCTCTTCTCTTCTCTTCTCTTCTCTTCTCTTCTCTTCTCTTCTCTTCTCTTCTCTGTCTTTTTCAATCATTTCATTTTAATGTAATTTAATTAGTTGCATACATTGAAAAAATATGTGATACCAATATTTTTGACCTATAAGGGCAGCTTATGTAGAGGAAAGCAATGTGATAAGATGAGATGAATCATGATCAGTTTAGTTCTGAACACATTTCAATGACCACTAAATCACTGTAACTTTCAATTTCCACTATACATACCTAACACAACAAAACACATCTTTCAGCTTTCCTTGCAATATAAAACTGTGGGGTTTTTTTTGGAGACCTGGAATATAAATGTGCATGCGTCTAAAGCACTGTTCAAATGTGATATATTGTCATATTGTATGTTTGGGGTTGATCCAATACCAGATAGATAGATAAATAGACACTTACGATCACTTATATGCTGTTTTACTATTACACTGTTTGAAGATTCCCCCAAAGACCTTCAAAGGCAAGCAGCTGCCAGTCTCTGCAGAAACCTGGGCTAATCCCCTTTGAATTCTGTCCCCATTCACACAGATATAGCATGTACACGTTCACAGTTTCAAGAGTCCCCTAAGACCATATTAGACCCACACTAGTTGCAAAATCCATCACAATGTGGGTTAAATCTGGCAGCATTGTGTGTACAAAAATGATGTAGCACCTGCACAATAGTGTAAAAAATACATATAAATACAAAAGAAATAAAGATAAAAATATTCAGTGTTTGTATATTGGGTAACTTTAGGAAAGGTAGTTGCTGTCTTTGCTACTGTTAAGTGTTAGTTTTTCTCAGTTGCTTTGGTGCTTTTCTCAGATCCAAATGAAAATTCTTAAAGCCATTAGTGCAACTTCCACAACATTTAGTCATTTGTGCACATCATAGTAGCAATTTCTCCTTCCTCTGAACAAATTGCAAATGCTCTTGGACATGTATCAGTTGCTTTCATACAATTCTCTGCCGTTTTATAACATTATCATTGCTTATGTCATGTTAGTCAAAATGAACTATACTTTTGGATGCTGAATAGTTGTTCCCAATAAAACTAATAGTCTTCATTTCATTGCTTGAGTCATTACATACAAAATTGTTGAATTAGTTATCAAATTCTGTCAAGCAAATTTTATACCTTTTGTTATTATTTTTTCCTGGAAATGTCTCCTAAATTGAACAATTTCTCTCAGGGGAACTTCAGCTTTCACTGACGAGGAGGTGTATGAAGTATGTGAACCAATGACCTACTCCCCATTCCTTAATCCGATAGAGGAGTTCTTCTCTGCCTGGAGGTGGAAGGTTTATGACCGGCAGTCACATGCGCAAATGGCCCAGCATGGGACGACATTACAGCAGAGTCATGCAAAGGGTGGATTCGCCACTCGAGGAGATACTTTCCTCCCTGCATGGCAAGGGATGATATCTATTGTGATGTAGATGAAAATATGTGGAGACAGACAGGAACGTATGGATGTGCCAGAATGATTTACGTATGTTCAGTTACAATATGTACTGTTACAGTTTTTCTCAGTTGCTTTGGTGCATTTCTCACAACAGAATTAAACTTTGCACAATAGTTAGTTCAACCTCCACAACATGTAGTCGTTTTGGCACAACCTTGTGGCGGTTTCATGTTCATTTCGTCCAAAGGCAAATGCCTTTGGACATGAAGCAGTTGAGTAAGTACAAATATCTAAAGAATGGTCACTTTTGACTTGCTATTCATCACTATCTCCTTGCTTTTATCATGAATGTCACAATTATTTATACTTGTACTGGCTGAATAGTCATTGTCCATACAACTAATAGTCTTCATTTCATTGCTTGTGTCAGTGCACTCAAAATTGTTGAACATCTTGTCAAACAATTTGTACACCCATTTTGAAAACCCTATTTTTAAGGAGTTTCCATGAAAATCTCCATAAATTACTTTTCTCAGGTGAACCTTATCTCACACTAATGAAAATTGGTGTGTGTTACTCTTACTTGCAACCAATGAAAAGCCTCTTCTACCCAGTCATAGGTGAATCGCGTTACAGTATCCCCTACTCTACAAGTATATATATAATGTAAACCAACAGACAGGATTGGCATGAGGTGCATACTGAATCTACAAAAGCTTGTGATGACATCACAGCAGAGTCCTGCAGAGGGTGGATTCGCCACTCCAGGAGATACTTTCCTCGCTGCATTGCGAGGGATAACATCTGTTGAGATGTAGATGAAAATATGTGGCCAGACAGACAGGAACGTCTGGATGTGTCAGAATGATTTACTGTACTGTTACATGTGCTGTTTATTGTTCACATTAGTGCACAGCTCTACCAAATGGGTGATTTTATGTTTACATGTATTCTACAGTGAACAAGTGACTGTAGCATATTTTTCTTTTGCACAATTCTGTAGGATTACAAACACTTCTACACAATGGAAATGTGAAACGTACGTATTCAGTGTCTCAGTTACTCCCAAGACTCCCATAACATCTACAGTGACTTCACTGCACATTTCAGATGGCTGTACAGGTAGGCCATAGTGCTGTCGTCAGCATTTTCAGGTGTGACCAATTGTTTTTGCAATGGGAAACACTGAAATTATAAACTGTCATAGTGGAAACATGACAATGCCATTTGACTATCTTGTTCATACAGATGGTGTCAAGACTTTTCATTTTGATGGCACTGGCAGTTTCATTGACATGGATACTTGCTTTTGCGGTATGGATAATCAATTCTGTGCATGTGACGTGCTTTTGCAGGATATCCACTAGGTTTTGCAGTTTGCACTAATTGTTTTGGGAAATGCACTAACTGCTGTGCAAATGTTGATGGTGTTCTGAGAAACGCACCAAAGCGACTGAGAAAAACTGTAATGTAAACCAACAGACAGGATTGGCATGAGGTGCATACTGAATCTACAAAAGCTTGTGATGACATCACAGCAGAGTCCTGCAGAGGGTGGATTCGACACTCCAGAAGATACTTTCCCCGATGCAACGATAGAGCTGACATTCGCTGTGATGTTGATGCAAATATGTGGGCAGACAGATGGGAGCGTCTAGATATCAATGACTGATATGCAGCAGTGTCTGTTTTTCAGGGGTTTTTTTGTTTCATAACTACTGCAGTAAGGTTTACTGTCTAAGTGAGTTTATGTTTGCTGTAAAATGTTTGATTTACTGTATTTCCCCAGTTGCACAATGCTGTGCACAGTTTCAATTGAATATTATCAAGAGTGCATATGAAGTGTCTTGAGTTTCCTTTACAATTTATGGTTTTCAGACTTGACATGTCATTGGGAAGCACCTACAAAGAAATCCGTCACAATGAGAACATGTTCAAACCATTTGATTTTGTGACCAAAGGTGCTGGTGTACTGACTTGTAATTGTGACAGCCCAGACACTTTGATTGATATAAGTACTTGCTTTTGATGAATATATTATCTGTTTTGATTAAGGGACTTGCTTTTGAAGCATTGACTACTTATTTTGAGCAACTGACTTGCTTTTGAACAACTGACTTTTCTTTTTGATGAAGTGACTCACTTTTGCAAGTTATCCACCATGTTTTGCAGTTTGCACTAATTGTTTTGAGAAGAGCCTTAGTAGTGGTGCAGAGATCAATTCTGTTGTGAGAAATGCACCAAAGCAACTGAGAAAAACTGTATATTGTTCACATTTGTGCACAGCTCTACCAAAAGGGTGTTTCTTATGTTTATTCTAAATAAGTGACTGTAGAGTATTTTTCTTTTGCACAATGTTGTAGAATTACAAACAGCCTACACAGTAAAAATGTGAAACATACGTATTCAGTGTCCTGTACTCACTTACTTCCCTAACTACAGGAATGTCTAACTTTACTGTAGATTTTACTGTACATGGCTGTACAAAAAGTGTATAGTGCTGTCTTGAACATTTTCAGGTAGTGTCACCGGGTTCTGACGTTTTCTTTGCATTGGAAAACACTGAGAGAATATTGTACACTGTCATAATGAAAACATGACAAAGCCATTTGACTATCTTGTTCATAAAGACGGTGTCACGACTTCTCTTTTTGATGACACTGGCAGTTTCATTGACATGAATACTTGCTTTTGAGGAATGGATTATCGATTTTGAGCAAGTGACCTGCTTTTGTCAGTTATCCACTCGGTTGTGCAGTTTGCACCAATTGTTTTGAGAAATACACTAAGTGCTGTGCAAATGTTAATAGTGATGTGAGAAAAGCACCAAAACAACTGAGAAAAACTGTAAAATGAGTCTAATTTGAACCGAAAAGTATGTAAGTATGAAAATAAAGTTCAGAGAAGCTATAACGACAAACATTAGTCTACCCCAAGAGGAGAATACTACTGGGAGTTATTATTTTTATTTATTTATTTATTTATTTATTTATTTATTTATTTATTTATGTTATATTGCTTCTCCTTTTCACATTTGCACTGCCCCTCATTTTCCAATCAAATAAATATGAGTTGCTCTGAGCAACCTGAGTCTCCATTGAGGGTGGCTACATTTTCAGGTGATGCTACCTTTCAGTGCTGGAAATTCCACACCATGTTCCTCTCTGAAATTAGAATGGGGTAATAACTTTGCTTTGCAGACTGAAGCTTTATATTGTTGAAATGGAAATGTTCAATGTCCAAGCTCAGGAGACATCTACAGCCTGTAGAGGGTCTTTATGCTGAATTATGTTCTTTAAAACATTTATTTAAAAGTTAATGAGAGTGCTGAGCTCACTGGATTGGTTAGGCAACCCATGTGCTGTAAGGCTAATGCAGAGGCCTGGGTTTGAATATGTCCTGAGGTTATTTGCTTTCCCTGGTCTTTCTCTCAGCTTTGCTGTCTTCTCCACTGCCCTATGCAAAAATTGGCCAAAAACTGATTAAATTATTTTCATGAAATGATTAAAAATGTGCACTAGTAATACAACACAACAGTGAAATGAAATAAAAGGGAATCTAAAAGTACTGAAAGGTATTGTAGGCCATTAAAATAGTTCACACTGTGACCCTTAGGGGCCTCCATAACAACTTTTCCGCAGGCACTGTTTAAATAATTAAATACAGAAGAGGATTAGGGCCACTGAAAAAAGGGGGCACGTCTTTTTTTCTTTTCCAGAATTCTGAGGAAAAAAGTCGTAGTCTTTTTTCCCAGAATTTTCAGAATTTCTCAGAATTCTGATTTTATTCTCAGAGTTCTGAGAAAAAAGTCAGAATTCTAAAAAAAAAGAAAACTGTTGTTTTCATTCAAATTCTGTTGTTTTTTATTCAACTTATGTTGTTTTTATTCAAATTCTGTTGTTTTTATTCAAATTCTGTTGTTTTCATTCAACTTTTCATTCAACTTATGTTGTTTTCATTCAAATTCTGTTGTTTTTATTCAAATTCTGTTGTTTTTATTCAACTTATGTTGTTTTCATTCAAATTCTGTTGTTTTTATTCAAATTCTGTTGTTTTTATTTAACTTATGTTGTTTTCATTCAAATTCTGTTGTTTTTATTCAACTTATGTTGTTTTCATTCAACTTATGTTGTTTTCATTCAAATTCTGTGGTTTTCATTCAACTTATGTTGTTTTTATTCAAATTCTGTAGTGTTTTTTCAACACAACAGAAATTTAACAACAGGGGCCTGTTCTTCGTACCTCGCTAAGCAAGTTAGCCGGATTTGAATGTTGACGATTTCGCGTGATCTTGGATCGTTCGGTTCTCCGAAGCTCATCTGGGACTTGCTGTCATAGCAACAGATCCGTAAGCGTAAACCTGCTCGGGAGCAGGTTTACTTTATGTAAACAGGATTAGATCGCGGCCACTCAGGTATGTCCGCTGCAGTTATATGAAAGCAACAGCGATATTTCGCCACTGTTTTACCATACATAAACATTATCAGTGTAACTAAAGATAATGCAGTATGTGATTCTTTTATTGATTTCATACAGATACATACAGGTCATTTCCGAAAAAAAGGGAAATGTACTATTAATCATTCTATAACATGTAGTAGATCATGTCAGATGTAATTCATATTTTAGAGTAGTAATAGTAAATTACTACGTGCAATCAAGATGAGAGACCACGACTATAAAAGCGAAGGTGGATTTGGGAAGTCTGTCGCAGCCATGTCCTGTCCGTTTGTACGCGAGCAAGGAAGGTGCAAGATTGATAAGGAGAGTTTACAGAATTTAGCGTATATTGCGGGATAGACAGGATCCTTTAGCTCAGCGCGACGGTGTGCTCATAGAGAGATATCGATTCTCCCGTGAGGGTATTATTTTCTCTCTCTCTCTCTCTCTCTCTCTCTCTACATATATATATCTATATATATATATATGTAGCTGACGCTGAAATGTTTGTGTTGGTTGCCATGACAACACCAGTAGCGCATCTGAGATCGTTATGTTGTTTTCTCGTTGTTTTCTTTATTTGGTATTGATGTTTGTGTACATTTGCAGTAGGAAAAAGATAACCTGTGAATCCAGTGATACACCTTTCTTATAAGAAATGTTTCTGATAAAATTATTGTGAAGTAGTCACTTCCTGTGAGTCGCGGGAACCGGAAGTTGTGCGCGGGAGAGACAAGACAGAGCGGTAACACGGCGGACTTTTCGGAATATACATCTTTTCTACTGCTGGTTTATGAGGTGTACACGGTAAAAAGCATTACGCTGTTATTTGTTTAACACTTGTGCACTTTGTGAAAAGAAATATGTCGCTGAGATGAATATATGTGCTATTGATATTATTTTCTACTTGTTCTAGTTTTCACGGTGCTCCATGATTGTGAGCGGAATAAAAGTATTGTGGACATCAGTACGAAGCGTGGATTCTTTTGACCAGAGTAGATACAGTGAAAACGTGTCCCAATCCATCTGGAGGCTTGGTGTGCAAAGCTCTTCTCATCCTGCAGCAAGCTACAGGTCTCGGTTTACAACGCGCTTCTCATCCTGCAGCAAGCTACAGGTCTTGGTTGCTTCTCATCCTGCAGTGAGCTACAGGCTTCAGTGGACACTTGCTTTGCATTTTGTAACAGCCAATCAGGAGCTGCAGATTCAGCGGACGCCCAAGAAGCGGTTTCAAGAAGCGTGAGTCCTCATTACGCAGTTATTATGCCTCCTGTGTTGATGGATAGAACATGAGCTGCAAATTTGCTATAATGGACAAGAAATTAATAGTGTTCAAATTTCAGACTGTGTAAAAAAAAAAAAAAAAAAAAAAAAAAGACAATCTGTTGAAGTTCTGAAAATTATTGTTGTTTTCTTACCTATTGTTTGCAAGCTTTAAAAAGGCTGAAACTGAAGTTTTATTTGCTGTCATAACGTAAGAATCTAAGCTAAGGTGCCTTTGTGTTAATTTTAATAATTGTCCGCCTATTATATCCATTCCATTCTTGTAATTACCTTAGATATCTTGTCCTCTTCATAAGATACCCCCTTTAAAGTCTAAAATGTCTAAAGATGGTCATAGTCACCCTGATGTTATGTCAGAAGTACAAGATGCAGGGGATTTGGAAGAGGGAAAAGTGTAGTGTCTGAGAAATCTGAGACAAAAACAAGAAAATCCTCTCGTGAAAGGCGATTAACGCCAAAAATGCAGGAACTGAAAGATCAAGAGTTAACTCAAAAGGAGAAGAGGTTCAAAGCAACATATGAGAAATGGAAAAGCAACATAAGAGACATTCGCACAAGGTTAAAGCAAGTATGCTCTGAGAGTGACATGTATAACATGATGGATGAGGCTGAGAAGCTAGAGTCTGAATTAAAGGAACAGTATGACAGAATTCGACTCCAAACCTCACCAAGTCAAGAAATTCGAAGAAAAGATCGATGCGTGCTCAGCCGTGACGGCCGACTTGCTGCAGCTGATGAGAGTACGTCTAACTGAAGATGAAGGTGAGTTTGACACGGTGGCAGAAAGATCAAGGTTACGCATGCTACTTGATAATGAATATGCTAGGTCCATATATGGATCCACAGCCTCCAGAGTTACTGCACCCAGCTGTCACAATTCTAACCATCTCTCAGAGTCACCTAGCATTTCAGCTATGAGGGCGAAGCGGCTGCTCAGCTGGCTGCAAAGAGAGCCGAAATTGATATGGAAGCTGCCATCGAAGCTCAACGTCAGCAGCTGAGAAAACTTGAAAATCAGAGGGACATTGATGTAATTCAGGCAAAGCTAAATGTCTACACGAAGAAGAGGGAAGGGATGGGACACGCAGTCCTCCATTCAGCAAAGTGAGTGATGCACACCCTTCGCTCACCACATCCCAGATCAAGAACGGCAGGTTGTGCAAAACGAGACATCATTGGTCCAATCGCTACAAGAGTCATTAGCTCTCACTCGCTTGCCAACTCCAGAACCTTCTGTATTCTCGGGCGATCCTCTGAAGTTTACAGAATGGAGCATAAGCTTCAAAGCCCTCATAGAGAGACGATGCTCTGACCCTGCTGACAGGCTATTCTACCTGCAAAAGTACATAGCAGGTGAGGCAAAATCCTCTCTTGAAGGCAGCGTCTACAGAAAAGATGAAGAAGCCTATCAACAAGCCTGGGATAGGTTAAATGCTAGATATGGCCATTCCTTTGTAGTGCAGCGGGCTTTCAGAGAGAAGCTAAATGGGTGGTCAAGATTGGTGGAAAGGAATATCTCAAGCTAAGAGAGTTCAGTGATTTCCTCCAAACATGTAGTAATGCCATGCCTCACATAAAGGGCTTACAGGTTCTTAACGACTGCGAGGAGAATCAGAAAATACTAGTCAAGCTTCCTGATTGGGTGTCATCTAGGTGGAACCGTTATGTCACAGAGCAGCTGGATCGGGCAACGACTATCCAAGCTTTAATGAGTTTGCTTCCTTTATCTCTAAGGAGTCACGCATAGCATGCAATCCAGTGTCATCCTTACATGCCTTAAGGCACTCTGCAGAGGCACCATCAAGAGAGATGAAGCGTTCAAAAGCAAACACGTTTGCCACAAATGTGAACCTCCCAATTCCATCAAACTCCACCGCCAAATCTGACCTTGGTGAATTCAAGTTGAGAGATGCGGAGAAACCAAAGAAATGGAACACACCAACACAAAATTCCAATAATAGCCAGTGCGTTTGCTGTGGTGAGAACCATTCCATACATAAATGCAAGAGGCTTATGGACATGTCTGTAGAGGATAAGAAAAATGCATACTTGAAAAGAAGTTGTGTTTTGCATGTCTAAGAAAGGGTCACAATTCTAAAGACTGTAGGAACAGGGCCATGTGTGGCATATGCAGAAAGAGTCACCCAACGCCATTGCATGAAGATCGTTCTACAGCAGCATCAACACAAGGCGCAGTGGAAGAAAGTACGTCGTCATTATCATGTTGTGTGAGTGGCGGTGAAGGTGGGAGTACATCGATGATAGTCCCAGTGTGGATCTCAACACTTAGTGCTCCGGACACCGAAACTCTAGTATATGCACTATTGGACACTCAAAGCAGTCACACATTTATTGATCAGGAGGTGCTAAAAGCTGCAGGCAACAATGGAACCGGTGAAACTTAAACTTTCCACCATGATGGGGAGAGACTCCGTTGTGAAGAGTCAAAGAGTATGCGAGCTCAAAGTTAGAGGATTTTCCTCTAACATTTCCATCAGCTTGCCTCCAGCCTACACAAGGGACTTCATTCCTCTTGACCGCGCACATATTCCCACTTGTCAGACAGCCAACAAATGGAAACACCTTGTCAGCATAGCCCGGGAGATACCTCCGTTGATGGACTGTGGTGTTGGATTGTTGATTGGATACGACTGCTCCAGAGCGTTAATTCCAAGAAGGGTCATCACTGGGGCGACTATGAGCCTTATGCTATTGAGACGGACCTTGGTTGGAGCATTGTGGGAAGCGCACCACAGCGTATGCAGGCTAAAGATGTGACTGGTTTTGCCATCGAGTGTCTGTCAGAGAGGTGCCACCCATAACACCGTTTGCTGTCATCAAGGCCCTCGAGTCCGATTTTGCAGACACAAAACCTGGTGACAGAAGCATATCTCAAGAAGATATTTGCTTCCTGCAGATCTTGAAAGACAGAATCCAACAAAATAAGGATGGTCACCTGGAGATGCCTCTCCCTTTCAAAGCACGTCCGCATCTCCCAGACAACAAAAAGCTGGCGTTAGTACGGCTGAAGCACCTAAAGAGGAAGCTGGACAGAGATCCACAATTCAAAATAGACTACGTGAGATTTATGGAAGGTGTCTTCAAGGATGGTGACGCAGAGAAAGTGGAAAACCAAGCAGAGCTGGGGAAAGTCTGGTATATCCCACATCAAGGAGTTTACCACCCCAGAAAACCAGGCAAAATCAGAGTGGTTTTCGACTGCTCTGCAAGGTATGACGGCACCTCCTTAAACGACCATCTACTAACAGGACCTGACCTCACAAATAGCCTAACAGCTGTGCTGTGCCGCCTCGTAAGTATCCCATCGCAATCATGTGTGATGTGGAGAAAATGTTCCACAGGTTTCATGTGAGTGAGGATGATAGAGACTACTTGCGGTTTCTCTGGTGGGAAAATGGAGACACAAACTCTGAACCCAGAGAGTACCGCATGAAGGTTCACCTGTTTGGAGCATCATCCTCCCTGGCTGCGCCAATTATGGGATGAAACACCTTGCCAGTCAATGTGAGAAAGAGTACCCCTCCGCAGCTAGTTTCGTCCGGAAACATTTCTACGCCGATGATGGTCTCATAAGTGTGGAGTCGGTGGGTAAGGCAATTGAACTGGTCAAAGAAGCCCAAGCTGTGTGTGCTAAAGGAAAGCTGCACCTTCACAAATTTCTCTCCAACAGCCGAGAGGTCCTTGACTCCGTTGATGTTGCAGAGCGTGCTACAGAGGTAAAGAATGTTGACCTTAATCACGATGATTTACCAGTCCAAAGAGTGCTAGGTATAAGATGGAACGTCGAAAATGATAGCTTCTCCTTCAAGGTGTCGCTTGAGGAGAAACCAGCAACGCGTCGAGGGATTCTCTCAATTGTGGCCTCCTTGTATGACCCTTTAGGGTTTCTAGCCCCAGTCATTCTTGAAGGAAAAAGAGTGCTGCAAGAGATGTGTCAGAGAGGCACAGGGTGGGATGAGCCACTACCCAAGGACCTGAAGTTAAGGTGGGAGACTTGGATGAAGGATTTGGAGAACCTGGAAAGAATTGAAATTCCAAGATGCTTCATACCTGACAGCCTTGGTGAGATTCAGAGAGCCGAGCTTCATCATTTCTCTGATGCAAGCAGTCAAGGGTATGGCCAGTGCTCTTACATCAGAGTGGTAAGCAGAGAAAGGATATGCTGCTCCTTGGTCATGGGCAAGGCAAGGGTTGCACCAACCAAAATAGTTACCATACCGAGACTTGAGTTAACTGCTGCAGTAACCTCGGCAGCTGTGAGTAGCATGTTAAGGGAGGAGCTGGAGCTCAAGATTGACGACGAATATTTCTGGACAGACTCAAAGGTCGTGCTTGGTTACATTAATAATGAAGCAAGAAGGTTCCATGTGTTCGTGGCAAACCGCGTTCAGAGAATTCGAGAAACCACCGATGCACGGAAATGGTATTATGTTGACACAGGAGAAAACCCTGCTGATCATGCCTCTAGAGGCCTCAAAGTAGCTGACCTCATCAAGTCAAATTGGTTCTCTGGTCCCAGCTTTCTATGGGAAAAGAGATAGCCACAAAACAGGCTACTTCAGATTTGCTGGTGGGAGACCCAGAGGTGAGGAATACTCAGGTGTTGAAGGTTGATGTAGCAAGGCAGTTTGATATCCAGAAGCATCTGCTGCGGTTCTCAAGATGGACTACAGCTGTCAACGTCATTGCTCGTATCCAGCGGCTGGCAAAGAGGATCAGGACCGCTGAGCCTTTAAACGTGGAAGAGAGAAAACAAGCTGCACAGACTCTCGTCAAGCTGGCACAACAAGATGCCTTTCAAGAGGAGTTAAACACACTCAGCCAGAAACCAGGAAGGCTGCCTTGCAACCACCAACTCTTTCAGCTTGACCCATACCTCCAAGATGGCATAATGAGAGTAGGAGGAAGGTTGAGGAAGGCATCTGTGCCTCTCGAGTTAAGACACCCAGTGATCCTTCCTAAGGATGGTGCTGTTACAAACCTCATCATTGCACACCATCATAGCAAGATACAACACAAGGGAGAGGACAAACCCTCAATGCACTGAGAGCCAGTGGTTACTGGATTGCTGGTGGAAGTAAGGCTGTAGCCCAATACATCAGGCAGTGCGTACAGTGCAGGAGAGCCCACGCACCACCAGAGGAGCAACGGATGTCAGATCTACCTAGTGACCGTGTTGATCCCACACCACCATTCACTTATTGTGGTATGGACTGCTTTGGTCCTTTTCACACCAAACAAGGTCGCAAAGATCAAAAACGGCACGGCCTCCTCTTCACATGTTTTTGCTCAAGGGCAGTGCATATAGAGATGTTGGAGGATTTGACGACTGACGCGTTCATCAATGCTTTGCGCTGCTTCATTGCCCTTCGTGGAGCTGTTAGGCACATTAGGTCCGATCAGGGAACTAACTTCATGGGGGCAAGAAACGAGATGGCAAAAGCTCTGAAAGAACTTGATAAGGAAAGAGTGACTGCATACCTAGCAGAAAATCAGTGCGACTTCCAGATGAATACGCCCAATCTAGTCATGCTGGAGGTGCATGGGAGGCGCCAAACCGGACAGTGAGAAGCATACTGAGCACGGTCCTTGCCTGCAGTGTGGGAAGGTTGGATGATGCCTCATTGAGGACATTCCTTTATGAAGCTATGTGCATCGTGAATAACCGCCCACTCACTGTTGATAACATCAACGACCCCAAAAGCTTGGAGCCACTCACACCGAACCACTTGATCACCATGAAATCCTCAATCCCACTTCCACCTCCGGGTAAATTTGTCAAGGAGGACCTGTATGCTAAGAAACGGTGGAGAAGGGTCCAGTATCTGACTGAGCAATTTTGGCACAGATGGAGAAAGGAATACCTGGCCAATATTGCTCTGAGACAGCGATGGCATACACCAAGACGTAATGTGGAGGTGGGTGACATTGTGATTCTCAAAGAGGAAGATGTTCCTCGTAATGAATGGAAACTCGCTAGGGTTGTGGAAGCACATGAGGATGATGATGGACTTGTTCGGAAGGTGACAATCCAGACTGGTGATCGGAGGTTAGGAAAAGGAGGCGAACGCCTCGTCCAACCCTCCATCATTCAAAGACCCATTCAGAAATTAGTGGTCCTGGTAAAAACAGCTAAAAATTGGGAAAATGTCATTGATTGATTACATTTTCCTTCCAAAATAGAACTTGTTGTTATGCTGTAGTTCATGCACATGTTATGGAGATGTAAATTCTACTGTTCAAATTGTTGAATTCATTGTTGAGAAAAGAATATTGCTTATGTCAATGCAAGAGTGTTTAAAAACAACAACATGGTGCTTGAGAATTACCATTGATTTAATGAACAATGCAAGTGTATTTACATTCACAATTGTAATAATCAAAGGTAATTGGTGGGAGTGTAGCTGACGCTGAAATGTTTGTGTTGGTTGCCATGACAACACCAGTAGCGCATCTGAGATCGTTATGTTGTTTTCTCGTTGTTTTCTTTATTTGGTATTGATGTTTGTGTACATTTGCAGTAGGAAAAAGATAACCTGTGAATCCAGTGATACACCTTTCTTATAAGAAATGTTTCTGATAAAATTATTGTGAAGTAGTCACTTCCTGTGAGTCGCGGGAACCGGAAGTTGTCTTGTGGGAGAGACAAGACAGAGCGGTAACACGGCGGACTTTTCGAATATACATCTTTTCTACTGCTGGTTTATGAGGTGTACACGGTAAAAAGCATTACGCTGTTATTTGTTTAACACTTGTGCACTTTGTGAAAAGAAATATGTCGCTGAGATGAATATATGTGCTATTGATATTATTTTCTACTTGTTCTAGTTTTCACGGTGCTCCATGATTGTGAGCGGAATAAAAGTATTGTGGACATCAGTACGAAGCGTGGATTCTTTTGACCAGAGTAGATACAATATATATATATATATATATATATATATATATATATATATATATATATATATATATATATACTTACTGTACTGTATATACTTACTCCCGACTTACTGTGCATGCTTCAGTCACCCCTTGCATGGGAACAGGTAAAAGTGGGGTGACGAGGGGGTGCAGGACCACCACCTGTCTTTATTTGCTCTGCCCTTTTCTTGGTTGCTGTTATGAACAAACAAAGATTATTTCAGGGTCTCTTTTCAAGAGACTAAAAGCAATATAAGTGATAAATATTACCATTCTGTCGAATATTCTTATATTTCACTTTTACTTGTTCCCATGTTCTAGTGGGTCCTGTTGTGGCTCTAATGTGAAAGAGGATATAATGTAATATAATATAATAAATTACTTACGAGTTTAATTTGTCAGCAACTTTCTGCCAGCCCTCTCTCCTTGCTTTTGCAGCCTTTGCAGTGTTCCCTTGCGTTTCAATTAAACTCTGAAACTCCTGAAATCCCTCAATCAAGAGTTCTTGCTCTGCTACCGTAAAATACTGAGCGCGCTCCTTCGACATCTTCGCCGACCAATCACAGGGTTGCCGATCAATGTTTCTACTATCGATGCGTAGCCCCTTTTAAGCCACCCAGTGATCTCAGATTACTTCATCCAGCTATACTAATCGTCAACAACAGGTGTGTTCGGAGAACCGGATTAGCGAGCTCAAAGTTAGCGCGATGATTTGATCTTGGATGTGTCATTTGATCTTGGATGTAGTAAGCGAGGTACGAAGAACGGGCCCCAGGGCCCTGTTTCAGAAAGCCGGTTTAGTGCAAACTCTGAGTAAGTATACCCTGAGTTAACGAAAACTCTGGGTTTTCGGTTTCACAAAGCGAGTTTAGATTAATTCTGAGTGAGTTACTATGACGACACACTCCGTGAAGCTAACCTGCCCCCTAGCAGGTTTACTTCAACTAACCCTGACTTTCTCCGCCTCTTTGTCGGAAACCTGACTGTAGGAAGTGTCAGACATGGCGTGCCCTTCCTTGAAGAGCCAGTAGATGTTGAAGCCCAAATTCTCCGCAGAGCTCTCCGCCGGAGAGAGTGATTAGAGCGCGTTTGGACATTTTATCATTTCCTGATGATTTTCTGTGTGAACGTTACCGTTTTTCAGCACAATCTATAATTTATTTGAATAACATCCTCAGGCCTTATATTGCTCATGTGAGACATGCGCGGACATTCTCTCAGTTCTGTACATATTATTTGTATTGCACTTCGTTTTTTTGCAAACGGGAGCTTTCTGTATAATATTGGTGACGCTGAGCACGTTTCCAAGGCTACCGTCTGTCGGGCAGTCAGGAATGTTACAGTTGCACTGAAACGTCTCCTGTACTCGTTTGTGGTGTTCCCCGGTCATAGACCCACAAGATTTATCAAAGAGGGATTCCACAAAATTGCAGGTATCAGGATGAACAAAACTTAATTCATGATGTGGTGATACTTGAACTACTACTTAGATTTTACATTTATTTTCAGGGTTCCCAGGCGTGATTGGCTGTGTAGACGGCACTCACATTCCAATCATTGCTCCTTCAGTAAATGAAGGAGACTATGTGAACAGGAAGTCTTTCCACAGCATTAATGTACAGGTACATAGTTCCCTGTAGCATTTCAAACTAACAAATTATTTCATTATAGTAATGGAGTATAGTAATTAACCTCTTATGTAGGAACTTGCGTCTTGTGGGGTTATTGACTCAGAGGATGTCCCCGCAGAGATGCCTTCAGCCACAGGGCGCCCACTGTTTTGGCTGAGGGCCAACTGCTCAGCCTTTGTGAGTGGTGGTGGTGGAGGACCCCCACCTGTTTTTCGGCCCTCCGCTTTTTTTCTGTTGGCTATAACGGGTCACATTTGAGCATACAGAGTAAGCAAATATGTACTTGTAATGTGCTCAGATAATTTCAATAAGTGCTTACAGAAAGAAAATTAATGTAGCCTCTAACTGCAATTGATTTACATAGGACAAACAGACCAAGCACTATGGCTCATAATGCAATTACACCTTACCTGTTTGGACTATATTTTTATATTTCATTTTTACTTGCTGCCAGGAACGTTTGGGGCCTGCTGGGTTGCACCTGTGCTCACATCACATCACAAAATAAAATGTATAACATAAAAAATAAAATGAAATATAATAAAATAACGTGTTAAATGGGTGGAAATCCCTAGATCAATGTTTAAATTAACACTCACGCATTGACTCTGTCGGCTATGTTTTGCCATGCGTGCTCCCTTTCTTTGCAGCTGAGGCTGTGTTACTTTTTTCATAAAAATTTGCATGTTATCGGCATATGCTGCCATCAGAATTTCGGCCTCAAGCGCTGTAAAATACATTGACCGCGCCTTCTTTCCCTCCGTCTCCATGGTGACTCGCTTAATCTGTGCTCCACTAATCAGGGCTTTATGTATCCTCGTCTTGTGCGCTTAACTTGGGGTTAAAGCAACTCCGCGTTGATTGAACTAATTGTTATCAGCCTTTCTGAAACCGAATATTCCGAGTTGGACAGTTCGGGGTTACTCAACCCTGAGTATCATTTTTAACTCTGAGTTTTCTAAACCGGCTTTCTGAAACAGGGCCCAGGGGTCTGTTCTTCGTACCTCGCTAAATAAGTTAGCCGGATTTGATTGTTGACGATTTCGCGTGATCTTGGATCATTCGGTTCTCCGAAGCTCATCCGGGACTTGCTGTCATAGCAACAGATCCGTGTAAACCTGCTTGGGAGCAGGCTTACTTTATGTAAACAGGATTAGATCGCGGCCACTCAAATATGTACGCTTCATTTATATGAAAGCAACAGCGATATTTCTCCACTGTTTTTCCATAAATAAATATTGTCAATGTAACTAAAGATAATGCAGTATTTGATTCTTTTATTGATTTCATACAGATACATACAGGTCATTTCCTAAAACAAGGGAAATGTACTATTAATCATTCTATGTCATGTATTTGATTATTTCAGATGTAATTCATATTTTAGAGTAGTAATAGTAAATTACTTCGTGTAATCAAGATGAGAGACCACGGCTATAAAAGCGATAAATAATTAAATAAAAGATATACATATATATATATCCCAACTTACTGTGCATGCTTCAGTCACCCCTTGCATGGGAACAGGTAAAAGTGATGGAGTGTTATGTGAAACTACACACAAAAAAACCCACAATGTCAATAAATGTCACAGTACAAAAAGCATTTTAATTAAGGCAACAACCAAATATTTTACATTGTACAAATAGAATTATGAGCTCATTTACCAGTTATGAAGGTGCTGGTGCTACTGCACCCCGGCTGCTGGTCTAAGGAAGAGCTGCCCCCAGGGATGCCCTCAACAATAAGTCTGGTGGCATTCAACCCTAGGGCCAGCTCCTCTGCTGGGGTGTGACGAGGGGGTGCAGGACCACCACCTGTCTTTATTTGCTCTGCCCTTTTCTTGGTTGCTGTTATAAACAAACAAACAGATTATTTCAGGGTCTCTTTTCAAGAGACTAAAAGCAATATAAGTGATAAATATTACCATTCTGTAGAATATTCTTATATTTCACTTTTACTTGTTCCCATGTTCTAGTGGGTCCTGTTGTGGCTCTAATGTGAAAGAGGATATAATGTAATATAATATAATATGATATAATGTAATATAATATAATAAATTACTTACGAGCCTTTTGCAGCCTTTGCAGTGTTCCCTTGCGTTTTAATTAAACTCTGAAACTCCTGAAATCCCTCAATCAAGAGTTCTTGCTCTGCTGCCGTAAAATACTGAGCGCGCGCCTTCGACATTTTCGCCGACCAATCAAAGGGTTGCCGATCAATGTTTCTACTATCGATGCATAGCCCCTTTTAAGCCACCCAGTGATCTCACATTACTTCATCCAGCTGTACTAATCGTCAACAACAGGTGTGTTCGGAGAACCAGAATAGCAAGCAAGTTGGCGCGATGATTTGATCTTGGATGTAGTAAGCGAGGTACGAAGAACGGACCCCAGAAGTTGAATGAAAACAACAGAAGCTAAATGAAAACAACAGAAGTTGATTAAAAACAACAGAAGTTGATTAAAAACAACAGAATTTGAATTAAAACAACAGAGGTTGACTAAAAACAACAGAAGTTGAATAAAAAAAACATAGGTTGAGTGAAAACAAGACATGTTGTTTTCAGAGTTCTTTAATCTCAGAGTTTCTGACTGTTTTTTCTCAGAATTCTCAAAATTTCTCAGAATTCTGAGGGAAAAGAGTCAAAATTCCGAGATTAAAGTCAGAATTCTGAATTCAATCTCAGAATTCTGGAAAAGAAAAAAAAAAGACGTGCCCGCTTTTTTCCCCAGTTGCTCTAATCCTCTTCCGTCATTTAATAATCATTATTGTAAAATTAAATAATAATTATCAAATCAGTATTTTTGTTTTCCTACAGAAACAAGCATGTACTTTCAAATACAGGCACCCAAAGTATTCAATATTAAATAAATTACCTTTTAAAAAAAACTCTAACAATATGAACCGCAGTTAAATAAACTCTATATTAATGTCATATTAAAAGTGACATTTCCATGTTTAGTCTTTTTCTGTCAATCAAGATTAAAAAAAACAGCAGATATAATTTTGTTATTGGGTGCCGCTTTGGTCTGACAGCTCACTGACATTCTCACTTTTTTCTGCATCTATTCCCAAAAGAAAATTCTACATTTCTATATCTATACTTCATATTGGTACTCAGGTTGTTGAACGAGCCCGTTCTCATTCCCGAGGCGTGTTGTTATTACTTGATTTTCTGTTTTTCTGTTGTTTTTTTAAAAAAATTCTGTTTCTTCGTTATTCTGTTTCTTTTCGCTCCTGGACCATGTGTACGTAATTTCGTTCCGCCTCATGTGATGCGAATGACAATAAAGCTTCCTTGAATCCTTGAACAAAAGGAAAGCAATATTCATGAAGTGTAATACTGCAGTCTAAAATAATTGAATAGATTTAGCCTGAAATGAATCCTAAATCCTGGGATTTAACTTTGTGTCAGGCACTGACATATTCTAGAGACAGGAAAACACAGTGTCAGCAAAAAACTCGAGGGGAAACAAATATCAAGAGGATACAGGGAGAGTGGCAGGTGTGAGGGAGCGAAAGAGCGTGGGGAAGAAAACGGCATGACAGGCAGTCTTTGTCTAAGGGCTATAGGCAAGATGAATGCACCATGTGTATAAAGTGTGAAGCAAGTGGAGAATCAAGAAGGAGAAGGAAGTGTGACAGAGAGGTAAGATGTGGAATATAACAGTTGTCAAGGATTAAATTAATAGAGAGGTGTTTACTGTGTACAAGCTGAGACCACAGTTCAAATGAGTATAGGCTACTGTGGATGAATCACTGATGCTTACTTCTTCAAAATGATTTGTCAGATAAACAAAAAGAAATATTGCAAACATTTGTGTGAGCTTTAAGAAATTCTTTCACTCCTTACAACCTGTCAAGGATTTTCCTTTTTTTCCTGTCTGATAAACCAGTTCTGTCTCCTTTGCCTTCATACTTAACCCACATATACACAGACATGCACAGGCAAACCCAAGCTCACTCTTTCTATGTGAAAGTATGATTATATTTCTCAGACACACGCCCATACCCCGCTCTTCAGATCTGAAATGAGGTGGAAAAATAACTGAGAAGCCAGACGGGCGCCTGCAGCTATCTCAGGGATGAATACAACTATTCCATTACAAACACCTTTAATGTCGCCATGGTACGTCTGACTTGCTATGCAGTCCCATCATTTCATTTTTCTTGAAGGTAGCAGCACCATAATTTCTGGTTGCAACTTTGCGGCATACAACTCATAAAAGGGGGCAAACAGCAATCAAGCAATGCGTTTTGTTAATGAGAAAGCATAAATAGTCTTTCATGGTTTTTCCAAATGGGGGTCTAGCTGTGTGCAACACATTAGCAACCTTAGAAAATAAATTCACAGATGGAGTTGCTGGAGGTGAAGAAACCGATTCTAGTGAGTGTGAAAGGTCTGTGTACATTGTCAGTTCTCAACATTAATATTTATGTTTAAAACAATATTAAAATCATCTCGGTATTATTTGCAAGATTAGCACTATTCTTAGAAAATTGCTTGTTAATATTTGTGGTTCCTAGTGTTCATCCAAACAACTTATTTTTGTAGGGTGTTCTTTGATAAATACATACACTAACATTCACGGGTTTAGTATAACTTTTTATCTTCTTCAGTGACATTGCAGTTATTGAACAATAGAGTTATTAATCAGAGTCTGAAATCAGTTATGATTTTAATCAGATAAAATATATATTCTATTGCCCCCCAACCATATCCTTGTGTTCCAATGAAACACTGCAATAAGGTTCACACAGCCGAAAACTGCCCTTTAAAAGAGCTATGCATATGACTTGTTAAATATCTCTTGGATCAGTCTTTGTGGTTTCGATTTTAGTATCAAAATCACCCAAAACAAACACTTTAGAGTTTTCTAACTTTAAGAAATGAATGCTATTACATTTATGGGAAATTGCCCCCCAGAACTTGAGTTTTCATTCAACAGAGGGAACTACTCCCTTCACACATAGACCAGTGTAAACTGGCTCTAACCAAATCGATTGAGAAGTGTGAGGTCATGTGGACAAATACATCAGAGTCTCTAGTTTAAGAAACAAACAGTCACCTCAGAGGTCCTCAGCTGGCAGCTTCATTACATGGCAACAGCAAAAAACACCAGTCTTAATGTCAACTTTGAAGAGGCAACTCTTGGATGCAAAGGAAAGCCATATGTGACAAAGGATTGAAAAAAAAAGACACAAAAGAAAAGATTAAGATAGGCGAAACAACACAAGCATTAGACAGAAGAAGATTGCAGAAAAGTTTTATTAACAGATAAATCTTTGTTTCAGGTGTTTGGGTTAAAAACAGGAACATTCGTGTGACACAAAACAAATAAGAAGTTGCTACAGAAGTGCTTGGCGCCATCTTTCAAGCATGGCAGATAAATGTAATAGTTTGGGGTGCTTCAGTGATTGCACAGTGGGTGATTCACACAAGATATATCAGTGATCTGGAACAAGGAAGGCTATCACTCTGCTTTCATGTGGAGGACAACAACTGAAGCACAGATCCAAAAAAGGTGAGAACTATAGAATGAGCAGCCAGCTGGGTTTCTGTCTCTGGTGAAGTGGCCGGAAAATCTCATCTCTTTTGGACTCTTGTGGGATCAGCATGAATGTATGTTAGGTAACAAGTGCCCGACAAACCAATCCAACTTGTTGAAGCTGCTTCAGGAGGCACTCCATGAAATCTCCCCAGGTAGCGTCAATGAACTGAAAGCTAGGCTTTGAATGCTGCAAATGGACAATTTTATGACAATAATTGGTCTTCCCATGAACCTTTTCACTCACGCTACTAATGCTCTGTAACACATCAGATACATTTCAAAGCTTGAAGTTACTGAACTTCTTTCTACATCAGTAGCAATGAATTAAATTTAACCTGAGCTACAACTGGTCTAATGAAAGTACAATATAAAGTGTGACCACAAGAACAGTTTCAATGCACTTTGGAACTCATTCTACACTTTCTGGAACTCTGTGAGAGAGATGAAATATTATTTCATTAATAAGAGTTGGAGACTTGCT
This sequence comes from Oreochromis aureus, assembly GCF_013358895.1. Lineage (NCBI taxonomy): Eukaryota > Metazoa > Chordata > Actinopteri > Cichliformes > Cichlidae > Oreochromis > Oreochromis aureus. Next base: position 40,950,941 of record NC_052948.1, on the reverse strand, counting down.
GCTGACCAAAAGATGTTGAGATTTCAATACTGATAAGAATGAGTATCATTATATCATCCAATCTGCTGGTTCTCTGAACTGAACTGCAGTTGTTCATTTAGTACTTTTGACAGCATTGTCAAAACAGTTCCTTTCTTTTCCTGATATTTTCGATGCCAACTCCCTGGTGGACAGCCGTGAAATTTTTGTAGAGAAGTTTATTGTTCTGGAGGAGATGGCTCATCACCATGCTGACTGACTGATTTAGCTGTAGTGCTGCCATGAGAGTAAGATGAATGAATTCCTGCAAAGTTAGGAGGATGCGTCATAATAACTGTGGTGGGCTTCTCACTATTCCAGTAGTGCCCCCACCAGAGGGTTTTCAGTTTTACTTAATTCATTAAAACTAGGACATTACTAGGCACTAGATAGATAGATAGATAGATAGATAGATAGATAGATAGATAGATAGATAGATAGATAGATAGATAGATAGATAGATAGATAGATAGATAGATAGATAGATAGATAGATAGATAGATCACATTATTACAAAACCAGACAGCGACTCAAGCTTGCATATTATGAGATTCTCAGGCTAAACCAAGTAACTATTAGATGGACATTAAAACATCTTTCCTAAAGTGGAACAATTACAACATCTTACGTATGACTCAAACCAGGACCTTCTGTTCTTATTGTAGAGATGGCTATATGAAAACTCTCCTGCTCACATATTGAATGTGTACTGTTATTATATTTTAATAGGTTTTATTATTTTAGTCCTTTTCAATGTTAAAAACAGTATAAGCTGTAAACAAATACAATGGTCATGTTAATGACTTGGAATGTGCAGTTCTCAAATTAATACTCAGCTGAAAGTTGTCCTTCACTGCAATTATAAATATATAGACCAGCATCTGCAAAAAAAAGTGTTTTATAATAAACTGAATATTCTTATTAAAGAGTGTGGCAACAATAGTGAGGTCATTAGGTGATTTTAATATAAATTGGAGTGATACATTTAAAAAGAGTTAAAAGGGGTGATGAGAAACTGATGTCTAACTGAGATAGCAAGTTTTCGGGAACATGACTTGACTAATAGACTAGGAAGAGGTTATCTGACCGCAATATGATCCTGGTTTCAAGAAAATGTACAAAAAGGAGATATAATGTTTGAGTAGTATAAGAATGAATAAATGAATCTGGAAAATCAATCAATGAAATAAACTGTAAAGAGCACAGGGTTGTTGTTTTTATATGAAAGCATGGATAATAATTGTCATGCTTTCATAACTTTACTACAGAAAACTATATATCAGTGTATTAGACAACTTAAAAGTAAAACTGGCCAAAACGTTTATTTACCTTGGTTAAATGGAAATATGTTTGTGTTTACTTATGAAACAAAGGAACCATGCCTAAATGTGGCTCTCCAGAATAAAGCACAGCATGACAGGTGGTTTTTTTATTACACTGAAAAATAAGGTGTAAAAAACACAGCTCAGGCCAAGTAAGCATTTTTATTGATGTTATCTGGAAAGCAAAGGGATATGTTAGAGAAACTTGGCAGAATTTAAAGAAGTTAGCGAGGAAATACAATGCCTGTGGTTTAACAAAACGGGAAAAATGTGATTCGTGATTGAAATATAGTGGCAACAACAACCATTTTTTTATTTTTCAACAAAGCGTTAAAGCTGACTCAAATTATTCTAATTACTAAAGCTGACTTTAGATTTTTTAAGGCTCAAATTATTCTAAATAGTAATGCTCCCATTCTGACTTTTAGAGAAGTGAGTGATTCTAAAGTTCATATAATAGTTTCTTCTCTGAAACATTCAAGGACAAAGGGTGTATATTGGATGAATAAAGCATTTATAGAGTCAACAGAGTCAAATATATTAGAAACAATTTAATGACTAAAGCCTCAAAAATCCAACTCAATGCCATGATTCCCTGTCATATAAACTATTCTCTCACTAACACAAGCTGGACTAAATTACAGTCAATAAAAAGACTTTAAGCAGGCCTTGAAAATTTTGCATAAAAAGTCAAATTTGTATCATCATTATAAAAATTTAAACTAAATACGGTTTATTAAATTTGCAGACATTCTATATGGTATAAAAAAGAATATATAAAAACTCTCAACTTTCAACAAAATCAAACAGTAGAACAGCCCTCAGGAAAAGTACTATCAGGTGGCACATACAGCCACAGAAATAAGGAATATGACATGTTTTACTTCTTTCTTTAAATCTATAAAATATGTTATATGACCATGTGTTTTATGTTAATTACATTTATCTTTAATTATGTTCTCATGCCTCTGTACATTTGGTTTTATTGCATAATTTATTATGCGATCAAACCGCCAGGAACTGCAGACAAAAAATTGCTTGTGTGGCTAAATCTGGCATATTTTCATGTTAAATTTAAGCGCTCATGTCAATTTTAAACAATAATAAACATAAACCATACGTTACAATGAATCATGAATCAGCCTTAGCTGTACTTTTTGCCAACGTGCCAAACAAAAAAATGGTGAAGGTGATAAACATTATACTTGCTTACATCACACTGTCACCGTTACTATGGCAGCATTCATAGTAGCTCAAAGCGCTGCTGTGAGCTCCACATCAAGCCTCACAGAGACTAAAATGGCTATTGACTATTGTCATGGTCTCACAAATGTAGCAATCTCAGGAAAACTATTTCATTCATACATTAACAGGGAAACAAGACCAAGCTCCTCATATTCATAATGAACTCGCGAAATCTCACACGGATCTGGCTCAGTGTCTGTGGAGAATTACAAAGTCGTACTTGGAAAATATTTTGCACAATTGCCTCACCATGCAACAACAACAACAGAAAAAAAACATAGTTTGATCATTTAAAAATTTAAACAGTTTCTAAGGAGCAGACAGTCATGCAGTAATGAGTCATCCCATCTTCTGTATCCCAGCTTGCCTCCTATCGGTTTCCTCCTGTCCTAGTTTATAGTTTCCTTGTTACTTAGGCGTTTAGTTATAAACTATATGTTGTTTAATGCCTTCTCACTCAAAAGACATCAAAAATAAAACATTTATTGTGACCAAAATTGTTTACCTGTTGTCTGTACACAGTTTCATCTTACTGAAATTTCTCTTTTCTAAAGTAGGACTGCTTCTTCTTTTGTTCTGACAAAGTTGTTTTCTAAAATCTGTCTCATTAACACAGAGAGCTTCTTTTCTGTCTTTAGTTCCCTTCTTTGTAAAATTAGTGACATTATCTTCTGATGCACGCTGAGCGCTGACAGTCTGATGACAAGCAACGACAGCGATGAGTATAGCAGGAAAGCGCAAGGTACTTTGTCTTAATGAGCTGCCATGCAGTTTGAGCTCCCCTCCACCTGTGATATGAGTTATCTCTCTCATCTCCTTATTCATCATAAGACTGATGTGTGTGTGTACCTGTCTCTTTTGTCTACCTTTATGCTTATGTTCATATTCCAGTGTTTCTTTAGCACTCATCTGCTTTGTTAAGAGGCTGTAGAAAGTCTTTCAACGACGGCAAATCATTTTAACCTGTTTAAAATTGAAAAGTTGAATAGAAAGTCCCCTTTGCCCCATGAGTTTACAGAACTTCAGCTGAGGACTCAGCTTAAAGTGTTTAGCTGTGAAAATGTAAAACTAGCTGAGCTGATGGTGCTTTTTTTGAAGCATAATTTTTTAGTATTAAATTAATTTAACATTTCAAGGCTTTATTTTAAAAGAACAAGAACAAAAGTTTTTTAGTTTAAAAACATAAAAGTAGTTTTTTCTTTATTATAAAACTGTGGAAAAGTCTTTAACCAGCACTCATTCATTTATATTTTCTTATATTTCCAACCTGTCTAGAGCGATAGTTTTCCAAGATTTTCCAAGACGTCTTTCAAAGCTTTCTTTGGACACCGGCTGGTTTCAGAGCAGTATCTGACGGTCATGTCCTTAAGAACTCCTTCAAAGACCTGTTAAAGACCTGATGACTGTCAATAATCCATTCTCAAAGGAAACAGAGAAAATTACACAAGAACTGATCCAAAAATGAGTGGCCAACGAGTCACAGTGGAATAAAAAAAAATTGATTGGAATTATGAATGCAGAAAAGTAATATCAGGTTTGGGATCCACCATGCATTACCATCTGCAAAGTGTCTGATTGGCAGTGGCATGACAATGATCCCAAACACACCGCTAATTCAGTAAAATTGTACCTGGATAAAAAACACATAACAGAACACTGTGAGTCATGGATTGGACTCCCCAGAGCACAGACCTCAGCTCTTTTCATGTATGTTTGCACACGTTTCGGTAAATTGCCGCACCTTTTTCCCAACACTGGGGTCACTGAAGGCTTTTTCACAGTACTTTATATATGCGCAAGGAAAAACTCTTTATGCGTTACACTGTGGTAATAAATAGTCTTGGGGTTTTTTTTCATTTGCACCATCCTCCATCTGTAACCAGGTGTTCCAGCTCTGGAAAAGCAGACTCGTGAAATAAGTGACCTTGTCTCTTATGGCCAACATCATCAGGACTGTGCCATAGAGATGGTCCACTAATGCACATTAATCCTCCAACACAATGACCTCAATCCCTTAAATCTGTCAACAGGGAAGCTGATGCTCCAGATTACAGATCCAGCTGTAATGATACTAAGGAACTCCTGTCTCGTTTGAAAATTCACACGCAATTTATGATTTACAAACTTCATTATATGCAGTAGTAACGGCTGCTGTGCGTATGGATCTCAATGGATTACTGCCAGTATAATGTGGCTGGGATTATACTTTATAATGCTGTTTTCCAACCACTCCTTTTTCAGTAAAATCTTGTATGAAGAGTATGAGTAACTGAAATCCTCTCTCAAAACTGTAATAAAGCCAAACATTTCACGCTGACATCATCTAAATGGCATTTAGTTTATATGTAGGAGACCGAGATTGGATGAATCTGACAGCAAAAAGGTTTCCAAAAAGCCACAGCATTTCAGTGGAAAAGCGTGGTGAGACATATTTTGTTATTGTTGTCACACAAACTGTGCAGCTTTTATATCTTAATCAGTTCTGTGTCTGAACTTTTGAGTTCAGAATTCTCTGTCCTGTTTGATACAGAAGGTCCACAATCAAAGATGCTGGGCCATGATGCAGCGCAGAGACAGCTTTAAATCACCGCTTATCTCTGTTTGTTTACTTTTTCTACTGTTGCTGGACAGATAAATCGACTGGAAAGGAGAGACGGGTTGTGCACATACAAAAACGCTGGGCCTGTAGGTAGAGAATTTGGGAGAAAGTTATTAAAATTGCTTTTATCAACACTCTAAATCCACCCGATGCTGTTGTGCAGCAGGGAGTGACAATGTGCGCCGTCATATCCAAAGCTGGCAATTCCTGAGGTGCGTGGCATCAGATTATCTGGGCTTCTTTAAGCTTGCGAGGTTGTTTATGCATCACAGTTACAGAATGCAATTTTAAAAAGGTGTAGCTGTGGTCACCTCAGAGACACAGGGAGGGGGGGCTGGAGAAAAAGAGACAAATGAGCCATGAGATATAATATGCAAGCCTGAACCATTGATAAAATACCTGGAATTCTTTGGGGACACAGTCAGGCTACACAGAATGAGAATCCGTTTTTTTCTGCTGAGTTTTTACATCCTTTCAGTGTACAAGTCATTTTATACAGCAGGACAAAATCCCAGTATTGGCAGGCACAACAAATACATTGCTGTCAGAGTGACATTTCCATGATAAAATCAACCTTAAATGACATTCAGCTGTGATTAAACATAATCAAATCCCACGGATTCCTACTAAAGCTTTAGCCTGTAATCCAAACCATTCACTGTAGTTTCCTATGAATCGCTTTACTATTTAAAAAAAAAAAACAGTAGCTGAATTAAATCCATTTTCAATTATAAAAAGAATCAATCTATTTTCTCTTTATTGATAGAATCTTGCAGGAAATACACATCACATTTTGGTTTTAAAAAAGCAGGATGTCACAGAGAAAAAAAGGCATTTTTTTTTTTCATTCACACATGAAAAATCTTACAGTTGAATGAATATGTGCACTGTGAGAGCAGACCAAGATTACACGTTTTTTACAATTTGTAGAAGCAGGCCCCCAGGAGAAGCCCGAAGCCCAAGGTATCTCTGTTTAAAAAAAAATTCAGGAACAATGTCCATCTCAAACTCTGCACAGACTATTTGCATAGCCTGCATTTGATTTGAATAAATATCTGGCGGAGACTGTAGTGACAGATTGCTCAAAATAACTTGATAAATGTTGCATATTCTCTGACAAATTGCACAGAGTCCTCAGGTATTCTCTAGAGGAGTCCTACAAAAAGTACAAAAGGCTGGAAAAGAATAGAATTACTAACAAGAAACAGTCCCTCCTGTACTGGTTTTTACCCTGAACTGAGCAATATCTGGAGCGGTTTCTGCAGGAGCAACAGAACTGTTGAAAAGTAAGAGGAGATGAAAATGCAGTTGTCTTGAATTTGAAATGTGGAAATAAGTAACATAGCATAGACAGTGTTTGTTAATATTTACAGAAATAAATCAGAGCCTATAGGTTTCTTTTATCAGAGGATAAACATGCAAATTTCTTTTAGTCTTACTAATAAACATCACTTCATCTTCATGTGCACAGGTTTGCAGTGGGCACACGTTATATAGAAAATGTCATTCATGTAATCACATATACATCCTTTTCCCTTTTTTTTAAAGAAAAATTAAAGACTTTGTTTTCCTTTTATACATCCTTTACACATACACACACCTAAACAAACTCACTGGGGTTCTCCTAGAGGTTTGACTACAGGCCATGGCATGTCAGGTAAAGGTGTTTGAGGTTCAGCGGGGGCCTGCTGTTGCTTTTGCTTCTGCTGGTTGGCCCAGTCTAACTCAACACCGTTCTTCTTTAGCGCAGCCAAGTGCTTGATGTCCAGCGTGGTGAAGGTGGTGAACTGGACCTGGTTTCTCTTACTGGTGGGGGAATGAAGAGGCTCACTGCGGTGTGGCCTCGCCAGTAGGGTAGCTGAACGATTTGCCATGGGGTCGATTGCCTTTCCTTGAAACTGCTGGTGCTGAGAGCTGTTCCTGCTTCGTCCTAGGGTCGCAGTTCTTTCTGGGACAGCCGCGGCGCTCACTGTAGGCAGATTGCCTTCCAGGCTGCGATGACCCATGGAATCTATTGAGTGGCGGGACTCCAGAGGGCAATGAGGCTCACGTTTTAGTGTGGACGCTTGAGCCGGGGCACCTGAGGCAGGAGCACTGTGATTGCTGTTCCCAAGCCAAACCCAGTCGTGTTTGTGATCCTTTGTGTCTCCACTGGGGGCTGTGCCTGCCTGTATGGGGGTCTTTTGCTTCCTGAAACAGAGACTATAAGAAGCACAATTGAGCAGAAAAGCCAAGATGGCAACGCAGGAGACCCCCACCAAGGCATACATGCCAATTTCCATGTCAGTCATAGCTTTGAATGTCCTAATGAGGTCACTCTCAATTACTTTGGGAATTTTAGATTTAGGAGGCTCCTTTTCGGGTCTAACTTCTACTATAGGAGTATCATTGTCAGGAGAGGCATCGGGGTTGTCAAGCATGTTTCCATAGCTTTTCCCAGGCCCTTCCGCTTTACGGACAACACCCACTGTTGCTATGGGTTTGGCAGTGCTAAGTTGTGTATTTAAGTTTAATTCCTTTATTCTTGTAGGAGAAGCTGTGGTAGTAACAGTATAGGTGGAACCCTTTGGCACTTTGGTTGTCTTTCCGATCCAGACAACATGCGCCTGTGGATTCCTAGTAGAAAATGTCGTTGGAGTGGTAGTTTTTGCCAGAATAGACTCTTGCTGATCAGATATGTTGGCCCTGTTGAGCTGTTTATCCATCTCTGTGGCAGCAGTACTTGTTTTGCCCATCACTTTTGATGCACTGCCATTTAAATCCTTATTTCTGTCAGTGCTTCCTTTCCCTTCTCTTGCTACACTTCTGCTACTACTCTGTAAGTTGATCTTGAGAAGCCCCGAGCCCACTGCCAGCTTGCTCTTCCTTTTAGATTTTTGGCATTCCTCACAGATCCTCAGCTCCACTCTCACTGGCGCCCCCTGGCCTTCGCCTTCACCCTCTGCTACTACAAATGCTGACTGTGGAGTGCGGCGTATTGTGGCCACCCGCTCGTCTGGGGTAGAAACAGTCAGAGAGTAGATACTGCGGTCAAACAGGTCCAGTGGAGCAACTGCCCCATCGCTGAAAGAAACCCAACAGCTGACCAATGCTTCCTATGAAAGAAAGAAAAAAGGTTATATGTAGAAAATCAGGTCAGAATACCGGTGGTAAATCAATACCTCCCTTGGGCTATAGTCTCATTATTGTTAATAACACTAAACTGCCTATGCCAATCCCTTTAAAGTATATAATATCAATGTTAATCTCTTCATAGTAAATGCCAGTAAGTAGTTTATCTAAAGTTATCCACTCTGGTTGAATTGCATTTCATACCATAAAGATATTATGAGAGTCTTATAAACGTCCTTCAAAAAGAAACCCAAAAAAGAAAAATTAATTAACATGGGTCACATTAAGAACAGAATTGGCCAGTCAAATTACATTAATGCACAGTGACCTATTTCCTGTAGCTAATGTGAGTTACTGACCTAACCTATATTTTGGATTTGAATACATTATGAATGGCCTTAAGCAAAACATTAACACCCCGCCATCACAGACACAATTGGCTGGTCATGGGCACTGGCATGGTTCTAATAGTTTGTTATTGACGGGGCAGATCAGTAACAGTCACTGTGTACTGGAGGTAAAGTGAGTTGTCGTTCCAGCAGCTATGGACCGCCTAATTGCTGCCCCATGCCTGCGACAGGGAGCTGGTTTAAAATGGGCAGGCTGCCATGGCTAAATGTGTGAGTGAGCTTTTAAAATGATCATCTATGCACCCTGTCTGCCTCTCCCGCTCTTTCACACAGCATGGTGGCTGGAGATGATGGTCGAGGCTGTGAACACAAAGAACTCGCATTCAAAGAGGCAAGGAGAAAACACAAATATTATTAAACCCCTGAGGTCACTGGTATGGGAATCTGCTCTGCTGCGGCAGTACTTTTAATTCAAGTTCTTTCTGTAGGAGGCCATTATATCTGTGTTGCAAGATGAATATTTAGGATATGTTAGTAACGCGCTACTTTATTATGGCAAGTTCAAGTGTAATTTTAAGGGCTGTCTCAAAAGGTTTTCAATGAGAAACATGTTTTTTATGTTGTTTATACTACCTCTGCTCCTTGTGTGCAGGAACAGCTGAACCCTAACTGGAAACACACTTAAATGAATGCTGAACAGTGCATTTATGACCCAAGGCATTTCTCTTGTTGCACTTTTGTTTGCAATCCTTGAAATTCAGACTGCGATTAAAGAAGCTGAAAACCTTCATGATATATGAGAAAGCCAACCTGCAATGCTCTCACACTGGGATGTTTCAGACTATAACAAACCACAAAGGTTTTTCTTCTTCTTCTTCTTCTTCTGGCTTCTCCCTTTAGGTGTCACCACAGTAAATCATCTACCCCTGTCTCTGTCCAAAGCCCCAATCTCAACCCTATTGAACATTTGCGGATTACACTTAAAACCGAGGTCTGTTCCAAATCTGCCAAGAAGGACGGTCAAATATGCAGACAGAATTATGCCAGCAGCTTTTTAATGGCTACCAAAAGCATGCAGCAGGTGTAACCTGCTGAGAGGCATCTTACCAATTATTAGTGGAGGTATAAGTATATATTTGAGCCTGTATGTGTACTTTTAGCCATGTCTGGATTAGAGAAAATCTAAAATAACATCAAACTTGTGCACTTAATTCTTGTTTTATTAAAGTCACTAAAGACATGTGCTGTTTAATCATTCCATCCTGGAAAAAAAAAACGTTCAAAGAACACATCAAAACCAAAATCACCATGACATTCATTCCCATAATCATTATATGCAAATTTCTGAAAACAACTGTATAACAGACAAATGACTTGTAGTGTATGAGGACTTGTTTTCAAATGAAAAAGTGGAACTTTTTAACTTTAGTTAGACTTTTTAAATCTGCTAAGAGTACAACAAACAATGTTGGACTACAGAGACAAGTCTGTGAATGCAATGATGTTATTTATGCTCTTGCTTTATTATGCATGCATCTGAATAACTGTTTCCAGGCTGGTGTCACTAATAAAAGGAGGGAATTTGTCAGTGGAGCTTGGTGATGAATGCCAGGAGGCTACTTGTTAAATGTCTACACCTTCACAGAACAACGACAGAAAGATGTTTTATGACAAAGGCTTACAAAGTTAAGAAAAAGAAGGGAAAAAAAGAACAGACTGTGCACTCTCACCTTCAACATTTAAACACACAAAATCTGCAAATTCTGAGTTCCCGTCTGTGATCTTAGCTAAGATGTCTTATGATATCCTGCCTATGGGGACAAGGCTGATAGACACTTCCACAGCAGTAGATCAGAATTTTCAAAGATGCAATTTTAAAGGAAAGTTCATATCAGGGATTCTCAACTTGTTTTTTTCTAGGGGCACTCTAGCACAATGAGGCTGATTATGATAAACAATATTATTTATCAGATAAAAATGAAAACGGCAGCATAAAGGCACTCACTCATCTTTGATGGATGGATGGATGGATGGATGGATGGATGGATGGATGAAAATGCAAAAGGAAAAACAACTGCTACATACACATGATCAGATGGATAGATAAATGGATGGATGTTTGAGTGGAGTGTTTTGGTGTATTTTCTATCAGTTATCAGTTCAATTTTAGAATACATTTCATGCTCACTTGGTAGATCTACTAAAAAAAATGTGATTGAGTGTCATATGATCAAGCAGTCATTCTGTTTTCCCAGTGAAACTTTTGCAGTGAGGCTAAAAATGAATAACTCTCAAATTAACATGCATGAAAAATTCTATTTTCATGCCTGTTAAGTACCATCATGAACAAATGAGATGTGCTTTAAACTTGCATGCTTTTGTGTGCAACAATTTTCCAGCTGCTCACCTGTTTGCGCTGCACGATCGTCTCCTTAGTGGTTGCCGTGGCAACAATAGCCCTGTTGCTCCCTGGACTGAGCTGCAGGGACAGAGAGAGCCCAGACACCAACTGCACCCCGAGCTGTGTCACACTCACTTTATCATCCACCACCCTGATGCTCGTCTCAGCCAGGACCGCTGACGTCAAAGGGGACAGCACCTGCAACAAGTTCATCCTTCTTCCAGCTAAAGATGGATATTGCACAATGCTCACACCACACTCACACACACACACAGTAAATGACTCACCTGTACAGTGGTAGTGCCCACAGCCCTTCCTTGCAGCACCACCCCGTCCTGCACCCTAGCTATATCCGGATCTGCTACATTTAGAGAATAGCGTACAAGGTTGGTCACATCTATCTGCCAGTCAAAACAAAGAGGGAAAAAAAGGTTAAGCACGGTGTGGCAAAAGGTCAGGTGACTTTTAATCAAAGTTAGCACAAGCATATAGAGAAAACCTATCATCCTCTTCTTTTGAAATGTGACAGTGTATAATTACTATGACTTCCCTATACTTACAAAGCATGAAACTGAAGAATGGGCATGTCAAGCCTTATAAAACCTGCTGACAAGTGAGCTTTATTTGGAAATGTTAAAATGCTTGTACCTGCCAATCAGAACCCAGAAAGTATTCAACTGTTTTTTCCCCAGTTAGCGGGTCTGGCAGTGCCTCAGTGTCAGGCTGGGCTACAAAGGGTGTGAGCACCCTTACTGTAGAGTGCTGATACTGTAGCATGCAACCCCTGCCTTTCCTCATCTCCTCCTCTTCTTCACTGTCCCATGTAGACCTGACACAAAAAAAGCATAGGAACACAATGAGCTACACGTTTCTTACAGACAGGTGGATATAAAAGTATATTGCCTGTTTTAATATGTTTAAATATATACAGTAGTAGACACTAAGCACAGGTTATCAGAATGACTGTAAGCTTTATAAATATAAATGTGTTGCAGTTAAGAGTGGAGAAATTATACCAACAAAGCCAGACTTGCTATCTCTACCTGCTTCCAGTGGTGTACATACAACTGACACAAAAAAAATCATTTATTTATTCTTTAACAATAAGTACTGGTAAGCTGAAGAAAAATATTGAAGACCAGCAGTGAAGCTGTTGCTACTATAGAGGCACAACGCATGCTGAGTGACCTTTTCCGCTAAATGAATTGAAGTTAAATTAAACAGGATCCCACGGCTGAGTGGTTTGTTTATGGGTGATAGAGGTTAAGCTGTGAACCATCCTCAAACCCCTCAGCAATGATCATATAATTATCATACACGCAGCTGGTCTGCCACACACTGCACCACAGGTGTGCTGGAGGGTTGGAGAATATGTTTTTACACTGCAGGCGCAAAGTTCCTGTCAAGAGCTACAGTCCCAATAAACATCATTATTATATAGCCTAAGGTGAGAGCTTAACGTGATGGAAATGCTGCTTAAATCAGCGTGACTCAACACCAGACAGCAAAGTTACTTTAAATCTTGTTCATGAAAATGATCAGCATCTTGCTGGCCTTCCATATGCAGGGAATGAACAGGACTTATTTTTTGCTCCATCAAATACTTGTACTAGTTCTGTTCAGAACTTTTGAGTCACCCCTCATTTCTTTATATTTTGCTTTCACTTTTTAAAAGAGGTCATGAGCAATATTTCTCTGGGCTTTCTGGAAGTCTTTCAGAGTTTTTTGGACATTGGCTGCTTTTTCACTTCTTCTCCATCCAGTTCTTGCACTTTATAATACTGGCCTATGAATCATTCACCCTAAAAAAGGCAAACACCTCACAGGATGAACCAGGGTTGTGTCTGCACATTAAAACTAAAAGTTAGTAAAGAAATTGTTTTAAATTATGTCCTTAGGCACTTTGTTACTAGCTGCCTATCACAAAATACATTATTTGTTCCCATTTCTTTTGTTTAATCTAAAAAAATGTCAAAGATAACACAGTTTAATAGGCATTAAAATAATATTTTTGCACCAAACAGGTGATTCCCAAAGAACTATAAACCAAAAACTTGGCATATCACAAGATGGGTGAGCAGTGGACAAGTGTAGAACAAAAGAATAAGTGACATCCGTGAAAAACTACCTACAAGAAATAAACAGTATCTGAAAATCACGTCTACCAAAGACCTGAAACAAGGCCTGAGAAATGCATCTGGCCCTTCAGCAGATCCATCTACTATTTACTGAGTCTTTCAATCTTTCATGAAGCCATTCTCAAAGGAAACAGAGAGAAAAGGCTGAGTAAACTTTATTTATACAGCACCGTTCACAGGTCAAAAACTACAAAGTGCTTTACAATAAAAACAGGCATAAGAAACACAGAAGATAAAAAAACATAAAACAGCATATATATATAACATCACACAACCTAAAACAAGTTAAGAGCCAGTCTGAATAAATGAGTTTTCAGCTGCTTCTTAAAAGAATCAGCAGAATCAAGACAGCACAAACAGAGGGAGGGAATTCCACAATCGGGGACCCACAACTCTAAAGGATTTATCCCCTCTAGTCTTAAAATGAGTTTGTGGGATTGTTAACAGCCTTAGACTGAAAGATCTCAGACTGCGAGAAGAGGTGTAGGGTTCTAGAAAGTCAGAAATATAGGCTGGGACTTGACCACGCAGGGCTCTTTCATGAGTTGGTTAAAAGCCTAACAGCAGCATTCTGTACCAACTGGAGACGGTCAAGATCCGCTTATTCAAACATTTGAAAAGGCTGGTACACTAATCAAGACGAGATGAAATAAAGCCATGAATAATCATCTCTAATTCAGCTTTTGACACAAGAGTTCGAAGCTTAGAAATATTTCTTAAAAAACAGTTTCTCATTAATCCACAAGAATGGCTCTCCAATGGCATGGCTGAATCAAAAATAATACTAAGGTTTCAGAGGTTTGGTTTGACTGAGGTATGCCAAATTACACGATAAGTGGTTTAAAAATGTGTGGCAACAGAGTCCATAGAGTGACAAATCCAAATCTGGAAATTTTTGGTTAAAATTGTTGTCAATATGTACAGAGGAGTTCAGAAGAGAAGTACAACAGTGAATGTCAACAGCCACCTCTAAAAAATGGTGGATGCTCTGTCACAGTTTGGTGCTACATTTCATTCAGTGTTGTTGGGAATCGCTTTAAAATTGACTGAATTATGAATGCAGAAAAGCATATCCCTGTCAACCCGTAAAATTTGTGCAGGTTACAGAGACTTTACTAGATCACCCGCAAACTGTGACAAACTGAAATTTTTGGATGTGGTCAAAAAAATGCCTGTAAATGCCTTTTTTTTTGTAATAGTTTAAACCCTAAATATGCATTTGGGCAGCATTTTAGGGATTTAAGATATCAACACGCTGTAAACTGTAATGATGTGTGAATGCTGGACTGTCAGAGTTGGAATAAAGAGAGATAAATAAAACTTTCATATTGCGTACCCATACTTCCTTTGAGTACCTTTGGGTACGTTTGAGTACACAAGTACTTGACCATGTCAAGCTCCTTTTTCCTCTTAAAAAAAAAAAACAAAAAACCTGCCAAGGAAGGTTCTAAAGAAGAATCTGTGAACAACTAAGGTTGAAAACTCTGAACCACGACTTCACAGGTTATACTGTAGTCAGATTTTGCAATACCATCTGCACTCTAAGAGAGTTCAGGCTGTGCTGACAGACAAAGTGCTCATACCACCTATGAGTTTCAAGCTCATTAGAACTGCGCAAACTCTGTTTTTGCTCTTTATACTGTATTTCCATGTATGTTTGGACATGTTTTAATAAATCACTGCACTGGCTTTTAAAAACACTGTACCACAAAACTTTGAGATTTCTGTGTTTCCTCACTTTTCAATTAGTTTTTTCAATAACCCTTAAACCAGCACGCCTTTTTAGGATTGCTAGGCTGCAAATCAATAATCACAGTATTAGTGTTAATTAAACAGTATAAGTGTTCATTGATTACAAGTGTTTTACATTCTACAAGTGTTTAAGAGTTTATTTTGAAACCAAAAGAGAGTAAAAAACATGCTGAGGTGAAAATTTTCCATGAATCTACATAGTTTTTTAAGATATAAACATATGAAAAACCCATAAAAAGTCTGACCTTAAGTTTTGCCTCAGATAGATATATAGATATATAGATATATATTAGTGTATTCCACAGTGTAGGATGGAAAATAACATTGAGCACCTTTATTACTTACAAAAGTGAGAGAAAAATAGAGAATAGTCAGTACAATCACTGATGAAGTTTCACAATACTGACCTAATGTCCCTTTGAGCCCAGAGCTGGGTAGTGAATGTTTTGGGAAATGACAGCCCATCAGGTGGCCATCATCATTAGTATTGAGTGGGGAAAATAGTGACTCGTATTGAGTAAAATCCCACTAACCTTTACCTCCAGGGCAACTGCGTTGCCTTTACACTCGCCTGCTCACTAATGTACCAAACACAGATGTGATGTTGTTTGTTATGACTGACTGTAAAGAGTGCACAGATGGATATTAGAAACACACCACTCAGCATAATGTCATTCAATTCAACACCACCATTAACAGTCTCAACATGTACCAGCTGACTGTTTCTGAATCAGTGTCAACAAAAACATTTAAAAAAAAACAGCAAAGATTTCTTACAGGTTGAACATCAGCTTTAGACTTAAACCTGGTTTTTATCTGAACCACCAGAAATAATAGAATAGCACTTTATTGTGCCATATATATGTGCAATGAATTTGTGGAGGATGGTGTTAGCTGTGGTAGGAAACAGACTCCATTCTTATATGTCATATGCCTCTTGGTAATACCATGCTTCAAAATTCTCTATCGTATAAAAATTGTTAATCGCAAGTTGCTAGCCAGTGAGTGCGTGGTTTCACAGTCAGACCTACCCCTCTCTACATTTTGTTTTTACTCTTCTTTTGCAGTCAAGATGGTAAATGGTAAATGGCCTGTATTTATATAGCGCTTTACTAGTCCCTAAGGACCCCAAAGCGCTTTACATATCCAGTCATCCACCCATTCACACACTGGTGATGGCAAGCTACGTTGTAGCCACAGCCACCCTGGGGCGCACTGACAGAGGCGAGGCTGCCGGACACTGGCGCCACCGGGCCCTCTGACCACCACCAGTAGGCAACGGGTGAAGTGTCTTGCCCAAGGACACAACGACCGAGACTGTCCAAGCTGGGGCTCGAACCAGCAACCTTCTGATTACAAGGCGAACTCCCAACTCTTGAGCCACGATCGCCCCGCAGATGGCAGAAACACTCATGTCAAGGCTTATAAACAAGACTTTGGAAGCCAATCGTGGCACCACGGTAGTGACTTTCATTCTTCTCTATGCTATAGAAAAAGCTTTAGGATTTGACTCAGAACTTCAAAGCAAAGTCTTACAGGTAAGGTAGGTGACAGAAGGTAACAGAACCTCAAGGAACAATAGATGTACGGCAGTTGGTCACCCTTACCTCCTGTTTCCAGTAGTAACGGGAACCCTCCAACCTTTGATCTGGCTAAGCTCAGGGTCAGCCACATCAATACGCAAGGGCAGACGGGGCATCCATACACTCATCTCCAGCTGGGCACTCAGAAAACCATATGTAAAGTTGAGCATTATCCTACTTTTCCCTCTGGTTTCCTTCCCATTTAGATATACATAGTTGCAGCGCTCTGACACCTGGAAAGAAAAATAGAGAAGATAAAGAACAAAGGCCTCAAGAGTGATGTCTTGGTTCACAAACTCAGAGTTGCTCGAAAACTTTGTAAATATACCGAACAAGAAAGTTATTTTAAAAAGTACACAGGAGTCACTTGACCAGAACTGGGACTGGACTGTCATCTAGTGATGTGAAATCAATATTCTCTGGATGTACCCTGGTGAAGGTCTTTTAATGTAAAGCCTATGCAAACTGAATAAGTTTGAATACATGGATGATGAGAGGGTAGAGGGGACAGAGGCGCCAAACCCAATAAGGCAAAACCACACACATACCAACATTTTATTAATTTCACACCACTTTCAAAGTCTGGCCTGGGAATTGCAGCGTGTTTGTGTTTATGTCATGTAAATTCACATCTGTGGTCTCTATGAAACCGTTACCGAATGTAAATTAGCTCTCCCTTACGACTGTTCCTGTAATGCCTTACTGTAGGTTGGAGTGCCACAATCCCCACCAGCGAGCGCAATGAGGTGAGACACAGCAGTTGGTGTGTTTTATTTAAGATTGGAGGCCTATCTCCACTGCCGCCGTACTTATCTTAACAAACCAGTGGCTCCACAGAGGTAATTGGAGAGCACTAGACTGGAGAATAGAATGGAGCACTGGAGAGAGGGAGGCGAAAGGGAAGAGGAGGGAAAAAGTGAGGAAAAAGCAGAGGGAGGAATGAATTCTGAAGCAAGTCGAGCTGAACTCTCATGGAAATGATGACAGAGGGCAGTCCATCATGCTAACTGGTCATGACTCAGATTTCTTGGGCAGCTCTCCAATTCAACTTCCTCTTCTATAGTCAGCAGACGATTTGACGGTGGATGATGAGGGATGCCATATCTGCTGCTAGCAAACAGATCATATTTATTTCTTTTTAACTTACCACCCCTCATCTTCATGTGATAGCTCAGGAAAGAATGCACCAGTTGTAAATGTTCACCTACCTCATTGATCCATTATCAGACTTAGATAAATGACTGTCTGTGGGCCTGAACAACATGATTTTCTTTTTTTCTTTTTTTTTTTCAACATGTTGCTAGTCAAATAGTTATGTTGTCACTTTATTACATATGTTTTCAATTATCTGTATAATGTGCAGACTTCAAACTATCGATTTACTAGATTTACTATTTACCATGTCAAAAGTTGGAGAGCAGCCCACAATTTTAAGGGGTGAAGAAACAAACATTAATTCAAATTTATTCCAGCAAGGGACAAGAGTGTGACAGAAAAAAAATACAGGCCAGCAACAACTACCCACACCATGATATCAAAGCTTAGCAAGCATGCGGAAAGACATAAACTAACCCTAATTAAAAGGTGGTAGCAAAAGATCCTTAGACTCAAACTGGGTGTATGCTGTCCATAACCAAGAAACTAAAGCTTGATATTTTAAAGAGCCAACAAGTACCAATTATACAATGACATTACATTTTTCAGTAATATAGTAATATAAACGTACTGTATTGCTTTACTAAATCCAGAAACCACATTGCAATTGTAGTTATGTTATTACATGGGTCATAAAGCTTCAGTTATCTACATGATAGACAGATAAAAATAAAGTCCAATATGCCTTTTCTCCTCCTACACACTTGCTCTTCAATCAGCTGAATTCGATTAATTTCCAGGAGAAAAATGGTGGTGTGGTCTACAGTTTTTGAGATATAACCATTAATTTTGTCTGCACTGCACAATAAGAAAAGAGCACAATAATAAAGCACAAACTATGTCCAGGACAGAAAAAAGCTGCGCTATACTGCTAACACAGCGCTGGTTCTTTGCAAGCATCTGTACACACTGCATACTAACACAAAGCTAGCAAAGAACTCTGTTTGATGAAGCTAAGTTCATGCTGCCCTGCAGCCCAGCAGCCCGAGTCTCAGCAGGTAACAAAAGAAGTGATGTGCAGTCAGGTTTGTATACGCCGTTTCTCCCTGTACATGTTTTAAAGTGCCGTTGGGAATGTTTTTAACTTTTTAACAAACCTAAACAATGAAATTTATTTTAGGCTATGTTACAGAGTGCATTGAGTAGTGCAATGAATTGCCTCCACTGGGGAGTAGTTAAGTAACAAAATGCATTACTTTTAAGAAAAGTAATGAGTAATGTGTAACATTAATTTTAAATAATACGTTATTTTTGTGTTTATTAAATGCCTCTCAAGCCAATTCAAACAAAGGCCTAACAAAGTCATCTCCCCGCCTCCCCCTCTCCTACTATGACTAGAAAGGGAAGCAGGGGATTTCTGAGGGTGTGAGGTATAAGGAGCACTCGAGGAGATCAGAGGCACACAGTGGCGTTGCCAGCTTTGTGAATTTGTTGCCAGGAAGGCATCAGGAGGACCGCTTGACCCTCATTTATTTTCAAAAGAAGAGACAAGCAAGAAATTGCCTTGGATTTTACTGGAGTCCAGACAATTAAATATGCATAAAACTTGACTCATGACACGTAATTTAAAATACTACAGGGATTTGTGGGTCCCGCTTACAGTGTATTGTGAGAGACATGAAAAAAACGCTACCTGAATAAACTCATTCCACTGCATAAACTTTTACTGTGTATTTACTTATTACTTTAACATGCAGTTATAAAAAGATAATTGGAAAGTAGGAAAAGAAGGATGTTAACTGGAGGAAATTGAAATTGCACAATTAGATATTCTTTATACTACGGTTTTATTCTTTTAACTGTGCATCTTTTCTTCTGCACTTCAGCCTATTGCATATTTCAACCTATCAGATATATTTCAGAGCAATGAATTTTACTGCAGTCCTTAATAATAGTGAATGTTTTATCTACCATTCCCAGCTTGTGTTGTTTTCTGTTAATCTCTGTTCGGGAGACTGCTCAAATGTGTTGGAATGGGCAGTCTATGAACTTCATGTTGTGTAAATTGCTTTCTAAGTTACATTATTATGCTTCCTAAATTCACCATAAAACTATTTCAGGTTAGACGGGTTTAAAAAAAAAAACAAAAAACTTATGTATCAATGCATTAGTAAAGTACCACATGAAAAGTGTTAATTCTTCCTTTTCGCATCATGAGACAAGAATGCATGCATTAGAACTATAGGATAAAAGGTCAGTATAATATTTTAACACAAAAGACTAGCTGTGTTCAGCCTGGCTGCTGGATGCATACATTAAGCTTATACAAACATGGTTTATACAGACAGGAACACAGGGTATTTTTAAAATCTCTAACATGACATAGGAGGATTTTATAAGGTAATTCCAGGAATCCTCTAAGGTTTTGACCAAAACAGAGAAGTTGATGGCCTGCTTGAAGGACGACAACAATCTATCAGTTGCAGTAAATATGAAAATACAGCAATATTTGTTTTAAGATATATAACAACAACAACCAGAAACCAGAAAGGGGCAGGGATAGCTCAGTAGGTAGAGTGGTGGCCCCATGATCGGAAGGTCGGGGTTCGATTCCCCTGAACAGCTACCCTGAGGTACCCCTGAGCAAGGTACTGTCCCTACACACTGCTCCCCGGGCGCCCAAAGGCTGACCACTGCTTCACTGAATGAATGGGTTAAATGCAGAGAGGAATTTCCCCACAGGGATCAATAAAGTACACTTTCTTTCTAAACACTCATGTCTTCACTGGGCTGAAGGAAAGTGGAAATCTGTTCTGTGGTCAGACCAATTGAATTCTGAAATTCTTTTTGGAAAACATGGCACATCTGGAAGGGCACCATCAATGTAGATAAAGGTGTTAGAGCACCATATGATGTGTTCAGGAAATACCTTGCATATTTCAGAAAGACAACCACATACTGCAGCTATTCCAACAGCATGATGTCAAAGTAGAAGAGTCCAGGTGGTCAGCGTGCCTGTCCACAGTCCAGACCTTTTAGCTATTCAAAACATTTGGCCCATCTAGAATAAAAAAAATACAACAAAGAAGAGCCCAAACCAGAGCAGCTATAATCCTATATCAGACAAGAATGGGACATTTCTCTACCAAAGGTCCAGCAATTGGTCTCTGCAAGATTAGGAGCAAGCCAGAGTTTTCAATGTGTTAATGTGTTGGGATGCCTAAAAATATCTAATGTGTTTTTTTAAGACTGCATTAAGGAAATATGTTAATTCAGATATGCAGCATGAAATTATCCCACTGGTCACAATTATGTATTCTCAAAATAAGAAAATTAAAAAAATACATTAAAAATAATAATAATAAAAATAAAGGCTGATTATTTCAAAGGGTCACTAATGGCATACTGCATTATTAAAGTAATCGCAGGTTAGTCTTTAAGGTCAAGAACAAAAACAGAGTAAACACACAATTAGCATAAAGAGAAGAAGTAATGTGCCTTCATTTTCATATAAAAAACCCCCACAGATGGTGTATCTACAATAACTATTTCACATGCAGGACTAAAAATCAGGCTGCATCAGCCTATTACCACTGCAAGCTTAAAGATCTAACTGGTGCAGAAGGGATGAATGCTATGGGATTCCTTCGCAGAAATCCCAGATTCACTGATTTTTGGTGACTGCTCGTCATTGTCCCAGGAGAAATGTTCCCCCGTCTTTAAAACTGGTTGAAATCTCACTGTTATCTCAGTGTCCAGCATGGCAACACAGGAAGGGAAGAGTTTCAGAATAAAATAAAATTAGATATGAAAGGTTGTTTTGGATATGAAATATATAAAATAACCTCGAGTGATTTGCTTGATTACAAAATTGATTACATTTGATTTTCCCTCCAGTCTTTTATACAATACCAATGCATCCCATATTTTCTGTGTAGCCTACTGGATAGTGCGATAGGTTTGTTTTGGAAAATGTGTAATATAGCTCCATCTGCATATACTGCATATAACTGAATTCCCCAATAAAGGCTCAGTCTGTTCTGCTTATGCTAAGTCTGTGGTTTTAGCCTTCAACTTCACCCAGTTAGTGGTATTGCATTAAGAGGGTCAGTCACTACAGGAAGCATAAGGTATTCATTCAGAGACACATAATAACTGGATTAAGTTAAATCATTACAAACGCAGTCTCACTCTCTTCAGCTCTTTTCTCACTCTCTTACTGTTTACTTACTGCCTTACACTCAGCCCATGGCAGGTCAGCTGTCTGAAAGAAAATAACAAGTACCTTTCTAATGTTCTAGTTCTTCTCCGTCACCCTCACTTCTTTTTCTGTCCTAGTAACATGAACCCATTGTACAAAGGTCAAATCACTTAATGACTGAGTGGTGTGAGCATAAGCTTGTGCTATATTGGAAGAGGTTGCTTTTATCTGTAATACTTTAACACACACTAACACACTAGGGTTGGGCTTGTTGTGTGTGATGCCACAGTGACAGTGGATGTCTTAGAGGCGTATACCAGAACGAATCATGAACAATTTCTTTTGTGTATTAAAATTCACTTTTTGTGCAAATGAGTCCTGATTTTCATTCAATTCAAAACAGTATCTACATCAATTACATCTACCTTCAATTACATCTGCTGTAATAACTGCATTAGCTGATATAGCTATTTTTTGATGTAATTATTTATTATTCATGCATAATACAGAACTCATATACACGGTTAACACTATGCGTTCTAGCTTAGGTGCTTAGGTTACTTATTTCATAAAAAGCCAAAAACACTAACCAGAAACATGAGAAACCATGCTAACAGTTTTCTTGACTTACCTTGAGCACATCCTCATCTGTAGATCTACAGTTGGCGTAGTTGGTCACATCAGTGACTGAACCACTGGCCTCAACAGCGAGAGTTTTCACCGGGACTGAAACTCTTTTCCCCGTCAGTACTGCAGTATTCAACATATCCGCGTTCTGGGCAAAAAAGAAGGGCAAATAAAGCACATGCTGTCTAGCAGTCCAGGCTAACACAACATCATGGCTTTTTTTGGTGTTGTGTACAAAGAAACAGAGCCACACAGTTAGTTGTTTGTTAACATTTTTAGCTGAAAGAGTGAAAAGAGTCACGCGCTTCCAAAGGGATGAATCTTTGCTCTAACCATATTCCCAAAACATCCAGGCCCCTTTTGCAACACACCAGCCGCAGAAGCACATGCACTTTTTGACTCTGGATCATTTTTTTAAGATTATTTTGTATCTTTTTAGATTCAAGATTCTTTATTTGTCACGTGCAGGGTTATACAGCGTAGTGAAATGTGACCTGATACGCTCCTCGACTGTGCAAATAAAAAAAGAGAGAGACAGACAGAACTTTATAGTATTATAGTTATATACTATAGCTATAGTATTTATAGTATATAGAACTTTAACATGATTGTCATGGGAGAGTCGGAGAGCAGAAGCAATGTTTCCCATCTGTAAATTACACTAACGTACAGGTACATATTTTAATTATCCATCCATCCATTCGCTTCCGCTTATCCTTTTCAAGGGCGCTGGAGCCTATCCCAGCTGTCATAGGGCGAGAGGCGGGGTACACCCTGGACAGGTGGCCAGTCTGTCGCAGGGATAACACACAGAGACAAAAAAAACATTTGCACTCACATTCACTCCTATGGGCAATTTAGACTGATCAATTAACCTATCCCCACTAACTGCATGTCTTAGTGGAAGCCGGAGTACCCGGGGAGAACCCACACAAACACGGGGAGAACGTGCAAACTCCACACAGAAAGACCCCGGCCTGATGGTGGAACTGAACTCAGGGCCTTCTTGCTGTGCGACAACAATGCTAACCACCGTGCCACCGTGCTGCCGCATTAAAACTCATACTCACATATTTTTAATTCTAAGTTCATTATTAAATGAGTTAAGGTATGGGGCAAAATTACACTTATGTTCAAACACCATGTTGTTGCCTTTTTCTTTTCTTCTTTTACTTTTTTAATAATAAGGATGATAATAAGGAACTGTTGGAGTTTTTTATATTCTGCAGAGAAACAGAATTTGTTATTTTTAGTTTCTGGTTCTTGTTTGATTATCTTGTTAGTTCCCCTTTTGTTTCCAGTCTGTTCCTGGTCTCAACTTGTGTCTTGTCATCAGTCTCATGTTGTAGGCTGTCTAGTCTCCATGTTTGGTTATCCTTTCTGTCTCCCCGGTCATGTTCCCATGTTTATCTGGTCTCTCTGTGTTCTATCTAGTTTTCCTGTCTTATTAAGTTAATACGTGTCCCTGTGTTTATCCATTCCTATTCCCATATTCTTCTGTTTCATCCTTTTGTCTCCCCAGTCAGTCATATTTCCATATGTGTTTATCTCCAGTCCCAGTGTCAAGTTCACGTCTTAGTCTAGATCTCAGCGTATGTGTGTGTTACTTCATGTTCTATTTTGATAGTCTCCTGTCTCGTGTGTGTGATGTTAAGTTTTGCTTCTCTTGTCTCGTCAGTCAGATTCTGTTCAGCTGTGATCCCCAGGTGTGTCCACTCTGGCCTAATCTCCTCTTGTGTATATATTGTCTGCATCACCCTCTGTTCTCTGTTGCATGTCAGTCTGCTGGGTCCTGCATCTGGGTCCACACCTTGTTTGCAATAAACCTACAGTTTGTGAGAAACTTTCATGACCCTGCTAGACTATCATATCATACATGTTTTACAGTCATCACTGTTATAGCTGTAGGAACAGCAATGTGAGGCAAGATTGAGTGTTACCATGAGTAAATGATCAAAGCACACATTAAAACTGGTTAAATGTCCTAAAAACTTAAAAATACATCCCCTCGATGACAGTATGACTTTGTCACAAACGCACACCTGGATGAAAATTCCCTAATTCCTCTAGTGCATTATATTGCCCACAGATCAGCACTAACGCAGACTAACACCTAAACCTGATTACATGTCTAATCTTCTAACCTATTTTCCCACCTTGTACTGTACATCGTTGTCAGTGCAGAGCAACAGCTTATCCCTCACACATCCCGCAACTTGTCATCTAGCCTGATGCAGCTTTAATTTTACACTTTAACTCCTCCTTCTACACAGATTTACAACTACATCCCAGTTTATAAGATCTCTGAATATGTCTTTTTTTTTTTAAGGCAGAGGCGTTGTGTGTGTAAGAAGCTTTGGGTGATCAGTAGTGGGGTTTTTTATCTCTTGATACTTGCGAAATAAAGTGCCAGGCATCGCTCGGCAGATGTTCCCTGACAGCTTCACATTCTGAACTCTGCCGGCTTGACAGCTGCTGACCGCAATTCCAAAAGGACATGCTCTAGTTCAGACTCCAACACTGACCCAAACATAAGCCACTGGATCAGGGATAGCAGAAAATCAGAAAGCAATAGCTTCGCTCTGTGATGATGCCAGTGCCACACTGAGAGGTCTTGATGGCCGATGTTACCACAAGCAGAAATCTGGTTTCATCAAGTTCAGCTAAAGTAGTTCAGCTTTGTTTTTCATGTGATTTATGAAAAGAGGTGCTTGTTTTCACTCTGCTGCAAACTCTAGCATTATTTGTTTATTCATTCACTTCTCGAGTATAAGTGGTAAAGGAAATTATGAACGCTACAGTATAAAACATATTTTGATGGGGGGGGGGGGGGTTGCTGCCAGACACTGTGATTCACGTTTGTTCGACAGTCACTTGAATGAATGTTACATTTTTATGATATTACGTTGGTTAAATTTTTCTCAAAGCTGTGACTATGCTGGAGAGGATTCATGTGCTTGTAATAGTTGTTTTTGTATGACGAGAGCTGCGGCCTCCTCATGAAAAAGGCCAGTTCACTCCACTGTTGGGAAAAGGGTATTTTCCTCATGTGAATTATGCACGTGACTGATGAAACATATAGTGTTGGCTTTCAAATGATACTTCAAATTACAGTTACAGTAAAATAGACGTGTGGATCATCTTTTAAGGACAACTGTAGAGTAGAGCTACTTTGACATTTTAGAAAGATTTCTTTCGAAATGTTTTGAGATTGCAAGTGGCAGCAGGGAGTCAGTGAAAGCATGTTGAATATTTATGCACAATACTGTGATCAAAGGGGAGACCCACAATGAGTTGGCATGGAAGAAAAACTAAATAAAGGAAGACTGGTCACAAAAGCAACTTCCTGACAACATGACATTCATTTCATTCTATTCAAATACAAAATACAAAAAATTATGACAGTTTCTACTATTTGATTGAGCTGACTTTCAAAAGATTTTAAGGTTTTTGTCCTCTTTATATCATTGCAGTGTGATATGACGACACTAATTAAAATGCTAATTGCCGGGTTTATTGAACCTTGCAAATGAGTGTATCGTAAATGCTGACAGACTCTGAACACTTTCAGAAAAAGACTATTTGTGCATGTTAAGTCCAGCAAATGTGGCGTTTTTCTCAGCAGCCAAGAGTTCACTTTCTTATGGCATTACCTTGCTATATATATATATATATATATATATATATATATATATATATATATATATATATATATATATATATATATATATATATATATATATATATACACCCATATACCCATCTCATCTTGTTTATTCATCGAGAATATGAAACAGTGTTGTTTTTTTTTTGAACCAAGGCAGTAAATGCCAATTTCATAGAGACTGAGTGAGGTAGCTGGGGGCTCTTGCATGCTCTGATATTGCCCTGTGATAAAGTTAAATGCCCTGGCAGATTGCCTAATCAGGTATCTGACTTTAAGCCTTCCTCTTTCTCTGCTATCAGTATTAATAAGAGTACAACCGATTGAATAAATAATTCAATACAAAGCCTGCAGGCTATGCAACATCTTTAAATCACAGTCATGAATAAAAACAAAGTAAGGCATAGATGAATGCAAACAACAGTAAGATATATGAAACATGCATAATCTTATACACATAGAATTATGCTATAGTATGATATTTCAAATAAATATACTCCAATATACTTTATGCTAAAACAACTCTCACCATCACCAGCGGTGCCAGCCCCACGTAATCTCTCTGGGCGGTGTAGATCCGCGTTACGCCCACATCCTTCACATTCCCTGGCAACTCCAGACGCCAGGAGATGGTCTGACTTTCAACCTTCTCTGAAACAGCTTTTGGTACAAAGTCCAGTTGTAAAACCTCCAGAAGGCCCCTGTTTAGAGATACAAAATGGTATATAAAATGAGTTTAGGCAAGTTAAAGCAAGCCTAGATATGTTTTGGTGAAGAGCAGTCAGCAATATTGTGTCTATTTTTTACTACTGACTACTTTTAATGCAAAATCTACCTAACTGCAGGTGTGGCTTTAATGCTTAAGTTTAATATTTCATTTTTGTAGAATATGAGAATATATTACATATATATTACATATCCAGGTTGTAGGGAACATTTAGCAAATAGCAAATTATTATCACTTAATTAACAAAGCCATGTCATAATCTTTTATCAAGCGTAGTTAAGTAATATCACATTGAACTTTATGTGACTGGGGTAATGTAATTGGGTTATAATAGGCCACAAACTTGTGGTAACAATAGTATAATAATATTCTGCTAACAATATAACAGCCTGCTAGCAATAAAATGGTCTGTCTATTTATATAATTTTATTCATTTTATATGCTGACTTGTGGTAGTAACCTCATAATAATAAGGTAATACTGGTTGATACTTAACATATTAGCATCCTGTTATCATATCAGGTTAGTACCACATGCCCAAAATGGACTAAAATCTCCTTTGAATGTTTCCAGCATCTTGTTGAATCTATGCCACATAAAATTAAGGCAGCCCTGAAAGCCAAAGGGGAATCCAACCCTGTACTACCAGGGTGTACCTAATGAAGTGGCTCGTGAGTGTATATAATCTATTGATTGTACACTCACTCACATATTGCAGCTTTCCTACCAAAAAATGGTCCAAGTGCAAAAGGAGCTTAGCTGTAGTGAATAGTCTATAGTGTTCCTTGGAGAATAAAATGCTGGGAAAAATGAGAAAATTAAATGGAGAGAGCTTAATCTGAACTCTGTGAAAAACCACATGTTATGTTGGAAAGTAAAGACGATACACATGAGGTCTCATTTCCATCAGCAGATGGAAGAATAAAGTGAGAGTGTGGAGAGAAGATTAAGTGAGCTGGCAGAGACTTCAGCCAAGTATTCTGGTCAAAGGATTGTCAAAGAAATGGGATGTGATGTTATTTAATGTTGGAGAGTGTGTAGGCATACCTGTCAGTAGGAAGAGATCAAAGGGAAAATGAAGCAGGGTGTGAATGGAAGTGTGGCACTTTGAAGTGGAGCAAAACTTTGCATAAAGCAAAACAATGAATCTCTACATGATTGAAACTTGAATTTTAAAAGGATCAACAGTGTTGAAATCGGTAGTAAGAAAAAGCAATGCAAACACATACAGGATATACAGAAACCCTCGCGCTGTATCAAAAGTACGCCAAGGACTGAGCGCTATACGATAACAAAGTGCAGTGAACGAGGTCACGATGAGGTTATGTGAAGCACTCTAGGTCGCAACTGAAAAGACACAAAACAAACTTTTTCCATTTTCTTTTTGGTTGTGTGCAACTATAAGCTTTGAAATGCTTGAAGATTAAAATAATTGATTATAAGGAAATCAAAGTGTTCTGCAATTGATGCTTTAGGCTGGAAAAACATGAAACATGTTCAAGTGAAAATCTGTTTTCTGCATTTAAAGGGCAAGATTCTGGTGGGTAACATGAAGTTTGTCGCAGAAGATCGGTGATAATATGTGACAGCTCTATACAGAGGCATCTGCTGATTCGTGGAAGTTTGTGAAAAGGAAAAATGTTGGCAATGACGACCAAACCAACTCAGCATTTTCTGTCCTTCCTTTTTTTTAAGTGGTAAATAAGCGTAAATTAGAGTTAGATAAAAAGATTAAGCTTTTCTTAGTATAAACCAGCGCCATGCCAACTTAGCTTAGTGTGAAGACTGACACTGGGGTGGGGGGAGTGGCTTGCCAGGCCAAAAAAAGGGGTTTAGCCCTTAACCCTCTTGGATTTTTGTACAGATTAAAGAGATACAATGTGGTAATCATTGAGCGTTAGAGACACTGGTAAGTGGATTTTGTTACTTCTGTACAGAGTTAGGCTCACTGTTTCCTTCCATTTTGTCCATTTTCATTTGAAACTGTTATCAAAGAGGTCTTGAGCTTCTTATGCCAAACATACAATTTGACAGAAAAGTGTTTTTTCTCAATTTTTCTTTAGAGTCATGGAAAAGCAGGAGTATAAAATATCCAAATAAGACACTGTTTAAAACAAATCTAATATAAAAAGAACATTTAAAACTCAGGTGCTGGTTGAGCTCACTGGGGTAAGAAGGCAACCCATATGCTGCAAGGCATATGGGTTTGATTCCACCCCAGTGCACTTCCTGCATGTTGTTACCCTGCTCTCTCTTTCCCCCTTTTTCTCTCTGCTTCATTGTCCTTGCCAGCAGTAGAGGCTAAAAATAAATCTTTTAAAAAAATGTGTAAAATTCAGTCCAAAAGTCTAATCTTTATGTGTTTTCATGTAAGTAAAATAGAGCCGGGCAGATTTTAAACAGATTGAAATGATTCACAATGTGAATACCTCGAGAGAGAGAGTGTGAGAGCGAGACAGATAAACACAGGAGGGGTTTATGACCCTCTTTCCTAGAAACCATCTATGGAGAGCGGGCTTTAAAGCCATGGATGCATCATGACTTCAGAGCACAGTGATGGGAGTACGTGTGTGTTTGTGTGCATTTGTGTGCGAGTGTGTGTTTGCAGGCCTTGCATGTGCGTACGTGTTCCCCAGTGGAAGCTCAGCACAAGAAACACGACTTGGAATATCTCTACTCCCTAATCTCCACTTCGGAACGTGCAAGCGCTTAAGCCCGGATAACGTGGCCATGATTATGGATTATTACGGATATGTGGGTCGGACGGACGGCGGGTGGTGTGTGTTTGTGTGGGCGGGGGTTGCTGGGTAGAGCTGGCTGCTGGTGTGTCACCAACATCAGCATCAGGCACTACTGATGTATTCAGCTGGTGTGCATTGGGAAAAAGAGGTGGAGAAAGTTCTACGAATCCCGTTTAAATTAATCTTTGTTTACTGTTAAAATAAATGAAGTCAAAGGGAAGCACTTTTATTTCTTTAGTGATTTCTCATATTTCAAAGCTATTTGACTGGTAAAGCCTCACAGAACTGGGGAAATGGGGGACTTTTTGTTTTATAGGAAGTTCAGAGAGGACCAAGATGAATTAAGATTATAAATGATCATAAATGTATAATTCCACAATGTAATGTGTTTTACAGTAAAAAAAGAAAAGAAAAGAAGAATATATTGATTCTGAATTTAAACAAATATCTTAATATTTTCATTCTTCTACAAGTATTACCTCTTTTTTTCTTTAAATATTAAGTATTATACACACAAGACATGTTTGCATATGAGGGACTATATGTGAAATTAATTTACATCTAGATATTAAAAAAAAAGATATTAAAAAACCAACAATATCAAAGTATTTACAGTATAGGATTGTCTGGATTTATTCTTTTCCCCACAGTTTACAGTCTTATTCTTTCAGTGTCACATGATGTTTTTACATGAAGCAGAGTAATCCTGCTACGCAGCTTCTGATCATATTCTCGGTACTATGTTTACAGAAAACACAGGAAAATCTTGCTATGCATAGTCTCATATACATAATACGTAACAGCATTGTCACTATTGATCACAACACCTTTGCAAGGTTCCACAACATATTCAGGAAGTAATGGTTTTGTGAAACTGGATAAAGTCTGATGTCCTGTAGTTGTTAAATCCCATGCCTGCTATGTTGGGTGGTCAGTCCTTACAGGACATAATTTTGTTATTGTTATTATTAATAGTAGCAGCAGTTATAGTAGTAGGAGTAGTATTACTAGTGGGAAGGAATAAAAAATTGCACCTGAAGAACATCTCATTTATTCTGAGCAGAAATTGGAGACACGCAGGGAGACACTCTTACCTCCTCAGAGAAAAATGTCTATTATATGAAAATGGATACAGTCTGCGCATCACCAAGCATAATACTTCTTTTTCTTCTCGTTTTTTTTCTTTTCATCTAAAAACATTCATTTTCAATTTGCCCTGTGAAGTGAATGCAACACTGAAACACACTGTTGATCACTTTTCCTTCAGGTAGCAGCAGGGGTTATTGAAATCTCTATGACAATAGACGTCTCCACAGAATAAAGAACGAGAAAAGATTGCTTCATGAGTGTGGAGAAACTGTGTTTTACGAAGGGTATGTGAAGGGTCTAGTGAAAACACGGATATGTACTGTACGCACAGTAGACTGACCTCTTTGCAGTGACAGCAACCTTCCTGCGGCAAATAACAGACACCGTGTTTGGAGCTGCTCCTCTGCCAGGCTCTACCACCATGTCCCACAGTGCTGAGTCACTGGGCCGAGCTGCACTGAATGACAGGCCCATTTTTACTGCAGCCCTGCAGCAAAGACATGCACATATAAATAGGACAGTTAGTATAAAGCGCAACTTTGTACACTTCTGTAGACTTTTTGTAAAATGTCATAAAAAACAAACACAGGACAGGGGATGTGCTGGGTTAGGAATGAAGAAGGCTTCATAATGTCTGAATCTTTTATTACAGGACATGATGCAATGTGATTTTGTGCTGTAAAGGACACTGTGCAACGTCGGGTTATACGGAAATGTTCTGACGCTCAAAAGAAATATTTGAACTGTTGCATCTGTGTCTTTTTGGATGTGCAGCAACAATATTTGCCATATCTTTTAGTATAATGTACACAGGTACAAAGGTTACTAAGGGTTGTGTGCACTTGCTTGACAACGTGTGGGTTTTCTCTGCAATCTTTTGTGTGCTTTGCTGCTCATGTTATGTTAAACAAGGTGAGTCACTGACAGACTGAGTCACAGGTTGCTTGAAGGCTGAGAATTAGTGGGGTTATTTAATTCCCATTAGCCATGGGAAGATCTGAAAATCAGTTAATCGCATGTCTTGCACACACAAGTGTGCTAAATGAGAAAAATCCTGCAAATCCAGCTATCACCACGAGCTTTGTTTTCTGTCAAACCGTCCATCTATCTGTCCATCTATCCTTCTTCTTCTTCTTCTTCTTCTTCTTCTTCTTCTTCTTCTTCTTCTTCGTCTTCTTATCCTTCGTCTTCTCTGATGTAGAGCCATGATGGTAGCAGATTCAACAGGATATTCCTTTTCTTGGCAACATTTTTAGTTCCTCTTGGGGGATACTGTGGTGTTAACAGGCAAGATGAGATACACAATCTCTTCTGCGAGTTCTGGTTTTCCCCTGGGGTCTCCTCACAATTGGACATGCTCAGAAAGCCGCCCCTAAGGGAGGCACCCAAGAGGCATCGTGATCAGATGCACAAACCACCTCAGCTGGCTCCCTTTGACACAAAGGAGCAGCGGCTCCACGCTGAGCTCCCTCTGGATGGCTGAGTTCTTTACCCTGTCTCTAAGGCTGCACCCAGCTAGCTCATAAGTTCAACCACAACAAGTGTTACAGATCTGAAAACTGAAAAGTGATACTTGGGCAACAAATCCTTCAGATCCCTGTTCGAGGTGCAATGATTGTTTAATTATATTATGAAAAGGAAATGAGTCTGAGAAGTGAAACCAATGCAGAAATCCTTAAACCTGCATTGTTTTTAGTGACCTGCAGCGGATCACTCCCTCTTTTTCCAAAAAGAAAGCAGTTAAGACGTCTATAGAGAAATTACGCTGGTGCTCATTGGAAACATTTTTCAGATATACAGTGTAAAACCACTCATTTTCCTTCCAAGGGCTTCCAGGCTTTCTTGGAATTTTTTTAAAGTGGTCTTGACCAACAGTTCTCCAGGCTTTGTGGAGGTTTTTAAAGTTTTTCCTTGGACATTGGTTGCTTTTTCATTCATTTTCAGCCTAGTCAGTTCCCAAAGAACTGTTAGCTGAAAATCTTGGCACATTGTGTCCTTAATAAAATCTGAGGAAAAGTAGATGACAAAAGAAGTAGCACGCCTAAAAACTTAACTATAGCAGATTTACAGTATCTGAGTCATATCCTAAAGAAGTAGGAAAAATTCCACCCATGAACTGACCCAGGAATTCAGAGATACATCTGGCTCTTTAGTTGATCCATTTGCTGTTTGCCGAAGCCTCATCAGAAATGGTCACAGGTGAAGGTCAGCTGTTAAGAAGCCCTTCTTATGGAAGTTAAACATGAAGATGCCAAATTACACAAGAATTTAACTGAAAATCAGAAGCAACAGATCTTATGTTCAATTTGTTATCAATATGTGAAGAGGAGGTTAGAAGAGAGGTAAAATAGTGAATTCTACAGCTATTTCTAAAACACGGTGGAGGCTCTGTAATGGTTGGAAATGCATTTTAGCCAGCTGCAGAAGAAGAAGTACAGTATCTCACAGTACAGAGAAGTACTGTGAGATTTTTACTCACTATGCAATACCATCTGGTTGGTAGCTCCTGCATTTTTCAGTATGAAAACGATTTCAAATACACTCCCAATGCACTAAAAAGATATCAGGATAGAAAACATATAGTGGAGCACTATCAGTCATGGACTGGACTCCACAGATAGTGGACGTCAACATTACTGAAGCAGTGTGGGATCACCTTAGGAGAAAATGAAACAAAAGGCAGACAAGATCCAAAGAAGAGCTTTGAATGTCCTTCAAGAGGCCTTGAGAACTATCCTAAAGACTACTTAAAGAAATTACAAGAAAGCTTTCCTAAGAGAGTTCAGGCTGTGCTGAAGAAAAAAGGTGGTCACAAAGTATAAAGAAATAACGAGTGACTCAAGGTTTTTGCAGAGTACTGTCCTGTTCACGATTTGATTTGTAACTTATGGCCCCATGTAGAGCAAAACAAATGGTAAACCTTTGTATGGCATGGCCAGACATTTGTGAAGCAGATAGATTCTCATTCTCAAGGATTCAGCAAGGTGCCAGCAATGTTCAAAGCGAAATTCAGCCCATACCAGCTCAAGAGCATATATAGAGAGAGACAGACTGTGGTTGTGACAGAATGCCTGTTCTTCAAGAAAATATCGAGGTAAACACATTGAAAATACCATTAAAATCTCCTTCACCTACCTCGTCTTTAAGGAAGCCAGATCAACATTTTCATTATGTCAACTCCAAAATACTCTTCCTGCCATCAGTTTAAGACGTGCAAGGCTTAAGGCATTTATTAGAAGAAGTGACATGGAGAGACAACCTGTTATTTTACAACAAACAGTCCATCTCTTTTAACAGCCTGTTGTTATTTCGGCTCCAAATCAGATTTCAAACAGTTGAAGAACAATATGACAGCTGACTGGAGCACATTCCTGCTAGAATAAGGGTCAGCAGAAAAGTGTGTGCCATTAGGCTTAGCACACTGACACACACATCCAAATACACACACTTAAAAATACAGATTTGTAATCAAAGAGCGACCAGACAGATCAATAACCCCTGAGACTGAGGTCAGGGTTAGAGCGGTTTCAAAGGCAAAATACAGTAAGCAAGAATTAAGGGCACATTTAAACACACACTCAGGCACCCACACACATACCGTTCTGCTGAAAATTCAATGCGTGCCAGATGAAGACTTGTGCAGAGATTACTTTCTGTAGCAAAACTCTTATGCCAAAGGCACGTTTTCATTTGTGATTTTAATGAATGTTTGAAAAACAATAAATGCAGACACTGATTCAGGCAGGCAGATCAGAATACAAATTTTAAAACAATAATAATTTTTGAGGATGTTTGTCTTTCATTTCCCTTAAATCTTAATTTGCTGCGTTTTTAAGGCATAATAATTTGTCATTGTGATCATAGTTTAGAAAAAAGTCAACAAACGGTGTTTCAGTTAGGGGAAATTACAGCCTAGGATAAATTTATTCCTTTGCTATATGCAGTAAATCATTTTCTTGCTGCTTGCCCAGCTCAGCATCACAGTGACAACAGCACCTGATGACCACCCTTCCCAGGGGTGCAAACCACTTCAACTGGCTCCTATTGAGTGTGGAGAGGCAGTAACTCAACGTCAGGATCTTCCTGGATCACTGCGCTTCTTGTTCACAGGCAGACACAGGCTTCCCTGCAGAGAAACCTCATTTCAGCCACTTTTATCCCCGCGCTTTGTCTTTGTCACTCACTACCCAGAGTTCACAACCACAGGTGGGGGACAGAGCGGATATCGACCTTTAAACTGAGCAACTCTTCACCCCTGGTTTACCAAACTTCATCTCTTTGTTTAAAGCTGTGTTGGAAGTTGCAAAGCTCTTGCCTCTTTTGTTTTTTTTAGGCATTCGGGTAACCTAAACTTAGTTTTTGCTGCAAAAGCGGCCTCTGTGAACAGACTGTTTTATGTCTCTGTACTGCTTTTTAAAAGCTGCCTGTGGTTAACAGGTGGAAAACCACACACACGCACAAAGAAACCCAAAACAAAAACCACACATAATCAGTCCTGGCAGCCCAGATCATCTCTACCCTAAAGGGTTAACCTCTTAATTCACTTTCAATCAGGGGCACAGATTATCTGGCCTAACTCTGCTGGAGTGGACTCAATCTTGGGCCAAAGAGCGAAGTAGAGCGGGGATTTCTCCCAGGAGGAATCAATCACTTTGCCAAGCTCCTCAGAGCTAGCCTTCACTTGGACTCAGCTGCTGCACTCAGTCCCCTCTTCTTGTCCAATCTCATTCTGGATGTGGCAGCAGGTCATAAATACACAGACCAAAATCACTGACCTGACTAGAGGAATGTCACTGGTTCGGTCAGTGAGTATGAATTTGGGGAATTTCAGGTGAAGGGGCTGTAAATCCTCGCAAATAGTCAAAACAAGAGCAGATGTTAGAGGGTCAGCGTCTCTCTGCCAAATCTTATTCACGTAATTTCAACAATGCAAGCAGAGCTGCATTCAGGTCAGTGGGATTCTGCATGTGCGTGTGTCCATGTGTGTGTGTGGAGGCATGTTTGTGTTTGTGAATGCTGCCTGATATCTGAGAAGAGCACTGGGAATGACACACAGCCACAGGGTAACAGTGTGCCCTATGGATTAATATGCACATCTTAATATTTCTCTCCACTTGCTCGCATCCTGCAGCAGATTACTACGCTGTTGTTATGACGACAGCACAATATCACTAAATCGTGGGATTAGAAAGAAATTTGTCTTGCATTTCAAAGAAAATCATTAATCAGACCACAGGCCGGAAACACAAACCTCAGTGCAATGGCTTTACTATTGACTGATGCAAAGTGTTCTGATAAAAATAAACAGTTTTACTCCACCAAGTGATGCGCATTAAAAAAAAGAAAAAAAACAGCAGGGGAAAAAGTCTGTAAAGTCAGCTGTGAGTTTCTACGTGTTGCAGGGCTATATTTATATTAAATTCACTTTTAGCCAATGGGGCCTTTTAGATTTTAGTTATTTGTCTTTCTGCTCCATTTATTAGATGCATTATTTATGAAGTCAAGTAACCAGAGAACCCTGTTGACATGTTGCGATATGAAAATCAGTGAATCATTTACCAATTACTTCCTTGTTTATGGAAGAGTGCGCCCCGTAAGTCCTCCACTAACTGATAAGTTGACATAGACAAGATATAACATGTCAGTAATTTGTGAAGCCGGTGAATGTGGCTGGCAAGAGAAGTCCTGCTGGCGCTCAAGCATTTAACTGCGAGGCCTTGATGGCGAGGCCCATCAGTGTTCAAGTGCCTTAAGTAACAGTTTAAATGCATGGAGCTAATCCTTCATGAATACGCTTCAATATATCGTACGACCTGATGATTCCAGTTGGTTCCAGTGTCTTTTCATGCTTCGCATGTTTCATTGCGACAATGAATTTTTATGTAATTCAACCTAAACTATTTTCCCTACCATCCTCAGCATGACTGGAAAGTAATTACAGTGTTTTCCTTTCTTTGTTTCATTTCCTAAACGCCCCTTTAAGCACAACAAGAAAGGAGCTGGAAAGGCTTTGCTGTTTAATTTTCATAAAAGGGATCCAGATCATCAAAATTGTATGGGTTCGTCCACTTCCCTGACTGTTTTTAATAAGAGTTGTGACACCTAAACAAACAGGACTAAAAACATACAACACCTATTCAGCTCTCTCCTTAGCTGGAGGAATAATGAAAATCATAAAAAGGTTGTTACTCTCTGAGTCCGCATACCTTGAATATTTAAGTCTAAGGCTTTTACATTGACTTTAACTTCATAAAAGAACTAAACTAAAATATCACTTTTTGCAAATTTCTTCACTTTACTTACCTTCAGCAACTCAGACATCTGCAGACACGACTTACGGTATGAGAACTATACTAACAGATTTGACAATCAAAAGAGACTCATTGTAGTTTTTTTGTAAGGACTTTTAGATCATGAGGACTTTAAAAAAAACTTTAGAATATAGTCGACCCGCATGATCATTGTGAATTTAATACTGTCGAATAGATCAGTAAGTAATTTGTGCAAGAGCTGACTTAAAAAACTAAAAATCAGTCTGGCGAGAAGTCATTACTCAAGACCAAATAGCTTAACAGACAAGAATAGCATAACACAGAATATCTCTCACCTCAGTGTGAAACTTTCCAAGGTGGACGTACTAGCAAGAAAGACATAGAAAGTTGCGACATCACCAGACTTGAGGGGCTTCGAAGAAGTCTGGATCACCACAGCGCCTCCCAGCCTCAGCCGAAGAAAGGTGGGATTCCCTGGTGGACTTTTGAGCAGGCTGACACTTCCTACCCTCCTCATTGGTGTCCCTGATCCACCAGTGTCTCTGCCTCTTCCCACTCCTACTCGTTGCAGGCTATCCTGTGGGGTGCACTGGCCAGTCTGGTCCCGCCGACTCTGGAAGTAGACTTCCACAAGGTTCCCCTGAAGTCCCTTAATCCCGTCAGTGCTTTCTGCTTCCCTGCTAGAGCTTCCTGATCTACTGGCTGAGCTGAACCAGGAGGGTTCTGGCTTAAGCTGTGCCACACAAAAGCCACCAGGAGACACCAGACAAGCCCCACGAACTTCTCTGGTCTCCCAGAAGGCATAAGCCGTGACACAGTGAGCTCCATCCTTAGCCTTAGCTCCATCACTTTTCCTCCCATTATCTTCTAGAGAGCCCATTGTTTCTTGCCAAGCAGTGATATTGCTTTCTGTGGGCATGTGGAAAAGAATCTTAACAACTGGGGATGAGGAACGAACCTGGCGGCTCAAAATGACTGGCAGTATCTTGCGCCCACTGAGGAGCAAATCTAAAGGAATAGAGGCATCTAGAGCCAGGGGGCCAAATGAAGCGTTGACAGATGGCTCGAGAAGCCCGGCACCAGGTCCAGTGATGAGAAAAGTCTGAGTCTGAGCTTTCAGACTAGAGTTCCCAGATGGCTGTGGACTGTCCTGTCTCACAAACATGTGGTCCACATTGAGGACCTGAAACTTGATGGTGGGATAAACTGGAGATGGAGTGGTGAATGTCCCAGTGTCTTCAGCCACTCTTGGAATCTCAGCACCTGTGAAATGATGAGTTTGGGGAATTAGGACTTTAGAGAAATTAGATAGAAAATTTCCATATATATGCTTTAACTCCAAGGTTCATTGTTAGGTTTCAAATCTACTGACAAGCACAGTTACTGCTCACAAAGCTAGTTTGCTACTGTAATTACAAACAGGATGACAGGAGGATGAAGGGTTGAAAAGAGATCAGAGTCGAAGAAGCAAAGCAAAGGGGCGATGGCATGAGGTTCAGGTAGGCGCCAAAAGGACAGAGTCAGGATCACGACACTGATGATGACAGTTGGCTGTCTTGGCTAACAAGACTCAAGACAATTAAATGACTTCATTTAGCAAACATGGTTTATTTCTGAATATAGTTCCTGCATTAAAAAGAGAAAAGAAAAAAAAACGGCCTTTCAGTTTTCTTTCACTGAATTTTCGTTCTCCCTTACTTTTCCTGAATACACCATTCACGTTTCCTAAAGCAAAACACTGTGCGGCTTGAAAAAGGAAAGCCAAACAGGGTAATTCTTATTGCATATCATACGACCAGATGGTAACAATTCCAGTCGGTATACAAGTTGCTGATTAAATTTTCAGCCAGATTAACCATGGCATGTGGCTTTATTACAGAGAATTATACACATCACTATAACATTCAAGCTCTAAAACATGAGGAAATTAGGTCTGCGTCATTTCTGTCCTGCAACGGATATTCTGTTCTCTGCTATTCACGTACTACATCTATCCGAGCCAATAAAGGAAATGTGGCATCTGAGTGCTAAAAAGCCTGTCTGGTAACTTCTGTGGGATGACTGTTTGTCCAGATAGAACGCTGTATATGACAGATCACTCTTCCCGCTGCCAGAGACACTTGGTAATTTGCCCTCCTCCATGCTGAAGTGCTCAAAGATATGAATTTTTGAATATGACTTTCCCTTACCTCACAAAAAAAACTTTTAGAAAATAAAATATTCCTCTCCTTCAGACACATTAGAAGTGGTATATTATTGTTTTCTGATTCCAAACCATATTTCATGAATAAATTTATATTTAAATTAGATTACTTGCTGAATGGAAAAGAAAATCAGATGTCAGGGTGGATATTAAACAACGACACACAAGAAAAGTGTCTTATAGATCCCAGAGATCAGACTAATGATGTAAGGAATTTCACATGCAGGCCAATATAAAAGTTTTAGTTTTACATTATTAGTTCGTGTCTGCAGGTTTAAGATAAAACAAAAGCGCATCAATGCTCATTTGCTATTTCCAGCTATAATTATCTCTGTCTGGGACTAATAATTGTTTAATTTAGCTGACAGTGCACTGTACACTTATAATTCACTGGTAGGGTGTACAATCAGTGTTGTTAATCATGTTTGTCTGTGAACAGACATTTGAAGATCCATGAATTGATTTATTTTTTTTTTGCATTTGATACACAAATTTCAGCTAATTAGATTTTGATGATGATTCATTTCTGAGGTTGCTGAATTAGTACTCAAACTGTTACAACCTGACTGTAGTGCAAAGATTTTATACAATGCAATTTTTTTTAAAAATCTAGCAAAAAAAAACATCAAAATGTTGGCTTTGGCGGCAGCTGCATTTGCTTTCCAGTTTAAGAGCCATCTACTTTATTTTACCATCATTATTCTGCTCAAACCAGCCCGGGAGAAAAGCCTGAATCTTATCCTTCTTTTTGAATCTAAAAATAGGATATTTTTTCATTATGAAGGGACTTATGCAAAAGACTTCCCCATACTGTGGCAAGATTATAAATGCAGCTTGTTTAAATATCTCCTGTGAAACTTAATGCAATTAATGGAAGCATAAAATATAAAGACAGAAATAATCCACAGTATTTCTTAGCTGTAACCTCAGAATTATCCCACTGCTCATGAACACTGCTGCTTAACAGAATAATGTATTGATCAGAAAGTAATCTGGTCAGACCTGGCGGGATCCCTTTAAGTATATAAACCAGAGATATTACAGAAAAAATTAATTATATGGCAATTTTGAACAACAGTTATAAATGGCAGTTCTAACTCAGAGAGGCTCACAGACACATTAGACAGCAGACTGTGACTGGACTAAAAGATAAGGCTGTCATGCATATTCATGGTGATCAAGCAGGGAAGATATCAAAGGCTGAACCCTATCACTTAGACACGCAGTCAGAACACAGCCGAGTCCCGCAGTTGCAGACATGCGGAAGTCACACATGCATGTGTGATGAAAAAAATGCACCCACAGATAGCATGGGTAGATATAAACCCAGGCAATCTCAGACAGTAGTCTTTCGCATTCTATCGGTATCACAGAGGGACAGACTGCTTTCTGTGGCTCCCAATGCGGGTTATCTTTAAACAACCAGAGAAACAGCTGTGCAACCTCAGCTTCAGGCCTCTTTAATCCCACAGATGAGGCTTCCTGATGCACACTGGAGAGCATGCTGTCACTTTCATTTAGACTGAGGGATAACAGAATGGGCTTAGGCCATGGATGGTAACCACAAAACTACAAAAATATGAAACACAACCTTATATCTGTATGAGCCAGTCAAATACAAAAAATAGTCATGACAAGCAAATATGACAACTTCATAGCAATTTTTGGGCCTGCTTAAATTTTGTGCTGATAAAAGCCAAAAGGAAACAAAAGTATATTGGATGTGCGTAATAAACTACGGCAGAGTCATTTAAAGGGGGTCTAATATGCCCAGTGTGTATGTGCTTGCACTATCAAAGTATATACAAGAGTATAAAATAGCTACACATTTTATCTTCATTACTCGTCTCTTGTAAACACAGCTGAAGCCTCTGAGCTAGTTCCAACCCAGTTGTTTTCATATTTAAAGCTTTCCATTTACGCGTTATTTGCGTCTCATCCAGCAGACCATAAACACTTCAAACCAATGCATTAATAAAAGCTGAAACTGATCATCGTCCATCAAAAGCAATCATAAATCTCACCTTCAACAGTTGTTAGAACTGCCGCCGCGACAACCGGAAACAGAAAACGAAGGAGAAACATTTTAGTGAAGTTGCAGGTTTTGGTCCCCAGTACGCACGGAGGTAAGTTTTGGTGACTGCACGCACACGGTAGGAAAAAAGCGCTGGAAACAAAGCATTACATTGCCGAGTGTCTTGGTTCCTCTGAATGTAGAGGCTCAACTAGGAAAAAAAAATAGTTTTAAATGTACTTCCCTGTCCTCTAAGTGATGACAGTTTTTTTCCCCCTCCGACATCAGTGCTCTAGCTGGCACTGTGGGACAGCATCAGACACGGCTCTTACCATGATAGAAATCAGTAAACATGTGCCGCGGGGCAGATTAACTAGACCCACGTGGGTATAATCGGAAGGGCCGCAGGCAAATTAAATGCATACAAGGTCGGGGATCAGTGATTTCTACATGCGCATTTTAGTTTTGATTTAACAAATTAAGGATAAATAGAGACCTTCTTGACTTAAGCATATAATAATCATACAGTTCTACAACTCACTTGTGGATGAGGGGGGAAAAGTAACTATGTAAATGAATTCTTCTTACTTAGTCGTACATGTGCACGGTACTTTCAGACGGCCTTTAAGGGTGGCATTGGTTGACTTTTGGTCTTGAGTGGAGAAAAGAAAAGTGTAGAGCTTTTTTTTGCCAGCTGTCAGCTGTATGTTCTCACTCATAGACAGCGTTACACATTACTTGGAGCGTAGGAAGGAGCAGATGGATACAGTCACAAACGCTTCCTAATGTCACAGCACACATACACTTGGTACAAAGCATCAGCAGTCACTCAAATTAACTCTAGTTTTTTAGGCCCATAAGTCCGTGTTAAACAAACATATCGTTTATTTTTTACTATTTGAGATCTC
Source organism: Oreochromis aureus (assembly GCF_013358895.1). Taxonomy (NCBI): domain Eukaryota; kingdom Metazoa; phylum Chordata; class Actinopteri; order Cichliformes; family Cichlidae; genus Oreochromis; species Oreochromis aureus. The sequence goes on along the minus strand of NC_052948.1, from coordinate 40,908,881 downwards.
TGTTCAGAGCTACATGCTAAAATATTTTTAAAGGTTTTTTTTTCAAAGTTAAGATGTATTTTTCTGTGCTACTGCAGGCCCTCGGGCCATATTTAATTTCTCAACACTCAAAATCACAGAGGTAATTTTGTAACTCTCTCTTTGTCTCTCTTTTCCTTTCTTTTTTTTAAGTATATCACTTCATCTGCCTTGACCTAAAATTTTATAATGAGATAGACTGAACAGTTCAAAGGCTAAACTGAAATAGCATGGTGTTTTCTTGCCATAGTATGTGTCGTGTAGCCAAAGCAAGGCCAGGGAGAAGATTGCATTTAGAAACTATGGAATCCACCTGCTGTTCTTTTGCCCAGAGACATCACACTAAGTGCTGGCATCAGTTTTGTGGTAAAGAATACCAGGGTTTAATGAGCTTGGTCAGACTTTTCTTCACTAGTTCACTCTCCAACACCGTCTTAAATACCCATTCTCTAAAGCAATTACTGGCGCAGTATGTCAGATAAACTCACTGCACTCAATACCCTAGTGCATGTTTTATTACGAGGTGCCACCTGTGCCAGGGTGACAGCATAAAGCATGCAGGTGTCACTGGTGAATAAATAGTTTCCCACTTTACAGCAGAGGCTGATTAACTACATGTTATTAAATATGTGCCTCAGAGAGACACTTAAGGATCTGAAACAGTCTGCATTGTATAAATAGTTGAATCTGATTTTACCTGGTGTTCCCCTCCAATGCATTTTAAAGTCAGTGAGTTTCTATTTGAGCAGTTTTGTTGTTTTTGGCTGGATGGGATTGCCAACACTGACACTGCAGATTATTTAGTCAGGTAACATCTCCAGATCTCTGTTGTTTTTCCAGACATGCGACCTGCTGCTAGTGCCATTAGAGATGACAGAGATGTGGCTGGAGTCACCATCTGTGACTGCAGTACTGGATATAGAGCTGGTGCTACCAGGTGGCGCAAAGGTTTTTAGAGGTCATTTGATGTGAAGCAGCAGTCAGGACACTAATCCATTTAATAATTTATTACATTTCTTTTTAAATGGAAGACCTCACCGAGCTGTTGAAACAGATAAATAGCAGGAGAAATTACATCCAGTGTCTTTATCTACACTTGCTGGCAATGTCTGGCAAATTATTACATGTATCTTGTCTTTGTAGTAATTGGTAAGTGTTTGCATTGCAATTGTTGTAAACATACATGCTAAAAGATTAGCTGTTAAGCATATTAAGATCTGTTGCAAATTATAAATGACACTGGTTTTAAAACATGCTCAGCTCTTATCTGATGTTTCAAGCATGCAAAATAATTCCTTTTGCATTAATAATTAATTATACATAAAGAAGTAATTATATTTGTTATGTGTATTCCATCTGTTGTTAGCTTCAGTGCCTGCTTTTCCAGATCTGTCACACTAATTCATCTATAACTCATCTCTTCATATATGTGACACTTCAAAAGTTTACTAATCTTAAATCTCTCTTATGAGAAAGATGTTGGCAATGAAAGCTGAAGCCTGCACTAAGTTTTCTTCATCCTCAAGTGCTGACAAAGGTCCTGGGGTCCTTTCTCTAGCAAAAAGTTTTAAAACAGCCAGAGTCGACCAAAGAGCTAAATGTAGACATTATGGATGGGCAAGCTCAAAGAAATGCAAAGAACAAGGCAGAGCACTTTAAAAGCTAAAATGTTAAGACCACTAAGAACAGCCTAAGGCCATCGAAAACATTTATGTCTTAAGATTTCTCTTAAAAGTGTCAGTGAAGGCAGTGCCGCAGATAACTGAAACAATCTTTCAAAAGTGGATACAAGTGCCAAAATTTGCATGTTTGTCCCTCTGGAGTCATTAAATTGAAAACTCCCATTAGTCACTTGAAATCTGGCCATCATGCAGCATGGGGTCCGTGCTGTTTTACTACAAAATTTCAACCAACTGGATGCATTTAGAAGGTCTTGCTCTTGATTTATATGCTTTTCACTATAAGTAAGTAAACATCTTCAGAGCTTCTTTGTTTCACATAAAACAAAATAACTGCAATGACACATTTGTTATGTGTTTTTTCCATTGGTCCAGTGATAGCTTTAGCTGCATGATGCTATGCAGGTCAAGGGATTGACCTTTTACACCTTTTTACCTCTTTTACCACTATGATATATACAACCATGACATTTAACATTCACTGGGTGCCAATTTTTTCCAGTGAGATTCAATGAATCTTATGTATTCAGTGCATGAAGACTCCTTTATCCTTGACTCAGCTCTGAGGCAGCCAACAATGTCTTTGGACAGGTTCAAACCCACAACCATCTTGTTTTAAGACAACTAATGACCACTGTGCTGGCAGGCTATCTCCCATAACTTCACTCTCAAGTTTCTGAGGTTAGTTAGTGTTCTGCCCTTTCCTAGTTTAGTCCTGCAGTTTATTTAACACCTTTTTACTCTCACCTACCATTCAGTATTTTTCACTGCAAGCTGCATCCACAGATGCATTGTTAACATTCACACACACATGCAGAGATGGATGCATCAGATGATACTTGGGGTTGAGTACTTTGCCCGAGGACATTTCAACATAAGTTTGCAAGAGCTGGGCATTGAACAACAGACCTTCTAAATAACAGACAATCATACATCATAAAGAACAATATTTTCTATGACCATGATTGAGAACTGAGTTACCAGTGAGGACTATAAAGGCCCATATACCCCACTCCCCTGTTTGCAAACTGGTAAAAAGTAATTTCAGACTTTTAAAGTCAACTTCTACATGGTTGAATATGCATGATATGACACTAAGACAAGAAACAAAAGTGACGGGACTTCTTTAAGTTTCTTGAAGATGTTTTACCTCTTATCTGAGAACCTTCTTCAGTTCTAAGACCAAATGGTGGAGAGTTCCAGGTATTTAAGCCATAAGTGTCCCTTAAGAGGGTTGTTGACCCACTATTGATCATGTGCCTCATTACAGGAGCCAATGTGTGTAAAAGGTTGTGTCTGAAGAAGAAGCCTCTCGGATGACAGGTGAAAAATCTTCAAGAAACTTAAAGAAGTACGGTCGCTTTTCTTTCCAAGCTCCCTAGACTACCATGACCTGGATGACTGAGAACCTACACAGACAAACAAAGACAAGGCAAGTTTAGTTTACTTTACTTTACTGGGGGGGGGAATCATATTTTCTTGCTTTTGTTGACAGCCATCTTTAAAAGGGCCACTGTTTTTAGTTTTCAAATTGATAATGACCTTAATCAAAAAATGTCATCATCAACACTGTATGCACCACTCATCGCACTTGTATCCACCCGTGAATGATTTCCCTGCGATGTTAAGTTATCTGCTGCACTACAGATCATATTGATGTTGAGTTATATTGATGTTGTATTTGCCAATACAAAAACCATGATCCTCATTACTCACTAACCTGGAAAAGTTAAAAGCAGTTGATGAGAGCAGACTACCCGTGTAATGCTTTTTTCTTTTTCTGGTACTAGTTACTGTAGGAGACTTGCAACTGCATTCTGCACCAGCTGCAGATGAGACAGTACAATATCCAGGCATAGTGAAATGCAGTAATCCAGTTATGAGGAGATTAGCATGGTGGTGTTCATGACATTGAAAGAGGGAGAGAATGGATTTTACTTTGGTGTAGTTTCTCAGCTTAAAGAAAGCAATTCAAGCATCCTGTTGATATAGTTGCCAAATTTTAACATGAAATAACCCTAATCTCCAGTTATATTCATCATACATTAAAGAGAGAAAAAGTTTTTTAATTGTCCTTAAGATTAGAGTAATAGAAGTGGAGTCATGCAGATTAAATGGCATTATTTGTGTGTCATCAGCATACAAATAGAAACATAAGCAGATATTACCTTTGTGGAAAATCGATCCAAAGGGAGTGCAATATTGAAATCGGGCTTTAAAGGAAACCTTTAGGTACACTACAATTGCATGAAGAAAAATCCCTGATCTTTCCAGAACAGACTCTGCCTGTTAACTGTGAGGAAGACTGCACAAGGACATTACCTCAAATGGCAAACAGCCACACACTCTCATATGCACACATCCAGATAAACTGGCAAGCACGTCTTTCGACTGTGGGAGGAAACCAGAGTACATGGACAGAAGCTGGAGCATGAATATGAAGAACATGAAAACTCCACACAGGAAGATACTGGCTGACTAGGAGGTCTGTTTCCAAAACATAAAATATAGAAAAACAACAAATAGGGGTTGCATACAGCCTTTTTGAACTGTTACAGATACCATGCTTGTCACTAGTCTTAGTGTTCATTGAGGTTATCTTATGGCAAGATGATATGTTAATTATTACATGATCACCAGGTCAATGAAAAGTTCAATTTTCCATCTCATGAGTTCCTTAATACTGCTTCTTATTCATCTTGAGCCAAAAAGTAATAAAGTTTGCTTTCATCTATGTATAAAGCAGGGCTCAAGTCAACTCAACTAATTTTTAACCTGTTGGGGATTCACCCATATGGCAGGGATCACATGAACAAAACGAATGAATGGAAAAAGCCGCCCAGAAACAACCAAGTCAATTGCAGCAATACGCAATCCCTCTGAGTGGAAATCATTGCAAACTGCTTCTGCATTCTCCGCTCATATCTCTGGGGAGTACTCAAGTGTAGTCTCTGAACATAAAGCTGTCGTTACACATGCGTAATAGCACTTACAGTAGTCCTATAGCTGGCTAAAGAAAAGCCAGTCTCTTCAACAGTCATTGCACTGGAGCTCCCAGAGCTCTTCAGCCTAGTCATGCACTGTGGATGTCTCCCATTTCAAGCAGTCTTAGCCAAAGATAAATCACCAAGGCAAGGCCTGTGTCCTGGCCTCTTCCCTTCACTGACGTCAGCCAACAGCCATCCTCTTATGACAAATGAATGCTCTTTTTGGAGTGTGGCTGCCATGAACATCAGTTTTCAACCCCTGTGGGATGCCTCCAGTGAGTTACTGGCCAGGTGATATATCCTCCCACCAGCAACCTTCCCACAGAGTGCTGTGTTGGACAGGTTAGAAGCTTACCTCCAACCACCTGCTGGGAACCCCATTAATGTTGGAGGGGATGGATGGGTGCACAGTTGAACTATTTATTCAGTGTGATCAAGCTTTTTTGTTGAAAGTTTCTCGCCTAAGGTGAAAAGAGACTGCATACAGCTCCAAAAGATAACATACCATCGGGCTATATTTTGCATTTTCTGGCACATAAAATCCATTAATACTTGTGCGGGTAGTGTACGTCTGTGGCATTTTAAGCCAGAAAAGAAATTATTCCTTTTTTTTTTTCCTTGCAAGGCTGGGTTACTGCAGGCAAAGTGAGCAGACGCCTCTAGGGACTAAGAGCTGGAGGTTTACAGTGTAGCAATTAGTTTCTGATCATTTGATTAATGTGAATTTGTTTGGTAATTACTTATGCTTCATTAATGGGGCCTTGAGGCAGTTTAAACATTTGTACCTAAACTTGAATTATTCTGTTCTTTAGTTTGTCAAAAACAACAACAAAAAAACTGCAGTGAAAAAAGAACAGGTGAAATTTTGCAAAATGTCCCTGTGTGACAATTCCTGTTGTGTGTTATTTTCTTAGTTGTAGTATCTGAAAATTCAAGCATGAAGTTAAAATTGCATCAAATACATGTGGAATTGGTTTTCAGCTCAGTACATTTGCATATGCTTTTTTAACCTGAGAACAGGAAGTTTACTTGCACAAGAAATGGGAGAGGAGAGCAGTACGTACCTTATTGCTCTTGTGTTGTTGGGCAGTTTTGTTTTATTGTCTTCTGGGCTCTCTAAGTTGGTAAATCATCCCCGTATGTGTCCACAAAAAGACATGTGACATATATAATAAAACATTCTTTTTACAGCACAGCTTTAAATATATTCAAGCCAAGAGACTTCAAAAGAAATCCCCGACTCTCCGCATGACAAAAGTTCTGTCAGTACATCAAAGTCACATTAAAATATTTCACCTGGAAGATCCGTGCTGTGATTTGGGGGCAGGAGGGTCAAATGGACGTGGAGTGTTTAACTGGCAGTCAGAGGTTTTGTAAAATATTCAGAAAGGCCAGCAGAAGATGAATGTCTCCTTATGCCCCCCTGTGGTGGGGAGCCAGGCAGGACGAAAGCGAGTGATAGAGAGGTTACAACTGGCAAGAATTTTAAACATCCATTGGCCCAGGGGACTCCGGAGACATACAGCTCAATATAGATCAGTTGGATAGCGAGGGAAAAATAAGAGCAAGAGCAAGCTGAGGAGAAAGAGAGGAGAAGAGGAGGTGGTGGATGGAGGGGGGGGGAGGGGAGGGGAGGGGAAGTAAAGGAAGGGGGCCGTGTGAGAGAGGTAGGTAAGGGGAAGAACAGGAAAAGCCAAATATATTAGAAGCAAGAAAACAAGGATTCATTGATATACAAATTCAATCTCCTCTCTTTCTTGCCTCCCCGAGAACAGAATGAGCATTTCAGCAAAACTCTTGTGAAAGACTGCAGTATTTTCCAACCGTGCTGCTCAGTCTTTAAAGTTTTGGGGGGTTTTTTTTCCTTGTTTGAGTCAATATTCAGTTTAAGCGAATGATGAAATATCTATGCATGTGTAAGACGTTACTGGAGGCAAGGAGGAAAAGGGCTGAAGGACTTTTCCTCAAGTTCAGCCATTTGAGATTTTTGTGGTATAAAGCTTCTCTGTGACACCCAATTAAAAGCATTCCTGAGATCTACTGGTTTGTTAGTGCATGTATGATATAACTCATTACTTAACTACACTCTACATATGCTATCAGCATCCAACTAAAAATCACTGCTGCCCCCCTGAGGATTGTTGTGTAATAGCACGACGGCAGCTGTACAAACCCCTAGTAAGAGCAGAATGGAGGAAATAAAAGGTAAATATTAGTCTGTTGTTTATGCATTTTTGATTTAAAATGTACCTAAAACACTATTCTTGTCACCTTCAAATTCTTTTCCCTCTGACTCCTATAATTTTGGGGAGCACGGTGACATTGATACATTTGCATGTGTTTCTGAGAAAGGGGAGAGCAGGGGTGTCAAAGAACATTGTGGTCATGTTTGAGCAAACAATTTCTCTATAGCTATAAATAATAATAATACAGGCATAATAATTAGTTTGCATTCCCTAAATGTTAACTTTAGTTAGCCATTTCTCTGAAGTATTTTTCCTTGTTGAAGACTTTCCTCACTTATCTTTACTGAATCAGAAACTTTGACAACACTGCAATTCAGATTCAAAGACTTTGACTCATTTGCCGAAGCTCACAGAGATTGACCTTTTTTACTTCCATTCCATTAAAGTGAAAATTAATGCAGAGTCAGTAATAACCCAGGCCATCTGTTGTAGCCACTTCACTTCTGAATAGTACTTAATAGTACTTCAGTTATTTCCTGCAGACTCTATATTGCAGTTTATGTCTGCATTAGTGTTTTTTAAGTAAAGCGTTTAATGTTAACAGTCAGTTCTACAAATATAAGTGATCCACTGTGACTGTCCCTCATAAAAAAAAAAATAAATTTAAAAATCATTGTCACCTACACTTGTGATTTATTGCACCATCTAGTGGCAAATGGTAATTCTGACCGTCTATTTATAATTGGAAATGTGGCAACAAAGATCCTGTATTTCAACCAAATCCCCGATCTTTCCCTGTATGTAACCAAATTGTTTTTGTACCTAATGGTGAAACTCAAATGAATGACCATAATTTTTATGGTCATTCAGAGCAAAGGATTTCTTGGAACTGCCAACAGGTCTACGTGACTTTATATTGTCATGTCCCTTCAGCTTTTGGTCACTTATGTAAACTAAAATTATTTTGTTTTCTTTTGTTTTTTAATCATAGTATATTCTGCAAAAACTATGCAAGCATGTATGCATGAGCTAATATTCTGTCACTGTCATCCTGTTTTTGTCATCCGTTAATAAGGATGAAGCATCAAAGATAATTTTTCCAAAGCTGATTTGGGGATTTTCTATCAAAACAACGACCTGTTGCTGCTGATTACTCCCTGGGTCACTATTAAATCTAACCAGCAGTTCATCCTCTTTTAACCAAACCTAGTTACCAACTCATGGTCCACACTTTTTTTTGTTTTGTTTTGTTTTTATCATTTTGTTTGTTTGGGCAGAGCAAAGCAATCTTAAAGAGAGTGATAAAGCATTATATTTGCTTTAAAGGCACACTTCAAGATTGTTGTGGAGTAGTCGATGAGCGGCTTTGCTCTGTGGAGTCATAATCAGCCACAAGAGTAGTTATGGATTATACTGGTTCACATTTGTAGACTTGGTGATGATGTGTGATGAAGCTGAACCTGCATGTGGAGGTTTACTTTCATGATAAATCTCCAGATGCCAACATATCTAAATTAATTTCAGTGTATTTGTATTTTTTTTTCAGTCATACTAATTTGTGGGACAGAATTTTAGAGAAGCCTGTGTCCTCCAATCAGATATATTAGTACAGAATATAAGAAAATATAATTAGAAATGTTAGACCTCCTCCCTCTACCACCACACTTAGGTAGTCTTAAATTGTGATGTACTTACTGTAGTCATTACTATAGAGTCGCCTAAGAATTATAATTGTTTGCTATATTAAAAAGGAACTACTGCAAATCTAACCTGCCATGTAAAGAAAAACACATGACACGAGTTTTTAAAAAATATCAAATTTAATTTGGTTATAAAAGTTGTATTTTTCACATGCACACCCACACATAATTAATCACCATAAATACTGTCCAGTGATTTCTTTTTCTTCTTCTTTTTTTGTTGATTTGTTGTTTTTGTTTTTTTTATCTTGATTCACAAAGCAAGCACATACGGTGGGCTTATACATGTGATTTCAAAGGACACTATGGAGAATGCTTGCAGTTTTTTTGTTTTTTTTTTACAATGAGAGGAAATCTCAGTGCACTGAAAAAAAGGCTGTCGTAAAATCAAGTAGAAACATTTATAAATTATCTACAAATGAATCAAAGTACAAAAGAGCTACAGCGTTTCGAGACACTACGCCCATTCACAAGTGAATGATTTGGTATTGGAACACCATATAATTCAACTTTGTGAAAGACTGAAAGTGAAACTATACATAAACAGCTTTGGAAAATAATGAAATGTAAACTGATTGCCAGCCTAAATTCCACTTTGGCTAACCTCTCATGTCTTTGCATGCCATCAGCAATATTCACGAATGAAGGAACCCTGTGCCACAAAACAAACCCACATCTGGCTCATCTGTTAAATGCAGCTTCACATAAGGACCACTGAAGATGATTAGGACATAATAAAGGTTTATAACTAAATATAATAATAAAAACTTTGTCTTTTTTTTAAAGCTATGCCAGGTAGTAATTATGTTTGTGAGCTCCAGTAATCCTCTCCAAAGCACACAGACTGCTTATAGATGAAGTGGGTTCTTTCTTTCAATAATTCAAGTTAATTTTTAAGACTTTATTTCAATAATGTTGTCAAATTAACACACGCCTGTCACCTTGAAAAGTAAAGCAGTGGGTTGCCATTTGAAGTTAGTCCATTTCTGGGGGGTGGATCTCATTACACCGGCCAGTTTGAGCATAAGAAATGTATGGAAACGTTTAAATGTTTAAAAGACAAAACCCAGAAAAAATGGTCTTGCCCATAAAATGTCAAATAAATTTGTGTTTGCAAGCACAGAGAAAAAAACAAGATCTGTTTTCTTCCTTTTTTTCCTTCATTGCAACAGTTTCATTTTGAATTTGATCAGCTTGCTAAGCTACATTTTCCCCATCAAAGAGGATATCCGAACCACCAAAGGATATAATTTAAACCCAGGAAGCCACTTTCAAACTACTAAAAAGAGAAGAGAAAAAAATGAAATGTCTGGCATTCAGTTTCACCAATCACACACAAAACTCAGCTTCTGATTCTATTCTATTTTTCTCCCTCTGTGAAGCCTGGTCTGTTGTTTGTGTAGCATTAACACTAAGAATTCATTGAATAAGAAACTGACTAATTAGACAGTCGGCTCAACAATCTGCAGGATATTAAGCTTCTGCTGATCTGATCATACTTTAATGGTGGCAATCTTTCAGTGGCATTGTGCAACTAAATTTGCTTTTGAAGACTTGATTAAACATATTAAACATTCAGAGAGTCAACAAACAAACGAAAAAACAATAAAATATTGACTGTATTAAGTGGAATCACTTCATACTTTCTTTTTATATAATTCAATATCATGGGAATAAAGTAAAAATCTATTATGTACCATATCCTCTTATATAATAGCTGTATATTAGCTAACATATTGATTCAGCACAGTATAGTTCTTTATATAATGAAAGTACAGGTCATGATACAAAATGTGAACTTAAGTTCATATTTCTCTCCACAGACAGCAGGTAGATGTAACAAAACCAGAGAACAATGCACATCTTATCATTTTGATTTCCAGTTTTTAGGAGGCTTTATGAGCATGTCCCTCACTGGTTTCAAAAGAAAGTGCATCACCCAAACCTTAATCAGAAATGTTGGCATTTTGTGGCATCTACAGTTGCCTGGAAAAAACCCCCAACAAAAAACCAAAACTGTAAACTTGAGTAAGTCATAATTTGTGTTTGAACACAAGTTAATCATCTACAGAGATAGGCTGCTACAGATGAGGGCAAAACTATTGCCTCCCCTATAAAATGTAAAGTTTCTGTCAAAATGTTCCCAAGTTGTTTTTAACAGAGCAAGAGATTTTCAACATACTGTTTCTAAACATACTAGTTTTCTTAAGAAAGCATACATTATTTCTATTTGCCCACAATAACAGAATTAGTTCAGAAAACAGAAATGACCAGGGTTGATATTATTTGCAAGCTTAAAATAATGTATCTTCTTGTTATTGACTTAATGGAAGGGTTGTCTTCCAATTTACTCATTGTATGAAAACTTCAGTAAAAGTTTGAGCTGTCACTTGAAAAAGCATCACGCTAAAACCAAAAAAATCAGTTTAGACTCAAGAAAAAGAATCGTTGATGCTCACGAAGCAGGAGATGGATATACAAAGTTATCACAGTGTTTCCAAGTGTCAAGAATTGGACCGAGAAATTGAAAGACAGACAAAACAAAGAAACACAGCAGAGATACTGAAGGAAGTGAAAGATTTCAAAAACTCTGGGAAGTAAAACAGTGAGAGCTGCGTCTAAAGACCACAGTGAATGACTTAGCCAAGTCAACGAAGCCAGTCACTAGAACCCTGCACAGGGATGAACTGCGAGGTTGCAGACCAAGAAAAACTCCACTTCAGTGCAAAAGACATCTTCAAACAAGACTGAACTATGCATAGGACAAGGTGTACAATTCAAAGAAGTGAAACACACTGGTGGGAGTACTATGCTGTGGGGATGCTTCAATGTGTCTGGAGATGGGAATCTCATCATTGAGAAAGGATTTGTTAAGATTTTGAACAAAAACTTCAAGCATTCAGCAGCAACACTGGGTCTGAGTCGTTCCTTTGTCTTCCAACAGGACAGTAACCCAAAATACACATCACTCCTGGTGAAGAACCCCCTCCTCAAGACCAAAGTGAAAGTTATTGACTGGCCTGTCAAAGCCTTGACTTGAACCCTCCTGAAAATCTATTGTGAGATCTGGAGGAACTGGGGAGATTTGCCAAAGGAAAAAAAGGCTGGTGTTGCTCAGTAGACATTTGCGAGACTTGTTGAAAACTACAACTAAAACTGCAAAAAGGAAATACACCTGACTATTAGCATCAGAGGGGCTAATAATTTTGACCCTGTTAGTTTTTGTCACATAATTTTGTTTCTGTGTGCAAAGTAAAATAATGTGAGCATACAAAATAAAACCTGGATGTTTGGAAAAGCCGTGTTAAAAATTTCTTGCCATGTTTAACAGCACTTTTTTTTAAAAGTGGCATCTTTTATAGGAGACTAATAGTTCTGTCCTCATCTGTCTATAAGGTTGCAATTGTACATTTTGAAAAGTTTAACTACACTCGTCTAATAATAACTACCTTTGCTTTTACTATCAATGATTGTGTTAGCAAGTTAATAATAACATCATTCACATCTGGGTTACAAATGTGACATTTTGTGGCGATCCACTGTCTTTGAACACCAGTGAACATCGACGTAAGCTAAACAATGCACAGCCAATGGAGGTAGCAGCACACCACTAGATCACAGGACCAACAATTACATGGCCTCTCCTTCAGAAAAACAAAAAAAAGATAAAGCAAGTGAACAGCAAACATGAAAGGTGCAAAATATGAATGCATCACATACATACATGTAGTATACACGCACACACACACAGGCACACAAAATATATCGTTTACCAGTCGTCCGACAAAACACCCACCTTTGTGCAATAGGAAGATAGACATAAAATTTCGTCTTGAACTAGGCGTTTCATGACAGTTTGACAGCGATGACAACAAACATTACCGCTCTCTGTTTAATTCTCAAAAATGACAAAGCACAAGCGGCCCGTCATGAAAGAAAAACCTGGAGTTAAGTCAACCTTGCAATCAAACGAGGAATGTCGTGCTCATATTGTTTTCATAAAGGCCACTGAGACAGCTAAACTTGCCTGGTGTTTCTGACGTTAATGCCCTGTTGCCAATCTGTTCTTCTCTTTTAAATTCCTTTCATCTCAGAAAAAAAAATCCTCTCTGCTGAATCACAGGTACAAGTGGAAATCTTATTCCCACATATGCTACCATCTCTCTATGATATTGCACTGAATAAAGGATTTTTTAAAATATTTTTTTTTAGCAGCCAGCATTACTTCACAGAATGCCTCAATAACAGTGTAGTCTTTTTGAGATTTTCTTGGAGGAGTGTGGTGTCTGTTCCCTTGTAGTGACATCAATACTCCTTTTTTTTTTTTTAATTTAATTTTTTTTTTTTGCTGAGAAAAGACTTTTGGAAAGTTTTATAACCAGATGCTTTGATACCCTGCCTAAAACAAATGTAAGAATTACTTTTGCCTAATGATAACAAAAACAGAAGAAATACATGTCATGAAAATCCTAGTTTGTTTTTGTTTTTTTTTAATCACCCCCTTGATTTAAAATACATCATAGTTACACAATTTTGTGTCTGCAAGTGACCTCGCTCTTGATTTTGGCACTGCACTGTACATAATCAATTTGTGGCCATCTGTCACCTTTTTTTAGATATATATATATCACTGTAGTGAAATAGGCTCAAGCAGTCAAGGAGACACAGCTCACATCCTCTCTGTCACGTGTTGTTAGATCAGAGTTGATTGTATGAATGCAATACACAGAGCCCAGCATGAGCACTTACTGTACATTAATTTTGTTTGTGTTCTTTTATTTCACAGGGGAGAGTTTCTTCAGGAGTTTCTTTCCCTTGGAAAGCAGTCCTTTCTTCTTCTTGTTTGCCAGATCTTGAGAGTCCCGGGGGTCCATTGGGACGTGGGGACCCCTTGTAGGGCTTAGGGGCCTCATGGTTCCAGGGAGGAGGGGGCGAACAATCGGGGACGGCGCCCGGACGGGTGTGGTGTCATTGTTGACGGCTTCGGTAGTTTCTGTGGTAGCCTGCGAAGAGAAGTGGTGGGGAGGTATGGAGGTATGGGGCAGCATATTACAAATGAACCAACTCTTTCATACTGAAACACTAAGCCTTTCCCTCTGCGTTTCCTTGGCTAAACGCTGTTTAAAAGACACTTTATCTGCTTTAAGTTCGATCAGATGAGTAACACAAAGAATGAAAATTCTCTTTTTCTAGCCTATTTCAGAAAAAACTTTTGTTTTTTAATAGATTTACAAAAATGTCCCGCACTTTATTCATAATTTTCTGCTATTTTCCTTTTTCCTTTTGACTTTCTTTATATGTTCAGAGCCAGATTTTCTTATACATTTTTAAAGTGGTCTCAATTATTAGTTCTTCAGGCTTTCTAAAGCCCTTTTAAAGTTGTTTAGGCATTGGTTGCTTTTTCACTCATTTACAGTCCAGTCCTTGTACCTGACCATATTAGGTGTTATTTTCTTAAGCCACTTAACACTGACTCATTAATCTTTCAAGCATAAATAAGACACCGAACTCAAGGGATGAACCAGTCGTGAACTTAGCACTTCGACACTTTTTTTTACTGGTAGCTTGTCACAAAAAATACATAATTTGTTATTTCATTTGTTGAATCTATGTCAAAAAAAGCAAAAATAACACTGTTTGATAGGCATAAAACAATTTTTTTTTTTCACCAAGAAGGTGATTCCCTTTTGCTTTATAACCGCTGGAATAGACTTCCACTCTCCGCAGCCCTGAATTGGGTGACCAGAAGAAAAGGGATGGAAGGTTTTCTAAAGAGCTACTAACCCAAAAAAAATGGCATCTCTCGTGCAGTGTCCTTAAAGCAACCTGAAGAAAGTGGACAACTGGGGGACAAAAGAAGTGTCAGGCATAAAACTTTCTACGGCAGAGGAACAGTTTCTTAAATGCATGTCTTTAAGAGAAAAATCCACCAAAGACCTGGCACAAGACCTGAGAGATGCATCTGGTCCTTCAGCATCTACTGTTCACTGAAGCCTCATCAGAAATCGCCTCAATGGAAGGGCAGCTGTCAAAAAGCCATTCTTAAGAAAGGGAAACGGGGCAAAAATAATTGAGGTATGCCATATTACACAAGAAGAACTGTACTGGAAATCAGTGGAAAAGGGCGTTATGGTTTGATCCAAATTTGAAATTTATGTTTCAAGATGTTGTCATCAGTGTGTACAGGGGAGATCAGGGAAGAGTTGGGTGTCTATGCCCATCTGTAAAGCAGAGATGCTGCACCTCAACATTACTGAAGCTCTGTGGGTTCACATTAACAGAGAATGGAACAAAAGGAAGCAAAAATCCAAAGAAGAGCTTTGAATGTGCTTCAAGAAGCCTTCGAGAACTATTCCTGAAGATTACTTTGACAAATGACAAGAAAGCTTGGGTAAGAGATTTCAGGCTGTGTTGAAGAATAACGGTAGTCAGACCAAATGTTTAACTTTAAACCTCATTAGAATTATGCAAACTGGTTTCTCCTTTACATAGTTTATTTCCTTTGTTTACAGATATTTCAGTAAATCTCTGACTATATCCCATTTTTCTAGCAAAATATAAAGACTTTTGTACAGTACTGTAGTTTACATTTTTGGTAAGGTTATATCTTAAAGCCCCTGAAAACAAATTGAAAAAGATATGAAAAAAATCTTAATTTACTAAGTGTTTTGGGTTCGATTATGTTTGATTGACAGCATGTAAATAGCTCACTTGATGTGGCATGCTTCAGATTCAAGGATTGGCTTTCACAGATCAAAAGGTAACTAAAAAAATAAAAAAGGTTTCTAGTTCTATATGAAATAATATTCAGTGTTTATTTTCAGCAACTGATAATATTAACTCGTAATATAAAAGTTTAATATTTTCTACATTATTTTACTCAAGAGAAATAACATATTTCAGCTGTCCACACCTAGGTACTCTGCCTGTTAATCTGGATTAAACTGATAGTAAAGATGTTTTTACACATGTATATATGACTTCAGAGAAAATTATTCTTTTCCTTCAGAATTACTTTCACCTTAATCCTAACTGCCAGTTAACATAATCCCAACCTCAAAAACGTAATGATTTGCGTTATTTGGGCTTGCTCTGTGTCCCTATACAAAAGGTATGTCCTCATTAACTGAGTCCACAAACCGTTTAGGGTCTGCAAAACATTGTAATGCCTCATCCACACTCTCACTCACACAGAGCACACATAGAAATCAAACTGAGGAAGAAGCTATAAAATGTTGAGCACAACATCAGCACACCACAGAGCTGAAGAAGTCCATCATCAGTAGGCCATGAGGGAATATACAGTACAGTCAGATACGGTACAACACCCAGGGACACAACTGTAGATACCAGGCTTCCCATCTAATGCAGCAGCTGCTATTTCGGATAAAGATATTTTCCTATAATGAAATCTGAAATCTATTCCAAATTGTAACTATAACACCTACGGATGACAGAAGGGAAGCTACCCACTAATGTGACTCAAATATTTTAACCAGCGTCCCTTAACAGAGTGCTAAAAACCAAACAAAGAGAAGAGACAAATCTGCCCGATTTGAATCATGAAACGAGTCAATGACTTGAAAAGCGCCTCCGTAATATCGCGTGGCATTTAAACAGCTTCTGCTGCAACAACATGCTGTGTGCATTAGCGCAGCGAGTCTGGTATCTCAAGTTGCCAACTCACTGTACAAGGCAGACAGAGCCATTTATGGTGTGAAATGAACAATCTTCCTCTGCTTGTTTGTTTTGTTTTGCCAAGCGGGTGAGGAAAAACAAAAAAAAGAAATCAGATGTGGCAGCACTGTCACTGTCGGTAAAACCCACACCACTATGACTGAACTGAAAACAACAACAACGACACCAACAACACACATGAACACAGAGCACGAATGTTTTTAATATCCAATTGCTTTCTTTTTATTGTTCCATTGTAACAGTACAGTATGGACGTCTCAGTGCTGCGGTTAGTTTTTTTTGTCTCTTGAGCTCAGAGCAAACATGGCATATCCACTGTCACCAGGGCTGAAAAATAGATCTGATGTATGTGCAGTATACATAAAGAAACAAAGCCTCTTCAAGGAAATACAGCAGTCGAGCAAAGAAAGTTGCTAGAAAATGTATCAAGTTTGAAAAAGGCATGCTTTTGTCTTTTTCGTCTCAATAGAATTTCTTTCAGTGTCATTGGGTAGCAATTGTTATGTGTTAATAAAGCACTTAATATATTTATCTTTAATAATACAATACATAACCACAATTTGATTTGTGTTTCAGTGCAAAGAGGTCCCAAATTATCTTGTGTAAAGAATGAGCCTTTTTCAAGTCCTCCCTTAACCAGTGCTACATGCATATACCACCTGCAGAGCTCCCAGTGTCTATCGTCTCTGTCCATGTCAGGCTTTGCTTCTTCCTTTCTCTGAGACTCAGAAAGGTGTTAACACTGGATTTTGTCCCCTTTCCCCCCCAAAGGGTGAAGGGGTGGAGAGGGAGTTGTTAGTCTGTATAGAGTCACCACTGTCACCACATGGACAAACACACACAATGAACAGCACAAAGACGGCAAGTGGAGGAAGCGAGAGACGAAAATCAAGAGAGGACGGAGGATGTATGGACACAGGGCCTAGCGCTGAGAGCGGCGATGATGATGTACCCGTTTGCTCTCTGAGACGGCGGGGATGGAGTTGGCAGGAGGCCGGTTGGCGGGCTCTTCCTGGGGGTAGTGGGATGGAGTATCAGTCAGATAAACCTCCACGTCATCAGGCACTTCTTCCAGGAAGTTAGAGGGAACCAAACCACGGTGGCCATTGATCTCACCCTGTGGAAAGAAATGAAGAGAGGTGAGAAGGCATAAACTTCACTGGCAGAATACCAACTCATAAGATTATGTTATGTCTGCACAGCTGCCACAGCTAACTGAACATAATGTAATTCATTCTGCGGACCAAACACAGCTAATATATTTACATTACATATGTCAGGCCTCCAATTTATCTGAATCACGTCTCTCACATCTTCCTACCCATCTGTTTCAAGTACACTCACCGGCCACTTTGTTAGCTACTCATGTTTAACTGCTTGTCAATGCAAATATCTAATTGGCAGCAACTGAGTGCATTTAGGAATGTAGACGTGAGCAAGGTGATCTGCTAAAGTTCAAACAGAGCATCAGAAAGGAGATTTTAGTGACTTTGAATGTGGGATGGTTGTTGAAGCCAGATGGGCTGGTCTGAGTATTTCATAAACTGCTGATTTATGACAACCATCTCTAGTGTTTACAGAGAATGTTCCAACAGAGAGAAAATGTCCAGCGAGAGCCAGTTCTCTGTGGAAAAAAGGGGGGAAAAAGCCTTTTTGATGCCAGAGATCAGAGGAAAAATGGCCAGACTGCTTCAAGCAGATAGACATACAATAGTAACTCACATAGCCATTCAACCAAGGTATACAGTAGAGCAGCGGTGTCAAACATAAGGCCCGGAGGCAAAAATTGGCCCAGCAAAGATGCCAATCCAGTGGTCAGCAAATTTAAATGTATTTTCATATGTTTTACAGCTTTTCTTACTGCTTCCTCCCTTGATTTTAAATGAGTCTGATGTTCCTGCAGTAGAGCGCAACATGTTAAAATTAGCAGACAGGCTACAGCAGCAGAAGACCACACCAGGTGACAGCCCCAGAACCACTAAGCTGTTTGCTCAAGCAGAAGAGGCATCTATTAAGAGTCATCTATTAATCGCAGGGTTATTGGTTCAATCCCTTCTTCTCCAGTCACCAAGCCAAAATATCCGTACATACGATGCTGAACCCCGTGGCTCCCCGATGTGTTCATTGGAGAGTAAATGTTAGATAGAAGGCGCTTAGATCTATGACTGTGTGAATGAGACATGTTGAAGCACTTCGAGTAGTTTAATCAAAAATGGTGCCGAATACGAATTTTGAGGAGTTATCGAGGATTACTGAGAAACCCCAAAAACATGGACAAGCAGCACTCACATAATAGAAACCATCTTCGTCAATGTCACCAAACACAGCAATGATGTCACCAGCGCAAAATGTGAGTTCAGCCTATTAAGACAGAGAGAGAAAGGGATACACAAATAATACAAAGTAAAATCCAGCTTTTGTTCCAGTGTATTTAAACAGACTGAATTAAGGTGTACAAAAGTGCTATTTTTGGATAATCTTTGTGGTTTTGTGTAACAATCACATTTCTATGTATTTGTGAACCAAATTTTAAAAGCACATATAAAAGTGTTTAGGTGTGTTGTAGTAGCTGGTTAGATATTTGTGCGTTACACTATAAACACTTAAGCGTTGAGCAGTTTGTCCTTTACAGCAAACAATACCTCAACATCAACATTAGGAGAGCTCTCCCTGGGGTCGTAGTCGTACAGAGCCACCATCCTCCTGGAGGCCTGATCTCGACGCAGGCCTCTTCTGTTCTGCTCTGAAGGGAATTGTAAATGGCATTTTAACAGGGAGCATCCCGTTACATGCTTTCTTTCACAATATTTAACCATTTTTAGAGATGTACGTGGTTGACAGTTATTTGTGAGGGTGTGCATGCTTTTATGGTACCTATTCTATCCACAGGTGTGCTGAGCGGCAGAAAGCCCTGTTTAATGAGCTGGTCCATGGTGTCCTCATCGTCTGCTCGTATCTCTGACACCATGTTACAGGGGATCAGGCCCATCCTGCCTTTCACTTCACCTCTGTAAAACCCATCGGTATCTTTATCCCCATACACCTGGTAGATAAGAGCAATGTTTAAAGCTCATGCTATGCTATTACTACTTTCTTTATCCATTTGACATTTATGCTTTGTTTAATAGTTTACCTAACAGTATGAATTCACCTTAAACACACAAAAAAGAGAATGCAGTACATGAAAGCACTTGAAACTCCCACCCTAATGATCTGCCCCTCTTTGAAGGGCAGCTCTTCATCAGCAGCATCCGGGTTTGGGGACATGGACAGAGGATCGTAGTCAAAGAGAGCCACAAAGATCCTAAAGGGTTCCTCTGGCTCTGACTCATCATAGTACGTGGGAGTGCGGCGATCCCGATCCCTGTAGCCATCTTCAGCACATAAAACAAAAAGTAAAATTCCATTATCCAACCTCACCAACCAATAGACTTACAGAAATGTGGACCAAGTACCGTATTTTTCGGACCATAAGGCACACCGGATTTTAAGGCGCACTGTGGATGAACGGGTCTGTTGTTTTCATACATAAGGCGCACCAAGCGAAACAAAGCAATCAGATAAGTCAAACTTTACTCAGCTCATTCTTCTTGCTTCCTCCACTTCCGTACCAGTGATTCATTAATGTTGAATTCTCTCGCAGCTGCTCTATTCTCATGTTGTTGCAGTATATTAATGACTAACGTCATATTGTGGATGGATTATCTCAGTTGTTCTCCTGACTGAAGTTTGGTCCGTTTACAGCATCCTGCCATGTGATTGCATTTGTCTCTAACCATCAGGAATCTTGCGTTAACTTTTAATTGAGTGGAAAAAAGCTAGCATTCATCCTCCAGCTTCACTGTGTTTATGTTACGCTAACATAGGTGTGTCACTAGCGATCACGTAGCACATCATTATACACCAGCTAGTCCAACTTCAGTAACCGTACAAAAGTCTCTGCTGTTTAGTTTTCTGTCTTCTTTTATGTTGGAAGTGATAGCAGAGCTGTACGTTTGAATTCTTTCAGAAATCTCTCAGTCAGAACATGCTATAACATTTTTAGGTGGAAACCAGTGAGCTAACTTCCTGCTAACTTCTAACTCTGTTAAATTTAATAAATTCTGTTTTCATGGATGCCTGGATGTTAAACTTAATTGTTACACCTGGTAAAGCAGCAACGCTGATTATTCTATTAAAGATGAAAGAATTTAGACAGTTTAACTCTCAGTGATGCTGCAGTGTGTTTGACTTTAGGACCTGAGGAGTTTTGGACCCAGATTACTCTGCGAGGCTCCTGACTACGGTAGCCGTAATGCTCCGACAATCCATCAAGCCGTGCGGCTTCATAGCTTTCCAAAGTCATACTAAAACATTGACAGATTTTTGAGCGCCGTTTACCACATAAAATCGGTTCGAGGTCAGTAAGCACAACCAGAATTCATACATAAGGCGCACTGTCGATTTTTGAGAAAATTAAAGGATTTTAAGTGCGCCTTATAGTGCGGAAAATATGGTAGATGACTGTACATTTACTTTGTGTTATAAGATGCCTTGAAGTTAAGTGTGGCTTTTCTATTACTGTGATGTAAACGTGAAGTAAAGCTTTAACAGCCAGTGATTTTAAATCACTTCCACATTAAAAATTATTCACAAAACTTATTGCTGCATACAGTGAACGCCACTTCTGTGATAAGCAAGTCTGTGATGCCGTGCTTCCGGTCACAGGAAATCAATGAGAGGATCCTGATAAGTCTTATTGATTTGACCATTCAGTATTCAGATTTCACTTTCCTCATCAGGCCATGATTGTGCCTCTAACCATGCAGGAAGAAATCTGTGACCCAGTGAACTATTTTCTGCAGCGCCCACACATGCATCCACAAATACACACATGCTACGTGTGTTTTAATTACTTTATAATTTTTTTTATAGCATGTTTTTTTTAACATTTGAATTTTTACATGGTGTCATGCATGAAAAAGAATCACTTTTTGATGTAAAACCTCATGAACTGTCAGGAAAATGCACAAACTATAAGTGCAATGCATTAATAATGCAACAACTCAGTTATTGCAGTCATTATGAATCGTTAATCATGTTCATGCGTACTTCACAGTTAAGTGTGCAGCTCATAGAAGGGACAAAAGAAACTAAGCATAACAGCAGTGACTCTGTCCAAATGTTGTAATAGTGCTTAATTAAGCATAACTTTTTCATGACGTTACTGATACACTGATAGTTCATAATGCTTTACATCAGTCAATTAGTGCTTCTTCATACATAAAATCATGTATGCATTCATAATAATTTGTGTGCCCTTACCATTAATGGTCATCAAAGGCGAACCATGGTGCAATACACAGACAAATCGTGATTTATGTGCATGACAACATCCGCGACAGACAAGACCCTGACATGCATGCTAAAGCCTTAGAGAAGAAGAAAAAAAACCAAACAAACAAAACCAAAAACATCTGAGAGACAAACAATCTAAAACAACCACACTGTGCCAACCCTCAAGGCAAGAAGAGGTCTCAAGCTGAGGCGGCAGTGTTGTTGTGAAGACCTGTGTATGTTTGATTCGCTACAATAACACTGGGAAAATGCACCACCTAGCAAACACTATATGGCCAGTGCTTGAAAATACAAGCTTACAATATAAAAGAAAGCTAACATCTCAAACTCAGACATCTAAAGAAACAAGAAGCAATGCCAAAGTGGTCATTCTTTAGTGCCTACCACTGTCATATCTTTCAAGTTTCATGCATGACTGGTGTAGTGGGTGTGGTTGTATCACAAAGGGAAGGGTTTTAGCAGGCGTCTGGAGCTCAGTGCAGTGTTGTGAGGCATTCCCTAAACAGTCAGTCAATCATTTATCATCTGCAACTGTGGAAATGTTGATCCTGGACCCAAAGCATGGCTTGCCAATGGGTCCACCATTTCAGTGCAGTGCGGTCATGCTGTTCAACTGTAAGCATAATAACAATAACTATTATTTTTGAAGACAAAACATTTGCAAGTGTCCACAGCTATTTATTGCAGTTTGCCAGGTGCTGGTGGCACTTTTGTTGCCATGCTGTGGTGGTAAAAACAGGACTGCAGGCACATACCATGGGGAGACCTGGTGCCGCCCATGTGCCTGCGGGATGACCAGGTCCTGTGTCGAGCTACTCTGCCATAGTAAACATCCTCGGTGATGGGAGAGAGGTTTCCCTCACTGTTATTCTCAGAGGTTACCTCTACAGAAAATACCAGTTAGAAGGTGATGAGGTTACAAATCAAAGCTCTACTTTCTCCTCCCAATATGTTAAGTGAAGATTTGCGTTGCCTCCTAAAACAGGTGATAACAAATTTTCAGTTATATTTCTAGCCGTCGTCACTGTTAGAGTAGATTAACTTATCACTCTGCGCTCCAACAGTGCAAAGCGGTAATAACAAGAATAATAATAATAATCATCATCATCATCTCTGGAAGATCAAAGTTAAGGTACTGAAGGGGATGAGCATGGTTCGCAGACACAAAGGTGATCTAGAGACACAAAGAAGCTCATGAAGTCTTTATTTAAAAAAAAAAAAAAAAAAAAAAGAGCAAACGCGACTGCACTAAGGGACAGAAAACCTAAAATATAGCCTTCTGCTCATACTGACCAATGGAGGGGACCATTAGGGGTCGTCTCTGAGGCTGGGGACCGCCGTGATGCGCTCGTCTCCCACTATCCCGATCATGGCGGCCTCCAACAGGGGTTGTCTGAAATACACAAACATAGAAAGCATTCGCAGACAAAGCATTCATGAGTTGCTCACAGAATCGTGAACATACCCGTAAACAGCGTGTGAAAAAGTGCATGTCGAACATACTTGTACAAACTGTATGTAAACAAAACCATGCAGTACTCACAGGCAAGCACTGAAACATAGACGCACACACGTAGACTCACATTCAGACATACACACAAGCCCATGGGAAATATTTCCATTCCAAAATTAAGAAATAACTAGTATCGCTCTACCCATCTGATAAAAAAGAAAGGCAAAGATATTTGTGAGTGCAGCCTAGGCTACACCCCTCAGCTTTATGTCTCCCTTTGTCATGATAATCTTTTCAACCCAGTCTCACCCTTTAGCTCTCTCCAGGTTCTGTCCCCTGTCTGCATTTTAATCAAATCCAGTCTATCCCAGTTTCACTGCATAGCACCCAAATACAGAAAGAAACAATCCCTTTCTCTCTGTGTTTCTGATAAATTAGAGGAGCTTTTTGGCAGCAGCAAATGGAGTCTTTGGTCCAGACTTTGAAGATGGCATTTTTCTACACTGACATGTTTGTTCACTGAAGTAAAATAAGCTTCTGTAGTTTCTGCGATGACATGCTTTTAAAAAGTGGAATCATTAGCAGCTGTGGCGGCAAAAAGTCACGTGTTTATGAAAGCAGCAACAGCGGCGCCTGAAAGCATCTAAAAACCCAGTCTCCATCTCTCTCTATATAAATATGTCTCCATAGTGCTGAAAGATTCAAACCCAGCAGCTTTCATTATCTCTGTCTATGGTACTGAAATAGTCAAACCCACTGCATCTGCCCTTCTATCCATGGGCTTTTTCTTTCTGTATAAATTTGAATTAAACTCAGCACACACACTAATGACACATATCAAAAGCAAGGCAGCAGTCTCAACTTAAGTATCTGTGCCTGTGCAGTTCACTGAATAATAATTAATTTGCTTGGATAAGTGCAAAGAACTGCACCTTGGGTGTGTTGTGCGAGTTGCGTCGACGTCCCTCTTCCAGCTTCATCTCAGAGTACAGTTCCTCCTCATCCTCTTCCATGATGTCAGACAGGTCAGAGCCCCGGCTGCTTTCGCTGTGATAATCTTCATTGTGACTATAGTGAGGCTTTTGGTAGTTACACACACAAACGAACAGACGCGATTAAGTCCGCATACAAACATACATACATGCACACACCAAACACACATGGATAAGGCCAGCACGCCCACGTGAACACACGTAAAGACACGGGTTAAGGAGTGTGTACACATGCAACCACCTCAGACGTACATGCACACACACACACACGTCCAGATGCACACATGTGAGGAGGTTTTTGCACTGAAACACACGTTAGGTGCTTGAGCTCAGAAGTGTGATAAGCAAAGTGTGGTGTCGCTTATCACAAGTCTTACCGGCCTCCCCAGCTCAGAGCCTCTGAGGAACTCGTCAACCGAGGGTCCTCTCCGTCGACCGCGAGCAAACCCTTCCTCGTCTTCCTCTTCCTCATCAGAGTGATGCTGGTGAAATGAATGACCCTGTTCTCCATATCTGCCCTGCCTTCTGTCACCCTGAAAACATGCGTGTGTAAATAGGAATGGAACAGCATTAACGGTGTCTTTAGGTTTTATTATAGTAACAAATCACAGAAAGCTGAATATTCTTTTATGTTTAGCAACTTGTAACACTTCCATTCTTCAGCTACTCTAAATTCAAATTAAAGCAACAGTTTAATGACAGTGACTTGTGCTAAAATATGTAACATCATTTTCATTAAGCATCTAGAGTGTTGTGTGAGCCAACATTTCCATTTTCACCAGACCTTTCCGCTTTCTGCTGCCACCCTCTGAGCTGCTTCTCGAGCAATGGCTTTGGCCACAGTGTCCGGGATAAGCGTGCCTCTGGGCTGAGGAAGAATCCTCTGGGGTGAGGGAGACCGTGGATTGGCGGGTGATGGGGCTTCAAGGGTGTGGCCTTGCATGGGCACTGGAGGCTGGACACAAGGAGAGCGTGTAGGGTCCCAGCCAGGTTGGCCAGGTAGAATAGCTCCCCCGTGATGGGCCGCATGGTCTTTGGCATCCAGGTCTCTGGCACTTACTGGTCTCAGAGGTATAAGGTGGGGTTGGGGGTGGGGCAGCAGAGGCAGTTGGTGCTGTGGCCTGGGACCTTGGTGGGGTGGACGAGGCTGAAGATGCAAGGGCTGCGGCTGGGGATGGGGAGGACGAAGCTGGGGTTGCGGGGGTCCACCTTGATGGGGGAGTCTGGGATGGGGTTGAGCATGTGGAGGATGGGGCGGCAGTTGTTGTCCATGGGGTGGAGCAGGAAATTGGGGTGGGGGGTGAGAAAGGTGAGGGGATTGGAGGAGAGGTTGAGCATGGGGGTGTGGAGGGGGGCCCGCGTGAGGATGCACTGGTGGTGGCAGGGGAAGCGGAGGTAGAGGCACAAGCAGGTTGTTTGGAATGACAGCAACTTGGGAGTCCTGGGATTCTCCCTGGACCGACAGTGTCCTAACGATGACTTCCCTGGCCTCGAGGCATTGAATCCTTGTCAGTTCAACCGTAACATAGTCTGCCATAGGGAACAGCACCTCAGCTATCTAGACTCAGAAAAAAATAAATAAATAAATACATAAATAAATGTTAACATAAACAGTGGCTGCAGTTTCATTTTAACAACAACTTAAACATTATTGGTATCAGAGTCAATACATCCAAAACAAAAATGGACGAATCCAGCTACTGAAATTTGACTGGCCCCCTGCACTTTATAGTGTCAAATAAGTGATTTCACTGAACTAACTAAAATACGTCTTTAATTTGATTTATTATGGTGGGAAAAACACTCTTGAGATTTCCACCCAGAGGGGCAGCTCAAAAACAGGTTTCTGCCCAGTGTGGCTGAACGTTGATTTAGCCTTTCAGGTTTACTGTGCTGATTTACTTTAGCAGTCACCAGAGGGAGTGAGAGACCTTTCCAAGACCCAGACCTGCACCGCATGTTAATTACAAGTAGGTGGCACTGCTGAGTGAACTGATGGTAATGATGACATAATGCCACGCTGAAAGGCAGAGGCTGTTAATGTCCCATCTGTGGTGTATATTCTCATGTTTTGACTGGATTACGCATGATTAAACATCTCACAGTGTTGTAAATACTGTATCCCTGTACAGCATGTAGACCTTTGGAATATACATCCCATATGCTTAGGATTTAGCCACAAACTACTGTAGTTTCTCATAACAGAGCACAATACATCACGAGCAATGCCTTTAAAGCAAGATGAGCTCTGTGTGATCACTCATTATATCCTTTTAAAAAGAATGATGTATACAAAGAAAACTAGTCTTGGCAGGCGAGACCAAGACATGCTAACTCACCCTCTGCCCTTTAGTGCAGACTGCGTAACCAATGACATTTGCCCCATTGGATGTGCCTGTGGGAGAGAGGAGGGGGGGCTTCCAGCAGACCTGCAGGACCCCTGGAGCCTGCCCACAGAGCACCTGAACATCCTGGGGTGGCAGCGGAGGCCCTGGGAGGTAACCAATCCAGTGTGTAAGAAAAATAATCTCTTACGGTTTACTGATTTAGTACATGTAGGATACAAACGAGAGGGGGAATGATGTGAAGCATTCATCAGATGCACAAATACGTACACACACACACCACCATGCACAGAAATGCCCAGACACAAAGGAGGAAATGAGGATGTATGGTTGGAGGTTGGGGTGGGGGGTGGGGTTATAATTTGACTTGCATATCTAAATTTATGAAATTACATAACAGCCTATTTGTATTTTGTAGAGATACACAGTTCATGCGGGCGACTTGATAGAATGACATTGCTGGTGGGAAACATTCACAAAACACTGCGTGTTGTGTTTAGACAATGTCATTTAAGTGTATGGTGAGTTATTTTTGCACAACACTAATATTTCCTAACCCAAGATGATCGTCAAATAAATCAAAATGAAAATTTTAGTTTTACTAAATATTTTCAAAACTATATTTTTAGGTCTGTATTGCTTATATATGCTATTCTACTATAACCTTTCAGTAGTCTTTGGAAGAGATGAAAGCTTTAAGGGTTGCTCCAAGATATACACTGCTGTCTCCACATGCAGAGAGCCTGATTACAGCTCAGCATTTCTTTTTCCTGATCTCTTTGAAATCTGGATAAAACATGCACAACTGCATTCGAGCAGAAGCAAATGCACACTGATAGAAAATGGTCATTTCAGCGAGCAGTGGAGGGGCACTGCTTTATATAGAACTGGCTATGTCAGGCTAGGCTATAGGCTGAGGAAATGACTCATCATAGTAATTATTGATCATATCTCGTGCTGCTCTGGTATTCTCTAATTAGTGAAGTGCACTGTGCAGCAAACTTAGGCAAAATTGCATACAAATTTGGTTTCGAACAACAAATTGTGCATTTTGAACGGACATGTGAATGACAGACTTGTTTTTAAAAGGTTTTCAATCTCAGAACCAGAATAAGATGCCATTTTGCCCACATTTCTTAATAAACTGCATATACTGAACAACATGGCACAGTCATTCTCAGTTTCGTGATGACAACCCTCCCTGCAAAATGTGTCAGAGCACTAATGACATCTCTTAGGTTTAGTGCTGAAATATATGGGAAACCCAGCCCAGCACTGAAGCTTCGTTCTGACCTGTTCTGCAAAATGGTGTTGGACCTAGACAAAATACAATACACAACAACGACATGGTAAAGAAATGTGATGCTATACTATTCTAGAGCAGAGTACAAAAACATTGGAATTCATATTACAGTACATGATCTTGCATATGAGAGTTAAACTAAGACTCTTAGAAGCATGTGAAAGTAATCGTCAGCTATTAAGCTGCGCATTATTGATACAGTATCTCTGTGGATAATAATTAACCTTTCTGACCTGCTGCCTGAGTACAGAACTCCACGCCGGCTTCCTTCCTCTCTCTCTGCTCCAGCGGCAGTTGCCACGGCACCTGGTGGGGCTGCGCCACCACCGTCACTTTGTAAACTGTCAGGGGCTTCAGGTTGTGGAACCGTAGTCTATACCTTCCCGGTTTTACCGCTGCGTGCTCTACCCCGTCTAAGAACACAGTGTGAGCATAGTTGCTGTTGCTAGGCAACCAAGAGAGCTCGGCAGTGTCACGCTGAATGTCATCGACGCGCAAACCGCACGGCGCCACCACCACATTGGCTCCCACCAGCAAGGTGCAGCGCAGCTCATCTGACAAGCCCCGGTCTGTGACGCTCTGCACTGACACACGGTGGACGCAGCCGTCCAGGTCCAGCTTCTCCAGCAAACACTTGGTCCGACCACCGTATGGTATATTGGCACGAAGCTCCCCATCTACTAACACATTGTAGCTAGAAATGTTCCCCCAGCCCAAAGGCACTAGTGGAGGCTCCCAGGCCACGATGACACTCCGTGCCAGCTGCTTGATCAAGGTGATCTTTCTGGGGTAAGGCACAACGTCTTCCGCCAGGTCCTCAGGATCCAAGGGCCCACCTGTCCCATTGCTACAGGGAACCAAGGCGTTTGCTGAGCTCAGAAGGCCATCCTGGGAGGCACCCCCGTCCACAGCCGTCAAGGCTAGGGATGTGTGCTCAAGTGGGCCGAGATCTTCCCCTCCGTCTCCAGCCTGAATGCCTGGTTTTTCCTTGTCCTGGACAAACTCCACAAAGTTGGAAGGAACAAGTCCTCTTTGGCCATCCAGCAGCTCGCCTGTCGTAAATAAGTGGCATAAATAAGTACAGACACAAAAGTAGAAAATAACTGAAATATGTCATTCATTTTTTAAATTGATATTCCTAGTTAAAAACAAAAGTAGATAACAGAAAATCCTGCTACTATTTAATAAATGTCTCTTTAGGAAACAGCTTTCTGTTTTGATGCCGCCTGTAAGTGTTAAAATTAGACTTCTCTCACAACACACAGAAAAAAGCAAAGCAATAACTTGAACACACACATAACAATCGGTGAGAGCTTTTTTTTTTTTTTTCCCCCTGCAAGGTGGGAATGAGTCACTGAGTGAGAGGTGGAAGATATGTAAACATACAGCATGTTCTATTCCCTAAGATGTAAGATTCCCCACGGGTTCTCTGATGCCATCTTTCATACTCCAACACACAACTTAGAAAACACTCCTTTCAACATTTCTAAGGACCTCAGCGTTTGAACATTTCCAGGAGCACCCCAGAGTACGTAGATGCTGCGGTCAATGCAGATAAAAAAAAAAGAAAAGAAAAAAAAAAGAAAGTGCTTAGATTTGCAGTGTAGTTTTTCCCCCAAAGGCAACAAGTTTGTCCTCAACAAAGCTCCCTATCATCTCGTCCTTCAATCCCTTTTTCCACAGAGGCCTGGGGGCCTTAAGACCATCTTGGTGTGTCTCTACAAGTGTATCTGAGCGAGTGTGTTTGTTGTTTATGTGTGCTGATGATTAAGCTGAGCCCTGCTGGATTAGTCATCAAACTAAGAGACCAAGGTCCCATCCTGACAACAGCTTGGTATGCAGCCCAAGTCGCCCCTCCTGTGTGGTAAATACAGGGACCGTCTGCAATACCGTGCAATCTGACTGCACACAGCTAATGAATCACGGGGCTTTCTATGACGATCTGTGCTGGCTGCAGGATTGCTAGCAAGGGGGATTAGGATTGCCTCTGATGGAGAAGCCTTCATAATTATAAAGAGATTATACAGAGAGTCAGTCCAGCCACCAGTTATGAAAAAGTATCTGGAAACTTTTCTTCATGACACCACGCATTGACTAAGTGGAAGTCACGGGATGAAAGTAGCCAACTAGTATGTATGACAAACTTATTCTATATCAGGGTGACAAAGCCTGTCAAACAGTCTTTGCAGCACTGTTTACAAAAATGACTGCATCAGCATTACGTTTAGATTGTGCTGTATCATTACGTAACACGACATAATGTAAAGAGACTGCAAAGGCACAAAATGCATCACAGATACAATGTGTCATTCTACACATACAACATTTTTACATTATACCACTTACTGCACAGTGTGCTGTAGGTGCAATGCATTGCATGTTACAGTCAAAAGGCCACAGACAAATACGATGGTGAAAGACAAAACAACTTCTGTGGAGAATAAATGCCAGCTGACACACACTACTCGGCATTTTTGTGTCATTTTGAGACAATACATAATGATGCATACACTTGTTTTCACTGTCAGGCAGCATCAGCGACAGCAGACAAGCACTCAGGCAAAACTGCAGACCTGAACAGAAGAAAACCCATCCTCCCAAATAGAAAATTTGTTACAGTATTTTCAGATTTATGCCAGAATTTGATTTATCGAGCCAGAAGCACGTATCGCCTCACAGACCGCTTCAAATGCTGTATGTTTGTTGCGTGTGCGCGACTCACCTTCATAGAAGCCATCGTCATCCATGTTTCCATACACATACAGATACTTTCCAGCCACAAGGGGGAGTTCTGCTTCAGGATGCTCATTTGGTCCATCGTAAGGGTTATAACTTGAGGGAAAGAAAGATTTTTAATTAATTTGTGAAGGAAAATTAAAGATAATGTGTATTAAAACCCAAAATTAAATTTCTGTATTTCAACTTGTCTTATGCACCTGTATCGGGCAGTGCAAAGGCGGACCTGGCCTGTGTAGCGAGATTTGGACCTGGGTGATGGGCTGGCCTCATCCTCCATCTACAGATAAATGAGGGGAACAAATTAAAGACAAGTGTTATTAGCAGGGATAAGCGACTTTCCTATAGCATGTTTAAGAATTAGCAGTTTGCAGCAACTCTTGGACCATTCCTTTTCAAGATATGAATATGTAAGTTAATTATTTAAAAACAATTAACATAATAGGTTATGCATGCATTATTCATGGATGCAATGTTCTTGGATGCGGCATCACACAGACCCACCTCTGATGAGGGAAACTGTCGGGGGTGGATGGGGTGGTCCGTTGTCACGGTGCTGGATTTGACAGACAGCAGCTCTGGTGGTTCTCCGTCTCCAGTCTGCGGTGAGCAGGGCAAGAACTGGGAGATCAGCAGCGGCGTGTCTGCTGCACTCTCATCACCTGGGAGACATTGATTTCCATAGCAAATAAAGAGTAACTGCCTTTTCCTTCCGCGACCATTTCGCGCTCTTTGGAGCAAAACCATTGATCTCCTGCGGGTACAGCTAACACCCTTCATTTGGAAGGCTACTCCACCCCTATCAGCCCATCCTATCTGCAAAACAGACTTTAAAAAAAATACAAAACAGAATTCCCTGAAGAAATTAACAATACGTAAACAACACAGATCAAGTGCATCACTGCGTTCTTGTGGTTTGTATGTAATATTACGCATTAGCACAAAAACATCAGTGAATTCTGCCCGAAGTGAAGAGACAGATAAAACAGGATTTTCAGCACTTCAAAGACCTTTGGTTTGTGCCAGACTGTATAAATCTACATCACTGATACGGCTCTATTTGCTGCATCTGCAGGTTGCACTATGTGTTGTTAGAATACTAATGTGTTAAATTACACTCGTGTCATACATCAGGCTCGTGATCAAGGGCAGATATTGATCATGAATAAGCACCGTCTCCATTAATGGTATCCACCTCTGGTTTGGAGTGAGTGGGTCCAGCTATAATGTGAGCTGTCTGGGGATTAGATCACTCTGATTATCATTTTATCTGATCATAACCCTTTTAAGCACTAATAATTTTGTAGATGCTTTTATCTGGAGAGCATATATGTTTTTAGAATAGTTAGACCGCACTAATATTTAACCCTGCTAGTCTACAGTTTTATATCACCACTTTATATTACACAGTTACATTAATACTCACAGAACCACACTCACAATCAAGTAAATACATAAAACCGTTCAGCTAAAACTGAGGAAAGTAGTAACCAGAGAAAAAAAATATATATCAGGGACTGATTTTCTAAGACTTTTGATTTGTTTTGCTATATCCCCGTCCCCCAGCCCCATAATTCCCTTTATGGCTCAGTGTGCTTCATACAAAGCTGGCTGTGAGGTGAGACTCACCTGTCTCTGGCTGGGCTTCAAATCTGACCTGCGAGAGTTTCTTCTGTGGTGAGGGCGGGATCTGGGATGCAGAGGTGGTATTACTTTTAAGGATATTCACAGGTTCTGACTGCAGGCGGAAATTCAGCAGCTCTTTGGACAGCTGGTGAAAGTGTTCACTGTGTGACCGGCATTCCTGCTCCAGGTCACGAACCCTGACCTTTGGCAGTTAAGAAAAAGAGCAGAAAGGATTGTGAAGACTGAGAAGAAAAAAAAAAAGAATGGGAGGTGAAAGGTGATTATTCTTCAGGGCTTTAGCAGTATATAATTTTGAATCTCTAGCAATCTAATCTAAACATGTGGAAGTGTAGAGTCATTTACTGATATGGTTAAATTGTGATAACCAAGCGTGAGCACTGCATGAAGTTATATCATAGACATCCTATCAGAGGAAGGCCTAGAGGGGAAAGCGTGAATATACATATAATCACTTTTGGTGATACAGAATATAATTCTGCTTTCACAGGTTTGCAATTAAAGGAAAATTCAAAGAGGAAAGGAAGGGCGATGTAACTAACTAATCAGGGATGAAAATAAATACCTGAAACATTCTGTCCTTATTGTTCTGTTCAGACAAAATGTGGAAATCAGAAGTAGTAAGTAAAGAAAGGGAAAAAATGCAGAAAGAACCAATCATTAATAAAAGCAAACGGAAGGGGAAAAAAACAACGAGAACACAAATGTATTTATGAGTCGACAAAAAAATAAGACAAATATGTTTGTCAAACTGAAATGGACTGGTAAGCACAAAAACACAGAGTGGAAAACATATGGGGATTTCACACCTACAGACAGCACAACTATGCTTTCCCTCCTGTGGCCATATTTGCCCATAACTATAGAGAAACGCGCCTGTGAAAGAGACCAACTGATTCAGTGATTTCTAAGATGATATCTCCTCGACAGAGTTTCAATTTCTCTGACCAAACTGTTTTTCTGAGCCAAACTCAGTCTGCTTGCTCAGTAAAATCGTATTAGAGCGCTCCAGATGGATAATAACGTGACCTCGTATGAACCGCACACAAAGGAGTCTGCGACGTATTGTCGTAGCAAAAGGATTTAACGTAAGATGAGAAAATTATTTTGAGTAGAAGTCTGTGATGAAACAGCGGGTCAGCGATTACCATCGGGGGGGGTCGCGTTAATGCAAGGCGTGACAACGCAACTACTAAACAGAAAAGTTTGGAGCGCACAAAAGCAACATAAATAAGAAGATAGAGGCAGAAATGTGACTGCAAGCACAAAGGAGAAGCTATTGTCTGACTAGTCTGATGTATGAGTCACAATCTGGTGTGGAGTACTGAAAAAAACTACACAATAGTGTAGCCAAGCAGATAAGTGCTCTGCTGGAAGAGGGACGGGGGGGAAACTTACTTATGGGACCTCATTAGAAGAGAGTCCAGAACCCCAACGGTATCCATGTGTCATAAGTTCAAATTTAGAATAAACTTATGCTTCGTTTGCCTCGTATGGCTCCACATTGAAACCCTGTTTGTCCACCCACGCAATTAGCCTGATTAAACGTCGTTGAAGGCCTATGTAGGCGTGTGCAGACGGTGCCTTTTTTAACATCTCTCTTAATGTCTTGCCAGTTTTAATGCACTAGTTAGTCCAAGAAACGTCACTTTTCAATTTACTTAATTTAAATAATTTCCTGCATCTCTGCGTTCAATTTCAGGCTCAGCAGAGTTGAGGTGATTACTGAAAATGGTGTGGGTGTGAGTCACGCAGTTTAACTAATACATTCATTTGACAAATATACCTCGCTTATTTTATTTTAGCCCCAAATTTAGGATGGCTCTGGAGATGGCAGTGTTGGTTGATATTAGCCCAGGCTAAAATATCTTAAGAACTGCACTGGAAACAGACAAAAAAAAAAAAAAAAAAACCTCCTGCTGGGGTGAAGATAAAAAAAAAGAAACTCAAGTTTCTACATTTACGCAATTGAATTCTGGACAAGAAAAACTCTATATTGTGTCTTGCAACATCAAAGGTGTGCACTTTTATCTCCTTTTTGATGTCAGATTGTGGGCTTTTGATTAGCTAACATTTCCTCCCAGTTAGGGTTTATATAGCCACCTGTTGCTTTGGCATGTGCTTGACAGACAGTAGATCGCTCTTTGCGTTTACATTTGGACTGAGATATTTTTCAAAATGACCTCAATACATAGACAAGCTTCGTAATGTTCTGGGTCTTTTTCATATGTTCCAAAAAGGAGAGCTTCATCACCAGCTCATCCATGTTTCCCCTTATTTCATCTGGAAAACTGACCCAATACTACATGAACCATCTTAAGGATGTGTTTTGATTCACCTGCTTAAAACAGAAAGCTCCACTATGTTTAAGAAACACAGCAATCCAGGAAACATAAGGGTTCGTTTAGCTTACTGTACCTCTAACAGGTGTACTGCTTCCTCATGCTCTTGGTCAGTTTGAACCCAAGCCTGCAGAGAACACACAGAAACGCACAATGACAGCTGACACTGTGATCACAGTCCATGAGGTAGAATAGACAGTACACAGCTGACATACTGTCAACGCAATACCCTGGCGGATGCTCACTGGTTCATCAAACAGAGCTGGTACTTGAAGAGATGCCTACTTCTGATGGTACAGCTCCAATAAAAAGCAACTGGCTTATTTTAGGACATGTTAGTGTCCAAGTACTGGCTGTTAAAGGCAGTGAAATTAAACCCACTCTTGAGCGACTGTGCAAATCAATTTGTCTCAGTTTTGAATGATCTGCATCTTTTTGAACATTAATGATTCTCTTTTGAACAAACATCAATGCAAAAATGGGACCAAAATGAGACAAACAAACCTCATAGACTTCTGAGAAAGAGACACTTTTCATCATGTTAGACTTGTGGTCTAATCCAGAAGGTATTTGATATTATTTCAGTCATCAGCATAGGAAGGATACAGTAAGCAGGAACACATGCACACATGTATATTCTTTTTTACGAAATATCAAAAAAGAATAAAACAACCACAACAGGTCAGATCATGTTGCAAGATGTTTGTAACGTGTACAAATATATCAGCAACTACAAAGGCAACATTTTTAGCCGTGTTCTTCATCACACGATCAAAGGGACCATGGCTGCATTTGTAATCACATCTGCTGATTTGGGGACGGATTATATGAGGTATCTGTATTGTCTGATACAGTAGCAGTGATTCACCATAAAGTGGCTCAAGACATCAGTATCCAAAGACCTTAACAAAGACCTTAGGCATACATTCACTACACAAAAGTCGATAACCAAGGAGGGATACTGCCAAAAGTATTAAAAAAATAGACTTAAAGTGGTTTTTACACATACCTTTTGCAATTGATTGATCTCCTTCTGCTTGGTGTGAAGGGCCACCAAGGCTTGCTCATGCTCTGTCTGCAACTGTTGCTTTAGCTCTACAGCCTCATGCATATGCTAGGAAGAAACAGAGGAAGCAGAAGGAGGAGAGATTATTTCTAACACTACTGCAAAAATAATAAATTGCCCAGCTGCAATCTTTCGTTGAAAACAGTATTCTCACATTTCAATGTCATCGAGTAAATCTATTCTCTCTACCACTCTGGCAAGAGCTTTTGAGGAATCTGAGCCCCGTCCACCTGATTTAGCGACATTGCATCCATTTCTGAGGAAAAATGAAGACTGCTTGAAAAATGGGAATAGCCACAGTGTTGTTGCATCAGCTTCAGTGTAATAAATCCCACAAATTGAAGTGAAGCATTGCCTAATCCTCAAAGATTAAACCAAGCAATTCATTTGAAAGGTTGCCAAGAGTTGGATAAAAATATTAATACCAATTACCACCTAGTTTATCTAAGGCTGAAGTAGAAGAAAACAGCTTGCTTCTATATGACAGTTTGGAGATCTGCCTACCAGCAGCCCGTTAAGCTTAGTAATTAGCACATTATATCTTGGTTGTTTAAAGTTTAAAGATTTTGCACCCTCACATACGATGTCACGTAAGAGGCAAGGTACGTGAAGAGAAAAGCATTAAGTAACACTGGCTTCTGCAACATATATATCTCTTGCACCAAACATACTCTATAGTCTGCACTGACTCACACAAAGCTGTCACGCATAGTCGCTCCTGATCCAAATCTACCCTTTGCCAAATTAGCCAAGTCATGACTATACAGTATCTATGCATGAAGTCACAACCAGCTGCCACATCTTGCAGAAACAGAATTAAGGCCATAGGATGTCTCTGTGAGCTTAAGAAGAAAAGCTTAGAAAGCTCTGACATTCATATTTTTTTCCCTGT
Source organism: Oreochromis aureus (assembly GCF_013358895.1). Lineage (NCBI taxonomy): Eukaryota > Metazoa > Chordata > Actinopteri > Cichliformes > Cichlidae > Oreochromis > Oreochromis aureus. The sequence continues at coordinate 40,872,503 of NC_052948.1, read as the reverse complement.
GTTCTTTCTCCCTTGAAAAAAGAAAATCTTCTTTACCTCCCGGAGTGGCTTCGAGGTGTCCTGAGCAGCCAGTCGCTGCTTTGCATAATCATGGAGAAGCTCTAAGCTGCAGAGGACCGGGGTAGCTGAGAGGCTGTCACTGGAGCCTTAGTGAAACTGCTTTTTTAACCCTTGCTTTTTCACACGGGAACCAATGGTCACGCCTGCATTTAAACACCTCGTTTTTTCATTTTAAAAAGATCTGCGATCCTTCACTTTATCTGCTTTGGTTAACTTATTACAATTTCAAACAGCTCATACCCTTGGACTACTGCAGAGTTATCCAAGGCCTACACTGCTTGATGTGGACTCGAAGCCTTGAAAAGTTGACTAAGACTAGATTGAAACAGCAAAAGAAAGATGCTGACTTATTTGAGACAAGAATCAAAACAGACTCTATTTAACTGGATTAAAAGCATATGACATCAGGCACCTGAAAAAAACAATGCAACTGACTGCCTATAAAATTCATGATGTCTTATGAACTGACTTAAAATTATTGTCAAAAACCTGAGGCTTGATCTGATATTCGTTGTTGAGAAGTTTCAGACTTTTTTTGGAGCTAATGCTTTGGCTGTTCCTCAGGACAGTCTCACTTGTCAACATCAATAAACTGGTTGTGTCTCTACTGAATGAGGAGGAAGACACTGGCAAATTAGAAACATCTGTCAGCAGTGTACCAAAAAAAAACCCAGGAGGTCCCCAAAATCCAACTGGAAGATAAATCACAGGCAGATAATGGTCAGCTCTCCATCACATTACTATAATCACGCTTCACAATTTTTCAGACTACACTCTGTATTTACCTCTGTTGACACACAGACATGCCTAACAAAGGTCTGATGTCACTGCAGATTATTAGTGTATATGTTTGTTCTCATTTCTAATCCTGTCCTTTCTGATCACTGCCAACGAAAATCTTACCATCTTCAACTCTGTTTTGTAAGTGTAACATGAGCCATGGCCACAGATAAGAAAAAAACTACTAAATACAATATTGTGGGGTTTTGGTTTATTTTACAAAAAAATCTGTTTCCTAGTTAAATTGGTTGCTCTCTTTAAAGACGGCAGTTTTTGGTCCTCTGTATGTTTGCTCACAGAGAAATCAACAGTCTCTAATTTTTATAGTAGTTCCATTTTAATGGATACACAGAAAATTTACCAAAGATCCTGAAAAAACAAATTATGTGAAAATTATAAATTGATTTGCATGACATTGAATGAAATGAGGAAAACATGACTTAGTACTTTGTGGAGAAACCCTTGTTGGCAAGCACAGCAGCATTTCTTGTAGTTGGTTACCAGGTTTCCAAACATCGCAGGGCTAAGAGATCATGACCTTTAAGTTTTCTTTCTTTACCCACTCCTATGTTACCTTGGTGGTATGGTTTGGGTCACAGCCATGCTGGAAGATCCATCCACAACCCATCTTTAGGGTTCTTGCTGTCTAAGTACTCATCCAAAATTTCATGGTACAGGGCCCCATCCACTGGCCTCTAAATGTGGCCAGTGGATGCACCCTTTGGAGAAAAACGTCCCAAAAGAATAAGTTTCCACCTCCGTCCTTGGCAAACAAGTTGATGTCAAAGAGTCTGATTTTGGGTCCATCTCTCCACAGCACTGCCTCCCAAGCCTTCTCTGGATCATTTAGATGTTCATTGGCAAACTTAAGACGGGCCTGTGCATGTGGCCTTGAGCAGGGGGACCTTGCAGGTGCTTCAAGACTTTAATCCATTATGCCAAAGTGTGTTACCATTGGTGTCCTTGGTGACTGTGGTCTCAACTGCCTTTAGAATATTAACAAACGCCTCCCATGTAGTTTTGGTCTGATCCACCATCTTTCTCACCCCATGAGGCAGGATCTTGCATGGAGCTCCAGACCCAAACACAGCCAATCGGTGAGAGCCAGAATTCTGGCTGTGTTAAAGAGGATCAAATATCTATTCTTTTCTGGATTATTGGTTGATATTCTGTCTGCCTGCATAACACTGAACTACCATAAAAATTGGAGACTTTTCATTTCTTTGTAAGTGAGCAAACTTACAAATTCAGCAGGGGATCAAATAATTATTTCCTCCCACCTTGTGTTCTAACTTGTATACCAGACTTTGACCAAAACAAAACAAAACTTTTGTTATCAGATTATGTGACTAAAAATAATACAGACAGTGCTGCATCTCATTAGTTTTGAACCAGGTCTTTTTCTTTTCTTTCACATTGTGTTTCTACCATCTCTGCTTTCTCCACCCACATTATCCTGTGTAATTTTCTCTAAATTATTTCTTTGTCTCCATAATCAATGCACAATGAGAAAGTGACAAAGCTTTCTCTGCTGTATCGGGGAGCTGGTCAGTTTTTCTCATGCGGGTACATTTCGCTCTCAAATATCCTGACAGACAGACAATCGATAGGAGATGCAGGGAGGCGAGGATTTGTAATGAGAGTCCCTCTCGCAGTGCAGCAAGACTGTGTCTGATTACTATTGGCAGACCAGAACACAATAAAGAAAACAGCCTTTCCATGAAGCCGGTGACACTCCACCTCATGTATTGCCTCAGTTTCCTTCTCAGGTTTTCTGGGGACACAAATGCATGGGAAATGGGAATATTTCCGAAAGAGTCACAGTAAAACTGGGCCTGAAAAATCAATTATCATGACTGGTGTGAGGACCACTGAAGTGAACACATGATGGATTACCAGGGTGAAGATGGGAATTCTGGAGAAACGGAGTGAGATGGATTGATGTAATGGAAAAAAAGAAGCAAGAAAGGGAGGTTTAGGCTTGGGTCATCACATCTTATCTGCTCATAGGTACAACAGGTGTGTGGTTGACTTTACAGACAGATTGTTTAGTCATCTGTTGAACTAAATTTAGGCTCAAATAAATGCATAGAAACTGAATAATAATTACAGGTAATTAAATCTAAAATCTGTGCGAAGAGTAGGTAAGACAATAAAATTTATACAAGAAATGAGTGAAATATTTAGTCCAGGGGTCTATGTGTGGTGAAACAGCACAGAGGAACTCAAATCTGATATTATTAAGGCAAAAAATTTTGTCCCACCTTTAAAACGTGTTCCAGGTTATCCACTTTTTCCTGGAGTTGGCTCCTCTGCTCCTGGGCCACGTCTCTCTCCTGACTCACTACAGCAAAAGTCTGTCTCAGCCGGTCATAGTCGGATTGCACCTGCAAGAATTCGAATCATGAATTGAGCACAGACACAACGAAGGGATAGATGAGAAACAAGCGAAGGTTAAGTGGATTGTTAAAACATGGATTTGAATAACTGTGGGTGGAAAAGAAAAAAAGGTCAGCAGCAAAAGAGGCAAAGAGAAAACCACAACAAAGCGAAGAAAGAAAACACTTTAATTGCGTCGTTGTTTTACTTGAAGAGTCTCAAAATGCAGTCTGTTTTATAAAGAGCAAAACAAGCATGCAATTTTTATGAGGTTTGTTCTTGCAGCAGACCTACTTTTCACATTTATGAATAGAGGCTGCATTTTTGTGGCTCGAGGGTTGATTGGGAGTTCATAGTTTGAAGAGAAATTAATCAGCACATTTCCATTTAAAGTTGATGAGACAGCGTTGCTGACTTGAGCGTTTCTGCCGCTCGTCTCTTCATCGGTCAGAGGCCTTGAGCTAAGCCGGTTCCTCAGAGGACTGAGCTGAACCACACCTATCATCTCATTAATTAGCATGAGATGAGAGACACAATAGATAAGCTTACTCACAAAAATAACATTTAGAAGTACATCAAAGATACATGCGGCTTAACAAGGATGAATATTTCTATTTTATCTAATCATTTTATTTAGAGATCAATTGTGTCACTGCTGCTGCTACTAATTAAACCTGACAAGCAAAGACGTTGTTTTTTATTCAACATTCTTTGCTTAACATTTTGATTTAATCAGTTATATTTCTGATATTTCTTAAAAACTCAGTCGCTAAAAGAAAAGTTACCAGTAACGACTCTGAGCAATCAAAATAACACTGCTTCTGTGATAAATATAGAAAAGTTAAGTTGATAAGTTCTCTCTAATCTATCAAAGATCCTACGAAGCAAATGCAATTTATGTACTCTGATTCTCTAATCACATCCCCTGTCTTGTTTCCCGTCTCTTGATTTCTTACTCTCAGCTTCTGTCGTTCTCTTCTCCCCCTTTCATTAATTCACTATCTATTTATGCGCACGTAAATACATTTTCACTGTGCCTTTGTCTTAATTGCCCTTACAAGCCAATCACACTCAGTTATACAGTACATGTGGCAGGACTGCACACACGTTTGCCCCACTTTCTTTTCATCTCCGTGGCCACCTTGTCGGTGAACAGATGGCATCGTTTTCTCTGACACTTTGGAGCAAAAGCTCCGAGCAGAGTCCCTGGACACATGTCAGATCTGTCCCCTCTGTGAAAGTCACAATTAGCGCCAGAGCAGCTAATCGCCTACCATCACAAACAGTCACTGTCTCTCTTTATGGGTCTGTGTGCATGCGTATGTATCAGTATGTGAAGTCAGGAAACCAGGAGGCAGGATTAGTAAAAGCACAATATTAGGAAAGGGAAATGTAGCAGTAGTGTGTGTGTGTGTGTGTGTGTGTGTGTGTGTGTGTGTGTGTGTGTGTGTGTGTGTGTGTGTGTGTGTGTGTGTGTGTGTGTGTGTGTGTGTGTGTGTGTGTGTGTGTGTGCATGTACAACACGTCACAAGTTTTGAGCCAACCCTTTTTTCTGTATATTTTGCTAGAAAAATCAGAAATAGGTGCAGCAATTAATTGAAACACGTCCAAACATACGTGGAAATACAGTAGATAAGGCAAAATAGAGTTTGCACAATTCTAATGAGGTTAAAGTCAATAGTTGGTATGATTGTCTTTATTCTTTAGCACAACTTAAACTGTCTTAGGTGAGCTTTCTAGTGATTTCTTCAAGCAGTCTTCAGGAATAATTCTCCATCTTCAAGTTATTCTTTGAATGTTGGCGTCTGGTTCTGTTCTTTGTCAAGATGATCCCACAATGTTTCAATAACAGCTCCAAGGAGGTCAATCCGTGACTGATAATATTCCACTGTGTGTTTTTGTATTCAGGTGTTTTACTTTTTTCCTTTTAATGCACTGGCAGTGTGTTCAGGATCATTGTCATGCTGAAAAATTAAGCTGTAGCTAATTAAATGCTTTCGAAGTTGGACCAAAATCTGACGCATTTTGAATTGTAGGCCCAAACCATGAGAGAGCTTCCATTGTGTTTGCCTTGCTTAAGAATGGTGTCTTAATAGCCATTCTTCCACTGAGACCATTTCTGTTTGGTATATTTGTTATTTACTTTTGTAGATTCAGCTAAAGAAATTAGTGAATGAAAACAGCCAGGAACAAGGACAGGACTGAAAATGAGTGAAAAAGAAGCCAATGTCCAATGAAAAACTTCGACAGACCTTCAGAAAAGCTGAAGAACTATTGCTCAAGAACAGTTATATAAATGACAAAAACAAATGAGGCACCTTGAAAGCAAAACATTAAAAAAAAATTGTGGCTCAACACTATTAATATGGGGAGATCAATCTGATATATTGATCTGGCAAGATGGATAAGTTCCATCATATGACTACTCCTTTTTCTCAAAGCCACTGTGTGTGCGTTTCTTTTCCTGCATCGCTGATACAGAAAAACTGATCATCACAGGCTCATTCACTGATTTCTTTCATTTTCGTGTGTGTGCACTTCTGATGCATACTTGCACAGTGCATGTTTGAATCTCTCACCTGGTCATACTTGGATGCCTTCAGATGGTGGTTGATCAACTCAAGGTTCAAACGATTTTTCTCCTGCAAGGCAGCATGGAGCTTTGCTTTCTGAGAAGGAAGAGAAAGCAACAAAGAAAGAGTTGGTTGTCTTGTTCCATTATCCTCCTGCTTACAAAGAAATTTATATCTGAGTGCATCATGTATGCAAGCCACACAGCAAAACTCCACCTTAAAATTATTATATAAGTGAAAGAAGCGACCTGAGCAACTTAGGTTAGCGTCGATCGTTCCCTCCATATGTATGCATGCATGCATGCGTGTGTGTGTGTATGTGCATGTGTGTGTGTGTGTTTGTGTAGATAAATCTTTTTCTAAGATGCCGTCTGGAGGACAAAACCCACAGCTGCATACTGTCACCCTCCATTTGGTATGTGGCTTTAGGAATCGAGGGTGAAAGCTGAAAAGATGAGGGAATGGGAAGAAAGAAAGAGAGAAAAATGGGGTGGGGGAAGGGGTGGGGGGCTAAATAAAGAAAATTGGAATTGTGAGAAAGAGCAACAGGAAGCAAGAAAATCTGAGGGAGAAATAGGGGGGAAAAAACTAAAGTGAGGAGAAAAAGATGTAACAAGGGAGTGCCAGAATGTTAGTCGAGTACTAAATAAGCAATCGTGCGCACACTGTCAGTAAAACCCTCCTAGCTAAAGACGAGATTAACTTGCAAACCACGTAAAAGGATTGAAAAGTGATGTGCAGTTCCTGTCTGCTCCCTCTACATTCAGAAGTTGTCATGCCGCTGGTGCTGCAGGTACTCAAGCATTACATAATTACGCCAGACTTAAACTAGGCCAGTGCTCTCCTCCTATCACGCCACAGCGCATTCAAGAGTGATTTTTACTGCGACTGTTCATATCCTGGCACGTAATACCACTTCACTGATACTGCTCATTGCCATTCTCAACACTCCGGCATTAAAATGTGGGTAAGTAATTTATAATAGCACCAAGGCCTTTCCTCTTTGTCTTCAAACAAAAAGCAACAGGAGTTAATGACAGGTTTTATTTTCTTGGTATGTCTAGTTGGGAAAAAGAGCAGGGCTTGTTTTTAAAAATACTGTCTCCAAATGCAACAGTTACTGTCCAGGTGAGGTTTGAAAGTAAACTTGGATTTCAGATACATTGAAACACAACCTCTATACATTTATATTCAAAACAGCAGAGCCACACTTGTAATGGTTTAAGTTAAGTTTACTGGGTTTGGGTTATTCTTTGTTTCTCCTGCTTCATTTTGAAAGTACTATATTACTACCTACTACTATTACTGTCTCATGCCTCATTAGTTTCACTTGCTCCTTGTTAAACTGGCCTCCTTGAGTCTTGAGCTACCCTTCACGACATAATTTCTTTATATGTTGCTTCCAAAGAGCCATAACTTCTTGTCATTTTTAAAGTGGTCTTGAGCATCAGTTCTCCTTTTGGCATTGGCTGCGTTTTCTTTTTTGTTTGTTTATCCACTTAATGTTGACCTTTGAATCATTCAACCTTAGCAAGCTACCAATTATTAGTAGACTGTCAAAAACGTACGTGCTGTGGAGTGTGTCCTTAAAAAAATTGCAGATCAGTCATGGATTGGCCTCCCCAGATCCCAGACCTAAACATTACTGAAGCAGTGTGGGATCATCTTGACAGAAAACAAATCAAAAGGCAGCAAACATCCAAAGAAGAGCTCTGAATGTCCTTTAAGAAGCCTGGAGAACTATTCCTGAAGACTGCTTAAAGAAATGACAAGAAAGTTTGCCTAAGAGCGTTTAGGCTGTGTTGAAGAATAAAGGTTTTCATACCAAATATTGACTTTCCATCTTGTTGCACTAACTGCACGTGTTTGTGCATGTTTCAGTGAATTACTGCACTTATTCCCCATTTTCCTAGCAAAATATAAAGAAAACTTTTGCACAGTACTCTATTTAGTTTGAGTCAGCCTTTGTCAGACTGTGTGTGTCTACTATTTTTTGTGCTATTGTATGTTTCACTGACTTGTTCTCCATCTCATTTTTTTTATCTTTGTTGTGCTCATTTGGATTGTTTGTTACCCTTTGACAGCTTAGTATAACAAACCTCAGTCTATCTACATTCTCTTTCGTATTATACTTAACAGCGCTATGTAATAGCATATCGACACACCATACATCAGCGCAATATGCTCTCGTGAACCTGACTGTCATGAGTTAAAAAATGGCCAAAGCTTTGTATCACCTTCTGCAAGAGAAAAGACTGTGGAGCTCAGAGGTTTATGATCAAATTTATCAGTACAATAAATCGAGGAACTCAATAAACTCTGGACAAGAGGAGGAGAGAGAAAAACAGACATGGTGAGGGGCCAGCCAGATTCATTCATCTCTTTGTGTGCAGGCAGAGTGACAGCAAGGGATGTCAGAGAGACACAATCAAACCAAGACCGAGATAGAGAACAGACAAGGACAGGAAGACACAGAGACTGGTGAGTGAGTTCACTTGCTGCTGTTATTGTGTAACTCATGTCGCCACATCACAGCCCTGCAAACTACAGCGTTTTTCAATGTACAGAACCACACCTACAGCAGCAGTTACAAATCCTCCTGCTATACTGCTGTTAATTAAGCAGAAATGAAAAACAGGGAGATGTCAGTCTCAGTCATGCACTTCACTAAATCTCCAGGACACGGTCTTGTAGCAGACACCATAAGACAGGCGGGGAGGAGATGGACTGAATGTAATAGAAACCCTAAACTTTCTTTTGCTCACCTTTCTTTCCCGTCAAGGAAAAGAAAGTTTGAAACAAAAGACAGAGAGTAATAAAGAACCACAGAAAGAAAGAGAATGACCTTTTAAAGGCTTCTTTTTATGGGCCTCAGGAATGATGTCTGCTTCTCCACTTCCTCCCACTTCCAGTGAATCACACATTCACAGCTCAGCTTAACACTCCCTAACATCTTGTATACACACAGCTAAACTGCGAAGCCAAAGGACACACACATTTTCGTGCCAATTTAAACCTCCAATATCCACAAATAAACAAAGAAATCTGCTTTGACGATATGAAGGATATGGAAATGTGGTGTACTCTTAAGAAAAAACGCAATTTAACAGGGATTTAACAGCACTGACATCTGTGCAGAGCAAGCGAAAGTGTAGCAGGCATGTGTGAATCTTGAAATCTGTGTTCCATATGTGCATGCAGAGAGGCTGGATTGGCTTAAGGGAGAGGCATCAATACAGCTAATGTCTAATTCACTCTGATAACTTTCTTTCTTCCTTTCCATACTGTCATTTCTCATTGCCTACCACACAACACCCACACACACTGATACAGACTCTCCCTTCCATCACCATAATTATCATTCTGTCCCTAAAACCACAAATTTAGCTACTAAACCCACCTTGGCTCACGGCTGCCAGGCACCAAGGTCCTAAACTCTCAAAATGTTCTATGCATCTATATTACTGGCTCATATCTTACTTTCTTGTTGACACTTGCTTTAGGAGCTTCATAATAGTAGCATTTCCAAAAAATGAACTGGCACCTGCCACAAATAAGACAAATACAGTGTCTTTAAGCAATGATTCATCAAGTCATGAAAAAACAAGCTGCAGCTACATTATTTTGTTATATGGATTGCACTATTGTGTGAGTTAGACTATAAATATATCTTTATCCAGGCATGAAGATGCCCTTTTAAGAAAATATTTATTTTCTTATTTTCTACCACATTTTACTGACACAATGATGTAGGATACAGCAGAGTGGCTTAAAAGTAATCAAACTCACTGGATAATATATTAGCTATACCGGTTTAACTGCTTGTTAACAGAAATATTTAATGGCAGCGACTCAATGCATTTAGGCATGTAAACATCGAGTATCAGAATGGGGAAGAAAGATGGAAGAAGTGGCCATGACTGTGGCACGGTTGTTCGTGATGAGATGATATGCATATATGATAAGCATTTTAGAATCAGCAGAGCTACTGGTAACCCTCTCTGGGTTTATAGAGAATGGTCCGAAAATGTGAAAACATCCAGTGAAAATACCTTGTCGATCTGAGATTTGCCAGAATGCTTTGAGCTGAATGGAAAGCAACAGTAACCCAAATAACCACTTGTTACAACAAAAAAGGCACAGGCTCACCAAAATTGGACAAAAGAATATTGGAAAAACCTTCCCTGGTCAGTTATGTCTCGATTCTTGCTCCAGCATTTCGAAGGTCAGATTAGGTATACTGTAAACAAGATGAAAGCATGGATCCATCCAACTTTGTATTAAAAGTTCAGTTGTTGGTGGCATTATGGTGTGAAGGATAGTTTCTTGGCACACTCTGGCCCCCTTAGTACCAACTGACCATTGTTTAAAGTTCACAGCATTCCAGAGTATTGTTGCACGTCCATCTCTTTGACCAGCTTATACCATAACCAGCAAGGTCCAGCTAATAAAATAGTCAGTGACTCTATATTATATTTGATCTACTTACTCAGATTCATACACACTTGAATCTAAACTGGGCTACATAGGAAAAAGAAAAATGGCAAATAAGTCCTTATGTCAATCACAGAGGACACTCAGCTGTGTCTGATGAAATAACAAATAATTAAAAAAAATATTTAAGAGATTTAAATTCTTCCTTTTTTTTAATAAAAAGCAATTAAGTGACATTAATTGCAGCATTCAAATATCCTTTGCAAGCTAATATAGGATTTTATGGATGTGATCTTGGATTTGCTGAATTTAGAAAAACACATTTTGGATCCTAATAGCAATATTAAATGTTGCAAAATAATACTTGAGAAAATAAGCCAGGAGATGATGCATTTCTAATGCAGAATTGATGGGGGATGAAATCATGATTGCAGAGATTTGTGGGATGGCTACTCCTGACTCTAAATAGGATTCTTGTGGGTAGAGGATTGGTGCTGTTTTCCCCAGGAGGATTGTCATTAATTAGATGTCATGGCGGAAACACTTTGTTCCACTTAACTGTGGGCGGAAAGACACACTGACAACATCTGCCGTCGTCACTGTGAGCAGCAAGTCACAAACAGAGATGTGCCCTTAATAGGTAATTACTACAGACATGACCTTTTTATACAAGTAAAATGCAAAAAGAAGTTCATGGCTTAAGTTTCTGACATTATATTCTCCTCACTGTTGACAAACGTTTGTATTTGAATGTAAATTTTACACCATTTTCCAGTCCAAAAGGCATTATCTCCCCTGGGTTTAAGATATATAACATTCATATCTTGCTACATTAGATTATCTCAGTCCTCTTTAAATCTTGAGATATTATAAACAGATTATTTCCTCCAGATCTCTTCATTAAACTCTGGACTGCCATTGTGAGTGAGTGGTATAATAGCACATCTACAGTCAATGTATCTATGCATGCAGCTGTCCTTAATAACTGAGTGTGTGAGAGAGATTGTTCTGTACTTGTGGTTAGTGAGTGGACAAATTGGTAATGTTATATCCTCACTAACAGCTTCTGCAAGAAAATCGAGTTCACCACTATCTAATAGCTCATGCAGTCAGGACCATGGACAGCTCCTTGGCCTTAGTAATGCAGACCAGTGCAAACACCCTGAAAATTGACCTGGGGACTGTAAGTGTTACTTTTAACTTTTATTATTGGCCATAATTTTGAAAACAGAACAGCTGGTTTTGCTTTTATGTACATCTTTAAGGTTTAAATTTGAAGGGTTTTAACATCTATAAATTTGAAATAACATTTATGAACTTAATTGAAGAAAGATTTCAGTTTGAACTCATCCTTTAAAAACCTCTAAAAGCCTGCAATTATTTTACATCACACTCAAAGTACAGTATGTCAGCGGGCCACATAAGACAAAAGCAAGCCACCAGTTCTTTAATATCTCACTGTAAAACAACTGTGATATGGAACCAGATGGCAGAGTAGCATATCAGTGTAATATATGCAATCATTTATTACACCTGCGCACAAAATGAAATCAACAAGAGTAAAAAAATACAAGTGAGTAATGTGATGACTTGTAGGACTATACATGGAGTATATTTACTTACACGTCCTTGTGGGTTATGCTATGTAAGTAAGACTAAGAGGGAGTAAAGGATTCGAATTTATAAACACGAAAGCAATATAGGAAAAAAGATCGAGAAAAAAAAGAAAGAAAGAGAGAGAAGAAAGAGGTGCTTTATAGCGAGACATTTTCAGCTGACTGGACGTGGCATTTTTGCTCTACAGTTCATGGGAATTGGAGTCATTATGTCATTGAAAAGAGGTAGCAATAAGAAACATAAACTTCTTCAAAGGGGAGCATATTGGATGTATAATTTGCAAACTGTGTATCCTGGTGGATTAAATAAGGAATTTTATTCAAGTGTTTTGTTTGTTTTCGTCTGTGAGTATGCTTCAGTGTTTTGTGCACATTTTGTTGATTTGGTGGTTGGAGCGCACTGTTGGTTTTGCATGTTGACAAACTGTTAGTTGTTGCCACCTGTGCCTGTTACTGATTAGGTCCTGGTTGTGTTTTATGGTTGGCAGCACCCACTTGTATCAGAAACCCTGAGGAAAGCCTTATGCTGAAACACATCTGTTTTTTTCTTACTTCCTTGTAGTATTTAGTACAGTATACATGTAATTGTTAGCTCTCATGGAGTTCTCATTCATTATTATGATATCAGTGTGCTCACAAAGGCAGCGAAGAAGAGTGTAAACTAGGGTGTAGCAGAGTAGGATTTAAACTATACAAAAAAGTATCTTTGGAAATGTTATATTATATGTAACATTTCCAATAGAAGAACTCACAGTTTAGTGTTCGGAGTCAAGGATGTATATAAATGTGTTTGGTGTAATAATTTTAGTAATAAATTTATACTCCTGTATTACTTTACTTTTTAACACAGCCGCTGTGACTCCTGTGGTAGAGCATGCTGCCTACCAACTGGAAGGTCAGGGGAGCGATCCCTGCCTACTCCGGTCTGCATGCCGTATCCTCGAAATATCCTTGGACAAGATAGCGAACCTTGAGTAGCAAATGTTAGACATCACCTATGGAGAGATAAAAGTGCTGTCCACAGTGCACCTGAAGCACATCTGAACCAAAAGAAACCAACTAAATCACTTCAGTGCCGATTACAAAGCACTGAGCTACAACATAACACAAAAGAGTCGAAAAGAGGACACACTCTCAAGGTTAACTTTAAGACAGTTGTACATTGACACTGTATTTCCCCACTTAAGGAATTGGTTTTGAAAAGCTGGGACATTTTGGAGGATTTATTGTATAGCATTAGCAAGCTTTACACTTCAGCATAAAAGATGATATATAACACAGGCTTTGTCCTCTGAAGAGCTTAATAGGTGTTTGCCCTTTCGTGAGAGAATGTGTGACTTCCATCCCACTTGATCTTCAGCCAAACATTAGCTTCCTTGGCATAATGTAGTAAGTCTCAAGAGCATTTTGAGATCAGTCGTTTATAATGCAGTTAATACCATGCATTACTTTTGGATTGGTAGGCATGACACAAGAGCAAATGCTGGGTTATAACTGCGCAGTCCATTCACAACAAATGATTCGCGTTAACATTTAATATGTAGTAGTGTTTATGTGTGCTATTTTATTTGTAAAATCTGCTCTTCCGATGACAACTGTAACCTTCTGCATCGCAGATTGACTTAATATTGTTTCCCTTAGCATGGAAAGTTGTTTTAGCAACTATACCATAATGTCATTTTTAAAAGAGGCTGTAAAGATGTCAGTTTCAAAGCATTTTCAGCTGATTTCTCTAACCTGTACTGCTGATTATGCCTCTACAAGTGCCTCATTCATAAAACATAATTGAGTGGCCAATCTAGTTTTGAGAGTAGTGTGTGTTTGTGTAAACCCGTGTGTACGTGTGAGCAGTCATAATAGAACGTCACACAAGACCTATGAGGTCATCTCTTTTATTTGCAAACTGTGGACACAGATGGCATGGGGTAATACCAATACAGTGAAGCGTGAGCTGAAGTGTGTGCGTGTGTGTGTGTGCATGCAAGCATGAATGAGTTGCATAACTAGCATCTCCAGGCATATATTAGCCTTAAGCCCTTCTGCGCCCACTGTGTCACAGTGCAGACCTTTCAACTGAATCCCACGCATTTAAAACCCCTCGAAATAGCTCATGTAGTTAGAATACCTCATATGATGAACACGCTCCGTCACTTTAATACCGCAAGTTGTCCTAACATACGATACAATAACAATCTGGGGAATTTTCACACACATGTAAATAAAGGCTTGAAAAAAATGTCTGCATATGAATTATGTGACTCACTCCTGCACATCTGTAGCCTATATGTAGTCCCAGACTTTTAAATTTCACACAAAAAGCTCCACTTCAGTTCAATGTGGCAACCAAAATTTTATGCACATTTACAATCCTCTTGGAGGGAAGAAATCACACTACAGTCTTTTGCATTTAGTAAAATCGCACATATACAGATTCTTCTTGAATATGTAGTTTAGAGTTTTGCTCACCTTCTAAGCAGAATTCAAACAGCTACCACCCTCACCTCTCTATACCATCAGCAAGACCAAGAGCAGGAGACCATCCAGGGTTTTATTCAGTGAAAAAACCAGAGGAGAGGCAGGGAGAGGCCGGCGCTACAGTCAGCAGAGATTAACTTCTCCTCCACGTAGCAAAACATCCTCACTCACGTCACCCTTCAAGCTACTTTGCCACTTCTCTCCTTACTCCTTGAGCTCAGCTAAGATAATACTGTAAACTGTAGTATTTGCACTTGTTTATTTGTGTTACGGTGCTTGCTTTTGACTCAGCAGCAAACCGGAGTTGACTTTTTCACGTCAGACATCTCAAAGTTTCAAGCCTGAGGCAAGGTAACAAGTAACTACAGCTGTTCCCCAGCAGGGGCACACTTCCCCAAATTTGCAGCAGCTATCAGGCTCCTCTTCTGTCAAACCAGCTCCCAGATCAGATTTAAGAGACAGACACTTCAGGTAACCCTGAACCATCCCTTTATTACGCTGCAATAGGCTCAGGCTGCTGTGGGAACGTCCCATGATGCACTGCGCATTTCTTCTTCACTCACCTCTTTCCACTTTTTGTGTGTTTACACCTGTTTCTCTCTGTTCTCTTCTCCTCTCCCCATCACACCCCAGAGGTTTCTTTCTGTTAAAAGGGAGTTTTTCCTTCCTGCTGTCGCCAAGTGCTTGCTGACAGGGGGCCGTCTGATTGTTGGGGTTGTTTCTATTGTAGGGTCTTTACCCTACAATAGAAACTGTCTTGAGGCATCTGTTGTTGTGAATTGGCGCTATAGAAAAATAACGAGATTGAATTGAACTGAACAAGCTACATTCTCCAAAATTAAATCATTGTCTGTAGTTCTACTTTTTCTTATTTTTAACACATTTCACCAACCAAAAAAAAGCATTTCATTAGCCAAAACTGTGACAGATGTTACAACTCTGTATTACTACAAAATGATTAAAAAAAAAAAAACTTTGGGCACAGACAGCTTGCACTTGTTTTAGCTATAAACATGCTGAACAGAAAGAGACAGAGTGTCAGAAAAATGTGTGGGTAACATTTGATGTAAATATGTTTTAAGCTTTAATATTATACTAATTATGACCCCATTCTGGTCACAAAAGCTCTTAAATCATCAGGTGGAGAACCAGAAACTAAGAATATGCAGAGGGTCCTGTAATGTAAGTAAGAGTAGCAGCCATGGCTTCCACCAAGTGCTCACCAAAAATAGGCATCAGAAGCACAAACTGGTATATGATATAAAAAGCATTCAGTGTGAAAATGATCTTAACAGGGCGAGGGAAAAAGAGTGAGCCCAGGTGTGCAAACTGAACTATATATGCTGTGTAGGAGTGATCCAGCTGGACAGAACATGCACAGCCCTCCAGGGAAAACTCTGGCTTCCCTTAAGAGTACAAATGCCCCACAGGAAACATTAAGGCATGGGAGTGTAAACACTGAAGTGTGTGTCTGTGTGGTATGTGTAAAAATGTGGAAGCAGGCTTTAAGAGTGAAATCAGGCCCGACTGACATGGGCAGTAAGGCTTCAAGTCACACTTATGACATAACACATTTGATGTGAACACGACCTATTGTTCCCTCCAGCCACGCAGAGAATATCAGAGGGTTGGAAAATAAGTTCGGAGGAACATCAGTGTAATGCTAATGAGGAGCCCAGGAGCTGGTTAGGGATTACATGTGCTTGGATGGAACTTAATGCTCACATAATGCTTGGGTGGACCTTCATGTTCAGAATAGAAAAGTGCATGCACACACACACACACACACACACAAACGCAGACAAACCAGCACATAACTCCTCAACCAAATTTTAAAAACTTGCTCACATATACACACACACTAAGCAACGAGGCGAAGGATGCACATACCCAATACCCACAGACACACACTCACATGACCCCAATCTGCAGCAAAACATACCACATAAATGCTAAATAATTTAGATCTGACCCCATTGTGCAGTTGCTAAAATGTACAGTACGCTTAAAATACATTAGCAAAGCCTCAGCACAGGTTTCTTCACCAATGTTTCAACCATAGACCCCTTACACATGCAATATATTTGAAACAGCATGCACTGTATGTATATATAAGGTACATATCCAGTGGTAAATAGTGCAAAGCATTTTCATACTCATCGGGAGACACTTTGAAATCATGCAAAGCACTTTTATCAGTTATATTAGTGCATGCTTCTTTCCATTGTCACTACAGCTTCAAATTAATTATAATACTTTCGTTTTTAACCTATCTGCCACTGCGCACTGAAGCTCTTGAGTACAATTCAGAACAGGGTATGCTGCAGAGCCAGCCTCAAAAGTTGGTTTTTAAAATAATGAGAGATCAAGAGTTAAGCTGACTTGAATGCTTAACTTTGGAAGGATACTTAGCAGCGTTTCTGTGACTGATTAACGTTTGTCAGCAGTTAATTTTTGTAGCCTTTGTGTTTGTTATTATTTAGTAATTTAGTAACTTAAGTAACGAATTATATCTAAATCTTTTCATAGTGCAGGTATAGACTTAGTCTGTCTCTTATATTAGCAGTGTGTGAGCCACCAGATGGTTGATTTTGTGAGCAGAGCAACAAAAGAGCTGCAGTGCAGCATGGGACAAAGAATTAGCGCTGCTGCCGCTACATTTGGCCTTTAAACAAAGCATGCAAAGCAGCACTTAAAACTCCCCTGGACTTCTGCCTTGTCACAGCTGTTTCAGAGTGTGCGATGAAAAAAAAAAAAATCTAACAACACTCACATCTGAGCAAAAACCGCACATCTGGTTCCCAGCGCTGAGTTATAAAAATGTTCTTGGGGCTTTGATTTTACTGCATAACAACAGACTGATTTGCATCCGCTGATTTCTCCAGAAATAGATTTAGGATTCAAGGACAAAAGTATAGTTTTACAACTGCTCCTGTAACACCGTGTGGTAGATGTGACCGAGTCTTAAGTCTCTACTGAGCAGGACTCAGTGTCACAGAGCAATAGGTGACACTTACAGAAGCACAGGTCCTGTCATGTCATCTATGTCCAAACAGGAGCGCCTGTCTGACATTGTGTACTTCTCTATCCCTCCTTCCTCCTTCCAGGTGCCCTTGATGTTCAGTTCACTGAAGGTTTCTGTCTTATGTTTAATCATTCAAGCCTTCCCAGACACACGACACTAGGGACTAAATGAAAGGGAGAAGAAGAATGGCTGAGAGACAAAAAATGCAGCAGTGATAGAGGAGCAAGACAGGAGATATTTGGAGTGTAAAAAAGAATTTTTGAGGGTGTTAAAATATTACATGCTTATATTAGAAGGAAGGTGAAATTTAGTTAAAAACTGCAATCAGTATCTGATTTTTTTGTTAATCAAAGCTAACCTTCTCTAAATAGGTATTGTTTAAGTAATAAAACTACATTTTTTTGGCACTTAGCTTTTATTGGATTGTGAAAGCCAAGCGGGACAGGAAAGCATGGAGAGAGACACACACCAGAGGGCCGTGGGTCAGACTCGAACCCGGGCCACTGCTCTCCAGTCATGCGGGATGTGATCGCCTGCTCACCTACTGACATATACTGGCACCCAATAGTAACGACATTTAACAGCTGTAACTCACTAAGGAAGTTAAGGAAATTGGGCAGTCTGCCTAATACTACTCATCATGTTACACAACTAATTGATTGACTGATTGATTGATTGAAAGGCCTTGGAATTCAATAGGAGCAGCTGGAACAGCTTAAGCATAATCAAGACGGTATTAAGAGGAAGAGAGACGACAGACTGGGAGAGAGGCGTATAATCAAAAGAAAAAGCAGCCTGAACACAGCGAGAAAGGTGGGAAAAAAAAACTTAGAGGGGACAGTGGGGGGACTGTTAGTGATGTGGAATTAACAGGCTTTTATCAGCATGTTGCTTTGCCAAAGGGCTCACCTAGCCTGACAGTGTCACGCTGGGATTATG
The DNA here is from genome assembly GCF_013358895.1 of Oreochromis aureus. NCBI lineage: Eukaryota > Metazoa > Chordata > Actinopteri > Cichliformes > Cichlidae > Oreochromis > Oreochromis aureus. The sequence goes on along the minus strand of NC_052948.1, from coordinate 40,854,222 downwards.
TAGCAATACAGAACCAAATAGGCCTACAAAATTAAGGTTTTTTTGAAAGAAAACCTCAAGCTGCTACCCCTGCTACCCGACAAATATGCCAAAAATATAAACAGCATTGTATAACTTGGCTCAGAGTCCCAGAAGCTTTTAGGAATATTATCCAGAGGACTTCTACATGTGTCCTTAAGTGATTCTCAGTTACAGTGATATAGATTTCAAACAGGTCCAGCAGTAAATCTTGACTACCTGGAAAAACAACTAAAAACACATTTGTTTTACTACCTGATGATGTAACCAGAGAGCACACACTGACACTCAGTGAGTTAGTTAGAAAGTGGCTAAAGCGAATCACTGCTCAAGTACAAATCTGCACCTACTTATTCCATGGGATGGGATACAACTTTTAAAAAAAGAAGCAAATACGCACCATGCCTGACAACATAAATCAAGCACTACTCATCATTTTGTTTATTCGACTGTCTGTGTTTAGACTTCAGAGACATCCATTTTCCACTGATATTAGTTCTTTCTCCCCTCACTTTCCTCCACTGCCCCACCCTCCTGCCTCTGCAGTACTCTGTGTCTTTCCTTTATCATAACTTCTATGTATCTTGAAATGCTGCCCACAAATGCTCCTTTATTGTTTTTATCTCTGTCATCCTCCCACCGCCACCACCACCGCCCGCTGGCTGGGTGACAACACGTACGCTACCAATCAATACAGCGCTCACTTGCATTCGGGGCATGTGGAGGTACACATGTTGCGTGAACACACACAACATGGATAGGAGTGTGGTGAAGGTTTATGCGGTTGCTATAGAAACTGCTCTCTTTCAGGTATGGTGTGTCAAGATGAAAAAAGTAGCAATGAACTATCACATGCAACATATCTTGTGCGCTGAGAGTCTGCACACAAGCACTGCAAACAAAAGCCTTCCATTCTGAGGATGCACATTAAGATACACAGCTGTAAGATATGAAATATGCATTACAAAAAACACACTGAAGACAGACAGAATATCATGTGGATTTCCAGTAATCCAGCCTCTTCATTTATAATAAAGTGAAATTGTGCACAAGTATGTATTTAAAGACATGTAGTCTAGAATAAATTTGATTGTATGTCACGTCTGCTGGCATACGCTGTCTTACTCTCTTAGTAGATGCATAAAAATTGATATGTGCTGCCACACCCCTCCAAGGCTGTGACTATAGGGATTATTGCAGAGCCTGTATGTCTGGAGGAACATTTTGATTAGTCAAGGAGGCTGTCTTTTGGCTGCCAGACTCCCTGATTATCTCGAGAGAAGAGCAGGAGAGAAAATCAGTTGTAAGACTGAAAACACATGTTTCATTTCCCCTGTCTTCTTTCCTCTATCTCTCTCCTTCTTGCCCTCTGGCATCCAACTGAATGTCGGTTGGCAACGCCGACCAGCCTGCCGCATGAAGATGAAGAAGTAGGAGAAGAAAACAGGGAGGAATAGTGCAAAAAGAGCAAGGCATTCGTATCCTCACAGGGAACAGAAAAGGCAAAATTACTGTACACAGAGAACAAAAGTGATGCCAAATGTATAAAACAAAATGCAGTAAAGTAAAACTGTAGAGCTAACAGTACACTATTCGTCCACTGGTGTCTCACCCACCCACACAACCATATATTCAAACATATGCAAGACGAAGGTATATAACACACTCACTTGTTCTTAGCATGCACGTACAGGTTCAAACACATTTCCTGAAGAGGTATTACAATATTTGCTAAGTAGCTGGTAGTGTAGTGATAGCTCTCATGTATGAGAGCTGTCTCATGGCTCAAATCTCTGCTCTATGAATTTAACACAACTGTCAACTGTTTTCGTATCGTGAAACAATTCCAAGGAGATTAAAAGAAGCATTCCGCTTTCCATTAAGTTTTTATTTCCAGTCATATTGTCATCATATTTAACTTTTACCAAAACTTTTGCATAACCATTCCCATTCATTAGGCGGATGTTTTAATTGATTATAACCTACATAGCAGAGCAGTCACACCAGTGCTCACTAAACATGCCACTTATTTTTGAAGATTTCATGCATAAAAGAGAAGTGCTTCACGTATTATGAGGTGAATAAATTTAAATACTACTCTCACTTAAAGTCTACCCTCACTGTCATAAACCAGTGGCCAAAATAAAAGAAACGCCACTCAGTAGTGGTGTAGTTCAATAACCCCTTAATCTACAACCTTCCAGAAAGCCAGACGAAATAACACCTCTCTCAAACATTTATAGCCTCTACGAAGGCGGAATTTATTGCAAGATTGTTTTATTAGACTGCAGACCATTTAGCCACTATAGTGTATATAGTAGATCACTTTGCCAAGCACTCACAGGCACACCAAGACCTTTAGTAAGAGACTTTCCTCGTGTGAATAAACAACCAGCGGAGAGCAAGCGTGAGTCAGTCATGAGTGGGTTAATATTCATCACCAACACCTGGCAACCTCTCAGCAGGCAGCAACCAGGAAAAGCTCAGGTTACCGGAACTGACAACGCCAAAGCACACACACACACACACCGAAAATCAAATTTGTAGCACCACCTATTCCGATTTGTCTGTCTTCCCGCATTTCCAAGTGTCTATACATCTTGTTTTACACACAGTTCTTACATAAGCACACAATGAGAGGAGGATTTATTCATTATTTAACATTTGACAGCAGTCACAAGGCAGCAGCACTCCTTCAGAAATCCATGCAGACACAGATGCACACAATATCCTTATCATGCACTAAGCACACAATTAGACCATACACTGTAACCCCACCCCTCACCCCTCCATACACACCCACACATCTCCAAACAGGTGGCTCTGCCTCAGCCAGGAAACCGGGAAGCTGGATGTTGCTTTCTTCTCATTACATCCCAAAAGAGACAAAATGTACAAATCCTCCCCTCCTCTCCGTCTCCCTGTGCACATCTGTCTCCTCCTGCAGCCACTGCACAGACAGGTTTTCCCCAGCTGCTTGGCTAAGCTAACCCTGTGCACTATATATAGGACTCAACAGAGCTAAATCAGACACAAACACACTCGAGCCGGTGATGCGGAGACAAACAGCAGCACTGAAGAGGAAGCAGAGTGATGATAAAGGCTTTGTATTTACCGTTCGCGCCGCCTTAGCACAGGAGCATCTTTACTGAGGTGTCGCTTACTCCTTCTTCATCCTTGCTCTGATCTCCTCCCTTCTTCCGCGCTCTGTATGGGTGGGGAATTGTCAAACGGCTGCAGCAGCGGCAGCAGCAGCATCAGTAGCAGCTCTGGGGCCTCTCTCGCTCTCTCTCTCTCTTTTACTCTCTTTCCTCCGCCCCCTCTCCACACACTCTTTCCTAGCCTCCCGTTCCTCTCACTCTCTCTCCCCACCCCCAAAGACCCTCCTTCTTAACAACCTTCCTCCATCATTTTCTCCTTTTCTCTCCTGCGTTCTCTCCCCTCGTTCTCCCTGGACCTGCATGTGTTTGCGGCGAGCTGCACAATTCCACTCTGTTGAATAAAAATCAACACCGCTACAGCTATCAGTTACATCAGGAGTCCACAGAGGAAAGGTGTCACTGGCAATTGGAATATGAACAACCAAATAGACCCGCCCTCATGTCCGCTTCTCCCAATTTCATGTCTTAAGTCGTGGCACTAATTTAACAAGGTCTTGACTGATGCTGCTTTTTCTCATTTTGCCTTTTCTACTAAGATACACATCTAATAAACGTTTATGGCATTAATAAATGAGGCGTAGCGTTAGCTGGCAGGTTTTGTAGTTATGGCTGTGCAAAAGCCTGTGTATAATATTTATACATTATATTACAGGAGTTTTATTGTTTGTTTTTACAGTATTCTAGTAGGATTTATGTCTCACGGTGTCTTTAAGTGGTGCTCTGCACTCTTATGGTCACAGGTTATATGTATATAAAAATCATCTGGAGAAGTGATACCAATGTGTAATTCCTTTCTTCCTTTCTAATTGCCAGTGGGGGACAACTTACGGTTGCAAAATATCTCTGATTGCATAAAGTCTATAAGAAAACTACTCCACTTCTCACTTGAATGTTGCCCTTGGTATACACTTTCCTGGTGGGTTTATGGTCTTAGTCTCTAGTTTCAACTCTTACCGGTGTACTGTTTGCAAAGTTTCATCCGCATTAAAAATCCAAGAGGGCTATAAAGTAGGCTGTGCTTTGAGTAGCTGCTTTATGAACATGCTGTGTAGTGTCCCTTTGTTTCTCAGATCACCCACCCTTTGCCCCTTCAGAACACCAAGGAAGCAGATGTGAAAAGCTTCGAGATGGGCACTAACCAATGAAAGGCATCACAGTGGCTACATATGGGAAAAGCTGGCCAAAGATGCTGAGAATCCTAGCTGCACACAAAAGCACCTGAACAATGATGCAATCAAGAACAACCAGACGTCCCAATGTTTCCAATATTCCTATCTTGTAACGTCACTGTCTATAAATATCTCCTAAACTATGTCCAGAACAATCTGGTCTGTGATGAGGGAGCCCCTGCTCAGGGCAGCTACACACACTAGGGGTTTGACCTGACCAGTCACCCAGCACATTTTGCCCCCCTTATTGATGCTGGCAACTTTTCCAACTTTAGCCAGAGGCAATAATGCTGTGTGCGTTGCGATCAACTGACAGATTCTTGTAAACCTTGTGGAGGTTTTATCAAGAGTTTAATCATTTACAAGAGTGAGAATTTATCTATTTGCATTGTTAATGAACTACAATAAGTAAAAGAACTGACATAGTTTGACATCTTCCAATTTACAATTTTAGCAAAACATAAAAATAAAAAATGAAAAATGTAAACTTTTTGGTTTTTGCATGCTGTGTCACAATACAGCTCACTCTATGGTTATATCTGTGTACTTTCAATATAATTATTATTATAACTGTTCATAAAATCTTATTACACAACTTCCCGAGTTCTTAAAAACTTGTAGCCAAAAATGTGGCAGAAAAAGAAAGAAATAATACAAAAACTAATTTTGTGAGAAACACTGTAATCCATACGGCTATCACGGCTAAAAATCAATTGTATCAGCCCTGTCACAATGACCAACACCTTATTCATAATCAAGTATACCAAACATATTTCACAGCTGTGTTTTTAGGCTGCAGAGAGTGAATGTTTCATAGGATCATTGCTCCACATTCGTGGGCTGACACGTTGCCTGCTGAGATGCACAGACTGTATATAAAAGATGGGTCTGGATTGCAGGTCTGAAAAATGAAGCCAACATGAAAGTGCCTAAAATGTGCTTTCTTTCTAAATGCCAACAGGGAATGACTCCTGTGGCTGCAAAAGGAAGTCGCATTGTGTAGCAGTCTGAAGTCACAAGTTTTATCATATAAACTAATGTTGCTTTGTTTTTTCAATTTTATGAGCGTTCCAAGTGCGATATAGTTTCAAAGATTTTGACTTTAACCTTTAACTAAAACACAGCACACCCTTGCCAACTCTGCCTGCACTGCACTGTCAGACTTATATTGTTGTAATAGTTATACTGGCATAAACTTTCCATGATGTGCATGTGTGAATGTGGGTATGCCAATGTTAACCACTAAAATGATTTAATCCAGTTAAGGTGATTTTGAGTTAATCCAGGAGGGCCCTATATTTTGACTGTACTGTTTTTTAATTTTTTATTATTTTTTTTTTTGCATTTTTTCTTTCTAATGCAGCAGAATTTAGTTTCCTGTGTTACTAATGGTTCAAATCTCTCACAAACCAACTCAGCCTTGCCTCTCAAACTTTGTCTCCAAACCACTCAGCCTGAGCTGTCCCTCTGATGTCCTCATTTCTAATCCTGTCCCTTCTGGTCACTCCTGCATCTTCAACTCTGCCACCTCCAGCTCCACCTCCTGTCTTTTAGTCAGTGTCACACTTTCAAAGCCATAGCTCATAGCAGGTATATATTATATGAGAGACAGAGTGCCATTTGGTTGGAATCAAAGGTCAAATGTGTTCGCTCGGTTCTGGTTATTTGAATCTGTTCTTGTATATGTTGTATTTATGTTGTATTCTTGGCACCACAAGGAAATGACATGACATTGACATCAACTGACACTGGTTTTATCATTTAAAAATTATTAGGTCATGAGCTAGAAAGCAACTCATCTGAAATTTTGTCTGGAAGGAACTGTCAGAAGATGTCTCAATTCGATCGTGGCCAGGCACGGCCCGCCCTGATTTACATCATATCTGCTTAGATTAGCGCAAACATGAAGCTGCACAGGCCAGGCCAGTGGCGTCAGTCAACCTCTCTGCCTGGGTGTGGACACTGAGTATGTGTGTTTGTGCTTGCGTCTACATTGTACTGAGCTGTTCTCTCTCCGTTATCAGATCTTTTTCAGGACACTGTGAACGGTGCTACAGAAAATAGCCATTAAAGTTGAATAACATATTTTTTAAGCAACTTTTTAAATTCATCATTAAAACTCATCCCACAGGTTTTAGAGGTCAATGTGGTGCGACCTGTTGGTTTTGTTGTTCTCTTTTTACTGTTTCTCCTACAGGGTAAAGGTCAGTGTGCTCTGCTTTAGCTCTCAGCAGTTTTACTTAGGTAAAAAAGGCAAGGGGATGAACTGGGAAATGAACCGGGGGGGGGGGATAATGTAGTCATACAGGAATATCTTACAGAACACACCTGGGATGAATTGAGTTAGAGAGAAGGAGTAAAACACATCTTTTTAAATGTCAGCTGATACAACAACCTTGTGAGTCAAAACAGTGTGAGAAAGTGGGTGGTGATAGTGTTATTCCTGCTGAGTTGTGAAGTTAATTTCAGCATACTGTTCTATTGTTAACCTCGTTTTATTCGTGTGTCATTGATTGGAAGAACTTAAGATTGTGGGGTCAGGTAAAGCAACACAGCCATTTAGGATTATTGATTAGCCGTTGCTCCTCTTTGCACCAGCACAACTCATATCATTGTGAGGCCTCTCATCTTAGTGGGCCAGCTGCTAGCAGTACACAATTGTTGCCATAGGGATGGTGTCCAGGGAGACAGCTGTGGCCTTTTAGCAGCAGCCACACAACAGACAGAAGGTCATTCCTCACCGAGGGAACCTTTCTCCAACTGTCCATCACAGATTGTTTCCAGGCAACAGGTCAAAAGCCTTTTTTTTCCTTCTTCCATCTTCGCTGTATTTCCTCTTGCCATTTAGGGAGCAAAATAACAAATTAAATTCAAGAAAAAACAGACACATGGGAATATAACTAATAAGCAGGCGATGAAATTAAGTTTCAGCGTCACAGCAAAGATTCAATTAAAAACTGTGAAATAGTAGCTTATATAACTTCCTGGCACCCTGGTCTCACACCTCCCTATAACATATTAGCACCTTTTTAAATTGACATGGGGCAAACATGTTAGCAAACTGTTTCCTTTTACTCATCCAGTTAATACTGACCCAACATGAGCATTTAAGCTATCTCTATTAGTCCTGAGTCTTCATGTAGTAACAGACTGACTCCACGCCAAAAAGGCCCATGAAACCAAAGAGAGTGCTCACTCTAGGTTTAGGAGAAAACGCTGGCCCAAATAAGAGTAATTTAAAATGTTAAAAAGTTTTTTAAATATTTTCACAGTTTATTATAATCTGAAATTGTATGCTACTATTGTTACCTTGGGAATATGTGATTATATAAGTGCATTTAGGTATGCAGACATGGTTGAGATAACCTATTCAAGTTCAAACCCAGCATCAGAATGGGGAAGAAAGAATTTAAGTAAGAAACTCCTGATCTACTGAGATTTCTGAAAAACAAGCATCTGTTGGGTTTACAGAGAATGGTCTGAAAAAGAGAAGATATCCGGTGTGAGGCACTTCTCCAGGTGAAAATGCCTTGTTGATACTAGAGGAGAGAAGCCAGACTGCTTCCAGCTGACAGGAAGGAAACAATAATTCAAATAACCACTCGTTATAACCAAGGTATGCAGAACAAATCTCTAAACCAAACCTACAAGCAGAAGGGCTACAGCAGCAGAAGACAACACCAGGTGCCCCTCCTTGGTCATTGTTGCTGCAGCATTTTGATGGTAGGGTAAAAATCTAGGGTAAATAACATGAAAGCATGGATCCATCCTGCCTTGTATCAATGGTTCTGGCTGCTGCTGCTGATGAAACAGTGTGATAGATATTTTCTTGGCACACTTTGGGCCCTTCAGTACCAGCTGAGCAGCATTTAACCTCCATGGGCCTATCCAAGTATTGTTGCTGACCATGTCCATCCCATTGTGACCACAGTATACCCATCTTGGCTACTACCAGTGGGTTAACACACCATGTCACAAAGCTAACATTACAGTGAGTTCACTGTACTCAATGGCCTCCAAAGTCTTTAGATCTCAGTAGAATAGAGCACCTTTGGGATGTGTTGGAAGAGTAGATTCTTATCATGAATGCACACCTGAGAAATTTCCAGCAACTGTGTGATGCCAGACCTCAAAATCCAGGAAACAGTTCTGGCGCACTACCATATTTCTTCTATATATCTTCCATCAAAGTGTGTTTTATTGGAATTTGTTATTAGGCATCTTTTGACCATTACTCTTTACCTTTAGCCCAGTTGGAAAGTTATTAAGAGTGGCTCATAAAATACACAAATAAATAAGATTGTTTTCAGCATTCTCAACAAGAAACGTGATGGAAGGGCTATCCAAAAATAGGCTCTTTTTGGTTTCTTTTAATACCCCGACAAAGTGTAAGCCCACAGTGCATCTGCTTAAGGAAATGTGTAAGAATGAACCCTCTCTCATTACTGAGCTTCTCTTTGATCCATAGCTGAGTCTGTCTTTGCATGAATGACCATGGTGCAGTGCTGACTGTGTGAGTGAAGCAATCAGCAGCGACACCAAAAAGATTGTCAGGCACCCAGCTGGATTGCCTCCTAACAGTATCTCCCGTATTTAAAAATAGCACGCACACACAAAATTACATAACATTACTGCTTATGTTGTGGTTACTTTGAATGTTAGGGAGGAAAAAAAAATAAAAGACAAGTTTTGCTTTGACGGTTTTCTGTTTACACAGAGAGAGTAGTTTATCAGAAAGTTTTACATATAACGTTACTTCTCAGTGGAAGAAAGACTGATGGGAGACAGAAAGTTTGGTTATTTTGTCATTTGTACAGTATCTAGTTTTAATAAGTTGTGGCAGAAATATCAGTAGGTTGTGGCAAATTTTCAAATATGAAATTATGTAATTGATGTATTTATTTTAACTTGAAAAACACATTCAAATAAAACAAATTAAAAGGCTGCAAAGGAGGAATGGAGCTTGCGGATTTCACTCTCGAACTGATTTCAAACGATCGCCGCTCATAGCAGCAGCAGCAGCCACTACGCTCTGTCAGTTCCCCTCTGTCAGTGTGTCAGCACTCCTGCTAATGGGCATGTTGCCAAGACAACGGCTCAAACACCTTGCCATCTGGGACCACCTGGTGGAGGCCTCCAAAAGACAACTTCACTAACTTGACTTCACTACACAAATACATGCATGAAGGCAGAGTGCAAACTGGCACTCGCATCTACAACACACACCAAACCACCCGCCTATCTATTTTGCACTGAATTATGCTAGCCTACTCTTTTAGTAATATTTCATCTGGTATATCCAAGCCAAAAGAATATATATCATTTGAAATATGACTGCGTTAGCTGTTAGAAGAGACAGACAAATGTCTGTGGAAAATGACATAACTGGGGTTCATAAAGTAGCAAGCATACCACTTTCTTATACTGCTGTTTCTCCTGGCGAAGTGTGGTTACTTCAAGCTTTAGAGCTCGGTTTCTCTCCTCCAGCAGTCGAAAGCGGCTTGCGTGGTAGACAGTGGAGTGGCCTGTAGCTTGCTGAGATGAAACCTCATATCTTGACTGCAAGACAAATAATAAAGATAAGAATAACCAGTGTTGAACATTCCTGTATTATTACATTCAATATAATTTTAGTAGTAGCTGTAACAGTGCTGGTAGAGCCAGGCTAACGCTTCTGTGAAGCAGTCCTTCAAGACCAACGTTATCCTGCTGCTAAGATGTTACAAGTGATCATGTTCATATGATGCCATGCAGGTTTACAGGTTTAAAGCCTCAGTCACACTGGGGACCAGCTGGTTACCCCCAGGCACCACTGGTTGTTAGGATAAATGTGTATTCCATGACACCAACCACCTAAATGAACATCTGAACTGTGCTCATTTAAGTACAACTTAAAACTTTTGCAAGTATTTTGTTTTACACTGGGCATATCAAACTCATTTTCCATGCAACGAAACTACATGATAAATGTGTAAAATTACAGAAAAATTCTGGTAGTCCAGTGCCCGGATGGTCCTGTAAATTTTCATTATTTAAAAGAAAATGACCGTTTTTTCTGTGAACTCCCGGATAAAAAAAGAAAAAAAATATATATATTAGATAGTGAAAAACAGGAACTTTCTGTCATTTAATTGTTTATCTATTACATAATTACTTTGCTGTAGTATTTATCCATGGGAAAAGCTGTAAAAAGTTTAGAAATCTATGCACTCCTTCAAATTTTCCAGAGCCATCCAGTGGTCCCGATTGGAGTCTTTGCCAGGCCAATTCTGGCCCCCTGGCTTTATGTTTGATACCTCTGTCCTAAACCAAAATACTAAATCAAATGTGACCCTGTGCATGTTAGCAAAGATATTATCCATAGGGAAACATGAAACTGTCTGTCTATTATCATCTAATGGCAATCACCCAAAACCTTAAAAGCGAAACTCAGGTGGATCTCATGGAAAATGTGCAGGGGACAAGTTTTGTCACGAAATCCTCCAGTGTCTATAAAACAATCTGTTGTCCACACAGGAGTCATCACCCTTGTAACAATATTTAAACACACAATCACATTATATTATTAATGTGAATATCAGTGCCAAGTTTACTAGATTTACACCAATTAAGTCATGAGATATTTCACTACAAAACCTGGCAACCTCATGGTGACCTAACAGGAAACGTAAGGAAACCATTATCTGCATAAAATCATCTGGCAGTTTATCCAAGTTATTTAACCGACCAATTCACTTGATTAATATACAGTAAAGAGAAGCCATATTGACAGTGTTTCTTACAACAGTCTACTACTTCAGTCCCATATGGTCAGTGACAGGAAAGGGATTAGCGGGTCTGATAATGAAGCTGCTGCAGCTCAGTCTGCACATCAGTGTATTTTTTTAACATTTTCTTGATGGCATAAAAAAAGCCTTTAGAATCCAAAATTTCACTTGCTTAAATTCTCAGTGGAAATGTAGTGCATATCTGCAACAGGCAGGCTGGAAGCATCCCTTGTGCTGCTGAGTTAGTCTTCTTTCATGAAAGACATCCATCGGAGCAGTTTGGTGGCACTTTTCCATTCATAGCTGTCGTGTTTTGGAATAGAACTGCTATGCTGTCAATCTTTTTTCAAAATTTCCAATCACGCTGGAGCTACCAGAGGGACTGTAGATAGCAGAGGTATTAGGCAGCTTTTTTGCTGAAGTGAGAGAAAATCTGATTTAAGATACAGTAAAATGTATCTGTGCCTCCTGGAATTAAACACAACCCCGAAGATAGAAGGATGCATTTTGCTCTGACATATATATATATATATATATATATAGATATATATATATATATATATGTGTGTGTGTGTGTGTGTGTGTGTACAGAACATTCCCCTGTACGTAAGGCTAAAGAAAGATTTGGTGCTGTGCTACACTCTGCTTACTTTGAGTATTACAGGAAAATGCTAGAGAAGTATAATCTGAAATGCCTGAAAAAGCATTGGTCTTTCATATTTGCCTCCTGAAAAAGCACACTTAGCCTGCCCAGACACACAAGTATTACCACATTAGCACCTCAAACAAAGGAAAGCTTTTGCCTGCATTACTTTGAAGTCTGTTCTCTTTTGTCTTTTCCCTCCCTATACTAGCTTTTCATCTAATTTTTTTTTTTTAAGTTATTAAACCCATCTCAAGGAACTTTAAGGCTGTGGTCAAATTGTCAGCCCACTGTTCTCATCAAGCATTATTTCTTTTTACCAATCCCTGACAGACCAACCAACAGATGGCTCTAACTTCAGTTTATATTATTCTAATATATCAATTTGCTTGTTACCAGAACAGTTGGTATTTTGGCACACAAAACAATTCACACACTCGCACACATACAAACAATAACCAGATCCCCTTGATCGAAAGCCAAACTATCACACTCCACAAAGCACGTACGAAAAAACAAAGTTGCAGACAAGATGACAGTTTACCCACAGAGCGTAAGCTACTGAAGCCAGTATGATGGAAGTGCCAAGTAGACAGAAAGACAGCCAGATCCACCTGCTAATACACCAGACCCGCCAAGCAGTCGAGCCTACACATAGATCTACCAGTGTAATATGGTGATCTTTCCAAGAACAGACAGAGAAGGACCTGCCAACCAGTGCTGTTGGTTTTCCAAACAGACAGACAGACTAACACATTCTGTCAGCCTGTTCAGAGCAAGATATTAGGCCATATTGACATCCCTATGAGAGCTGATTTTGTGAGTCATTTACCACAGAACCACTGGTTTCCAGATTTAACATGCTAAAAAAATATATATGGTTAAAGGCAGGTAACCTCTTTAGTGACTTGACAACAAAATGACAATATGTTCTCAGCTACATTTAAAATATTTTGGACATTTTAGCATCTGGGTGACTGGACTCTGGAGCAAACACATAAACTCTAATCACAGGCAGTTAAGACATCCAAGGGAGACATGATACCATACAATCAGACTCCTAATTTAACAGAGTTTGGTGCATGCAAGCACTGCAACCAGTCCCTTGTCTGGCAGGGCCCAATTGTGGCGTCCACACAGGAGTCATCATCCTTGTACTGAGGAAGCTGGCAAAGCTGCTCTGACAGCAGTTACGTCAGAGTTTAGAATAATGGCACACTCATGCACACTGGGGTCACAGGAAATACCAACAGCATTTGCTTCTAAGTGTGAGCCAAAAAAGGAGCAATTAAAGGAAGATTATAAAACGTCCAGATGCTAAGCTGGTATTTATTCATTCTCTGCCTTTAATTCAGAGAGAATGAGCAAAAGGCAAAATGTTTTTCCATAAAAAACATCAAAAGGTATGGCTAAAAATTCATCTTAATCTCTTGATTTAGGCCACCAAAGCCACCAATGTCCAAAGTAAAACTTTAACACATCTTTAAAAAGCCTGGAGAACCGTTGCTCAAGAGCACTTTAAAAATTACAAGAAAATCCAGCTCCTTGGAAGCAGGGTATAATGAAACGTGGGGTGACTCGAGATTTTTGCACAGTGCTGTACATCCAATATTCTGCACAAGTTATGGATAACCATAAGACAACAGAAAATATTGCCAATATTAACACCATATAAATCGGCAGACTGAGGGCAGAGGAATAAGATGAATTAATTAGTTGAGAAAATTCAGACGCTATACAGTCTCAGAAAGAATCAGCGAGAAGACCTCGCAGCAGTATACATAAGATTTTTACCATCTGAGAATTTTCCTTTGTATTTAATATCGCAATGATTTTATATACATAGTAATAATAATTTACAAGTGTTTGTATAAATCTGCCACAGCATCTCATAAGTTGCTCTGAAGTATTAAAATCTGCCTGTTCCTCATAAAACTAGTCTGTTTTACTTCCACTCAGCAGTGCAGTCTCCGCCTGCATGACAACCTTTGGGAATACAGCATTACTCCACTCTCAGAGGAAGTGTATGCCTCCAGTCTGATTTAATGCACTGGCCAAGGTTCTTACCTGTGTGCAGTGTGGTTGGTTTATATTGCCGTTGTTGATTTCAATGATCCACAATGTAAGATACTTTCACATCAGATTTTATATGTTCCATTGAGAGTCTTTTTAATTTTGTTTTGTTTGTTTGTTTGGTTTTTTTGCTTCCATCTAAGGGATATATTTCTTTTTTGTGTTTGCAATCCGTAAAGGTCACAGCTGAGGAGTGCTGTAGTGTGTGTACTGCTCAAAGGCAACTCTGTAAAGCAGGTAACTGCTACAAGGGGATTTGTAGGGCTTACTGACTGCTATACTTAACTTCCATGACATATTTCACAGAGTTCATAATTTTCTGATGAAGTGCCGAGGAGCAGCGCACTAAAAGAGGTAGGCAGGTGGACGACGCAAATATTTATTGCATTAATACCAGCACTGATATTGGTATTGGATCGATATTAGTGTGACAGGATTGATACTTTGTTTCTCCAAGTTCAGTATGATGGCCACTGATTTGTGTTAAATAATGAAAAGCTGAAAGGTGTGTATTGTGTTAACTAAGTATTGTGGAAATTAAAAATCCCACTGATTTAGTGTTCATTGAAATGTGTTAAGAATTTCTCAATTGATGATGATTAAGCTAATAAATTCTGAGGTACTGCTCTCTACTCTACATAAGCTTTCTTTATCAGATAAAAGTATCGGTATTGCCAAAATGTTCAATATGGTACAATACAAGAACACATTTTTGGGAAATAAAAATAGCAAAATAACATTCATTTAAGCCTATGAAGGCAAGCAGCGGAAACCTATAAATAATAAAATAAACATACAGGGAGCTTAATTTCTGCACAATACCGGTGACAACAGCGGTGATGGGCGCACAGTGAGTGCATTATCCATTTAAAACTGATGAACAACTGGAGGCTGGGGGAACTGTTTATTAACCAAAGCAGATAATGTGGGTAGCTATTAAGATGTTACAGCATATAATTATGTAATAGGGGCTTTTTACTACTTTATACCCCTCACAGTTAAGCTTCACTCCCATTTTCCAGCAATTAATAGCTACCAACTTTATCAGCACGCAGACAAATGCTGTGTGCATTCAAGAGTCTGCTTAACAAGAATCACATTTTCTGGGACCTCTGTGGATTGCTGCTTTGTTTGATGACTCCCGCTAAAGGAACAGAGTAGAATAGAATAGGGAGGCAGCATGTGGTGGCTGGACTTAAACCAAGGGCACTGTGGTTAAGTGGCGTGTGCTCAGCCAACCGAGCTGCCAGGATACCCCGAAGGTAATCTTTTTTGGACTAGGGGGAATTTAAATTTATTGTCATGTCGCCATCTGGTGAGGAAGTGAAACACTTGCATCCGTGCTGCCTGATGCTTGTGGTGGATACATATGATCAAAAACAAAGAAAGAAAGGACGAAGCAAAGGAAGAAATCCAGCCAAGATTTTCAGAGAAACAATTCGCCCACTGCTCCTTTGAGGAAGAACCGTTTATAGTGTTAACACAGTTATTTAATTATTTTAGAGAGGTTGGAACAGTAATGCTAGCGCGCAGTGTTTTTGGAAAGAGACCCACAGTAATAACACTGTCCCTACCGCAAACGCAGTATCCTTTTTGTCCCGAATTGTCTCTCTTTTCTTCCCGTCACATCACAGACCGGCAGCGGAGGCGCAGGCAACACGTCACTGTGCGTAAACCACGCGCGCGCGCGTGTGTGTGTGTGTGTGTGTTGGGGTCTGAGTGCATCTGTTTGCGTGCTGCAGCTTCAACAGCTTGCCTAGGCCGCACACACCCGTGGCTGGCCTGGATTATCACCTTAACAGCAAGACCAAAAACAGTGCGAACTCCCTGGCACCCAGACAGTTCCTGCACCCTCTCAGCAGCGCTGCCAAACACCCTCTCCCCACCTCCACCTTTCTACTGGTGTCAGTACCTTTCTCTCTTGCTACGTATGTCATCCAAAGGATGTGTTCAATTGACCAAACATCAACGCGAAAAAAGGAGGGGTGTGTTGGGGGGGATTCATTACATCATACATGGTCCGCTTCACCGCCTCCTCGCAGGTGAAGTGAGGCTCATATTTCGAGTTCAGAAGTTATCTAATTTGCTAAATAATCTTAGATAATGATGTCTGCCTTTCTCACTTCAGACGTACATGTTGCCAGAAATGATCCTGTGAGGAGTTTTTGCTAAAACATACAGTAATGTGTAAAAGTACTGAGCCACCCCACATTTCTTTATAATGTTGTAGGAAAATGGGAAATATGTGCAGCAATTTATTGAAAGGTGTGTGAAAACCCACATGGAAATACAGTATATAAGGCAAAAACAGAGTTTGTACCATTCTAATGAGCTTGAAAGTCAATATTTAGCATTTATTCTTCAAGACAGTCTGAACTGTCTTAGGAGAGCTTTCATGTGATATCTTTATGCAGTTTTAGGTTTATATAGTTCCCCAGGCTTTTTGGAATACATTTAAAGTTGTTCTTTGGGTGTTTTTTGTTTGTTTTTGTGTTAAGTTGGTTGTTTTAGTTTGGTTTTGCTCCTTTATCTGTAAAAATGCTTCAATAATGCTGAGATCTGTGCTCTCAGGAGCCCCATTCCTCACTCATAGTGTTCCATTGTATGTTTTTACATCCAAGTATGCTTTTACTGCATTAGGCATTTGTTTGGGGTTACTGTAATGCTGAAAAATGAAACCATTAACAATCACATGCTTTCAAGACAGGTATTGCATGATGGATCAAAATTTGATGGTACTTTCCTATATCAATAATTCCATCAATTTCATCAAGATCTCCAGGCTGAAAAGCAGTCCCAAACCATGACAGAGCCTCCACCATATGTTACAGATAGACACTCACTGTTGTAGTTCTCTCCTGACATCCACTGCACATATCAATGATGATTCAAACCTTAGATTTGAAATCTGGATTCATGACTCGTGTTCTTGTGTAATTTTGCATACCTCAGCCTTTTCTCCCTGCTTCCCTTTGTTCAGAAAAGCTTCTTGACAGCCAAACTGTTATCTTTGGCATTTCTCACAGATTCAGATAAAGAAATGGGAAGAAACAAAGGGTGCTCGTAACAAAAGAAATTCGTTTTTTGCTAAAATGTTTGTTATCTGTAGCCATATCACTAGTTCAGCCCTTGAGATAGGTGCCTTTTTATGCTTGGATGATTCATAAGTCACTGTTAAGTGGCTTAACAAACAAAGACAAAATCCCCTAATACTTGTCAAGTACAAGGAGTGGCCTGTAAATGAGAGAAAAAGCCTCCAACGTCCAAAGAAAAACTTTGAAAGACCTTCATAAAAACTTGAGAACTACTCAAGACAACTTAAAAAATTACAAGTCTGACTTCCAAGTAGTCAGACTTTATTTGGAAGTAGTCACTTCTACAAACAAACAATACAGAAGTAGAGTTTTATGCCTCAGAATCAAAATCTTGTTAAAAACTTTAGACTATACCCGTGACTACACTCTGTTTCAGCCATTTCTACCTATAGCATATTAAGGTTTGGAACTTTTCTCTAGGATTAAAATCTACACTGTCATGTTCCTGGTCCCAGTTGTACCTTACATCCTATTTGCTCTTTTCACCTCCTCTAAATCCCTGAGAGAGGGCTCAAATTAAATCAGGTTTTAGTGAGGTTACATCAGCACCAGGCACTCAATGTATTATGTAGTACTAGTTCTCAGTTTAGCTGGGACAGAGCAAAGAGTACGGAGTGGAGGACAGAATGAAAGAGACACATGGGACAGAGGGGAGGACAGAAAGACAGGAAGGAGAGGTGAAAGCGGGATGTACGCGCTGTTCCACTCTGTTGCCTAGCAACACGTGCTTGCTGTCTGTTCTCATCTTTACTGTAGGCACATTTACTCTTCCAGTGAACTGGTTTCCAACCATGACATGACGCCCTGTGAGACTGGAAATGGGGAACAGATGGAAACTGGATTGGACAGACTTTAAATATGCAAATAACTGAAGGCAAATTGTAATTTAAGTACTTCAAAACAGGGTGATTATGCTTTTCATTATCTTCTGTCGTATATATATATATATATATATATATATATATACATACATACACACATATATGTGTGTGTATGTGTGATGTCACATGAAGCAGGATATCCTTAATGTTGTCATGTCAGAGATACAGCTCAGCTGCTCTGACCTCAAACCTTTTATTTGCAAGGGCCAACCAATCCAAATAAATACATAAATAAACTTAGCTTATTGGAACAATATCCTTTAAGGGAGAGGTGCTGAAACAGTCACATTTCAAATGATGGATGAGCTGAGTTTTCACTGTATAAAATAAAAAGGATTATTTTGAATTGGGAATCAAGCAAACCACCTCTAATAGACATATAAAAATATGGAGCTGGAAATGAGAATGGCAGGTTTATTCTAAACCCCTTTGGACACCTTTAAAAACCTTAAGCATCTGTAGTGGCCTATCCCTCAACTGGGTGGATTTTGAAAACCCTAAAAAAATGTGTTTTCAGAAGCATGCTGTCTTCTCCCAGACATAATAGTTTAGCTGATAGATCAATAATTTTTCTTTTGGACAAGGGGATTCAATTCAAAGTGCCCGAATCACACAGTAGTATGTCTGCTGCTGTTAAAACTGTTAAAATTGTTTTAATGTTGCTGACAGGTGTACATTTGTTGGGATCAAATAAAGCACAAACAGAAAGAGACGTAAGCAGTGACAAGATAATCAAGAGCTGTAACTCTTTGCACTCAAATCTCAGTGCTGGCAATAAATGAAGACTCTCATGTAGGCATTTAACATTTTAACATTGAATGCATGGCTTACTGTCTTAATAAATTCTGCACAGTTAAAGTTTGCACTGCAAGGGTGTCACTGTCTCTACAGTCACCAGATCTCAGTCCAGTGGAGCTCCTTTAGGATGTGGTGGAGATTTAAGCCAGTTCTGAAAGCAAAAGAGGATCCGACCAAATACTGGCAAGATGTACCTGATGAAATACCCAGTGAGAGTATATTAATTTTGAAACCTGTATTTGGACAATTTAATGCTATTTTATAAGATCACTACCAAATATTACATAAAACTGACTACAAATCACAAGTTAAGATTTTATCAGCTACTTGTAAATGCCATTTATCCTACACCAAGGTCAACACTAATGTTTCCACAGTAAAGTTCATCTTAGCTATAAAAGCAGCAGTGTGTCTGAGGCCTACAGTACTATGTTACCTTGCCCTTGCTGTGCAGGTGGTGATGGTGCAAGTTTCTGGCAGCAATCATGGCGAGCTGTCTCTGGATCCACTGTAACTCCATCTGAGACTCCCTCAGCAGGTTTTCCACATTAGCACTGGACTTGTGATCCCGCATTATCACCTGCAACACCAGTCCACAGGTTACATATTGAATCTATGATGCAAACCTCATATTCTGCACACACACACTGACGGTGCAATGCTGGAACAGTGCCATCAGCATATATACAAAGAGAAGCATGTATGCATCACTGAGTAATCAACAACTATTGCTTTTTGACCAGCATCAATAGGCATCATTTATTAGAGTTGAATACTTAAGGATTTTGAACCACCTTCCTAGTTTGTATGTGGTTCAGATTTATACTTTCACTAAACTTCACCTGAAAATAGAGCATATTTATGCGCATTCTTTCGTAGTTCAAAAACCTATCCAGCTAATCACCATGTTTCCAAACAAACAATAACATATGGTGTGTTTGATAGTTATTAAAATGACAAATAACTGTACATCATGAACAAAAAGCATCTCAAATATTTCATTATAACTCATGATTACTGTTTTCTCAATGCTTAGCTGACTTGAAACAAAAAATAATAATAATAATCTAAAAGACAAAACCCTTTGACTGAATTGACAGAAAATATGCAAAATTCAAATTGTTGCAGTGTATAAGCTAAAAATGAAAGGTCTGCTGCTGAGAAAAAGCACTAATGCACTAATAAAGAGCTTTTGACACTTACTGTACAAATCCTTCATCTTCTTTCACTTAAAAAAAACAACACACAACTTGTTTGTTCATTTTGAGGAACAGTCCTTGAAAGTAAAAGTCACATTTTTAAAAGAGGAATCATTATTCCAATGGAACTCCGTTGCCACCCGCACAAGTTCATCCACATATACATGTGGGCACTGACTAGTATGTACATGTGTGTGTCCATGTGCGTGTGCATGTGTGTTATCACTGAGAGAGCTTCACTCAGTTACATAAGAGAGGATTAGTGCACAGACACACAGTGAAGTGTGTGTGTGTGTGTGTGTGTGTGTGTGTGTGTGTGTGTGTGTGTGTGTGTGTGTGTGTGTGTGTGTGTGTGTGAGTGTGAGTGTGTGGAGGGTATGGCGGAGGGGGGCATGGAAAATACAACAGCTCATATTAATTGGTACTAAATCTCCATCTATGTTGGCATGCTTTGTGCGTTTGTTCAAACAGACACTGCTTCCACACAGGAGTGTTGCATTCACACTAACTGTACAGCACACAGATACATGCAGGGTAGAGACAGTTAATGATGCTTGTACCTCAGGGGATTTGACTTATTGGACTCTACTAATCTACACTAACAAATGCTCAAATGTCTGACTGTCTGTGTTTTAACTGGTGTTTCTTTACACTAACAAGATTTTTTTAATTACCCATTTTTCATTCATTCATACGAAAAATGGCTTTTTCTTAAATAAATGAATGCCATTGTGTTAAAAACTAATGAACAAAGGCAAAAAAAGAATAATAACTGGTTTCTTCTTCTTCTTCTTCCATTGTTTCTCTTAAAACCTCGGCCAAATGCTCGAACAGATTCTCTGTGCTGACTCACCTTGGACAGCTTCTACTTCCTTGCAGGGGATTGTGGAGGCGGAGGAGGAGGAGGAGGACAGACAACAACAACAACAGCAGCACACAAAGCTCGGGAGTCTTACAGATTTATGCAGAAGTATCCCACCCTTCAAAGACCTCTATGAACCACCTCTGAGAGGCAAAGCATGTCTGTCACAGATTTATCAAAGGCAGACAGAGTGACATTATCCAGGCCAGATTGGGATTTCACATTTGTTATTTATATATTAAATAATCTATATATCAATGATTTTAATTAATTCCATTACAGTATTTTTTTAAATTCAAAACCATTCCCTTCCTCTAAAGATTTTAATTTATTACTACGGTGAGGCCATGTACTTGATTCTGAGCAAATAGCTCTTCACTGTTTACACACAAGTAATAACAGCTCATTAAAAGAAGACAAATGAACTAGAAACTGAATTTAGAAGTGGATTCACTGCATTGTTTGAAATTATATTTTATGAAGTTAGGTGTGAATGGCTGTTAAGTGTTAGCTCTGTATGTAACTGTTCAAGAGCTGAAAAAAATGTGTTTGTAAACTCGAAAAAGTACAAATATTATGGACTAATAGATATAATGCTGCATCATAAAAACTGCAAACGCCTTTATCTATGATGCTTTAAAACTTCTGCAAGGACTGTGTTCCATAGTTCTTACCCATTTAACAAATGGTCTTCAGCTTCTCTCATCCTCTTCACAAAGATCGTGTTTGGCTGTATAGTATCATGCCCATCTAGTAGTCCAACATAAGCGAAGCCTACAAAAATTATAAATAGATTTTCTAATCTTCAAAAGTGTAGGGATTTACTGCAGACTCCGTAGCTTCCATGGTTTGGTGCTTGTGGCGTGTGTCTCAGCACAGTTTTGAAGCACTTCTCCCTCATATGACTTGTTCTTTTGAAACAGAAGTCAGTTATGATTCAGAATCTTTCTCTCACAGCGCTCTTGTACCCAAGGCGGCCTGCTGTGTGACCATATGGCACACTTAACAAGAGCATGAAATATGAACAGCAGACGGAAAAAGATCATTTAAGGCCAACTTTAACCTCACCTGTATGAGGGGAGAACACCCTCGATAACACAGGGCTATGTTCTTGCAGTGTAGTTAACTCTGATGTTTTAATGTAGGTTTAAGTCTATATGACATAAAGAACTGCGCAAAAGTCTCGAGTATTCCATCATTTCTTTATATGTTGCTAAATAAATTGGAAACATGTACAATGTACAGGAAAACATAGTATATAAATCAAAAATAGATTTTGGACTACATTTATTCTTCAACACAGCCTAAACTCTCTAAGGCAGCTTTCTTCTTCTTTTCTTTAAGTAGTTTTCGGGAATAGTTCTTCTGGTTTCTTGAGGAAATTCACCTCTTCTTTGGATGTTGGTTGGTTTTTGCTCTGTTCTCTGTCAAGACGATCCCACACCGCTTCAAAAATGTGAGGTTCATGCTCTGCGGAGACCAATTTATGACTGATAGTATTCCACTGTGTGCTTTTTTCCTATCTGGATTTGCATTTAGGATCCAGGTCTGAATGTACTTCTCTACCTTTATTTTATCAATTTTGACAGGATCTCCAACACCACTGTCAGCAGCCCCAAACCATGACAGCGCCTCTACCATGTTTTAACCATGGCTATAGACCCCCACTATTGTACTTCTGTCATGACACAATGGGGATTTGAAGCAAAAAAAAAAAAATCAAATATAGATTCTTAAAGTTTCTTGCCATTGGTTTTTAGTCCAGATCAGGTAAAATTTGGCATACTTCAGCTTTTTCTCCCCGTTCCCCTGGATTATGAATGGCTTCTTGACAGCCACCCTTCCACTAAGACCCATTTCTGATGAGACCTCAATGAACAGTAGATAGATCAACTGAAGGGCCGCATGCATCTCTCAGGTCTTGTATCGTGTCTTTGCTGGATGCTTTGCCACTTTCGACAGACATGACTTCAAAAGCCGTCCATCTCCTGTAAGTACATTTTTTAGGCCTGAAACTACACACCATGCTGAGATATACCGAGTTTTTGGTTAATAGCTCTTTGAGAACACCTTGCTGATACAAATCATCATAACAGTACCTTTTTCTTTTTTTTTTCAAATATTCAACAAAAAAAAAAGGATGTGTTTTGATTTATAGAACAAGGGCAGTGATAAGTGGCTTAAGAAAATAAAAACTGTTCCTCTGACGATGGTCAGGTACAAGGACTGGAGTGCAAAAACAATAAATCTCCAAAGATAATGAGGGGTGACGAGATTTTCACTCAGTACAGTATGCCTGATTTTGGAGGATCAAAATGCAGCCACATTAAGTGAAAATACACAATGCACTGAATGACTTGGTTGCTTAACTGGAAGCAGAAAACTTAAGAGAAAGCATCTAGCCATGATTTATCAGCTTCTAAAATTTAGCACAGCTTAACATTTACCAACAATTTCCTGCTGACATTCTTTCTTTGAAATCTTGAAATAAACGGAAAACCAATCGATTTCAAGTAACGTCTTCAAAGACCATGAGTTCTAGAAAATGTTTTTATTGCCATACAATGGTCACACATTGCGGACAGTAATACAGAAGGAAAAAAAAGCAAACTAAAAAATGCAGGTTTAAGTTATGTGCCTTTTATTGCTGTTTTCAGTCCCACCAAAAAAAAGCATCTAATTTCTAATGGAGAAAATTTGGGCAACACTTTCTGAAAAGCACTTCAGATAAAAGATGAACGAGTGTAAAAAGGTTCTAACAAGGCAAATGTCGTCTGTTGTTTTGACTCATTTTATGCCAGACAGAAGTGCTGTCCTAACACATCTCCTCCTCCTTTTAGTAACCGTGTGGCAGTTTCAAATTCCAGTGGGACGCTCTTGATCTCAGGTTGCTTCAGGTCTTTTTCCATCAGCTGTGAAAAAGAAAATGAAATAACTTATTCATCTAAATCGAATTTAATTTGAACAGTAATAAGAGGAAAACTAATTCTGGAAGCGTCACGTCACCTCATACGTTGTGACCTCTAATGTCTCACTGATGTCATCCTCCTGTTCTGACAAAGGTGTGTTGATCAGCAGTGCAGCCTTAGCCACATCTGGATGGTAATGCTTTTGCAGCGACTGTAGAAAAGATGACAGAAAAATGTGTTATTTTAGTGACTCCTCCACTTAAATTGGACTTTCAATCGTTTATGACATCTCTTCAACATGTTTTCCCCAAAGAGAAAAAGATGAAAAATGTCATAATTCAAAAGTAAGTTGCCATCAGCGACAGAGGTAATTCATTTGGGAATCTAAAGTTATCGCCTACACACCTTAATTTCCCACAAGCTGCTTTCTAAGGCACGGCACTGAGCAGGATCCTCTTCATCCATCAGATAAGGATCCTCAAAAGGTTCTGTTAACACACACAAAAGCAAACATTTATCACATATCCTACAGACAATTCATACAGGCTGTTAACACACCGATCCCGACCACAAAAGTCTCAAACTCACCATCTTCTGTGCTGGGCTTGTGAATGAGGACTCTGCAGGACGGGTGGCGACGGATCAGGTTGTAGATGAAGGGCAGCACTATGAGAAGGGCTGTAGGCGGTGCCGTAAGAGCCAGACGAGCCAGACGTTTGGCAAATGCAGCCACTAAGTAAACTGGCAAGTGACTGAAGGAAAGCAAAAACAGAACGTGCTTGATAGCTTAAATACTTCAGTCAAAGCCCATAAAAATGACTGAAATTTAAACACCAATCTGTAACTCAAATAGTGCAGGTCACCTACAAACATGAAGAACAACATTCATGCTGTGTAAAAAGTAAAAAAGCAGAATGCAATAATTTGCAGATTTGGTAAACTCACAATAGAACATAGAAAACATAGAACATGTTTAAACTGAGTAAAAGGAACACATTTCAAGTCTGGACAGGGCGTCATTTACCACTGTGTAGAATCTTCTGTCTTTTATAGATCCTGGAACTGAGGAGACCAGCTGCTGGTATAAGTTTTTGATACAGGATTGTAACAGCCAGCAGCTGGTGCAGCACCTGACTTTTCAACAGTGAAGCCATGCTTCTGTAATATTATCCAGTATGGAGTTTAGCATTGTCTTGGTAAAAAATGCAAGGCCTTTAATTGGAAAAGACTTAATATGGATGAGAGCACACGCTGCTCTCAGCAGTGATGGTCCTTTTCTAGATGTACAAGCTGCCAATTCCATAGGCACCAATGCACCTTCATACCATCAGAAACTAAACAAAGCACTGGAAAAAACCTGGACGGTCCCTCTCCTCTGTAATCCGGAGGATGTGGTGTCCATGTCCAACACAACAGTTATCCTCTTTGCCTCAGTCAATTTTAAATGAGCTTTGGCCAAGAGAAGATGGCAGGTTTGTTGGATATGGCTTCTTCTTTGTATGACACCTGCAATTGTGAGTGACACAGTGAACGGTGTTCACAGACAATGATTTCTGGATTTGCACCTAAGCTCATGCAGGGATTTCCATGATAGAATTATGCCTGTTTTGCAGGGGCTCGAGGATCATGGGTATCCTGTATTGATTTTCAGCCGGAGATTTCTCCAGATGCTCAGAATCTTTTGATTTTATGTATTGTCGCCTACAACTGTCAAGGAACACGATTCTGAAATTGCTCTACAATTTAAAGACTGTTTTTCCAAATTTGCCACGTTTATTTCTGAGAAGCTCTGCCTCTCTAAGATCCTCTTTATATATCCCATCATGTTACTGACCTGTTGCCAGTTATCCTAATTAATTGCAAAATATTCCTCCAGCCATTTCTTTTTAATACCACTTACTTTTCCATACTTTTGTTCCCTCAGTCCCAACTTTTTTGAGGTGTGCTGCTACCATCAAATTCAAAATTCTAAATATTTTTCATATTAATTTTTTTTTTAAATCTCAGTTTAAACCACATATTCTATGTTCTATTGTGAATAAAATATGGATTTATAAGACTCGAAAGTCACTGAATTCTTTTTTTTTTATTTACATTTTTTTTTTAATAGTCCAACATTTTATGGAACCTGATTTGTAAATGAGTAAAAAAGGATTTTGAAATATGTGACTGAATTCTTACCTGGAGCTAAGAAAGAGGTTGGCTAAATGGAAAAAGCGTGCTCTGTACTTCACATGAAAAACAGAAGGCTCAAGTAGATTATACAACTTCTTGTAGAAATCAGGATAATCTCTGCAAACAAACACAACGTGTGGTTTTGATTTATGTGATCAAATGTCTTCTGCATTTTACTGTAAATAATCTGATGTACTAAAACAGACAAAAAAAATGTCCTTTTCACTCACAGGTTGTGTTGATGTATGAGGACAAAAAGGCCATTGAGCGCTAGCAGGCTGATTGCCCCACCTGTTCAGTGAAGACAAGAACCTGCTGATTACCATCACTTAATAGCAAAGCTGTAGATGAACATATGAAAGTGTTGTTTTTCCACCTTTCAAATTCTGAAATAGTATTTTTGAACATCTGATGGTACTTTTGTGCACATAATTCCATCAATTCTGACAAGATCCCCAACACCAAACCATGACAGAGCCTCCACCGTGCTTTACAGATGGATGTAGACACTCACCTCATCCATACGCACTGATAATTATTTGAAACAAAACTTTCAAATTTGTATTCGTTTCTTCAATTTTTCAAAACGTTCAGTCCAGTTCTTATGTAATTTAGCATACTTCAGCCTTTTCTCCTTGTTCTTCTTCCTTAAAGTCCCCGTATGTCACTGAGAGTCTTGGGTTCTGTGTCAGGTCTTTGTTGCATCTTTTCTTTTTTCCTATTTCTTAAGGGCATGATTTTCAGATGCTGTTCATTTGTTGTGGATAGGTTTTTAAGCCTGCCGTGTCTTGTTTTATACTCCACTTGTCCAGTCTCCTTGAATATTTTTTAAGGACACACTGCATGCCATGCTGAGATATACCACATTTTCAGCTAAAAGCATTTTGATGGAATTTTTCTAAGATTCAACGACAAAAATGGAAAGAAAAAAAAAAAAACTACAAATGATGTATTTTTTGTGACCAAGGTGCTAACAACAAAGTGCAGAGAGACAATTTAATTCTTTACCAAGGTGTTTGTTATTCCTCTGTAAATGGTTAGGTGCATGGACTGGACTGAAAAATTGGTTAAAAAGCAGCCAGTGACTAAAGAAAAACTTTGAAAGACCATCAGAGAGGCTGGAGAACTGTTGTTCAAGTTCACTTAAAAAATATAAAGGTATATAAAGTGTATATACTGCACAGCCCCACCAAAAAGCATGTCACATTAAAACAACATGAATCCACATTGCTCTCAAATATTTTTCATGTTTATAGGATAGCTAGACAAACAGACACATGAGTCAGGTGACGGAGACGCGTTATACTCTGCATGAGGTTAAGCTTGGGCAATAAATTTGGTCAGAGGGTCAATAGAGAGCACTTCACTATAGGGGTCACTATAGTGAACCAGAAAAATAATATTCTAACAACTACTTCCCCCTAGTGTTTTCTGATGTCCATGCACAAGCAGATATAATCCCAGTTGAAGTAAGCAAAAAACCAAAACAAAAAAACCCCCAAAAGCAAAACATTCATTAATCAATGAATCTCATTAATCTCATTAATTAATGAAATCTTCTTGTGTTTTTTATGGAGTATTTACATTTATGCTGTAGATAATGTACTGTAGCATTTTTTTTGCGTTTATACCAAATTAATTATTTAATTCCAAATTAGTTTCATTTTAGGATTCTTTTATATTTCAAACAAAGTCACTACAGTCACTATCACTACAGTTCAGACTTATAAAACTATCCCAGACCAGATGTGAAAATACCTTAAAAGTTATAGATGTCAGTCGACCTCACGGTGAAGTACCGTCACTATAGAGCTGCATGCACACACACAACTTACCAATTTCATAGGCAGCAGTCAAGAAGTCGATCATGAGCGTGGGTTTGCTCATATACGGCAGAATGGAGTCGTGTAGTATCACCAGGACCTTTTTATACATGCTGTTTGGCAACTACAATTCAGACATCAAACATTAATGAGACACATCACAGAGCACATAACAGAGAAGAAACTGTTGGTGTAATCTACTTACTTTATACTTCAGAAAGCCAAGCCACATCCTCTCAAAGACACGCTTATGTTCCTGTGTGGCAGAAGATTTAATAACATTCAGAAAACCTTTTTGCTGGAAACAGAAATGTGAAGATTTGACTTCAACTATTTTACTTACATGCAGCTTTGCAGCTTTCCAGTCCTCATGCTTGGCTGGGAAAAAAAATGCCATTCCATTAATGACTTATAAAAAAAACAAAAAAGTCCCCAAACTGGATTTTCTCCCTCTGCAGTGACACTTTATCATCATGACAAAAGACAGAGGGACTCCCACTGTGATTATCACATGTTAAAAAGTATTACCTTCCTGTTTGACCATAAAATTGGTCAGTTCTGACTCCTGGTTTGGCATGCTGATGCTGGACATGAGCGTGAACACATTGTTCTGATATACGGGCACCACCGCCTGGAAGGAACAAACAAGCAGTATTTAGCAAATCACATACTGTCTTTAACACAGAAAGAAACCATCCATGTAAACGTCTGCAGCAGACAGGTGATGATTTCCTACCCCTTTGTTTTTGTCCATGACTTTGCCAACATTGTCCCGGATGGAGCTCATTACATAATAGCGCACATCCTCCATCTCGAGAAACTCCTGGAACCTGGAGATCAGCAGGGAATTGTCTGTAGTTTTAGACAGAAGGTTGTCCACCAGTGCCTGGCAGCACAAGAAAACAGAAATATCAGGAGGAGCCACAAATGACAAAGTGTTTATCTTTCAGGAAAAGCTATTTTTGCCTTGGGTAACAAGCTGGAAAAAGTACTTAAGTCAACCGAAAGAATACATAAATTATGAATAATTATTAATCCTAGCAATCATAGCCAAAATGCTACCTGGATCAGTTCCCTTGGGAAGCTGTAATGTTCACTCCAGTCCAAGTCCTCGAGAGGATGCCGTCCTTCTCCGGCAGCAAATTTCATCAGGCAGCACATGGCACTCTCCTGTATCCAAAAAGTTATCTAATCATTCATTTTTCTTATTTAAATGAATATCATTGCCTACCTCAAGTCCCCAAGCACTGCAAGCAACGTAATCCATTTCACAATGCAATACTGAAAAGATAACTGCCCGTACAACACAGAAAATTACCCAACTGCTTGAGAGTTGTACTGAATCACAAATATCAACACGTCTGCGCAAAATAGAGATACTGAACCCCCAGCAAACATGTCTGATGTGAGCCTTTGGTTCTAACAATCAGGTGGATTAAAAAAAAGTGAAGACACATGTATTAATTTGTTTCTCTTAACTTTAATTAACGTGCGACGGAAGGAGAAGTCACAGACAGACAGCTCACCTTGATGTCATACTGCTCATGGCTGAGGTGCTCTAACAGGATCTCAACACAACTGGTGTACCGGTGTCGCATAAATATCTGGTACTTGTCCCCGGCACTGTAGCCCCCTGGACCAGACAAACCAGGGTAAATGGAGACAGGAGCAACACGCATACATCCACCTCAGAACTGCTGTTGGTAATCGGGTTATAATCGTATACTAACCGCTCAATGCGTCCTCCTCTCCAGGGAGCTTTCCCAAGAACAGCTCTTTCCTCTCCAGCAGCGCGCAGAACAGCTCGCTGCACGCAGCGACAGCACTGATAACCTCCTTCTCTTGTTCTGCCTGCACACAGACACGAAAGAAACAAACACGTACACTTACTGAAACCTGCTCGGCGGTGATAATGCTAAGGTTAGCTAAATGGCATGGATTCAGTACAGCGTGGATGTTTAGGTGTGGAAATTTATACCTGTAGGCTCTCGAGAATGTCGAAAACATCGTTGGCATGCTTTCTGCTCTCAAGGATACGCTCGACGCTTTTGCTGAGATCTACTTTGGCTTTTTTTGCACTCTTTTCTGCTGTTTTTACCGAACTCACGTTGCGCTTTTTGGCCGGTGCCATGTTTACTGGCTGATGCTTCTTCTTTGAGGTTTACTGCCGGTTAACAAGCAGGAACTGGTGCGTTACCGCCACCAGCTGGTGTGGAGTGTGAAGCGTCATATCCTCTCAGTGATGTTCGTCTATCTTACAGAAATATGGCACCCTTATAAAACCTTTTGCTTTATAATATTAATTAGATTAGATTATTTTTTCTTATACTTCTGACAGTGGAACGCAGTACATGTTTCCTTATGCTAAATATACTGCCAGGGGCACCTCCAGAATTTCTTCATGGGGTGGCCATATGGGGGACACTAAAGGTATTAGGATGGTACATCAAAAAAAGAATCAAGTTTTATTATGCTGTTGTCAAATACAGGTTACTTGAAAAATGTGGCAAAATCGAGAGACGGTTGAAAAAGTTGATATCACTGAAAATGGGTACATATGAAAACCAAATAAGATTTTGATATTCATAATTATCTGTTTTGAATAACAAGTTAATGTTCCAAGGATCACCACAGGACATCTCTGTGATGTAGCGGCGGGCACTGGGGTCGTTTTGGCGCCCCTGTGTACTGCTTGCTTTACGAATGTGTTGATCTTTCTTCTGGCACGTCCTTGCTTTGCCACGCTCTCTTACATTTCTTCCTGAACCTCCCCACATTAAGTAATCACATAGTCATAGGTCAGCGTTAAATAGTTTAACAAACTGAAAAAGATTCCTTCAAAGAACTGTCAATGCAATGAGTGAAAAAGCAACCAGTGTCCAAAGAAAAACTTTGAGAGTCCTTCAGAAACCCTGGAGGATTATTGCTGAAGATCACTTTTAAAAAAAATTCTTCTTGAAAATAAAATATAAAGAAATGAGGAGTGGGTCAAGACTTTTGCACAGTACTGTAAATACAGCTTACTGCCATTATCAGAGAAAGTCATAAATGTGGGATTTAAACTTATTAAGAGAGGAAACGTCATAAGTTGATGTTGTAATTTGAGTATGCAGTACTACACAATTCTTCTGACAATTTAAATGTCGCTGTAGCATTAAGAGACTATTTTCAAGAGTAGGCAGACAGTTATTACTGCAGAAACATCAAACAAACCAGCTATCCAAAGTTGTTTTAGTGGTAAACTAAAACTAGGAAACCAAACAGGTTGGATTAAAGAACAGAAGCTTTTATTATCTTGTTTGTTAACAACATTTGTGTAAAAGAAACAAGATTTAATCCCCGTGAAAATGTCTATATCAACAGTTAAAAAAAAATTAAAAAAACAAAACAAAAAAAAAAAAAAAACACACACACATGATGATGTATCTTCTTTATGCTGGCAGAGTGGCCTAATCAGAGTCATTTCCTTCATCTGCATCATCCTGAAGGAAGAGAACAACAATTATAAAAAAAACTAAAACAAAAACAAAAAAACAGATTTTCAATGTTGAACAACCGTTTTAAAATAAATGTGTATTCTTAGATACCTGTTTTTTAACTTTGTCGTCTTGCACTTCAATAGATGTGGCATCAAAGTCATGGATAGGGAGAGTGGCCATCCAGCTGACCATGGAGCCCTCTTCACACTCGGTCTCAATAATGGTGGGGTAGATGTGTGCCTCTTTAAAGGCCTTGATTGCCTCCTCCTCGCGATCCCATTCCAGCTTCTCATGCAGCCCGTCCCCCCCAAAACGCTTGTTGTACCTGTCAAAGTGAACCCTTTCCAGGATGAGGCCAAGTCCTGGAGCTTTGGGGACATCTACTTTCTCCTGTCCCCAGCTCCGCTCCATCACCTCCTCCTTTGCATAGCCCTTGACCACTGCAATCACCAAGCCAATCATCTTGCGGATTTGGTGCAGCATAAAGCTCTGGCCTCGCACAGTGATCACTGCAAACTCATAATTTCTGCGGATAAAAGGCTCACCACAGGACATCTCTGTGATGTAGCGGCGGGCACTGGGGTCGCTTGGAGCCTTCTGAGAGGTGAAGTTGTGGAAGTTATGTGTGCCTTTGTAGAGAGCAAAAAGGCGATTCACCTTCTGTAGTGTCTCTGGTTCCAGGCGAAATGCTGCTATATTCCCGGTATCATAGTCCTTTGGGGAAAAGGCCACTGTTGGAAGCATGTACGAGTACGTACGAGCATCACAGTTATTTTTAGAATTGAAACCCTGCGTCACCCGTTTTAGTCCTGTGGGTTCAAAAGTTGAGAAAAAAAAAAGTCATACACACTCATGCCAACAGTACTCATCATGCCAAAAACCTAGACTTGTAATTCACAATATAAAGTAGTGTCTCACCAAGCACTTTGATCTGCGGTGGCAGATGCTCGTTGATTTTTTCAATGATATCATCAATCAACCTCACTTTTAGAGACACCACTTGGCCAGCAGCAGACACACCCTAAATACATTCATATAAAAGTCAACGACATAACAAGTACTAAAAATTAAAGACACAATTTAATTATTTTTAATAACAATTACATGATGAGAAGAAATAAAACAAGCACACCATTAACAGACAGATAACATGTAAAGATACATATACTCTAACCTGCCTTGTTGGCCAAGATTTGACCAGTAAACTCTTATTGTGTATTGAGCGCATACCTTATCTGTTCTGGCACATCTTTGGAAAGACATCTTCTTCATCTCATCGCCGTGGTTTTCAGGAATGCAGCCAGATTTAATAAGAGCAGCAACCAGATCATCTTCAATGGTCCTGAACTGAGAGTTTCCAGGATTTCTCTGAGACGTGAAAAAAATTAAGGTTTTAATAATAAACAAATAAATGAAAATAATAAGGATGCAGCACTTTATTGGCCAGTGTTTTCTATGTGACATTGACTGCCACTAATTATGATGACATTCACTGATGGCAGTGGCTGATGTTCATCTGTTTCCACCAGTCTTATATCTAACATCTGTTTCATCCAGCCAACCATTGACTTTCTTCAGCTTGTCCAATTCAGGGCTGTGGGAGGCTGGAGCTCATCCCAACTGTCATAGGGTAAGAGGCGGCAACACCATGGACAGGTTGCCAGTCTAACACAGGACTAAGGCTACGTCCACACTAGCCCGGATAGATTTGAAAACGGTGTTTTCGTCTGAAAACGCTCCGCGTCCACACTAGCACTTTCAGTCGTTTTCACAGAGTTGTGCGTCCACATTGAAACGGCCAAAAACGCTTACGTTCCAGTACTGCGCATGCGTGAAACGCAAGACAATTCGACCTGCCTCCTTTCTGTCTGCTGTTTAGTTACTTTCCGGCTTTTTGAAACGTTGCGGCAAAATGTCGAGGAAAAGCACCAAGTTTTTTAAATGGACTAACAATGAGGTGGAGTTGTTGCTGCGAGTAACACAAAAGTACAAAGTTGCAAAAGCGAGTGAGAATTAAAGAATTTGAAGAAAAGCTATCTGGAGCATGTACAGACTGATATTAATCTTTAATAGGGCTGTCAAAGTTGAGAGCAAACAAAACAACTGCTGTATAATGCCCTCCGCTATCTTAGTTTAATTGGTCACTTGACTGCATCAGATGACTAAAATGTGTCATCGTTTTCAAAAAGTCTCTGTTTTCACTGTCCACACTGCGACGCGAAACGTATGTGTTTTCGAGAGCGTTTTGAAAACGCTGCATTTTCCTTGAGCCAAAACGTGTGGACGGGAGGCCAAAACGGAGAATAAACGATGCGTTTTCAAACGAAAACGCATTAGTGTGGACGTAGCCTAACACAGAGAGGAAGGCAACCATTCACACTTACATTCACACCTACGGGTAGTTTGGAATCACCAATTAACCTAAACCCACTGACTGCATGTCTTTGGACTGTGGGAGGAAGCCTGAGTACCCGGAGACAACCCACGCAGACACGGGGAGAACATGCAAAATCCATAGCCAGATGGAGGAGTCAAACCCAGGACCTTCTTGCTGTGTGGCTCACCTAAGATCTGTTTTTATAAACGTATATAACTAAAATTATTCTCTATTCTCCACCCCAGAAGGGCATCCAGCATAAAAACTGCCAAATGAAACACGTGGAGCTACCTGCTGTAGCGACTCGTGAATATGTGAGCAGCCAAAATAAGCTTTTATCAAAAAAGTGTGGTAAAGGGCAGAAAAACTTTAAAACAAGACAACTGCAAAATATACCTGCATCCCGTAATATCCTTTCCCCGAGTACGCCATGAGCAGGACCACTTTCTTCTTTGGATATTTCTTTTCATCTTCAGCGTGTTCCCCATCTGTCTTCAACCTTTTAGCTGCCTGGACCTTCTCAGCAGAGTCTTTATTTTCCTCATTGGTCCTTTTTAACAGTGTAGGTGTCCTCTTATCCATGCCTCCTTCACTCATCGTGCAAAAGGGCTTATAAAGACCCCCTGTAAAGGAAACACAAAAATTAAACAGTGACAGCTACTACCCTGTTCTGTGATACACAGATTGAGAGGCCTTTTGAGATTGAAAGCACGATAAAGATAATATAAAGGTAATAAATCTAAACAAAATAGTAATAAACAGCAAAAATCGGACAGACACTCGTGATGCCTTCTGCATCTATACTGTGTGGTGATAAAACATCCTCACAAACAAATATACTATACATAAATATATATATGTATGTTTACCACTGATGCATTTGTTTCCTGATGGTTCGATGGGTGAATTAAGATAAACAGAAGCTAAACAACCACAGTCTGGAGACTGCAAATACACATACTGTCACATAGCTTTTGTCAGGTTGGCTTACCGTTTGTCTTTAACGTCTGTCGGTGGTTAACTAAGGCACTCAGCAGCGGTCTGACCCGAAACATGTCATGCTAAACCATGTTTAGAAGATACAGCAGCTAAAAGATACTGCAAAAGATTCAAACTGCTCTACCAGCTGAAAAGCCGAAGCTAGCGCGTATTAGCAAAGAATTTAACAAACTAAAACTAACTTTAAAAACGTCTCCTAAAGATTTAAACAAGGTTAAATGACCACGCTCATAAACATATAAGAACACCGGGGGGAAAGTGTAGCTAAGTCCCACAGAAACGCTCTGTAGTAAACCCTGCACATACAGGCACATGCACACTGGAAGAGCCAACTTTGACCTCTAACAAAAATCTCGCGAGACTGTCGTCATTCTCCTTTCTGCCCTTGTCATCGCGAAAAAAAAGGTATTTAAAAAAAACACAGAAAAGGAGATTAGAATTTAACTCTTTGTGGGGAGAATTGTAACCGATATATACCTCTTTGTCCATGTTAGATTAAATTTAAACTTTATTGACTATTTAACGCCAAAAAGGTATAAAAAGGTAGATATGATTATTTATACTTTTTATTATTTTAATAATAATATTCGTGTAAATCAAAAGTATTTTTTTTATAACTACAACATGGGATAATTTTCAGTGTAAAAGGGAATTATCAGAATCACAGTCTGGGCAGGCGACTCAGAAAATTGCTGTCTTGAGGTAGCAATGTAACAATAATGGCTCAGTGTGTTTACATTTAATAGGGAGAATAGAAATTAAGAAGATAATGAACACATGCATACAAACTGAAGTTACATGGAACTCAGAGGAAATTCATATGTAGTTCTGTGCATATGTAGTAATATTTTCGACCACTTGAGAGCAGCAAAATCCAGTAAACACATTAATAATCATTTTTTCTTTTTCTTTTTTTAAAAATTCTTTTTTACATGAAGAGAACAAGTTTAAGTGCTTGAGGTGTCATCTTGCTTTCTTCAAAACAACAATGGTGTCAGTGCAGACATTACTGCGATGATCCTTTTGCTTTTTGCTGTTCGCTTCAGGATCTTGAACAGTAAAGGGAGTAAAGGACAAACAATAAATTATATTATTAATCTTACATTGATATTTATCATTGACATCTCGAGGGAAGCCTAATGTGCCAAAGACAAAGGCTAACCCTCACTGCCTTGTTGTGAAAGGTAGCTGCTTGTTTCTTGAGGGTTACAAAGACCTCACCTTTACCACTCATAACATGCTGTGACTCATAAGTGTCACACACGTGTATAAACACTAAAGTCAAATTATGGAGGCAAACAGGTTAAGCACCTCCAGAGCAGTGTGTTTATGTCTTTCCCAAGAACAACAAGGAACGTTGCTGGTTTCCAAGTAACAAATTAACCTTGTCATCCTTGAATGCCCTTATACAATTACACTTTTTTTTAGAGAGCCTTATAAGGTGATTAGCTAGTTTTATGCTGAAAACCCAAAGCCAAACATAGGCAAGGTATGGTAAAAGGGCCTTGGTTTCAACAATTCGATATCACACAGTGTATGAGCCCATTTTTCCAGTAAACCTAGAACTGGTCGACTGGGACCATTACTGTAACATAGTGATTCTTGAAGACTTGTAGAATAGCTGATAAATGTAGGTGAATAAAGGAGCTCAGAGAAGGTGTACTTTTCTGTTAATTTATGACTTTATACAGCCTTTATACAGCCATCTTTACCACAGTATTCAACAAGGGTATGGCTAAATGTTTAACCACAAAATGTAACCACTGTAAATCAATGAGACAGTACCTATGTGGTTGCTAAGTTAGCCACTATTTTGTGGATAAAAATACATCTGTTTTTTTTGTTTGTTTGTTACAATTAAAACATTGCACAACAAACTAATCACATCATTGATGAATAAGGAGTAAGGTTCAACCACTGGTCTCACTCTTCCTTTTATTCTCAATGTGCTGAGAGGTCTCATCCTAAGACTTGCAAGATATCAATCTAAAAAAAATCGGATTCTTCGATCTCTGAGAGGAGTCAATCAGCTCCCAGCAAGCCACTCAGCATACTAACAAAACAGACCTAATCCTTTTTTTCCTTTTTTTTGCAAAGCTTGCACTCACCTGTACTCCTCGACAGAGTGCGCACTGATCTATCCTCATAAGAAAACAACCACAGTAGAACTTTTATGAGACTGGACTGAAACTCACTCCCTCCCACACATAAAAATGATTAGAAAAACTATCCTCATTGTCAGCAACAAAATCCACACCATCTATTACCCTGCTGGCTAAGTTATGTAAGCCTCTGATTGCACCCGACATTACTAAACATGAAAAGAAAATGGATGTTTTATGTGCAAATACTGAAACAGGCTCTATATGAGTTTCACTGTCCTTAAATTCATTCTACTTAGTCCCGCATCTTGATTTGTTTACACTGCATCGAGGAAGAAATGTGAGGTGCTTCAACTGTCAAGTGATAATTGCCTGTCCTTATTTGAGATAAGGGCAGTGACATACCACTTTGCTTTCAAACTGCAACCACTTTGTGATCATACTTTATTTTTGAACATTCATCACACTGCAGTAAACAACTAAAGTGACCAATCATGGCTCCACTTCGGTTGAAGGCCATGCATTAATCCATAGTACCTACTTCAACTTAAGTACACCGTGTCATTTAGCTGTTATTTTATTTCTTTACCTCATGTGACACAAGGTGAGAAGTGTTTTACTGATTTAAAATTTGAGGGGAAAAGTCATAATAATGCTCATGATTGTGCTGCCACGATCCTTTTTTTAACAACAGGATCTATGTTTTCACATTTAACGCAGTCTTGCTGAAGCATAACAGCTAATAATAATAATCAAGTCTTACCAAGAAAATAATACATCCATCCACTTTCTTAACCTCTTATAACCATTCAGTGACATCTTCTCTCTTTTGGATAGGGCGATCCTATAAAAGCTGTTTCATCACAGGATAAAGGTGAACACTCAGAGCAACTTTATGCTGATATGCATTAACAATTCATGATAGGAGGTCAAGTGGACCCAATGCAAACACAATTTCTAAGGGCCACCAGATTTTCCACACTGGAGATGTATCTATAGTTAAAACTATAGATAAAGCAGTGTTAAGCAAACATTGAGTTAAAGCACATTTACTGCTGTTCATTCCTCATTTTTTATCTGAAGCTGTCGTGTGAGTAGCTGACTGACACGTTTTATTTTTTATTTTTGTATTTTGCTTTCAGGCTATCTTTTCTATCCTGCAGAGAAAGCGTCTGACTTTCCTTCTCAGTGAGGAGGAAAGTCTCAGGGTGGCAGCACACATTAATCTCCGTGGCTGAAAATAACTTGTCTTTCAGATAGACAGTAGATAGCGCAGTCTGCAAAGCCGTTTTACGCAGGCGACACTATCTCAACATCTTTGGTGTGTTTGATTTTAACAGCTTAAAGCATGAAACGGGATTTTTCTTTTCTTGGTACAGCCAGCCTTTTCCCTAAAGCAGTCATGTCTCTGTGAAAGAAAAGTTAGACATAGCACTGACCAAGCTGACTGTACGGTATCAGTTTAAAGATGGTTTCTTGGACCACTTCCACTGATAAATTCTCTCTGACACAACGTCAGAAGGCCAGGGAGCAAAAGATAACGCTGACTGTGTTATATCACTGGTAAGGCTGGTTTGTAAGTCTGCCAGAGACTACTGGGATACTTTTCACACAACTCACACCAACAAATATAAGATGATAACTCCGATGTGTTAAGTATTGCATTTATTGAATGAGCATAGAATTTATTAACATGTACAGTAATGTTTTACAGGGTTGTAGATATGAACGCTTTAGTATAGAATTGTTGAGTTTTGTCAGTACAGTTAGCAAACCTAACAGAAATCATTTAAGCTAATTCCTTCATCCGTTACTGAACATAGCATCTACACACATCCCCACTGCTTTGGTTTGGTTACAGATTCAGAAGCAGTCTATCTCTCCACAGTGTAGTGTTGTACCTGTTACAATTGTCTAGTTAAGGTCTTCGAGTCAACACTGTCAAATTACACACCTAATTCTTTACAATAAGCAAGTAAGCATTTTCATGGCATCATCAAGTGTCACTTTGAAACTTGTGCTCTACAACAACAAATCTTGTATTAATCCCATTATTTTATTTGGTAAATACATCCATGACTCCAGACTGCTGTCATTCTGCAGTGCAGTGAAAAAGTGTCTGCCTCCTTCCAGATTTCTTTTCTTTTCTTTCTTTTTTGCATATTTGCCAAACTTGTTTTAGAAATTTTACTATTAGACAAAGATAAGTGGAGGAAATACAAAAGGCAGTTTTTAAAGGATGACATCATTTGATAACGGGAAGAAAAGGTCTATCCAAAGCTACCTAGCCCATGTGAAAAAGTAATTGCACCCTCAACTTAATAACTGGTTTTGCCACCCTTGGAAGCAAGAACTGCAATCAAGTATTTGCAGTAACTATCAGTGAGTCTTCCACAGCGCAGTGGAGGAATTTTTGTCCCACTCCTTTTTTTGAGCACGAACAGCCTGTTTAAGGTCATGCCAACGTTCTCAATCGGATTTAAGTCCAGACTTTGAATACTGCACTCCAATGCCTGTTGTTTTTCTCTTTTTCTTTTATAGCCATTCAGAGGTGGACTTACTGATGTGTTTCAGTTCATTGTCCCGCTGTATTGCCCAAGTGCGCTTGAGCTTAAGGGTAACAACTGATGGCCGGATATTCTCCTTCAAAAATTTTTGGCAGAGAGCAGAATTCATGGTTCTATCAATTACAGCATCCTGTCGTCCGGCTCCTGAAGCAGCAAAGCAGTTTATGAAATGCTGTTAGTTTTATGCTAGATATGACCGGACTTAAGTCTTCCACAAAATTGGTCTTTTATCATGTCAGTCCACTGAATATTTTCCCCAAAGTCTTGGGGGTCATCATTTTGGCAGATATGAAACAAGTCATTGTGTCTTCTTTGTGTTTAGCAGTGTTTTTCTCCTTGAAACTCTCCTATGAATGCCATTTTTGCACAGTCTTTCCCTTATTGTTGAATCATGAACACGAATCTTAACTGAGGGAAGTGAGGCCTGCAGTTCTTTAGATGTTGTTTTGGGCTCTTGTGTGACCTCCTGGATGAGTCATTGATGCACTCTTGGAACAGGTAAGCTGGTCACTCCTGGGCAGGTTCACCACTGCTCCAAGGTCTCTCCATCTGTGGATAATGGGTGTAATGGGGGTTTCCTGGAGTCCCACAACCTTCAAAGTGACTTTGTAACCCTTTTCAGACTGACTTTGAATGACAGAACGACTCAATAAATGAAATAACCATTTAAAAAAATTATTTTTGTATTTACTCTGTCTTTTGCTAATAATTTTATTAATTCATAAGAGTCTGGCAGTAATCAGGTCTGGGTGTGGTTAATGGGGGGGTGAAAATACTTTTCACAGCACTGTGTATATGTATTATAACCAATATCCTATAGCACAAAATTTTCGGCATTTTTTAAAACTTTATGTGTTATTATTTTGAAAAGAGGAGAGCGGAAATACTAAAAAATTGATTTGCATTAGCTAATTATTTACAAATAATGGTGAAGATCTGTTATCGGACGGTTACTTTTTCTGGAATGTTCTATTATGAAAGTACAATTTGCCTCAAAAAACATGCAAATTACGATAGTTGAATATTAATCACAAATCATGACCTTACAGTAAAAATTAATTACACAAATATTTTTTAAGATACGACTGAAAATAATTCCAACTCGCTGTCACATGTACAAACTGACTAAACACATGCTCCAGTGTACCGTTCCCACCATACAATTACGGAAAGCAATGACTGTGTGCGTGAGAGAGCGAGAAGGACTTCCGGTATCTCCAACCAATGAGGTGATTCCACATGCGGACACTGAACACCGCATTCGAGAAGAAACGCGATTGGTGCTGATGAGGACGCTGCTGATTCCGCAACACACAGGCAAAGCAGGCGAAGGGAGCCAAGCTGCAACTTACCCACATGTTTAAATCATCCATTCGGACGCAATTTTTCCGGGATTCGCTGTTTTGAATGAAAGGGACAAAATTAACAACATCCAGCTGAGACAGCAGCGTTGATATGTTTTTTTTCTCCAAGGTCTCACGAAGCAGCTAGCGAAGCAAAGCCGGCGAATTCAAGCAGAGCCAAAGGACCAGAGGCATTAGTTAGCTAGCTTTAGCCAGTTAGCCGCTCGCTAGCCCGGGAGCCGCTAATTTGTCCACTCTCGCCGTACACCTGTGCGCCGCGCTGTCCTGTGTTGGAACGACTTAGCTCGTAACACTCATCGCTGTGGGTTTCCGCTTAAATAAATATCTATTTTTAAATTTCAATTACGGTGACACCGAAGGAGGGGGGGTTAAAAAAAACCCACCTTGATAGGTTGAGGTTGGAACCAGCCAACTAAGCGGTGTCCTCAAGTGGCCATTCACCATGGACAACGCACACACAAAGACGGTGGAAGAAGTTTACAGCTTTTTTAATGTGAACGAAAGCACGGGTCTGAGTTTAGAAGAAGTGAAGAAACAACGGGAACGATATGGGCCAAACGGTAAGGAGCTGGTTTACATAGGTTTGTTCAAAAACAAGAAGCTATTCTCCCGGCGCCGCGTTATGGCCCGTGGCTCTAGATATGTAACGGGCGAAAGAGCAAAAAGGAAGCTTGCTTACGTCACCATGTGCATGTTGAAATACTGGAAACCATCTCTTCTGGGACCAATTTTATGAGCAACTTGTGTTTATCATCCTACTACAGTATCAGTGGCTGTTGATGTATTTCACTTGTGCTGAAATATGCTATTGTGTATCAACTGCTTAAGTTTAACTGCTTGTCCACCTTTTTTTGCCTTCGGTATGAATGGGATGATCTACAGAACTACCAGCGGAGGAGGGTGAGTGAACCATTCTGTATGCTTGGGGGGGCAAAAATGACATGCATATGTTTAAAATGTATCACACTTAATTTTTCTTTGATCTTAACCCCCCACCCACCAGGTAAATCACTTTGGGCACTAGTGATTGAACAGTTCGAAGATTTGCTTGTGAGGATCCTTTTACTTGCTGCCTGCATATCGTTTGTAAGTATAACACATGTTATGTTAGCAGTGCGGGTGATGTGTGCAGTGTTCTTTCAAACACTACTGGCTACTCATAGTGGTAATAGTCAGTGAAGAGGTTGTGACACTTGTACAAGTCATTTACTGGTAGTATTTTAATGATAGTATAGTGACAGAGTCATTCGTATGGAATACTTGAATAGAAGCGCTTGCCTCATCTCCTCCAAGACTGATTACTTAGCGTTGAGTACAAAATGTAATACTAAAACTTGGCTTTCAGCCAGTTGAACATAATTTATGTTCATTTCTACCACCATCCTTCTTTCAACCTCTCAGTGATGAGTTTAGAAAGCTTTTTTTTCCCCCTTTTCTCTCCACAGTTCAGCTTTGTCAGCCTACACATCGTATATAGTTATCATTTTGTAATTGATTCTGTGCAGATCATAGCTTAGGAAGAAAACTGTTCAAAATAGGAAAGAAAGTCACCCAGAATTTGTCTGGTGACAAAACCCAGATTCATATTTCTTTTCCGATTCTGTGCAAACACGGCATTGCTCTTGAAGCAAATCATAAATTATCGCGGCTTCTTCAAGCA
Source organism: Oreochromis aureus (assembly GCF_013358895.1). NCBI lineage: Eukaryota > Metazoa > Chordata > Actinopteri > Cichliformes > Cichlidae > Oreochromis > Oreochromis aureus. The sequence continues at coordinate 40,812,101 of NC_052948.1, read as the reverse complement.
TGTTGTTTTTATAGAGATTTTGTTAACACATCAATGCTGCAGAAGTCTGTAATTCAAAAGGAGCACTGACGTTGAGGCAGTTTGGGAATGGGTGAATCTGCCACTGTAACAAGTCTGAATGCGTGGCGTGTTGTTGACAAGAGCAGCAAACATTTGGCTGTTATAAAGAGAGAAGGCGACAGATGCATGAGAAGTCGGTATACTTCTGCGGTGACTGATTTTCCTGGTGTTAACATACTGCTACAGTATAGCGAGGACTAATATTTGGAGTCATTACTTGTCCGGTATGAACAAACATAACTTCTGAATGCTTTATATTCTTGCCACCGATAAGTGGCGATCCCCAGCGTAGAGTATGCATGACACAGTGGTAGGTTCAGTATCCTGTGGCTCTGCTTCTACTCTAGGATTGGCCACTGGCCCGTTGGCTCAGACTATCCTGAGACACCAAGGCATGGTGACAACAGCCAGCTATGCTTTTCAGAGTTTATAAATCATCAGCTGTAGTACTCGGCCTGCTCTTAATCACACCACATGCAGACACATTTACATTTACTTCAGTGTGAATATGAAGTTATATGCAGACATTGGTTAGATGTTACATTAAAACATTCAGGAACCGATGGGCGGAATGTAAATTTCTTTATTATAAAGTCTAAATTTGATGTTTGATTGGCAGTGCTGAAATAGGTTGGAGTAGGAGAGAGGCAGTTGACACACTTCTCTCCTGGCACAGTTTCTAAAAGAAGGGAAAGTGATTAATACCCTCTCACACACTTGGCCCCATTTGCAATGCTGTCAGAAGCTGGCTTGGTATAATCATAAAATTTTAAATGATTGTTGATGATTAAAATAATTTTTCCAACCACTCTTAAGGCAAAGTGAGATTCTAGCACAACTCCACCAACAGGCAAAGTTCATGGCAAACAGTGTAAGGAAATAACAACATGAACCTGACAATTACTATTGTCCAGAAAGTTGATTGAAAGGCCTCAAGACCAAATTGTAACTGATCATAAATAAATATTCAGTTTAAGCCAAAGTTTGACTTGTTTAATTTTGTTTGGCTGTGAGATTATGTTTGCTGGTTTCTCACATTTAATTTATTTATTGAGTTCTTTTATAATATTTTCTCTATAAAAGAGTTGTAGCATTTCATGTGAAACAAAGCTGGAGTCACTGCGCTTGTGGAGCTATTTGTCTTGGGCTATTAAATAGACAATCAGCTGAAAATAGCTATGACCTTTTCACCTCCCTTTTCTCCATTCATGTGAATGACGCAATGTGGTGTTCAGCTCTGATATTTTCTGTTTTATGTTGTGATTTCAAAAGTCCTTTGTATTTTGATTTGGTTGCTAAAGGGCAGGTTTTGTGAATTTAGGCACTGCATCTTCACCATCAAGCCTGCAAGCTTGTTCTACTCGAGTCACCATTCTTGCGACTCTGTGAAACCAAGTAAACTCAAATTATACAACTTCAGTGAATAATCTAAAATATAATTCTGTGTAAATACTTCTTCTGACATATGCAGGAATATTCATTACTGGGCGTTCTTGGGTAAAAAGATGCCATGTCATCCCAGGCCAGGGACTTTAGTGTTACTCATAGCTCACACTTAAGTATTAATTGCTTGCATTGTGTTTGATTCCCTTAATTTCTGTTTTGTCTGCAGGTCCTGGCCTGGTTTGAAGAGGGAGAAGAAACCGTTACAGCCTTTGTGGAACCTTTTGTTATCCTTCTTATTCTCATCGCAAATGCCATTGTAGGAGTTTGGCAGGTAAACGAAATTGCAGTTTTGAATCTGAATTTGCATGGGTCATTAAAACTTGGGACATCTAATGTCCCCCCGGCTTGCTGCCGGTACGTTGGGGTTTTTCCCAGTGGATGAGAGGGTTTGTTCCCTGCGCCTCAGGGTCGGGGAACGGGTCCTGACTGTCATCTGCGCTTATGCGCCGAGTGGCAGTTCAGAGTACCCAGCCTTCTTAGAGTCCCTGGGGGTGCTGGAAGGTGCCCCACCTGGAGACTCTGTTGTCCCTACTGGGAGACTTCAATGCTCACGTGGGTAACGACAGCGAGACCTGAGGGGCGTGATTGGGAGGAACGGCCTCCCTGATCTGAACCCAGTGGTGTTTTGTTATTGGACTTCTGTGCAAATCACAGTTTGGCCATAACGAACACCTTGTTCGAACATAAGAGTGTCCATAAGTGCACGTGGCACCAGGATGCTCTAGGCCGCAGGTCGATGATCGATTTTGTAATCGTATCACCAGACTTGCGACCATATGTTCTGGACACTCGGGTAAAGAGAGGGGCTGAGCTGTCAACTGATCACCACCTGGTGGTGAGTTGGATCAGGTGGCGGGGAGGACGCTGGACAGACCCGTGCACCTAAACGCGTGAGTGAGGGTGTGCTGGGAACGTCTAGCAGAGGCCCCAGTCCGCGAGATCTTCAACGCACACCTCCGGCAGAGCTTCAACAACATTCCGAGGGAGACGGGGACATTGAGTCCGAATGGACCATGTTCAGCGCTCCATTGCCGGGCTGCTGCATTGAGCTGCGGCCGCAAGGTGGTTGGTGCCTGCCGTGGTGGTAATCCCGAACCAAATGGTGGACACCAGAGGTGAAGGGAGCCACCAGGCTGAAGAAGGAGTCCTATCGGGCTTGGTTAGCCTGTGGGACTCCAGAGGCAGCTGACAGGTATCGACAGGCCAAGCGGAATGCGGCTCGGGCAGTGGCTGAAGCAAAACTCGGGTGTGGGAGGAGTTCGGAGAGGCCATGGAAAAAGACTTTCGGACTGCCTCAAGAGATTCTGGCAAACCGTCAGGCGTCTCAGGAGGGGAAAGCGGTGCTCTACCTGCACTGTGTATAGTGCTGGCGGTGCGCTGCTGACGCCGACTGAGAAAATTGTCAGGCGGTGGAAGGAATACTGAGGACCTCCTTAATCCCACTGACACGTCTTCCGAGGAGGAAGCAGAGTCTGGGGATGAGGGAATGACCCGCCAATTTCTGGGGTCGAGGTCACTGAGGCAGTTAAACAACTCCTCGGTGGCAGAGCCCCTGGTGTTGATGAGGTCCGCCCGAGTTCCTGAAGGCTCTGGACGTTGTAGGGCTGTCCTGGTTGACACGCCTCTACAATGTTGCGTGGAGATCAGGGGCAGTACCCTGGACTGGCAGACCGGGTGGTGGTCCCCATCTTTAAGAGGGGAGACCGGAGGGTGTGTTCCAACTACAGGGGATCACACTCCTCAGCCTCCCTGGGAAAGTCTATGCCAGGGTGCTGGAAAGGAGAGTTCGTCCGTTAGTCGAACCTCGGATACAGGAGGAACAATGCGGTTTTCGCCCTGGTCGCGGAACACTGGACCAGCTCTTTATCCTCTCGAGGATACTTGAGGGTGCATGGGAGTTTGCCCAACCAGTCTACATGTGTTTTGTGGACTTGGAGAAGGCATTCGACCGTGTCCCTCGGGGTGTCCTGTGGGAGGTGTTGTTGGGAGTATGGGGTGTCTGGCCCACTGCTACGGGCCATTCGATCCCTATACAACCGTTGTAAGAGTTTGGTTCGCATTGCCGGCAATAAGTCGGACTTGTTTCCGGTGAGTGATGGGCTCCGCCAGGGCTGCCCTTATCACCGATTCTGTTCATAATTTTTATGGACAGGATTTCTAGGCGCAGCCAAGTGGCGGAGGGCTTCCACTTCGTGGCCTCAGAATCTCATCTCTGCTTTTTGCGGATGATGTGGTTCTGATGGCTTCATCGGTGGGGGCCTCCAGCTCGCACTGGAACGGTTCGCAGCCGAGTGTGAAGCAGCAGGAATGAGGATCAGCACCTCCAAATCTGAGGCCATGGTTCTCAGCCGGAAAAGGGTGGAGTGCCCACTCCGGGTCGGGATGAGTTCCTGCCCCAAGTGGAGGAGTTCAAGTATCTCGGGTCTTGTTCGCGAGTGATGGGAGAAGGGAGCCGGAGATCGACAGACGGATTGGTGCTGCGGCTGCAGTGATGCGGACGCTGCACCGGTCCGTCGTGGTGAAGAGGGAGCTGAGTGTAAAAGCGAGGCTCTCAATTTACCGGTCGATCTACGCCCCGACCTCACCTATGGCCACGAGCTGTGGGTAGTGACCGAAAGAACGAGATCGCGGATACAAGCGGCAGAAATGAGCTTCCTCGAAGGGTGGCTGGCCTCTCCCTTAGAGATAGGGTGAGAAGTTCGCCATCCGGGAGGGGCTCAGAGTAGAGCCGCTGCTCCTCCACATCGAAAGGAGCCAGTTGAGGTGGTTCGGGCATCTGACAAGGATGCCCCTGGGCGCCTCCTGGGTGAGGTGTTCGGGCATGTCCCACCGGGAGGAGGCCCCGGGCAGACCCAGGACGCGCTGGAGAGATTATATCTCTCGGCTGGCCTGGGAACGCCTTGGTGTTCCCCCGGATGAGCTGGAGGAGGTGGCTGGGGAGAGGGAGGTCTGGGCTTCTCTGCTTAGGCTGCTGCCCCCGCGACCCGACTTCGGATAAAGCGGATGAGGATGAGGATGGTCATTAAAACTTGGCTACCTGAGTGAAATGTTCATGTACTGTTATGAATACTCGGCTTCCTTGTAAGCAGATAGGTTTTCCACATAACATCACACTTAGCTTATCAAGTAACTCTACTCATAAGATTTTAACCAAATCTACTAAATGGTGCTTAGAGGGGTGAGCAGGAAGTAGTTTTTTTTTCCCTACCAGTTTCTGTCTTGCCAGTTATTCATCGTGCCATTAAAAAGCTTAACATCACAAAAAAAATATGCATAGATGTTGTGTAGCTTGTAGAAGTCTCTCTTAAAATGAAATTAATAATGTTGTGGACAAAGAAGATTTGATCAGATTACCAGTCTCCATTATTCAGATTATGTGACAACTTATTTGCACTTCTTCCTGTCTCCTCATCCTACGTATGCTTCGCAGTCTGAATGAATCTATCCCCTCTCCATTAACCCTTGTATTCCGAGTATCAGTTGTTAGACTGCATTAAGACTAGTTTGGATTTTTTTCCCCCGATTGTGCCTGTGTTTTTTGTTTTGTTTTTGTAAGATCAAACAGAACATTTCAGAAATGAAGAAAACATAACTTACCAGACATGATGTTTTATTGGCTTCTTGTTTATTTAATAGATAATTTTGTCAAAGATTTAGAAATGTCTGAGGAACATCTAGGGGTAGCCCTTCATGATAAACTGTGCTTAATATCTGTAGACAAATTAACTTCTTCCCTGGGGTCAGGGTTGAAAGATCAGGCATTTTGTTCAATAGGTTTTCTCCTCTCACTCTGTGCTGATGTAATCCAAACTGCATATTTGCTTGTTAAAGCCACCTGGGGATAGAATTCCAATTTACTATTTTGATTTATTTATGTGATTATAAACCACACTATATTTCGTCAAAGACACCTGGTAGGCGGGTGTATATCCGCTGGATTATCTGGAAAAGTAAATGTTCGTTGAACAGTCCTGCTGAGGCTTGTGTAAATGGTGAGCTGTTAAGTGCCTGTTTGCCTTTGCTTATTCCTACAAAGCCACTATGAATGATGTAGAATGGAAGGATGGTCTGTTTGCTGCTTATCATGTTGGTGGTGATCTCGGGCCTACCTGTTCTGAAGTTCGGCGGCTGTAGTTTTGTATATGTTCCCTTAACTGGCCTCACCTTTACTGGCAGCCATTTTAAGAGCTTTGTATCCATTTTTCTGCACTCCCTTACAAAGACCATAACTTGTGTGCCTGGTCTTGTTATGTCTATTCATGTGCAGCCTACTTGCAGCTGTGTTAAGAGTTGCCACTCAAACTATGCAGTCTGTAAGCAATCAGCCAAACAAAGAAAAGTAAAGTAAAGAATGGTAAGGAAGGAAATGAGCAACACTGTAAGGAATATTTGGGAAAACTGATGTAAAAATGCAGCTGTAGTATTTAAAATGAGGACAGTTTTACATAAATTGGGCGTCCTATGAGCGTAACTGTAAAGTGTTTCACTTCTGAAAATGTAGCATTCCTACTATTTCAGCCTTTTGCAACACCACAGTGTTTACTCTGCTTCACTTCCTCTCCTAGTTCACTTTGTCCGTTTGCTTACATAAAGATAACTCTCCACTCTCCATTATGTACATTGTGAATAGCCGTACACTGACTATCCAAGAAGTCGTTTTATTTTCACCTCCCTTTTCATCCTCAGCCTGTGAGCTGCATGTGTGGTGCTGGCTTGTTTTTAAGTCGAATTCCTGTTTCTACTTCTAAGGAACGAAATGCAGAAAATGCCATCGAAGCCCTTAAGGAGTATGAGCCAGAGATGGGGAAGGTGTACCGCCAGGATAGGAAGAGTGTCCAGAGAATCAAGGCAAGGGACATTGTGCCCGGGGACATTGTGGAGGTGGCAGGTAAGACTAAAAATATCAGGTGTACACTAATATAAGATGCATTGTAATATTCCAGATGTTGTTAGATGCTGCCAGGTTGTCATGAAAGAAGCAAGGTAGCCAAACAACAAAATTAAAAACACTGTTGAGGATATATTGTGAGAAATTTTTAATCTTTTTGTCACTTTGGTTCAGGTCATTGAAATCGCAACAGGACGTGCAAAGCAACATCATAACGATTGTTAGATTTATTCATGTTTTTTCACCATGCTTTTCTAACAGGATAGAATGTTATTTCCTATTGATTTGTCTACATCAGTATTTGGTTTTAGTTTCCTTTTTTTAAACTGATTGCATGCAGTATTGGTAATTCTTATGTAAAAACTTAAAGGTGTTTAAAAGCATGGCTGTAGTCCAGCAGTCATTTGCTATTGTTAAACATAAGATATGCACAGCTCTGTAAACATAACCAGGTATGATGTACTTTTTACAGTTTTGAACATGTAGACACACAGCTGATCTCTCATCCTGTTTATCTCCCTAGACTATTTCAGAATAATTGTAGTACCAAGTAAGTTATGCAATACAAGAGCAGAGGTTCAATCTATTACTGAACATTAGTTGGCTGACCTCAGCTTGGATAGAGCCACATATGTTTATGCGTTTTGCGTCACTGCTCCTCATTACTCTGTGTTGTGTGTTTTCTTACTAAGACTTCATTTGGTCTCTTTTTATCTTTTATCTTTGTTCTTGTACTCGGTCTTGGGTTGTATATTTTTTTTTCCCTTTATTCCAGAGGAAAGCTTAGTGGAGTGTGTCTGTAATGCTTATCACAAGCTTACAGAACCGTTGTAGAGTGAATAAGGATCCATTGCCTTTAAAGTAAATGCTGTGCTGTGCTCTGACAGATTTGTACTTGAAAAACAATCCCAGTATAACTTGATTTTTAAAATTTTGCCATTTGGTCAACAATATTCCTTTAACTGTGGACGTTGTGGAGGTGCATTCATTTGTTATTGTTGGACAGCTGTTTCTTGTAAATGCATATCAATTTTGAATACATGAGATGGCAGCAGTGACAAAACCATATTAAGCAGTTTGGGGGGGGGGGAAATGCCTTGGAAATCATCATGGCTTGTAGTGACACACCGCTGCTCCACAGTGAAGAGAATATTAGTTTTCCGAAATAAATCACAAAACTGAAACCTAATGGCCTCCAACAAATGATAATGAATCACGGATTGAAGGTAATTTAAAAACAAGAGATGGAATTGTATGGCCACTTTCCAGTTACTGCTTGTTGATTACACAAAGTGCTTGGCCCCTGTTGTGCTTCAGTCTACCTAAGTTACAAACGCATCCATCATATCATGACAAAATGCCGTAGAGTGAAGATAAACCAAAATGTAATTGCTTCTGCCTGTCTGACATGACATGAATAGATCCACCAAAGATAAGCATAAAGTACTTTAACATATATCGCCATATATTCAACAATTATGCCATGTTCAGAGTCCCATAGGTCATTCAGCAAGTCTGACATTTTAGTGGGACAGTCACTAATTCAAACAGCCCACTTTGCATGCTTTATCAATGCAGTTAGATCAATGGGATTTAGGGTCTGCGATAACAGGATGTTTGCATGGCCATTAATTAGATAAATGATTCCTTGAGTACTGACAATAACTTGATTAACAAATTGTGTGCATATATTTTTTGTTATCAGTGTTGGGGAAAGCACCTTGTCAAGCCAGTGAGTTGTATGTGTTATAAAGCAGGATAGTGATGGGTATAATGTCAGTTGCAAAGTACCCTGCTGGACTGGGGTGCATGTGGTTTATATCCTCCTTTCACAATCTCAGATGCTTTATCAGAGCAGTTGTTAAGTGCTTAGCTGACGTGTGTGCTGAGTGTGTGAATTGCTCTGGTTATGTGCCTTGCAGTCCTTCATTTGTATAGACATTTTTTCTCACTCTTGCTCTCTTTTCACTCACTATAATCCATAAGAGCAGTTTCTATCTCAAAATTGTCTCAACAAAAACAGTAGTTAGATATTCGTTATTAAATTAAATTGTCTCAGCTGGTATTAAACAAAAATCGTAGTCTGAGTAATTTTTGTGAGCAAGAGGAGGGTCAGGATCTGGCATTGTCTGGGTATAGCTGCTGCTACTGAGAAGAGCAAGCTGTTACTGGATTCTCTTGCTTTTCTAAAACTACTGTTAAAGCAAACATTAAAATGTCTCCGACATGTTCGCATTCAAAACTGAAAGCAGTAAACACAAATTGGTAGGATGAGTTGATGTTTTGTGGAGCTCTGATATGCAAAGTTCAGGCTAAACACACTGGCCATCCATTATATTAAAAATGCAGCCACAACAGTGACTGACTAAACATGGTGGTAGTTTGGAGTCAATGCTGAGCAGAAGTTCAGCAAATGGGGAAGGAAAAAAATTGGTTAACCCAACAGTCATTGTTGCGTTTTCAAGTGTGAGTAGAGTCTTTCTCCTACTTAAAAAATAAAAAATGCATCAGGCCAGAAAGGCTGATGTAAAACTCCTTAAAATCACTCTGGAAATTGTCCTATTAAAAATTGGTGTGATAAGCACATATTGAACAAACAGTTAGCCTGTGCGTTTCACCCTTATCTGTCATAAATATTTTCAGGTGTGTTAGTTTGTACCAGTGTACTCAAACTGTGGGGCAGACCTCACTGAGGAATGTAAACAAGAGTTTGCTGATACAATTATTGACCTGTTAATTACACAAAATTCAACTTGCATCTTTTTTTTTTTTTTTTTTGGTTAATGATTGATTAAAATCGTGGAATGCAGGGGTTGAACTATTTTTAACATCTGAAGAAGGGCATGCCAAAAAACGTGATGGCTGTTGGTGTAGATGGAGATTAACTGCTAAAATGCTCATCTTGTTAGAGATCAACTTTCCCGTTGAAACCTTTTTGAAATGAAAACACATTGGTTTCAGTGTAACAGCAGCTGACTTATTTTATAGGCTTTGTTGTCTTAACTGTGTACTTAGTTTCCTGCGTTAATGTACTGGTTTTGTTTGCTTTCTGCACTCGACTGACGTAACAGCCAGTTCTTTGTGTGTGTGTTTTTTTTGTTTTGTTTTTTTTTTTCTTCCTTTTTTCTTGACACATAAAACCCATCAGCTCTGTTCTCATTGACTTACAGTTTTAACCACAGCCTTTGGGCAGTGGTCACCATTAATGTGTTTTAGCCCAGAGGAAGAGACAAGACAGGATGTAACGTGTAGAAAAGATACAGATTCAATTTGATGAATAATTTCTGCTCCAGATGGCCAAATTTCCTCTCATTTTCAGGAGTGCAGGATGGCCTGTTTATTGTCATCACCCCTAGGTATTTCTTTGTTGATTTTTGGCCACGAGAGGGGAAGAGGAATAAATTAAGAAGAACAGAAAAGTTGACAAAAGTATTGATCCATTGTTGCAACTTACTAAACATTACATGAATGGACAATGTCCTGTGTTTGTGTGTCCTCAGGGGTTGTCTTGATTCCCCAAATTCTTAAAAGAAGTAGAGAAGTCACTGGGGAGGTGGATGAACTCATGAAAGGTCCCAGGAGATTGGAAGCCTACGTGCTAGCACATCAGAGAGTCTGAGTCACTGGGAGAGAAAATATACAGCCCCCAAGGCTGCGAAAGTTTCACTGGACCCCCTGTGAGTGGGTGCTTGTTGTCTTGATTGCAGACAGATTCATACATCCTGAAATTCAGGCTATATTTTAAACTTATTATGTATTAGCTTATATTTTACAGTCCCATTGAATCATGGTTTTGCACCACGATAAGGTTGGAAAGTGGGAACACAGACCCTGAATAGTGTCTGAAAACAGCTTCTGTCCTTAGAAACTGATGTGGCCTTATTGGTTAAGTTGCTGCCTGACATTTGTCCTGCACTCAAGGGAGCAGATAATACAGATAAAATCCTTTTGTTCACAAGGGAAAGGAAGGGGGTCCCAATCCCAGGGGCTGTCCACTCTGGAAAAAATAAAATGCCTCTAAGTTGATACAGCTGCAGTCCTGGGTGACTGCAGCAATTTTTTTTGTAGATAATTGAAAAATATTTACAGTAATTACTCTTAACAAAAGGAAACTGCCACTGCGCAGAGCCACTGTTAACTGCAGTTTATGCTTATCGATCTAATACTAACTAATGCATGCTTTTCCTTTTGGAATTGTAATACGATCACAATTTCCAGATAAGCAAGACTGTCATGATGATGAACATATTGTACATTGTTTGTCATGGGGTAATGTATTAAGTTATGGGTCTTAGTGTTGAATAACATTTAGTCTGTGGTTGTAGGCAGAGTATTCTGTGTATTGTCTGTGAAAGTGGGTTAGTCTGCTTGCTCTGACCTTATTCCTAGTATACACCAGTGGATTGAAAATAGCGACATGCTTCACTATTACTCTAAGGTAGGAGGTTTTCTAATTAGTGAGTTTTAAAAGTCCCACAGGGCCTTCTAATATTTCCAGTGACTACAGTTCCTTAATTCCTTTTTGTCCTCCCCCATACTGCACTTGTTCATCTTCTTCACTATCTCATATCTGTTAATGGTATTTCGTTTGCAGGCAGGCAGGTGACTATGATAAGGATTTTGACGGTGTTTGGACAACTACAGAACCAAATTTGGTAGTACAGCTGGTGCAGTCCACGAGCATTACACTCAATATGAACCCAGCATTAACACATGCTACAGCAATAACATTTTTATATGAATTGTGCACTGTACACATGATGTGAAATGGTGTGGTGATCAGCTTATATTGGTTTAGTTTTAAGTAGAATTTCCTCACTTAAGTCTGTTGGTGGCAAAAGCTGTCACAAATTCACGAGACTTGTCTGAATGAACGAACTATCTGTATGCAAGGACATGTCATATTTGTTTCTATTTCAGCTTATCTGACGTAAAACGGGTTTTCCTTGCTTAAAAAAAAAAGAACTTTTTTACTATCCCCCCCTCTTCAAATCCAGCTGCATGTTTTCAACTGATCAAAATAGTTTTCCCATTTTTGGATGTGTGGTTTGCAGGACTCATCTAATCCCTCTTCCCATTCCTCTCCTACATCCTCTTTCTCTTCCTCTTCTCTGAAGGGTACCGCAGGCCTAAGGGTTGGTTTACAAGTCTGTCATCACTCTCCATTATCCAGGGGTCTCTTAAGAGCTTCTGGGTCATTGCTTTTACCTTTACACTTTTAGGCCATGTGATGTTTTAGTGCATGATGAAAGTAGTGTTAGTGTTCATTTGAATCCAAAGTGGCTTTAAAAAGAACAAAAAACATTGACTTTAAAAAACATTGTTTTATTTATAAGGTAAAGTTTGATACATGAAGCATAAGTCTAGTAAGACTTTTTAAATGTTTGTATTTCCAGCCTCATCCCTGAAACGTTCAGTAAGTCTTTGCAGATCAGACCCACCTGCACGAGGAAATCATACAAAGTAGTGGTTGCTAATAAAAGTCTGTTGCTTTAATTGTACTTACTGTCTTTATACAGAGAAAACACTAGTTTGAAATTTGGTGTGTATTTACATTTTGTGATTGTGTTACTGGGGCTCACTAAAGCCCTGTGTTAGTGGAAAGAATGAGCAGTGATCTACTTGCATCCTGTGCAGGAGATGAGTGGAAAATTTAATAATTTTTGAATTCATGGCGCTCTTCTAACTCTCAGGCTTGAGTTGATTGTTTTATTACTACCAGGGAGCATGAGATGGGATAACATGGCAGTTCTTGTGTTTAGCATTTGTGTGTGGTGATTAATATTTATTTATAGCTTTTAACCCAGGTTTTCTTTTTCCTTTTCATGATAAAATACTCTAAATTTAGTAGAGTATTTTTACATGTGGGGTATGTGCATGCCTCGGTATAATGTTGCATCAGATAATCACAAAACTGCTTTTGTAAGCTGCATTGTTCAAAGTATCTATTCATTAGTTGTCAGTCCCATTCAAAGATGCATTTAAGTTGTTAAGAGGTACTTAGTTATCTCCTGTCTTGTTTCTCTCCACAGTCGGCGATAAAGTGCCTGCAGACATCAGGCTCACTTCTATCAAGTCAACCACACTGAGGGTAGACCAGTCGATTCTTACAGGTAATTTCGGAGTTTAGCCATTTACTTTTTTAAATCTTTATTTTGTATTTGTGAGCTCTGTGTCATACCCACGAAGAGTGATTGTACATATACCACCATCTTTTAATGCATTTCCATAGCTTTATATTTTATGGTTTCTTTCTTGTTCACGCGTTGCTGCTTTTTAAAAAAAAAAAAAAAAAATTATTCATTTATTTATTTTCCCCTGCTACCTCTGACCTTTTGATCAACCCAGACATGTAACAGCAGGAATAAGCACTTTGTCTCCTTTTTCTGCACATTTTCATTGCACTCAGTTGTCATGGCTGCTCAGCTGTGACAAAAAGAAATGAGTGATGTGGATAAAAGGCAAATGGATGATTGTGTGGGTGGATAATTGGACAATGAGGTAGATGGAAAGAAAAATAGAAGGGGAGAATATTGAAGGATGGATAATGTAAGGGAGAAGAGTTTATGTGAATCAAGTCCTTAAATCGCTTGTCTTGCTCTGCTGCCTTAATTGGTAGCAAATTCCATGGGATATTTTAGTGTTTGAGCTATTTTTCTCCCCTCTTTCCTTCCCCATTCATGGCCATGCCGCCTGTCAAATGCTCCCTGCCTTACTCTATCAGAAAATGTGCAGTCTTGCACAGTTGATTACACACAGAGACATACACACATCAGATGAGGGGTTTGAAAGGCAGTGGAATTGCAGTATTTGATAATTGTCGGGCCTGCTCAGTCAGCTGCAAAGCCTTTTCTGCACATATCTGCCCAAAGTGTCAACCAACCATCACAAGTACCACTACATGCTCTGCTGTGTAGAAACTCTGCGTCTGCTTCCCATTCTCTTATCTTTTGTTTTCCTCTACCTGCAGGAGAGTCTGTGTCTGTGATCAAACACACAGACCCAGTGCCTGACCCGCGTGCTGTCAACCAGGACAAGAAGAACATGCTCTTTTCAGTGAGTCACTCACTAGACCATCTTAGGTGGTTTGGTGTCATTTTACACTTTTTTTTTTTTTTTTTTTTTTTTTTTTTTTTTTGGGGAGCATGATTCCCCCTTTCCATCTTTTCTATCACCCAGAGTACACCTATAAAAGCAACAGTGTGCTTCTATTTACATTTTAAGTATCTGTTTTTGAAATTTGTTTATAAAAGTTATTTGATTTGTCCAAGTAAAACCTCTTCTGTGCGTCTCTAACCGGTCTCAGAGAAGTAGTTATTGACGAAGGGGAAAAACTGTCTTAAGATTTTGTTTTCTACTGCCTCTTTATTTTTCCCCCATTACTCCACCAGGGTACCAACATTGCAGCTGGTAAGGCTGTCGGTGTGGTGGTTGCCACAGCTGGCAACACGGAGATTGGCAAAATCCGAGATGAGATGGCTACAACGGAGCAGGAGCGTACACCCCTGCAGCAGAAGCTTGATGAGTTTGGGCAGCAACTCTCCAAGGTTATTTAAATTGCATTGTTTTGCACATTATTAGGGATGGCCTTTTAAAAAATAAATAAATAAAAATCTAATGTTTATTCCATTTGATATTAAAAGATCTTTAAATGAAAAATTTATTTTTAATTCAAGGTTATTTCACTGATCTGCATTGCTGTGTGGATCATCAATATTGGACATTTCAACGATCCAGTTCATGGAGGTTCCTGGATCCGAGGTGCTGTCTATTACTTCAAGATTGCTGTGGCTCTTGCAGTAGCTGCAATTCCTGAGGGTAAGCTGGACTTTTGCAAATGTAGTTCTGTCCTTGATATGCTTGCTTCATTTTTCACTACTTCACGATGGAGAAACAGGCGAATAAAGAATTTTCCTCACTTAATAATCCTCTTTTCTGCTGTGGCTCCGCTGTTACTGTTTTGCAGGTTTGCCGGCTGTCATCACTACCTGCTTGGCTTTAGGAACACGGCGTATGGCCAAGAAGAATGCTATTGTCCGCAGTTTGCCCTCTGTAGAGACCCTTGGCTGCACATCTGTCATCTGTTCCGACAAGACTGGCACACTGACGACCAATCAGATGTCTGTGTGCAGGGTAAGAAAACAGTGGGCAGTCGTTTTAAGTGCATGACAGAAGGAAGATGGATCGTAGTGTATCTTTAGTGGATTTAATGTATTTTTGTCACACCAACATCTAGGCACATCAGTGAATCTGAGTTTGGTTTTGGGATTACTCTTAAATCCATACTGAGGAAAACCGTTTGGAATCTCTGTAGATTGGTGTTTATGTGCCAAAAGTGCCTCACTGTGGATCTGTTAAACAGCATACCACTGTAATTAAACATTATGTGATTATGGTGAGTGAACATAACTTAAAGCGGACTCTGAATTTTCTGGACTCTGAATGAACCCAGCAACCAGTACTGAATCGTGGTAATATTAACTAAACACTGTGTCACTGTTTGACTGTAAAATTTCCCCAATTCATCTTTAAACATAGTGATTTACTGAGCAATAAAGCCTTCTCAGGCTGAATGGCTAACAATAACACAATGAAAGAATTGAGTTGTACATATTTGGGGATGAAATGAGATTCAGAATTACAGGTATTTTTTTTTTTTATCATCCCTTATTAGTGCATGAATAATTTTATACTGTATCTTTTTACAGTCTCTTGTAATACAGCAGAATATGTATTCTTCCCTCCTTTTCCTTCCATCTTTCTCAGTGCTCTCAGCCCCCACCCCCATTCAGGCAGCATGCTGATCAGTATGCAGTAGTTAGTCACTTGCAGCAAAACCAGTAGAGTTGCGTAACTGACCTTGTGTCTCTTTCGGCTGCCCCTGTGTCTCTATCCCTTGCTCATCCTTTAATTTTCTGCAAGCTACATCTGCAGTGGCCAAGATGCTGCTGTCCAACTAGGGCACTACTGAAATTTGCTGCCATGAGTGACTGAAGGCTTCTGTTCAGCGCAGTGCCTTTTTCTTGTTCTCGTGTTTTGTGTAGGACAGCCAGTGACGTCACTGCCTTTTGAAGTCTTGCTAGTGCCTGAGGATAGTGCAGCCATAATGCCAGCTCATCATTTTATTCAGATATTTCTATTTTCATCCCCTGAGCAGCTTTGTTCTGCTCCTCTCAGTTTGGGGCAAATGTGGAATGAATAATCCATGTATTTTTGAATTAATGCACACTTCTGAATGACAGAGCTAGTGCTATCTGCCTGAAAACCTCTTTGTTTCCTCTCATGTTATCCTTGCTCTTGGTTTCTGACATTTTTGCCATATTAATTTTATGTTTAAGCAATATTTATAGGCTGTAATTATGTGTTAGGACTCCACACAGGGATTCTTTGCCTAACTTGCTGTAAGATGACATTTATTGAACCCTCCCATCAAAGCGCTTTGTGGTGTCTGCTTTGGCTCACCATTTCATCATTACACTCTGTTCAATGTTAGAGTGGACTCAAGGTTTCTTTGATGTGGATTGCAGTCTGATGCCATCTGCTGGACGCAGTGTGCATTAGTCTCTCAGCTTTCCCCCTTTGCCATCTTTGGACTTTGATGCTCTAGTTATAATGTCATCAATACAGCATTGCACAGATTGGACGGGAGGCTGAGCTGGACGTGATAGTGGAAGATGTTGAGTTTTTCATTGGGAGCGATGAAATGAGTATATCAGAAAGACAACTTAGGTTGAGCATTTTGGAGAAAAGAGTTACAGAAGTAAGGTTGAGATGGGTTGGTGGATGTATTGGACAAAGGATGTTGAGGAAAAGGTGAAGATGTCAGAGGTGGTTTGTGGATGTAGTGTGAAAAAAGGACATGTAGAGGGTTGCTAGGGATGGGGTGAGATGGAAGCGACTCCTAAAGGGAGCAGCCAAAAGTCTGTGCCAAAAGTTATTTATACAGACAATAAATATGTTATGTGAGTTTCAAATATTATAATGAATTCAAAAATGTTTCTTTTGTTCCTCTAGATGTTTATCATTGATCGGGCAGAGGGTGATCACTGTTCATTAAAGGAATTCACCGTTAGTGGCTCCACATATGCCCCAGATGGACAAGTGTGAGTATTCAGTCTTCTATGCCTCTAAGTTTTATTTGGGGCATCTTATAGAAAGATAGACATAAATGCTTCATTTCCATTTTTGATGATTCTTCAGTTTCTACAAATTTGATTTTTCTTAACTGTTCCTCTGATATTTATTTATTTATTTATTTATTTATTTTTGTTAGATTCCATGATGGAAAAACAGTCAAATGTTCCCAGTATGATGCGTTGGTGGAGCTGGCCTCTATCTGTGCTCTCTGTAATGATTCCTCGCTGGATTTCAATGAGGTTTGCAGTATTAATGGTTCTTGATCCTTTAACACTAAAGTGAAAGCACATTTACATGTTTTGTGTGGCAATTTCCACATAAAACATTAACACTGATTAAATGACCTCCTTGGGGTTTTTTTTTTTTTTTTCTTCTTCCCAGGCCAAAGGTGTGTACGAGAAGGTGGGTGAGGCCACAGAGACAGCTCTCACATGCCTGGTGGAGAAGATGAACGTGTTTGATACAGACGTGAAAGGCCTCTCCAAGGTTGAGCGAGCCAACGCCTGCAATTCTGTATGTAATTGAATGCTTTAAGTCTGCATTTCCTTCTCTGTCAGTATGCAAAAATGTACAGCTTTTCACTTTATTAGAGAAATTCTTATTGGTGGTTGGATTTTGTTGCATATTTAGGTGATCAAGCAGCTGATGAAGAAAGAGTTTACCTTGGAATTTTCCAGAGACAGGAAGTCTATGTCTGTGTACTGTAGTCCTAACAAAGCACGCTCCTCAGTTGGCAAGATGTTTGTGAAGGTAAGAAATGCAACTACTATGCATTATTACAGGATTTGAAGCCCTGACACAGCTGCATGTTAAATGATTTTCTTCCTTAGAGGTTGGTCTTTGCCTTTCTCATTAATTGATTGGTTCCTGTTCATAGGGTGCTCCTGAGGGAGTGATTGACAGGTGCACACACGTTCGTGTAGGCAGTAACAAGGTACCCATGACCCCTGGAATCAAGGAAAAGCTAATGTCTGTGATCAGAGAGTATGGAACAGGCAGGGACACCCTGCGCTGTCTGGCTCTGGCCACACGAGATAATCCCCTGAACAAACATGAGCTGATGTTAGATGACTGCTCTCGATTTATTGAGTATGAGGTGAGAGCTGAAGCAGATGGATCGGATCACTTGATTATCTGAAGACAGTTTCTTTTTTCTTTTTTAGGTTCCTTAATCTGTGATTTTCTTATCTTGCAGACTGATCTGACATTTGTGGGTTGTGTGGGCATGCTGGATCCTCCCAGGGCAGAGGTGGCAGCCTCTGTTAGGCTCTGTCGCCTTGCTGGCATCCGAGTAATTATGATTACCGGAGACAACAAGGGTATGTGACAGTCGTATCTGAAAAATTAAAAGCGAAACAAATCAGAACACCCTGCTACTCTACAGATAATTAAAAAAAAACATGGCAAATACAGCTTAACCAGCTTGTTTCTTTCCCAGAAGCCTGAAGTAATAATTACTGCGTTCTCATGTATATTCCAGGAACGGCTGTGGCTATTTGCAGGCGCGTTGGTATTTTTGGAGAAGATGATGACGTTTCCAGCATGGCTTTCACTGGCCGAGAGTTTGATGATCTGTCACCTGCGCAGCAGAGAGAGGCTGTGGTCAAGGCTCGTTGCTTTGCACGGGTTGAGCCTTCACATAAATCCAAGATTGTTGAGTATCTGCAGTCCTATGATGAGATCACAGCTATGGTAAGAAAAAATTGTGTTCTTCCGTCATGCATGCACGAAAGCATCTAAAACCAACCATGCCATTTCTTTTCTAGATTTTTAATGTCTTATATACCATTTGGCTTTGTCACAGTTCTCTGCTGTTTTTCCCTTTTTTGCTTAGATTAAAGAAAAAGGAGCGCTTGGATAAAATTTCAGACGAATCATTTATTTCAGCCTATAAAAATATTTTCCTGTCCTGCTTTTCATTCTCACCTCAGACTGGTGATGGTGTAAATGACGCCCCCGCTCTGAAGAAGGCTGAGATTGGCATTGCCATGGGCTCAGGCACAGCTGTGGCCAAGACTGCCTCTGAGATGGTGCTGGCTGATGACAACTTTGCCACCATCGTTGCTGCAGTTGAGGAAGGAAGAGCCATTTATAACAACATGAAGCAGTTTATCAGATACCTCATCTCCTCAAATGTGGGCGAAGTTGTCTGGTGAGAATGACTTGCTTTTACAAACACACTTCATTCTTCTGAAATAAACACACATCATGGTTTTAGAGCACTTGATCATTTGTCATTCTTCTTTTTTTTTTTTTTGTGCAGCATCTTTCTGACTGCAGCTCTGGGGTTCCCTGAAGCTCTCATTCCTGTCCAACTGCTCTGGGTCAACCTGGTGACCGATGGTTTGCCTGCCACCGCTCTAGGTTTCAACCCACCGGACTTGGACATCATGAATAAGCCTCCACGCAATGCTCGTGAGCCGCTAATCTCTGGATGGCTTTTCTTCAGATACCTAGCTATTGGATGTAAGTAGTGAGAATCAAAGAGTGTACGTATGCGGTATGTGATACTCTACTTCAGGGGTCTGCAACCTTTTACATCCAAAGAGCCATTTGGACCCGGTTTCCACACAAAAGAAAACACTGGGAGCCGCAAATACTTTTTGACATCTAAAATGAAGAAAACACTGTATATATTGTTTTTTACCTTTATGCTTTGTGTGAACAACTAAGGCGTGTTGCTTATGAAATCCATGAAGTGCTACAGAGAAAATTACATTTTATTTATGCAATCAACACATTTTGAACTCATAAAGAAATATAACAAAAGGAAAGACACCAACCTGAACTAAAATGATCCATGTAGCAAACAAAAACTGTTGTCAGCCGCCACCCTTATATCTCCTTTGGGCTGTTGGAGCCTTGACCTGACTTTTAAAAAATAATTGGTAAAAAAGCTCTATGCTGCTGAAAAATGAAAAATAGATATTTGCAAAATTCTGCCTAAATATGTATTTTACCTGGTTAACGTGTGTGGCGGGGCGTGGTCTGCAGCGCCTTTACGTCTGCGCTATCTGTGCTGTTGTGTTGTTGGTGGTGTATGTCGGGCTGTGAGCTGA
Organism: Oreochromis aureus; assembly: GCF_013358895.1. Classification (NCBI taxonomy): domain Eukaryota; kingdom Metazoa; phylum Chordata; class Actinopteri; order Cichliformes; family Cichlidae; genus Oreochromis; species Oreochromis aureus. The sequence goes on along the minus strand of NC_052948.1, from coordinate 40,792,511 downwards.
AAAGCTACAGTCGGCTGTATGCGTACAGCAACCGTGTGTGAAAAGTGGTCAATATAGAGATGCTGAAAAGCATGTTCATGCAAACATCGTCGGGTCTGCCGTGATTTGTTTACAATGGGACTTCTGCTCCTGAACCTCTGCGCACAGCGTCCGCTAATCGGGGCTATACGAAGTCAGTTTACGTAGGACTGTAAGCTGTCGTCTGTCAGGCGTGAGCGGTGTTTGTCTTTAACATAGTTCACGGTGGAGAACAGCTGCTGACATAATGTGGATCCGAAGATCCATAATTGGCCTACCTTGGGTTGAAAGTCTCGATAAATGCACGGCGTTTCGGCGGGTATACCGGCTTCCACGAGTGTGACACTTATTTTGAGCGACGAAAAAATAATAGAATATAATTTTATTTTTATATTTCAATATCACAATAACCTTCCAATTTAGAACTACAAGTTAAAAAGAACTAACATAAATAAAATACACTTCTAATTTATTTTCCCAAACCACGCGGAGCCGCAGTATAAGGACTAAAGAGCCGCATGCAGCTCCGGAGCCGCAGGTTGCCGACCCCTGCTCTACTTTATACTGTATACAGCAAGTAATTTGCAAGACGACTGCTGTTACTCCTATATGTTTGTATGTTTAACTTTTAATTGCTGTTTCATGAGCATCTGCGCCATTGTCTGTGTGTGAATGATTTTTTTTTTTGTGTGTGTGTCAGGTTATGTTGGTGCTGCCACTGTTGGTGCTGCTGCCTGGTGGTTTGTTGCAGCTGAGGATGGACCAAGGATCACCTTTTACCAGCTGGTAGAGCTTAATAACGCTATCATGCTAATTTGCTGCACTTTAATATGCCAAATTCTTCTGTTGGAGAACGATGCTGATCTTTTTTTCTTTCTGCCTCTTAGAGCCATTTTCTGCAGTGTGGTCCAGAAAATCCAGATTACCAGGGCATAGACTGCAAAGTGTTTGAGTCTCCTTACCCGATGACCATGGCCCTGTCTGTACTGGTCACGATTGAGATGTGCAATGCCCTTAACAGGTTAGGCATCTTTCACAGCTGTTGATCTTCATCTCCTCTTTTACGTTCACTCTCCAACTGTGTGTGTGTGTGTGTGTGTGTGTGTGTGTGTGTGTGTGTGTGTGTGTGTGTGTGTGTGTGTGTGTGTGTGTGTGTGTGTGTGTGTGTGTGTGTGTGTGTGTGTGTGTGTGTGTGTGTGTGTGTGTGTGTGTGTGTGTGTGTGTGTGTGTGTGTGTGTGTGTGTGTGTGTGTGTGTGTGTGTGTGTGTGTGTGTGTGTGTGTGTGTGTGTGTGTGTGTGTGTGTGGGGAAATGAAGATTCATGAGTTTTTCTTCTCAAGTCAGTGAGTGACACTTTAACAAACATCACCATTTGTCTGTGTTCCTCACAGCGTGTCAGAGAACCAGTCCCTGCTGAGGATGCCTCCATGGGAGAACGTGTGGCTGCTGGGAGCCATCTGCCTCTCCATGTCCCTTCACTTCCTCATCCTCTATGTGGAACCTCTCCCAGTGAGCATTATTTTTCATTTTGACACAAAATGTTTATTTTACTGTCAGCTGGATGGAAAGCACAAGAAAATAAACATTGCTGTGTTGGCAAATTTCCTAATTCTGTTACTTTGCTCATTGCTGTTTCTGTTGTTTCTTCTGTTCCAGATCATTTTCCAGATCACACCCCTGAATCTGACCCAGTGGCTTATGGTGCTCAAGATCTCGCTCCCTGTCATTCTACTGGATGAACTGCTCAAGTTTGCTGCCAGGAACTACCTGGAGCCCGGTAAAGACCTGGAGAAGCCTGCCAGCTCCAAAGGCTGCTCCCTGTCTGCATGTATGGAGGGAATCTCCTGGCCCTTTGTGGCCATTTCCCTCCCCTTGGTCCTCTGGATCTACAGCTGCGACACTAACATGGCCGACATGTTCTGGTCCTGACTGACTTGAGCACAACCTCGACTTTTCCATTCCCCACCCACTGCCGTCACTTCCCTCTTTCCCTCTCCTCTTCTCTCTCTGCCTTCCGTAATGTGTGTAGCTAGTGTGTGTGTGTATGTGTGCATTTGTAGAGTTAGTGTGTGTGCCTCTGCGTGCCACCACGTGCGTAAGAGAAAGGACCAACTTTGACACATAACAAATAATATAAAATGTTAACACTGAGAAGACGTCTGTTTTGAGGTGGTATAGGATTAATGAATGGGTGAGGCTTTAAATGTGAGTGTTAGAAGACCATCACTCCCATAGCTGTGGACTTTTTTTGTTGCTGGTGTGAAAGAAAATATACTGTTGCCAGATATTATTTTTGTTCATGTCAATATTGCCTTTACGGTTTATATTTTAATGATGGTGGGAATAACATGTCCTATGTCACTACAGTAAAAACAGCAAATTTGTTTTTTTTTTTCTTTTCTTTTATTTGTTTTTTGTTTTGTTTTTTTTGCTTCCCTCTTGATGAAAAGGAAAATTAGGATATCAGAAATAATTTGATCTGTACAGAAACTGAACACTATTTTATGCAACTTTTTTTATGGCTTTGTAAATTGTTTGACCAGCGTGGCTTAGACATACCGCCTTGATTTATTTTCTAATGTTTACCATTGTGTCTTCAGTATAAACTCAGAACTCTTTCAGAGAGGACGAGCTCCATGTGGCAGACAAGGACGGGGGGAAGGTTTGGGACTCAGAGTGAACCATTTGAATGCTTAGCTTACAACAAAAAAAACAACAAAAAAACCCCTTGATAAACAAAAGCCGCATGTCCTGTGACCAAGCATGAACTGTATGCGTTTCTCATTCTAATTTAATTGTGTATGGTCCCCCATGTTAGAGCGAAAATTAACTTCATAGATGTTTTTTGGTTTTTTTAACTATAATGATCGAAAATAAGTAAGTTTTTCTGCACTGGGCAGAGCACAGCTACCTCAATATAAGATTTCCTTTTTCTTTCGCTCATCTTGAGATCCTTTTCCTCAACAGTCTTGCTAAAGCGTAACATCTGAGGTGTGCCCCTATTCGCTTGTGCAGAAAACGACGAACAAAATCTCTCTTCCCTCTAACATTTTAAAGAATATATTTTGTATTGATTTGTGACATTAACTTTATTTGTGTGTGTGTTCTGAGACAGAACTGGGTGGGGATGTTGTAAGGTGACTACCATCTCCATGGCGTTTGATTCAAAGGATCATAATATTAAAATTTTAAGGAAGAATACTAATACAGCAGCTGCTCCAATGAATGGACTTTGGATTGCAAATTAAAAAAAAAAACCAAATGTTTTTTGTTTTTGTTTTGTTTTTTACTTTAAGAAAAAATACACTCATGAACCCTTTGAATCAAGTGTTTTCTGTCTTTATTTAATACAATATAGACCCATGATATTCAATATTATTCATATCCATTTTTTGTATGTGCATATAATACTTGAATACAGATCATTTCAGACATATGAATGCTTCAGTTTTCTTGGCACAACATTGCAGGCATGAGCTATTCATGGCATAAAGAACCTGTGTTTGACTCTTAGACTATTATTTAGGGGACTTAGTTTATGTTTGGTATACCATGCTTTACAGTAGTCTGTACTTGCTGGATCAGAGCCTATTCAGTCTACACTCATCTTAAGCATCACTGTGTTTGGAAATTCCAACATGTGAGAAAAGCCCATCATTAGCATGTGTTTTGAAGCCTGGGTTTGTTTGTGCTTGTGCGTGTTTGTGCGTTCCTTATAACAGCTGTGTGCTCTTTTATTTTATTTTTCTTTCTCCCCCTCAATGCCTACCACTGGCCACCCTGTCACTAGAGTGAGTATCCATTTGTCTTACACACTCCAGATATGCTAAATTAACAAGAAGACTCTTATAAAACAAAACGAATCACTCCCATAAATGGATGTCTTGTTTTGTTATTAAATTGAGAAGCATACGAGTCACTGAAGGGATGCAAGGGAGTCTTTAAGGACTATCAGTACATAGACAAACAGAACAAAACTTGTCTTTGGCCACATGCCACTACTGTGAATGCCACCAAGTGTTCTTCTTTTCACCCCTCTCACACTTGCTTATATTCACGAAATCTCTTGTGGTAGAAAATGTACAGTTTAACAAATGATGGGAATACTTGTCACCATTTTTAATTTTTAAGAGCGTTTTGTGCTAACTGTTTTTCCTCTTCCTTTTTTAGGTTGGCTCTCATAAATGCTTCGTATATAAGAGTGGCCTCTAAAGTTGCAGCCGTCCTACAGTCCAGGGTGTCCACTCACTCTGGCTTCTCACACACACACACACACACACACACCTCAGACACCATGATGACCAGCAGTATGTACCCTTGTGCAGACGGGGGGAGTAAATAATTAGGACACGTTTTACAATAACGAGACCAAATATGTAAGGGTATACTTCAAAAGGGTTTGGGAGCTTATACTAGCTCCTTTTGCCCAATGCATCACGACACGTGGCCACATACTTCTCGAGACACTTGTACCTCCGCGTGCAGATGCTAAATCATCGACACTGTTATGTTTTGTGTGCAGGGAACTTCTTAACGGCCTCAACGATCCCTCTTGCATGATGAACATATTTCCGACTTCCATGGTAGCTTGTCACATAGAAAATCTTTAAAACACTGGGTTGAATGGTCTTAGCTCTACATCAGTGTAAAAAAACATTCATGCATGCGTTTCAGCTGTATGTAGGCTTTGCAGTTTGTATTTATAGATTCTAATGTATTATATTCAGATGACATTAAGATATATTGCAAAAATCACTGTTTTTATTGTAATGGTTTGGGTAATTTGCACAATATTAATGTGGATAAATGAGTGATGCTAAACTTAACTGTACTTAACTTTAGTCATTTGAATTTTCCTCCCCTACTGTAACTACTGTAGGCTGACCACTGACCCATTTACTTTGAAGAAGTCTTTTGCGATGAGTACAACAGACTGACACTGATTCATTGGTAATCCTGCAATACAACTGTTCTGTTTGCTTATTGCCTCTGTATAATTCTGATTATGTATCTTTATGAACCGCTGTAAAACTGTGATCTAATTCGGGGGAGGGGGGCGGTAGAGTCTCTTCAGCGAAACCTGGTTGAAGAACAATAGTAACCATATTTTAAAAAACAAAACAAAAGACGATCATTATTGAAGACTAGCTATGGTTACCATGCATTACTGAGGTTGTGATTTCAGGTAAATAAAAATACATAGCATTTGAATTGTGTCTGCTTCTTTTTATTATTGTACTGAAGTTAGATGGTAAATGGACTGGTTCTTATATAGCGTTTTTCTACTCTACCTGAGCGCTCAAAACTCTTTCTACAGTAGGCTTCATTTACCCGTTCATACACCGGGTCTCTTTTTTTCTGTGCTTGAGTTCTAACATTCACGCACATTCACACTCTGATTGATGCACTTGAAAGCAACATTGGGTTAGCATGTTGCCCAATCATATTTGGCATTCAGACCAGGTATCCAAACACCAACCTTCAAATTAGATGATGATCTGCTCTACCTCCTGAGCTCACATTTTTCACTCTGTGTTTATGCACTACGCGAGTTTCTTCCTGTTAAAAGGAGTTAAAAAGCGTTTTTCCTTCCCACTTTAAGTGCTTGCTCATAGGGGGTCTCTGTATTACTGTAGGGTCTGAGGCCACTACTGTTGTGATTTGTGGACATATAAATTAAATTGAGCTGACCTGAACTTTGTGGTTAACAAAAAGTCAGCTACGGAATTACATTACACGTTCGCCGTATGTATAACGTTACTCCACTGGGTGGCAGTGTTAGGTCATAGATAACAGCACACGTACACGATCAGTGGCACCTGCTACACAGGTAAAATTAAAATGAACCCAGAAGCTGTAATAATTCTTAATCTATATTAACTGCTCTTAATAAAAGTGTATACAGCAGCGGGAACACTGGCAGTAGTGGTACCCCGTGTTTCCTGATGTATTTGATGGGATATGAGTTCAAATTTTACTAAGAGCCAGTAATTTACGGTAGCATGTATTTGAACTTGCTTAGACGGATACATTTCATTTAAAAGAAAATTAAACCTCACTGAAAACCAAATATGTGTACCCCAGCTCTGTCTCTTTAACCAGCAGACTCAGTGTGGCTCTGGTCCCTCCCATTCTCGCAGCCCTCCAGTGCTGCTGGCCTGAGATGGTAGCGCACACAGCGGCACTTTCACGGCCGAAGAAACGGGATAAATCTGGAAGGGAACTGATAAAAAAATACCACATAGGTGCTGTGGAAAAATGGGATAACGAAACGAGCAACATAATTAATACCGGATCCACCGCTTGATCCCTTCTCCTGTTAAACAGATGTTGTCGTAGCTTGCATTTTGCGCTTTTTATCCATTCTCCTTCAGCGCTGATGGTACAAAGGCGCTTGGTCAGGACCAGCAGCAGCACCTGGGATTACAGCCATATGAATGGGCAAGAGTGAATGAACCGCGCACAAACCTGGGATGGTAAACATAGACAGCGAGTGAGTAAACCAAGCAGGATTAAAACACTTTCTTTCTTCTTTTTTTTTCTCCGTGGGAAACAGACCACCAGTGTCACCCTGCGAAGACATACTGTCATTGTTTCGACGCTGATTTAGGGGAGAAAAAACGATTCAAAAGTGGCCTTTTCTGGAATAATGCACAAGAATTATGAACTCTATTATAGATTTGTATTCATCTCTATATCTCGCACATTCCCTAGTTTTTCTGTAACTGAACAGCCGGTTTCTCTTGTTCAGAATGGGATTTATTGTTGCGACTGCGCAACCTAAGACAAGTGTGTGCAATTAGACTGTGTGCTTTTGAACGGGTTACCTTTAACCATTGTCACTGCTACTGGAAGTGGCCATTGTTGTCGATAAGGAATCTGTGGTGATCGGAATAAAAACAAAGGAGGGTAAAACAGTGCACACTTGACATCACCCCCCCGCCCTCTGTTTGTGAACCAGAGCCGGTCACAAACCCCCCTCCCCCCTAAAAACCCCCACATAATATGGTAGAACCGGTGGGATTCATTGAAGCGTGGAAGGCGCAGTTCCCAGAGTCAGAGCCCCCCAAGATGGAGCTGCGGTCTGTCGGGGGCATCGAGCAGGAGCTGGAAAAGTGCAAAGCATCCATTAGACGCCTGGAGCAGGAGGTGAACAAGGAGCGCTTCCGCATGATCTACCTCCAGACCCTCCTGGCCAAAGAGAGAAAGAGCTATGACAAACAGCGGTGGGGCTTCAGAAAGACACCTTTGAATGAGGGGATGGACCCTGCAGCCACACAGGGTGCTGAAATCCAATCCCAGCAGCCACACATGCAGGAGACTGGTGTAGTTGGCATAGGAGGAGGTGGTGGAGGATATGGTGGTGGTGGTAGTGGGGATAGGAGCCGTTTTCAGCCTGTAGGAGATGGATCTGGCAGGTCAAAACCCAGACCTCCACCTGCCAGGAAGTCAGCCTCCCACGGTGATGGCCTGGAGTCAGCCTTTGATGTACCTCAGCAAGCAGAGTCAACTTCCTGCGATAACCTCGATGGCCTGTCGCCATCAAAGCAGAGAGGTGGTGTTACTGTGTCACCCCGCAGGCCCACCCTTCCACCCCCAGACAAGGACCTTCCCACTGACCCCAAGGACAAGCTTGGAATGGGACTTGGTGTGGCAGCTCTTAGATCCAACTTTGAGAGGATCAAACGGGCGAACTCGCACTCAGCAGGTGATGTAGCTAAGGGCCAGGAGAAGCAGCCGCTGCCACCACCACCGCTATATACCAACATGGAGTTCCACCATGACAGGGGTTTGGTCAGGGTCAACGACCGTGACGTCTCTGACAAGATCAGCTCACTAGGCAGCCAGGCCATGCAGATGGAGCGAAAGAGATCTCTTCACTCCCTACCAGGTAATCTGGCTACGGTGGCAGGGGAGCTCCGTGCCAGGCCGGTCTATCGAGGAAGGTCCACTGAAAGCACCTGTGGTTATGATGCAGAATATGAAGATGGGGAACCCAATCAACGGCATTCAGGAAGGGCCAATGGGGGAAAACCACCTCCCCCTCCTTGGCAGCCCTCTGAGTTCCAAGCCTACTCCAGCGTCTATGTTGGTGGGGTGATGATGGGTGAAGGTGGCAGTGGAGACGGACGAGGGGGTGGTGGAAGTAGCAGCACTGGAGTCACAATGAGAGAACATGGTGGATGTGATGATCACCTTCTGACCTGGCCTCGTCGCTCCTATTCCCCAGGTAGCTTTGAGGATGTCGGTGGAGGTGGCGGTTATACACCAGACTGCAGCTCCAATGAGAACCTGACATCCAGTGAGGAGGACTTCTCCTCAGGTCAGTCCAGCCACGTCTCCCCCAGCCCTACCACTGCTTTCCGCCGTCCCTTTAGAGAGAAGAGCCGTTCACCCTCCCAGAACTCCCAGAACTCTCAGCACTCCTTCGACAGCAGCAGCCCTCCGACGCCGCAGTCCCAGAAGCGTCACCACCGGCAGCAGGGAGGCCATGTGGTCATGTCTGAGGCTACTATTGTGAGTGTTCGCAAGACTGGTCAAATCTGGCCACCTGCTGCCCATCATGACCTCATGCCTCACTGTAGAGCATCCCATGACAACAGTTTCCATGGAGATCACATAGGTGAGTGGTGGCTGCTGTCTGTAATCTATGTTTTGTTGGAGGTCAGGTGGGCTGGAGGGCGAAGGACATTTTAAGACATTTTTCTGTGAGGAGGGAGGGGGAAAAAGAATGAAAGCTTGAGTGAATGAGTATTATTTAGTCATGCTGGAATTATGTTGGTGTGTTTTTCTTTTGCGTTTTTAGACCCTTCTTCATGTAATTTGTATTTCCTCTTCATGCCACAAAGCAGCCAAACGTTTTTGTGAGAGATACTGTTAGCACAATTTTGTACGTGCACGCAAACACTCCGGACTGTGTGTCCTCTGGACGGCCTTGCGTGGGAGAAAGATGAAAGATCCACCTCTGCTTATTCCTGGAATGTGTGTCGGGTGGGTGAACAATAAATGTGGTCAGTCTGCGTTGAAACGGCAGGTCTAGCCTTTCTCAGATGACTCTTGCGGCTGTTAGTATGGAATTCGAACAACTGTCTGTCTTCCTGCCTGTCTTTCTTTCTTTCAGAATTTCGAAAACTGTCCCTGAACCACAGCCTGAAACTCTTCACCAGCAGAACAAAAGAAATCCAGTCTTATCTTTCCAAACAATTATCTACAATTATCTACCGTATACCTAACAGCTAAATTGCAGCCTTCCAGCTATGGCACCTGTAATAGAAAACAGCTAGCAGATAGATGTGCAGCCTGGAGCTGAAATCATGGGTACTGGCTTACTGAGCTGTCATGCTGAAGCCCAGCAGGAGTGAAGTGTGTTGCTTTGAGGAAAAGCACGTTAGGAGGGCACAGTTTACTGTAATTGCGCAGTAAAGTTTCCATTTCAGAGGCTGGGCCAGGTCACAAGAAGGAAAAGCCAAACACTGCTTGGGTAGTTCAAATATTTGATATATATGTATATTTTTCAGATATAGATTGTTGTTTACCAAGGTGTGGTTAGCTGCAGTTCCGCACATTTTGGAGTGTTGTCTCACTGGTTTTCTGCAGTGGAAGTGAGGAGTGTTTTAGCACTCACTTGTAACAGATTTGGGACTGGCATCCTGCTTGACCAGACAGGCAGCAGGATGCTGGCATCACACACGTGCTCCAGTGCCAGGATGAACTGGAAAGTCGGGAGGAGGTAGTCTGATAAATGGTAAAAAGGGAAAGAAACACAGGCAGTATTATAGAGTGGGATTGGAAGAACTGAAAGTTAAAGAGAAAGTGTGAAAGCAAGGAAAGTTTAGGAACAGTGTTGACAGCTGTACAAGTACGCAAAAATGTAGCTAATCTAAGTAACATTTCTGTCTACCTTCATTCTCGAAAGCATTATTGTATGTATACCAGTACTGCTATTTGTTTTAATATCCTGAATGTTGAACAGGCCTCTTTGCATCTATAATTCATTTATTTGAATTGAACCACTGACACAGTGGCCCTGGTGGGATCAGCTAAAATGCTTTTCCAGGCCGGATGCGATCGTCAAGGTGCGTGATTGCATCCTGTTTGGACAACCACTCCAGAAATACTTGCAGTGAAAGGAAAATACGTTTTTTTTAAATAGCAAGTAACAGTTTAGAGCAATGCTAAGCTATTGGCTCTAACAATTAAGATTGTTTTCATTTAGCAGGAAAACCCAGATAGCTAGTCCACAGCAAATGGCTATCTTATCTCCAGCTGCTATGTTTAGGATTATCACTCCACTGTCTGCCCTCTTTGTTTTAGCATCTTTTCCACAACAATGAGCCCTGTGGGAAATTAGGCGAGCCGGAAAAGCAGGGATGGAAATGCAGGATGGGGGTGATACATTTAGTGGGATAATCTGGAATTTGAGCAAAAGATAAAAAATTATGGTTAGACACCCTGCGGGGATGCCTTGTTTTCTAGTTGGGGTTTAAGCTGAGGACAGATACATATGATGTTGACAACAATGATGATGATAACAGTGAATGTTGCATCATGTTTGGGCCCTTAGTGTGTATGTTTTGTTTTTGTTTTTTTTGACAGGCAGATAAAGGGATAGTAAAGGAAGTGTGTGTGTTTTTAGTGGGCGGCTGATTATAATGAAGAGCGTGGACGGTGTTGTGAGGAAGACTGAGGGAGGCAGAGTGCAAGGCAGAGCTGTCGTTTCTCGCTTCATTGGTCAGGGATGCGGGGGCTGGAAAGAGACACAGATGGGAAGAACTCTCCCGTTGTGTAACAGAAACACACACTCAGGCTCGCACACAAAGACAGACATGCTTGATGCCCACTCTTATACCTTAAAGTTGGAGTGCTTTTAGCAGTAGGTGTAAACGTCCACTATTTGATCCATTGTTGTATTGTGAGATAATGCTGACTGGCCAGGTCATTCTTTTCTTCTCTTCTCTTCTCTTCTCTTCTCTTCTCTTCTCTTCTCTTCTCTTCTCTTCTCTTCTCTTCTCTTCTCACAAATATAACAACCAGATCTTTTGTAGATATGACTGAGTGAAAGATAATGGCAAAAGCAATGGCAAAACCACCCCCCACCCCAACAACAACAAAAACGAAAAAACAGCACACCATTTTTGCAGGTAAAACCTTCGGCTGCCAACTTTTCATTTTTGAACTTAATTGAACAAATATGAGCTCAGCAGTGTATCCTCGAACATTTAACCGTTCATCCTGAGTTAGACTGACACATTTCTTTTACATTTTGACTTTGAGTTTTCTAATTTGCTTTTACAGCGATTACAGAAAATCTAATTTAATACAGTAAAAATGAAAAAAAGCTAAACTAAAATATGGGGACTCTTGGAGGTCGTCTGGTTTATGTATGGTAAACCTACTGATGGGGATTAACTTATAAAACTCACATTTTTTTAGCAGTAGCAGGAAAGTGCCCCTACTCTGGTTTTGCTCCCCAGCCCAGCCCCACCCACACATCTCACCCACTCAAAGTTTTTAGAGGTCAGTTCATTGAAGAAAGTGTAATGATTCTTGTGCTGCCCAAAAAATGGTTAGTGTCTTCATACATTGTTTCCATGAATTAATCTGAAGGAAAGTCTGACGAAATGTTTTGTTTCTAGCGTAACCCAGGTTCTCTGAAAACTGGGTGAGATATAACACTATGGGGGAAGCGCCTTCTGGCATGACCAGTCACGGAAGCGCCGCTACCACCATGTCTGTCTGAGATAAATCATTTCAAGAACATGGAGTCTCCCATCACCACTTTAAAACTGCCCCTTGATCTATACCAGGCAGTCTGAATGATTTTCTTACATTTGCCCATGCAAGTGCTAGCTGAGATGGGTTTATTGCTGGGTTTTGCCTTGGTGTCAAAATAGTGGGGATCAATCTTTGAGATCACCAACACTTGCAAATGCTGCTCAGGGATTCTGCCTGGCATTGTATAGCATTGTTTGCAGAAGCTGATGTTTGCCAGCAACGCTTGTGCATGTTTGACACCCATACATGCGATGCAAAGGGGATGGGGGGTTTTCACCGAGTTCATCAACCCACAAACATTTTGGCAAGTCCAGGTTATGATGTCCCTTACCTTGCTGCCACCAGTGTTCCCTGGACAGATCCAGTGGTTGACATAACTACTAATGCTCAACTCTGACAGCCAGCAAATAGCTATATAAACACAAGCTCAGTTATCATGCTAACTTGATAAGGTGCAGGAATGCAACAACACAACAACCTGTTACCAGAAAAATCTTTCCAGTAACAAAAATATAATTACAACGTAATAAAAACGATTCCTGAACCCACAACAACCCACATTCAGGAACTACCTTAGTGGCTGCATCTGCAAACAGTTGAATAGATAATCCTGGTTCAGAACCGCTGACGAACTCTAGTGATCGTAACTGGGAAGAAAGTGAGAATGCCTGATGTTGGGTCAAGAGATCCATGTGTTCGGGGAACCCCTGTATTCTTGAAGGATTGGTCTGTCTTAGACAGATAGTGGAGCTTCTCTGATTGGTCATGCCAGAAGGTGCTTCCCTCATAGTGTGATACCAAGTGAGGTTTGAAGCAGAACCTGAGGATTTGTGTCTCTGATGACAGGGATAGCAAAGGACAAACCTGAGAAAGCTTCACCCACTGTATCTGTCCTATTTATAAGTACTGCATGCTTTATGTGCAGGGATTATCACAAACTAACCATTTTAAAGTAATTGCATTTCTTAAACTCTCTATTATAGAAATGAATAGGTTAATACCTTTTTTAAAATCTACATTATGATACACGTGGTGCTGATTTTTACACAGGCAACCAGTAGTATTAAGAAACCTGTGGAAGATATACAGTCATGTGAAAAAAGTTTTCCTATGATTCTGTGCAGTCCTGTGAAAAACTAAGTGCACCCTTTGGAATCCGAAGGAATTAAGAGGGTAACTAACAACAAGATGCTGCTAATCAAATGCACTTGATTAACTGAGTATTAGCAAGTTGGAGCACCTCTGTAATAGCAAAAGTTTTGTCATTGCAAATACGTATTAAAACATGTGTAGGAGAAGACAAAAAACAGTCATATAGAAAAACCATTCCTGAGGGCAAAAAATCTGATTATCCCATCAGTGTCTGTCTGCGTGCATTTCTGGATATATTTCTAATATATTTATCACCTGAAACACCATAATGTGAAATGCATACACACAAGATCCTCCTCATGAAATCAGAGTTAAGTGTGTTGCCTGTTTGGCTGTCTCGAATATTGCTCAGCATCTTTAAATACTGTAACAAACTAGTGATCAGTGGAGTGAGCATTGTGAGAGGGAAGCCAGAGAGGATCTGAGAGTGGCTGTATGTTTTGCATCATATGATTCAGCATGTATTTCACACATGTACAGAAGGGGGACAGAAAATGGAAAGGAATGTTTTATAGTATCCTTGTGTAGCACAATGACCCCCTTTTTCACACGGGGTTGGCAGTGACTATAAAAAAGATGTATTTAGCATGTGTAGTTGAGTGAACTGGGGAGTGAAAGCAGGCTGCAGGCTTGCAGTCGGGCCTTGAGTGGTTGAAGGAGTAGTGGAAAGAAGTATGAGAGGATAAGGAGAAGAGGTTGGAAGCTGAGGGAGGGGAAGCCAATCTGCCTTTCTTGCCAGCTGGGTGCTCAACTCAGCCTTTCATTGGCCTGGTGCAGCCTGCTCAGACCAATTATGCAGGGATAAAACTGACCCTTTGTTCCTTTGGCAAGATCAGTTTTGGAAGAAGAAATCTTCTTTGCTAGAAAACCCCCCCAAAAGCCAAATAATAAGTATTTACTGATGCGCATAACTACCCAAAGATATGTAGGTATGTAGATTGTTGAAACAACTTTCATATCACAAATTATGTATTTTTATATTTTATTTGTGCCACAGTGGACATAAAAATGTATCCCTTTTTTTGTTATGAGGTGCTTACAGAAATAAAAGCTTCCAGTAACATCTTAACCAATATAAATTACAGCTTTTAAGTGATTACATTAAAAAAACACCAGATCCAAACAATATTCTGTATACAAAATAACTTTACACCACAAATTCTTACCAAAATATGTTCCCAAACCACTGCATGCATGCCACAGATCACCGCTAATTGATTCAGATGCATTCAAATATATAATGCGGATAGATGTAGAGTTTCCTTGTAGTGTTCAGTGATGATGTTGCATTGCTGTGTTTCTGATGTAAGAGTCCAGTCTGGCACAGAGGCTGGCCTAGAATTGCTTGGTTGGCACTGGGCAGCAGGGTGGAGCAAGTCCAGCATCTCCCCAAAGAAAGTCAAACTGCCTGGCTGGGTTTGTGAGCCGGGAGCCTCTTGTGTGTGTTGTTGTTTGAGGTTGTGTGTGTCCGTGTGCACTCGTGTGTGTGTGTGTCCGCTGTCCATGTTTTGCAGGCTTGGGGACAGTTTTGGACATTCAAATCAACCTTAGGGTGAAGGGAAGCAGATTGGATAATCATAACTGAAAACTGCAGACAGACATGCAAAGGCAAACACACATAAACAGCACACACTCATATCCGTCCACAAGGTAATTACTTTTCCCTGCCTCACTTAATTCTTCTTTTTGTATTTGCTTGTGTATTTCCTATGTCAAGCATCTAGCTGCAATCTTTTCTCGGCTGCTGACAGCACTTGGAAAATCCCTGTCATAAACTTTGGTGACTTGACCCCCCCCCCCTTATTGTTTTTTTTAAACTCCCCTTACTTTTGAACAGTGGCCATCTTGGCTTCCCCTAACATGGCTCGTGCTGTCCCAGTCACTCAGATTATAATTTGGATTGGCCACACTGCATGGAAACTGTACTAGTTAGCGTGCACAGCTCACCACTTACCACAGAGCTTTGTACTTGCAGTATAAGTGCATGCTGTTGTGTGTTTGCTGGTGTTCTGCATATTTTCGGTTAGCTGCATGGGTTATTAATCACAGCCAGGTCTCTAAGGGGCCAGGTTAAGGTGGTTGAGACCACAAGGCTCCGTACTGATTTGTTTACACTCATTTACTTTTGTCTAGACATAAAGGAGCATGCCACCTATTTATGTCACGGTTGTGTTACTAGTCACAGAGCTCACTATATACTTAAGTATCTCAGTTTACAGAATAAAAAACTACTAAATAACTAAAAACATGTGAAGTGAAACAGTGACCATCATGTTTGTAAGACATGGAAACGCAAACACAAATTTACAGTGACATAGTATCTTAATACATATGATTTCCTGAGAGAAAGCTTATGTAAACTAAGTAGAGGGTCTAGCTTGCTGTCTCTTGTCAGGTGAAAATATTTCGGCGTGGCACCGTAAACCTCTTTGTAACCAGTTTCACACGATTGCCTGCTAACTTCCTCCAACAACCACTCATAACCGGTCAGAGAATACACATTTTTCTCTTTTAACCGGTGGCTGCCAGTTGGTCGCTGACAGGACTTTAGGCCTGTGTGAATGAGGCCTCATACACCGTGTCTACTTCCAGGAGACACCGTGACCAATATAAAGCCACATTTTGATCTCAGTGAGAGCTGCTTTATTAACAATGTGAGGCAGATAAGCCTATAGTGCTGTGATGCATTTTCACACACATGTAATAACTGGAAACTAAACAGTATTGCTTAAAGAGCAACAGAAACCTCTCTAGTGATTGAAATCTGTAAGCCTTAATCGCCACTCTTCAGTCAGGGTATTAAAAACTGCCTAATAACATTACTTTTCCTCACTTAACACAGCTCATATTAAAGCATTACAGCACAAATGCATCATATCCGATATGCCACACTTAGGATTGACATGTATTCACGTTTAAAAGTCATACCGAAAAGTTCCACAGTGAATCGTGTGTTATTGGTGGGCTTTAGCCCAAGATTTTTAGATCGGTTACCCCTAAACTACAGTGGTTACAGATTTAATACATTTATATGACTATTTTCCCTTCTTTGCCATTTCTTATACTCTCTTTGTTTTGTTCTTTCCAGCAATGCTTCATTAAAACATCTGCTTCTGGTTTCCTTTGCTTGGAACCCTTTAGTGGCACTTCACTTCTCTGTCTTTATTCTTCCTGGTTTTCCACCAAGCAAGGGGAAAAGCAGAGAGACATCAAAGTCAGGACCCCCCTCGCAGTGAGGCCTCTGTGTGTAATTGTTGAATAGGGGTTTACCTGACGAAATCTCTGTAAAACAACACAATCAGTGCCAGCTGTTAGCAGCAGGCGTTCTTGTTACAAAGCAGAAAAAAACTCTTCCCGTGCACCTGCATCTGACTTTTCCTCCAGCTATGTTTCCATACATGCACTGTGTATGTGGTTTTTTTTTTTTTTTTCAGTCTACCAGTGTAAGATGCACTCCTACCACCTCCTGCAGCTATACCTTTAAATGCTTATAATTCTTTAGAAAATGGCTTTATTTACATTTATAGTGTTAACTACAGTCCTCCATCAGAACTAAAGAGGGTTAAGGGTTAAGCTCTAAATAGGATGTCATATCCCCTGTCCTCGGCTCCCTGAATGCCCTCAATATCATGCTGTCTTTTGTCTAATATTGCAAAAAGAAAAAAGTGAAGGACATGTTGTTTTCAGAGTGAACTATTGCATGTGGTTGGTTCTTGATGTTACCTCGGATTCAACAAAAGAAACAGAGAAGGTGCAGAAAAGTCTAAAAATTCATGAAAATTTGGAATTTGTGAATCTTAAAGGGTGAAACGGAGAGAGGAAACTCTTTAGGCATTCCAAGCTTTCTGTGGCTGCAGATGATTAAGAGCCATCTTCCCCTCCACATTCCCATGTTTTCCCTCAGACTGTGCTTCTATCAAACACGCATGGAGGAAGACATCATTATCTCACAGCAGACGTGTTGCTCGGTTTGTTTTCAGCTGCATTTAATCTCAGTTCAGTATGAAATCTGACAAAACAGGCTTTGAGCCTCATTGACATTCACAACATGTAAGAATAACCTGAAAAAAGAAAATGAGCAACAGATGACATCATGCGCCTATTTCCCTAAAGGTCTTCTCCTGCACTTTATTCATCCTCTTTATCTCATCACCCCCAGCCTTTTCCCATTTGCCTTCTCCTTGCCTGCCTCATTCACTTCATCTGAGCACCATATAAAGTGCTGCTTCTAATTTGTATCTACTTGAAGCCAATTTCCATCTATATACCATCTTATAGCTGAGGCAGATGCATACTGCTAAAATTGACAGAATGAGCTCATCCAGGATGGCTTTTAGTAGATAAGGCTGACTGCTCTGTGCTCTGTACAAAGCTCACTCATAGAGCGCTGTTTCTTCTTTCACAGTAGCAGTTCGTGTACAGTGTTTGAGCAATATTGGTTATCTTCAATGACATAAAGAAGTAGACTATGAGCAGGGACTATGGACTATACCAGTAGGCTATAGGCAGTGTACTGGTAAACTGTGCTGAATAAAATCCAGTATCCTACTTTCTCAAGAGTTCCACATTGTCCTTCGATAGAAATGCTTGAACATACAAGTCAGTCCAGGTGTTTTTGTCAGTCTGAAATGATTCCGAATTGGAACAATCGATCCAAACCCAACCCCCAGCCCTTGCTTGGAATGACACATAAAACTAAACAAAGAGCTCATTACAGCCAGCCATTCCCTCTGCTTGTCCTGTTACACTGCGGGCTTTCTGCATACTTTGAACCTGTCAGCTGGCTAGCTCTGTTTCTTGTATGTGTATGCATGTACAAGTGTGTCTGTTTTGTTTTGTTTTTTTCCCACCTTCCCCTAGGCTCTATAAGACTGTGTTTAACCTAAGTAGCAAGACGAGTTTGTTCAGTCTGTTGTAAAGTACTGGCCAGGCAAGGTGTAGGTGTGCATTTTATTTTTTATTTTTAATGATTAAAATATTCCTGTGTGGATATACTGGCTAGTATTACTTATATAAATGCTTAATTGAATGTCAGCGAATTCTAGCACAAAGCAGGATTATAACAAAATGTAGTTACTAAGAAAAAAAAAATAAACAAAACACTGAATACCGTGTTGGAAACTCCAAAAACTATGACAAACCTTTGTAAATAAAGCAAACACATTTTTACCAGCATCATGTCCTGTAACAAGGATGTCATGCTGGTGTATATTAAGCAGCATATCAGATGATTATATCAGCAAGGCTCTATTTTGTGGTGCCAACGTTCTGTGAAAGTAGGAGGTAGAGAGATTAAAACTAAAAATACCACCTTATCAAACTGATTCGAGTTGGGCTACTGACCCAGATGTTTACAGACCAGAGTGAACGAGCAGAAATGACTTAACCACATTTTTCAGTCCATCCAGTTTTTTTTTTTTTTTACTTTCAGACTGAAGACAAGTTGTGTTTTAGAGATTTATTTAAAAAAGGTGTCTGGGTAAAGGCAGTGGCAAAGGATTTGACTGCATTTCTTTCAAAGGTTCCTTTTGGACATTGGCTGCTTTTTCTCTCATTTTCAGTCTAGTCCATGAATCTGGCCATTTTCAGAGGAATGTTTTTTGTTTACTAAGCCACTTAACACGGACCTGTGAGTCATTCCAGCATAAAAAATACATTTAACTCAAATTAACTCAAGGCATGAACCAGCATAGTGTTTAAAACATAGCAAACAACCAATGAACCAATTTTATTTTGTATCTTTATGCATTTTGTTATAAAAAGCTAAATTTTTTCTTATTTCCTTAGAGGAGTGTAATAAAAGAAAAAAATACCAAAGCCACAATTTCACAGACATAAAATAGCATTTTCCCCAACAAGGTGATTTGTTGAAAACTTGGTATATCTTGGCAAATGTGTAGCGTGTCCTTAAAAAATGGACAAAAATGGATAGACCCAAGAGATGCCTCTGGTCTTTCGGTTGATTTGTCTACTGTTCAACAAAGCCTCATCATTAATGGTCTCAGTGGAAGTGTGGCTATCAAGAAGCCCTTCTTAAGTAACAGGAAATGGGGAGGAAAGGCTGAGGTGTCCCAGCCTTTCCTCCTAAGAACTGGACTGAAAATCAGTGGCACCAGGTCTTATGGAGTGATGAATCCAAATTTGAAATTTTGGGGTCAAATTTGGGTTAATCAGCATCTATAGAGGAAGTCAGTGAGTTTTTACAACCATCTGTAAAACCCTGTGGAGGCTCTGTCATGGTTTGAGTTTCATTTCAGCCAGCGGTGTTGGGGATCTTGTCAATAATATAGAATTATAAATGCAGAAGTGTACTGTCCGATTTTCATCCATCATGGAATACCATCTGGAAAGCATCTGATTAACAGTGTCTTCATTTTTCAGGACTTCAGGATTTCAGGACTTAGGATAATGTCCTCATCTTCAGAGACACTTTATTAGGCACAAAGAGCAAAATATATGTGAAACTGACTGCAATGTGACTTTGTCAGTTTTGAGAGAAGGATCTGCCCAGTTTAACAGACATGTGTTAAATGTCAAAAAACAACCTTTCGGCAGATGTGAAGAGATGTTTGAAATCCCATTATGCTGTCTCTCACTCTAGCTCCCTTTATTGTCTGTTATTCGTTGAGCTGCTAGTTGCAGAGGGACTGGATAACTGTAGGCTCCTGGGGAAGATCAGATTTCATGTTGCGATCCCCCTCCCCTTCCTCCATCTCTTCCCTGAATGCCCTTCGGTAACATCTTTCCTTCTGTGAAATCTCTTTTATGTCACTCAATATCCCTTTATCCATCCCCCTGACCATTTTGCTCTCTCCGGCTGCCTCTCTCATTCGGTGCTGTTCAGCCTGGAGCGCACTACACAGTACAAATGGTGATTTTTAAGCCCAATTTGGCCATGACAGCTGATTTTCAGCGGTGGAGAGACGGCACTTGTCTGCAAGAATACAGGACACATAACTACGGATAGTGGCAAATGCTGTTTTTACAATTTTAATTTGTTACCTCGAAGTGTAATCATGATGATTTCAAAAGTGTCCCATTACAGCAAGTAAGAGAAATCTGAGTGTTATCCTGAGCAGGTTAGAAATGTGAAGTGCGTCTTCAAAAATCTCTTATTAGTTGTTCAAATTTTAAAAACCTTTTATCTGCATCAGCATTTTTTCTTTTCTACATTTCTGCTCCAATCCATTGTTAGTCGTATTTTTTTTCTGACAGGCAGCGCAATCCAATCCAAGACTTGGTATATATGGATATAAGAAGTCCAACTGTCCAGCTTTTCCTGCTTTACCTGTACATAGCTCAACGACAAGTCTGGGTAATTTCCCTCACAGCACTTCTGTCGTAATGGCTGGAATCTTTAAGTCTTCAACAGAAACCTTGTGCAAATAACCTGATGGCAAGAAAACAAAGTCACAGTGAAGGCATGTGATGTTTGCACTGGGCTGATACCTTGTTCCAGTTACTATAAAAGTCAAGGAGCCAATTTGAATCAAACATAAGTACATCTAAAAAGCAAAAACAGGAAATTAAAAAGACCTCTCTAAAATGTCAGGTTAAGCACGGCAAACATGCCAAATAGCTTATCTGACATTGATCTCACTGACGGTTTACAGAAACTGAATTTGGATGCAGGAGGAACAGATTATGAAGCTATTCTGCATGCACTGCTTTGTTGTGGGATTCTGAGCTTCCTCTGTTATGTCCACATGGAGTCCACATGGTCAAAGCTAAACCCTGTTATGTGTTTAGCTTTTTTTCCCCCTGCCATTCTTTATCAAGTCTTGGGTCTTTCTTTCTTTCTCTTTATTTCCTTTTCTCTCTCCGAGTGCTCCAGTTTTACATACCACACTGTGTCATTTTCATTGCAGCTCTTTCTCATCTGGCCCACTTTATAGATCCATGAATTCTCAGGGTAAAGTGGCTGTGACTGGCTCGTAGTGACTACTCAAGAAGTCTTTTCTCAGCAGCATCTGTAGCATTGACATACTGTGGCTTGCTGAATTTGTACAGTGTTTATGTGAGTTGGTTGTAGACGCTTCCTAAAAGTAAACCTTTCTAACCATCTCTGTGCACTATCCAGATCTGTGTTGTACACTTTTATAGCTGCATATCCAATAATTCCACTCTTGACTTTTGACAAAAGGGTGTGTTTGCTTGCATGCATGTATGCACCACTCTCTTTTCATCCATTATTGATGGTTGGGGCCCCCTTGCTGAAAAACTAGAAACTGACTATTGTAACACAGGGTGTCATATTACTCATCCCCACCTACCCACCCAGTAGTCAGCCTAGTATGTCTGCTTATTCTAATTCACAGAAATAAAACGAACATACTTTTATAGAATTGTGAAAAAAAAATTGTCTTAACACACCGCAGTGATGTGCTCAGTTTGTAAACCGGCACACCACAAGCCGAAGATTTTAAGTAAGTGTTTAAAGTGAAAGATAAAGGAAGCAAATCATCACACTTGAGAAGGTGAAACCAGAGAATATTTGTCCTTTTAACTAGAAAAATGAATTATCCATCCATTTGTCAGTTTTCTTAACCACTTATCCTGTTGAAGGTTGCAGGGAGGGTGAAGTCTATCCAAGCTATCATAAGACAAGAGGAGTGGAAGCTAGTCCATCCCAGGCATTGAAAATGAAGTAGCTGATTTTAAAAAGCATTGACCTTTTTTTTTTTAAAATGCACAATCATCAGACTTACTTATCATCTACTCTCTTAAAGTTTCTGACATCATTAGAAGTGATGACTTGTAGATTACATAAATATGATGTACATTTTATTTTGTAAAATAGTTTTGTGACACCAAGTTTGGGTCAGAGTCTCCTTCACAGTTATAGTTTTTCTGGTTATTATAGTTTCCCAATGTTCGCCATTTTTTATTCTGTATTTTCAACTGCAGTTCAAAACATGTTAAAAACAACATGCGACACACAGAAGTTTTACAAGCTTTGACTGAACACCAGTAAAGCTAAAAATACCAAGTATTGCAATGTTGTTGTGTTTGTTTGAAAATTTCTTTCCTCCAAAATTTGTTATGAAAAGGATTTATTAAACCCTAATAACACAAAATGATAAAATCTTGCTAATTCTGTTGTAGTTACAGAACTGGACATTTAGCACTACAGCTGACTGTAAAGTTATATACATATATATATATATATATATATATATATGTATATGTGTATATGTGTATATGTATATATATATATATATATATATATATATATATATATATATATATATATATATATATATATATATATATATGTATATATATATATATATATATATATATATATATATATATATATATATATATATATATATATATATATATATATATATATATATATATATATATATATATATATATATATATATATATATATATATATATATATATATATATATATATATATATATATATATATATATATATATATATATATATATATATATATATATATATATATATATATATATATATATATATATGTATATATATATATATATATATATATATATATATATATATATATATATATATATATATATATATATATATATATATATATATATATATATATATATATATATATATATATATATATATATATATATATATATATATATATATATATATATATATATATATATATATATATATATATATATATATATATATATATATATATATATATATATATATATATATATATATATATATATATATATATATATATATATATATATATATATATATATATATATATATATATATATATATATACATATATATATATATATATATATATATATATATATATATATATATATATATATATATATATATATATATATATATATATATATATATATATATATATATATATATATATATATATATATATATATATATATATATATATATATATATATATATATATATATATATATATATATATATATATATATATATATATATATATATATATATATATATATATATATATATATATATATATATATATATATATATATATATATATATATATATATATATATATATATATATATATATATATATATATATATATATATATATATATATATATATGTATATATATATATATATATATATATATATATATATATATATATATATATATATATACATACATATGGTATAACTGCACTGAGTAATAAATTAACATGCAGTTAAGAGCAGTGCTATGTGCTTTCACGTGATTTCTTTTTGAACTGGAATGTTGTTGTTTTGTTTTTTTAACTCAGTGACCATTATTATTGTGGTCATAATTTTTGAGATTTTAAATTAAGTTTGAGAGAAGAATGCCACATGTGCCACATGTGCACTGGGTCCAGTATTTGAGTAGTATTACTGGTAGTAGTAGTGGATGGAAAAGGCAAAAGAACACAGTTGAACCAAGGAACTCAAAAAAAAAAAAAAAACACATGCAAAGATAAACACCCAGCAGAAACCCTCACACCTATATCACTATTTATTAAAGGCACACACTGCCACTTTCTTTAGGCTTTGTCATGGGAGTGTGTCTTAAGGAAGACTGCGTTTACCAGGCGCCTGTCCTGATGCAAGCACACTTTATGTAAATATCACATCTGTCACTCAGGGGAACCAATGCTTCTGGTTCTCTGAGGACTTCTTTTTCATGTGTATTGTGCATTTATCCAGAGAGCGATGCCACTCCTTGATGTTGATGCGCGAGCGCAAATATGTTTCTGTATTTATTGTGTAAATGTTTGTGCTTTTGCCTTGAGAGTGACTTTGCATTAAAAACAGAAAATGATCTGTCTGTGGTGCCCAAAGTCTGCTCTTCAGACCAGAGGAAGGTAGAATAATTCTATTACTAATGTATCATGCCATGAGATATTTTTAACTCTATTGATTACTTAAGTGAGTCAGTGTCCCATCAGAATACCTTTGTGCATCTTTTAGCAGTTGGCTGAAAGATAGGTGAATGGCCTCATCTGAGAAAGGTGATATGGTGGTGGTTAGGTGTATTTCCTGGTGTTGGCTGAAATTATCCTTAATTTGGACAATGCTTCTCTTTCCTGAGGTTGTCTCTTAAAGATCTTACATCTGCAGTACTTTATACAGTCTTGAGCTACCCCTAATTCCTTAGATAGTTTTATTCCAAGGAGCAAGAACTTTCTTGCTTTGTGAAGGTCCTTCAGCATTTTATTTGGACAGTTTTTTTTAATACATTGTCACATTACACGGTGTGCAGTGTGTCCTTAATAAAATTGAAATCATTTCAACAAGTGTGGGATAAAAAAATGAAGTGAAAGGCCTAAAAACTATGTACAGCAGATGAACAGTATTTGAAGTCGTGCTTTAAGAAAAAGGAAAATATTCAGCAAAGACTTGACACAGGACTTAAGAGATGCCTCTGACTGGTTGATCCATTTACTGTTTGCCAAAGCCTCATCAGAAATAGTCTAAATAGAAGTGTGGCTGTAAAGAAACCTTTCTTCAGGAAGGGAAATGGGTAAAAGAGGCTGAGGTATGCCACATTACACAAGAGCTGGACTGAATATCAGTGGCAACAGATCTTATGGAGTAATTTTTTTTTTTGTTCAAACTGTCATTGTTATGCATGGACCAGGTAGAACACGGTGGAGGCTCTGCTATGGTTTGGATTTGCATTTCAGCCAGTGGTGTTGGGGATCTTGTCAAATTATTAAATCATAAATGCAAAAAAGTACCATTACATGATTGGTAACAGAGCACTGTTACTGTTCTTTGATATTGATGCTTATCACTCATAATCTAATAATTTGAACTAATTTGGTGTAAAATAAAGAAATGCACTTTGATACACTGGCAAGCTCATCACGGATACATTCAGTAGCTACACCAACTCACATTTTTAGTGAGTTAGCAGGCTGGAATGCACTGAAGACACAGGTGCAGCCACTTTACTGAAACAAACGTACACACAGCTTTGGATTCATGAAATTCTTCTTTGTGTTTCTTGAAGTTGCCGTTGTTACTCTGTAACTCCTGTCAGCTCCTCTTCTTACATGCAGTATATTGTATATAGAGTAGCTGCATTTACATTTTATATAATGAAGCATAACTGCAGAGCACATAATGTAATCACGCAGTTACGCAGCATCCAAAGTAGCATGTGAGTTCTCTCTCCACTGTGGAAACTTCCAGTGTTTTACACAGTAAAAACGAGCTTTAATGAATTGATTTAGCCTGTCGAGGTAGCAATGATTATAGTGAAAAGCAGAACAGACAGAAAGAGATTCACCTCTGGCAGACACATTGTGGCATCTGGCTTCAAGACCTCCATTGCTCCAGTGAGGGAAACAGATGTGTTAGTGTTATGAAAGTGTGTGTGTGTGTTTGGGTGAGTGCTCAAGCACGTTTTTGGATCCAAACCTCTATGTTTGTGTGTGTGTTTTTGTCTGTTTAAGTGTGTGTTTTACCCACAGTGTGACCATCCAAGAGCTGCATTACCCTCTATGTTGGATACACAGCTGAATCCATAAATATCTCCCCCTGTCTCGCTCACTCGGTGAACACAGGAGCCTTGTGATTGATAATTGTGTAATTGCCACTTACAGATGCCTCTCACAGCTCCATTGTTTCCTTGGTTACATGTTGTAAATTACAGACACACTGTGGTCTCAAACTGCCCCCTTAAATTGTTGTTGGTCTCAAACAAACAAGTGTAGAACATGCACTGCGAGCATGTTTTAGAAGAGGCCGAAGGAACACTTCAGAGGCTCGCATCTACATTCTCCAGTCGATGGCAGTTGCCCTGGTCACAGGACAGAATCTGTATCACATTGACTGCCAGTTATTTGTGAAGACTGGATTAAGATCCAGACTGGGAAGGGAAAAAACTGTTCATATAAAGAGGAAGTGCAAAACAGTCTGTCACGAGTCAAGAATAAAACTTAAGTGGCGAGTTTCCAAAAAACACTGAAAGAGAATTACATCCCATCTGTGTTGGTTGGAGTGTTGACCATGGTTGCTAAATCTCCACAAAACTGCTTTTGTGTGCTAAAGACTGCGACTTCAAGATGATTTGTAGGAAAAATTTTCACAAGGCGTCTGAGAAATTTACAGTGATACATATTTAAAAAAAGCCACTCCTGACACAAAGTCCATTTTTAAAATAATTATAGCTATTTTTTATGCCCTGTCAGTGTGCTGGACCTTTTTAGCTGAAATCCACAGGCTTATAGCAAACTGTTTTCTACTCTGTATTTCCTCTGTTGCTGTGTTTCTGAAATTCCTTTCTCAGCTCAGGCTCTTATGTAAGTGAATTAGCTAGCAGTGAAGCGATTAATTTTTGATTTGCTGTGTTAGAGATCAGAAAATAGCTTGCTTTTGCTTTCCAGCCAAGGGAAAGGGTTTAAACATGAAGTTTGTAATGAATTTGCAAAGCTTTATTACCACATTTTTTTGTGTTTGTCTCTGGTGCTCTCATTATGAATCTCTTAGCAGCCTTGATAAGAGCTGTTAACTCATATGGGTATGGCGCCCACATACTTTAATCTTTTATTGATAACCCTCAGCCGTCCTCTTGAGCTCATTGTTTGAGAATGCAGAGTTCACAGATGATAATTTATCTAATATATTTATATTTTTTTTGATTGTGTTAGACTTGTATTTTTTTTATGTTCTGGTTCCCCTCTAAGAAAGTTAATGAAGTCTCTACAGCAGTATCAACTTACTGTTCGCAGTTACTGTAATTCAGTCATGTGTTATATCTCGGTGTGCTTTGTTTCTTAAAAGAGATAAAAAAGATGCATTCAAGTATCGATATGTATTATAGAGCATCTGAGGCTAAATTTGAAAGTGTGTATATCCAGGTTTTAGGAGGTTATTCTGTTCTGGTGGATAGACTGGTATTGACTGTAGGCTTTTCTGTTGCCATTTTAGTCACAAGGCCTATTCTCTTGAGAAAAAGAAGCTATCTGCCAGTGAGGCCATTATCCCCTGTGTCCCTCTGCAAAACATAAATGGATGTTTCACTGCTCCGATTGATTTTTGAGTTCATTTTAAAGGGAAAC
The DNA here is from genome assembly GCF_013358895.1 of Oreochromis aureus. Lineage (NCBI taxonomy): Eukaryota > Metazoa > Chordata > Actinopteri > Cichliformes > Cichlidae > Oreochromis > Oreochromis aureus. Next base: position 40,765,486 of record NC_052948.1, on the reverse strand, counting down.
CGAGGTGAGATTTAAGTAGAAATGTTAAGTATAGATTGTCATTTGGAATGTTAATTATCTAGATCTCTTTTTTCAATGTTGTGTGAAACATTTAGCCACTAAGAACTCCGAAGCATGTATGCAGGAAAAAAGGGGTCTCAGCTCTGAACAAGGGGTCTAATTATCTTACTTTTTTGGTGTGATTCTGAAGGAACCCTATCAACGTGTTGGCAGATAACTTATTTGATTGGTCACCTTGTTTGTAAGCAGCCTATCGTTCATGGCATTTATGGCTTTGGTTTTAGTCTCTACCAGCTCTTTTTGGAAATATCTGACACTAACTGTTTAATGCTCAGTTTTCACCAGCTAGTTGCTTACAGTATGTGGCTGCCATTTGATACAGAGTACATTTTCTGTTTACTTTCATTGAATTCAGACAATTTTACTTAATGCATATAAAAATGATGCTATGAAAAAAACGTCTGTTAGCCTTAAATAGAATGTTATCTTTGCCTTTTGGTTCTTACTATGCGTGGATGAGATGCTTGAGCCCTGCTAGCAGTGAAAGTCTAACAAAAACGCAGTATAACCAGAGTAAGGATGGTGTATATGGTCCATTGGTTTTTGTCTTACATTAGTTTTATATGTACAGTGTTGTTTGTCCTGTTTGGGGTGTCGGCAAATTAAACTAATATACAAATCAGAATAAAGATGCAGGGAGCAGAGATGGTGAGTGTGGATGAGGTCAACCATCAAAAGCAACAGACGGTGCACAAGAGAGGTGATGAAGAGAATATGGGTAGGGTGGAGTGGGTGGAGACGAGTTTCGGGGGCGATTTGTGGTAGGAGTGTAGCAGCAAGAATGAAAGGGATGGTTTACACAAGATGGTAGTAAGACCTGTGATGATGTATGGTTTGGAGACAGTGGCACTGATAAAAATGTAGGAGGCAGAGCTGGAGGTGGCAGAGATGCCAAGATTTTAGCTGTGAGTGGGGAATGTCGTTTTCACTAGTTGGTTCTCAGCTTTCGTGGATACAAGTTCAATATTATTGTTGCAAAATAAAAAGAGACGATGTGTTTAAAGGTGTATAAAAATGTGCCATTTTTAGCATGTTGTTAGGTGGTTGCCAGGCAACATGATGATATCAATGTATCTGATAAAGATAAGATCCTTCAGGGGCTAAGTTTGGTTGCTTAGGCCCTGATGGTGTAGGTGTTGTTTGTGGACAAAGAAACTCACAGATGGACAGAAGTAGATTTCCTGTATTGTAATACGATTTAAAAAAAATATATGATTAGAGCCATGAGTGAAAAGAACCACTTAGACTGCCGCAGTGTGCATTTGTCTGTTCAAGGACATGCTGATATTTACATTTCATACCATACAGGAGATTATGCCCCAACCATCCCTCTCCCTGTACTGGGTACATCTGGTATACTACCCAGGCCTAAATTTAGGTGACATGTTCTATTAGGGGTGGATCACAATATTAGCAGAGCTGTCAATGTTCACAGTCAGAACAGGCAAGAGTACAGACTGAAAAATACCACAATGCTTCTTTGGCTTTACCAAGGTTTATTTTGAACAGCATCTTGTGGAGACTTGACCCACAGAGGTAAACACTTATGGTAGCAACTACATTGCTGCAGCTAACACAAAACACACATTTGACATCATACAGAGGATTTAATGATTCTAGTAATAGCTTATGTGTTTTGGAGCAATCTAACAACTACTGTCTGGCTAATGTTCGCTGTTACATTATTATGGATTTATGCTATGTGGGTGTATTTGTACTTGAGTCTGGATGGAAGCAGCAGCAGGGAGCGCTGCTATTTTTTGACACTGATGTCACTCGTCTTGCCTATGTGAGACTGATTCATGGACCTCAGGCGGAACATTTTAAGGGACAGCATGGGTGGGACATCGCATATTAAAGTGTGAGTGTGTTTAGTCATGTCCTCGTTGTTTGCTTGAATGAGAATTATTCTATTTTTAATCTGGTGCTGTAATGTCAAGCCAAGGTGGGGAACATCAACTCTGCAAAGAGGAAAAAGAAGGCGAAAAAGGGTTTTTAAATAAATTCATCAGACCAGTAAGGACGAAAAGGTCTGTGAGGAAAAGAACTACAACCAGCAGAGTGATTGTGACATGAACAAGTGCTGTGAAGCCGTTTCAGACTAGTACACAGCATAAGCACAATTAATTTTGCTCAGGAGGTAAAGCTTGTTAAAGTATATTTAAGACATGTACCTTTTGTTGAGTCAAACAAAACAAACCTCGGTCCCATATGGCTGCTAAAGAAACAATCTGGGTAATGCAGGTACTAATTTAGATCTCAGTAACATCTGCTGTAGTGTATTAGTGGGACTTTTTCTATTTGTTAATAGCGAAAGCCTGACTCATCTCTTTTAAAACACTGTTGTATTGGATTTTCTGTTAAAACTATACATTTTCAGGGTTGAGGGATCCACTGTGTCTGTCTACTGACTGCATATGTCAGGTTTATTAGGAAGAAAGCCAATAAAATTCCTAGGAAAAAAATCTAATAAAGATACTGTATTAAATGTATGGCAAGTTGTGAATGCTACCCTACCAGTTTATAAAAACCTCTTCCTCCACTATTCTCCGCTATTTAACAAGGTAAATCGGGTCAGATCAGATGGATGTCTTCATCTTTCGGCACTCTGATGAATTGTAAAATACAGGGTGTATCAAAAAGAGTCATCCAAATTCAATTTTTTTGACGTGCTCTGTGTTAATATACATTAAATAACAAGTTGGATCAGCATTGATCAGTTAGCATTGTAGCAAATTTAAACTGAGCCTTCGCCAATGACAGTGGATGTGTTACAGCAACAAAAATGGAGAAAGCTGTGAATTTTGCAGAGCTCCACAATAGCATGTGTCTGTACGCGTTGGTGTATTCACATGTGTGGTAAAATAGAATTTGTGGACCGAGACAGGTTGTCAGCTCCCTATTATCACAGTGGGACCTGTGTGTCTGAGTTATTGATGGCTTCAATTAGAGACTGAATCTCCCCAAGAAGGCGCTCTCACCTTGCCATACCTGCTTATTATTTCTCCCAGCAGCTTTTTCTCATGGGTTACACAGCTCTCAGGGAGCTCTCCGGGTGCTCAGATAAATATGTTGCTGAGCAGGCAGAAAACCAGCCAGACTGAATTTGGCCAAAAGGACTGATTTGGCCCTAGAGGCCAAAAAACATAAAGCAGTAAGGTTATTATGCTACAATGTGGCTTTTTATTTAGTTCACAGAAAAACAAAGCAGTCAGGATTTCTCTCAGCTTGGTTCATTGTGATTTGAGCTTAACTCTCTGTTTAAAACTCTGGTTTTCTATTTTTTTTTTATTTCATTTTGTAGACAAAATCAATTAAAACACAGACACACAGACAATATCTGTAGTTGTAGTTCATTTTCAAACTGATAGCCAAGGTATAACAGAAACAAAGAAATGGGAAAAGGAGAGCGCAAAGTGTCAAAGAAGGAGACATATCAAGATAAACTGTAGCACATGCTGCTTTCCCACACCCCTCGGTGTGATCTCTCCTGACACACAAACACATCTTTCTCTCCACTTTCTCTTTCTCACGCTCTCACTCGTGCACACACAGAGCATCACAAACTTGCTGATTCTGGTGTGCACTTGGAATATTACTGGACCTGTGACATCCCAACTCCACTTCTTAAACAGTGCTAATGGTTAAACTGGGTCACTCAAAGGTCTTTTCCCATCTTTTGGTTTGCTATTACTTGTTGTCACTCGAGTGTGGTGAGGCCCCGCTGCCCTTTATCCCACTCATCAGTGAATAATGGTCTCTCTCTCTCTGTGTTTCTCTGTCTCTCTCTTCAATCCTTTCTTCAACCACAAGTTGACTCGGGGTTGCCAAAGGCTCGTGACGTTGTGCTAAAAGGCTACTTACTCTGCCCAGTGCAGCGGGTGATTATGTGAGATCATTCAAATTTTAAGCTGAGTGCTCTTACAACAGTGTGTTAACTCGCGTGACACTGTCTATTTGTGTGTTTATATTTCAGATTTGCTGCCATGATTTTGAAGAGTGAATGTTTTCCTAATCGACACAAAAACCTCCATTTACTTAATTTGCTTGAAGATTGTGCTTAAATATAGTTCTGAGACTCATGTTAATTTATGTGCTTACTTTAGGACACTTATCTCACACCTATATAAACAGCATATAATAGTATGCAAAGTAGTGTCACATCAGTTTTTTTCTATAACATTAATAAAGTTTTAAAAGACATTTACAAAATATAATATTACATTTTGGACGAAGCCAGCCAATATTGTTAATAATACATTTAATTATAACCTAGATGTAAAAATATAAGAAACTAGGTAGCTGCCTCATAATTGTGTGCCTAAGCCGTAGACTGTATATAAAAGATGGACTCATTATTTTGTGGACAGCAGCTTTGAAGCTTTGAGTTCTGTTTTACAGCAGAATACACAAAAATGTGTATGTCCTGGCTGGTTCCTGGACGTTGCTAGTTGCTAGAAGAAACTGTGTATATTAAAAAAAAAAAAAAAAAAAAAAAAGGCCTCTACTTCACATTGACTGCACCTCGCAGGGTGGTAGTAAAATAGTAAAAAGTGTGACGTGAAATGGAAACAGAGGACTTTTGCCTTCAAAATAAAAGTTGTGCCTCAGCGATGCAGCCATTTTAAAAAGAGGAAACTTTTACTTTAAAGGTGAATGGACAAAAAGAAGGTGTGTTTTTAAAAAAAAAACAACAAACATTTAAATGCATTTGGATATTTTGTCATTATTCCTAGCAGAGACCACATTCATGAGAATGCAAATTTATTGTAAAACATAATACAGCAACTGGTTTAACCAGCTTGGAGGGATAAAGAAAATACAAAAAAAGGTGTGTTAAACACATAAATGTTACTTTACTGCTGTCATAGTTTTCTTCTTTGTGTGTTATGAAATGTGTTCAAGTGTACAGAAGTAACTGTGTTTTATTTTTGTCATGATGCTCTTCAGAATGCACAGGAGAAAAAAGGTATAAACTCTTACGTAGGCATACGAGACTTTTATGATAACAAATGATTCTACCGGCGACGCTGTTTTGTAACTTTTCAGTTAATGGAAACAAAATAAAATTGATGGCTGTCTGCACGGCTGATCTGAAGAAATCCTTCATGATGATTCGTTATGCTTTTAATTTATTTATTTTTCTGTCCCGCTGTGTACTGCTGTAGTGGAAACTACCTCTTTGAGATTGAAGTGTTACTCAGAAAAACCACAAGTATAAATACTACTTGTCCTTGCAGTTCTGTAACTAATTTGGGTTAATTGTTTCCATGCTCCCTCTTGCTTCCCTACATGCGCAGAGCCTTTGCAGAGCCTCTCTGACAAGTGTAATGACACACACACACACACGCCATTGTGTGAGAATTGGTGTCTGACCCAAATCCTGCACAATGTCTGAGTAGGAGGGTGGGACAGGAGGTGTGAGTGTAAGGGGTCCTGGCCTCTGTAGCCCACTGATATCCTAACAGTAGCTTAGTGACATCTCTGCTTAGTGTCAGCGGATAAGCCTCCTTCAGTGCTATAAGAAGGTTAGATTTTTGGCCCATATTGGATAGTGGGAACACAATAGGCAGTGTATATGGTTTAGTTTTACATGTAATCATTGCTTTCATTTAAACAAAACTTATCACAAACATCATCACTAAGTTGTTTTTGGGGGGTTTTTGACAGAGGTAATTTGTGTTTTATGTCTGTCTGTATTTATGTGTGGCCCTATTTGCCACCTCAGTCGGTTTGATATAGAGAGTTTGTGACGGTGCTGTCAGCAGTCTTTGTGTGTCTCTCTTTGTCTAATCCTCCTGTCTGTGCTCAGTCTATGTTTAAGCTTTTGTTGTTCTTCATTGGATCATTTAGACAAGGATTTCAGTCGCCTGGTGTTTGACTGGTCTATTATGCATAATTAGAAACAGGTTTGCAAATCATTCACATTCACACAACAGAGCAAAAGTGGTCACTTTGTGTCGTTTGACTTTGCATTCATTTGCATGGAGGTAACAACGGTAATAGTTTCCTTGTTCTAGTCTTTAAAGATGCTAATTGTAACAGATAACATTTTGTGTTACAGTTTAATGTATAGGAGTGTAGTGCCATACTAGTGTAGAATTTGAGATGTTTGAGTTCTGCTGTAAACAGAACTGCAGTCTAAGGATCGAAACGTTGTCATTTTTTTTAGCATATCTTCAGCTTCCTGCTAGGAATGCTTTTGTGGTAGCTTCATGTTTATGAAATAAATTATTGGTTTTTGGAGCTTTTCTTGGTTGATGTGCACATTTTTCCTTTACACATTAAACACATCATCCTGAACTTGAAAGACTCATAGACATGACTTGATCTTGTAGCCCAAAAAAGACAGAAAGTTGTCAAGAGCTTCACAAAACATGAAAACAATTACTCCCTCTTAAACATTTCAACACCCGGAAAGTTAAGAGATTAAATCTGTTTTTGTGGCTGCAGTTGTGGTTCTTGTTTGTTGGATTTTCTGTGTGTAGGAGTACTATTAACTCAGACACTGCAAATCTTATGACTCATTGTATCTGTCTGGTGAGGGTTTATCTTTCTGGCTGTAAAAACATTGTATACCCAGTTATGGAACTCTATGATGTGGATAAAATTAATATTAACAGATAATATTAAATCTACAGTATAGGACTATGGTGTGGCACCTTCTCTGGTCCTATGGCTGATTGTTTGATTGTTAAAGGGGACTCATTATGTGCATGTACAGCTCTGTATTTGTATATTTGGACTTGAGTAGTGTTTCTTCTAATTAGCTGACCCTCGCAAACAGAGGGTTTAAACACTAGGTGGGCAGCCTATTTGCCTGACGTCACCATATTAAGGATGTTTTATATCTCTGACAGCACACAGAGCCAAGATCAGGAGAATAAACTGTCTGAAACTGAATATTTAGGGCCGCCTGAGCTTTTTATAAGTGTGGCATTTACTGCATATTAAAAATATACAGTAGTATACTAATTTAAATAGGTTTTCATGAAAACTAAACGTGTTTGAATTGTCCTTGACAAACTAAGCAGGACTTGCAGTCAGCACTATATTGTCTGGGGACTCTCTGCTGCCTGGCTGCAGTGAGCCTCATCTGTGTGTGTGTGTGTGTGTGTGTGTGCGTGTGCGTGCGTGCGTGCGTGCGCGCACGTGCTGACGATGTTTGTTTAAGCAGCATGAACACTTATTAAAATGAACAAAGCTAACTGCGGTTAGTAAGTCAGAGGATAAATCCTATAAACAAAAAAAAAAAAGCATGCACATGTTAAATGTGACACTCACAGATGGCTTCACATATATTTGAAGACAAGATTGCACCCGCTTCTGTCATCTAACTTCTTCTCCTCTTTCTTTCCACCATTCTGACGCTTAGCTGGGCAGATTAGTGGAGCACGCAGATGCCCGCATGGGAATTGTTGCATTTGTAGCTCTGCAGAGGAGAACCTCTGGGAGACTCGAGTTTTAATTTGATTTTTGTTCTTGAGGTCACAGCTCTATTTTGAGCCAATTTCCAACTTTTTTTTTTGGAATATTGGCACTTTGGATACTCTGCCCTTTGGTTTGTGCGTATGATTTTTGGCTTGGACTTGCTGAGCTTAGCAAACAGAAATAATTTTTTATATTTTATGTAGGAAATTTTCTTCCATGCACTGCAGAATAAAATAGCCAGTTTGCAGGTGGACTGTATTAGTATCATTATACAAGTTTGTGCAGATCCAATTGATCATTTGTCAAATGACAAATGTGACAAACATGATACTTGTTTTACTTGTGTTTACCATCTGCAGGTGAACCATGAGAGCAGTTTTGATCCCAAAGGCCAAAGTGTCAAAGTTGAGTGAGAGTGCAACCAAAGACAGAGTGTCATGTAATAACAATAAATCTACTCTTCCTCTGTTGCTGTAAAATGATATCTGATTATATTATTTTAATTCTGCATTAAACAAACTGCAACTGTTACTAATCAGACAAGAGATTTGTTTTTATAGCTCCAGCCTCATGAGAAAAGAGGCCAAAAATACTCCAATGGTGTTGTGTCCTTTTCTCTCTCCCACTCTGCACTGTTCCCCACAGTGTTTGTGGATTTTGTTTGTTAGCCTTGTGCATCAGCCTTTATGCATGTGTGGTTATTGTGCCTATGTGTCATGCAGTTTAAATGTGAGACTGTGTGTTTGGATCATAAGGAGTATTGTCATCAGCTCGTCAAGCACTTTGAATCGCAGTAAAAAACGGGAGTCGTAGGGGTGAGCGGTATAAACGGTATACGGTCGAAACGATATGAATTTGGCCAACGGTAGAGATTTTGACTATACCGCGATAGCGCATGTTGATGGTGTCATGAAGCTGCGCCTGTTTTGGTCAAAAGCATCACAGCGGCTGCAGGCAATATCATCTGCAAATTATGCCGGGCGACAGTAATAGTGAAGAGACGAAGCATGTTTTGGAATAATATTATTTTTTTAAATTTTTAATTATTATCGAGTGGAAAAAAGTTAGCATTCAGCCTCCAGCTTCACTGTTTATGTTATGCTAACATAGCTGGGTCGCTAGCGATCACGTAGCACATCATTATACACCAGCTAGTAACTTCAGTAACCCTAAAAAAGTCACTGCTGTTTAGTTTTCTGTCTTCATTTATGTTGGAAGTGATAGCAGAGCTATACGTTTGAATTTTTTCAGAAATCTCTCAGTCAGAACATGGTATATCATGTTTAGGTGGAAACTAGTGAGCTAACTTCCTGCTAACTTCTAACTCCATTAATTTTAATAAATTCTGTTTTCATGGATGCCTGGATGTTAAACTTAATTGTTACACCTGGTAAAGCAGCAACACTAATCATTCTATTAAAGATGAAAGAATTTAGACAGTTTTTAACTCTCAGTGATGCTGCAGTGTTCGTTTGACTTTGGGACCTGAAGCGGACGGAGTTTTGGACCCAGATTGCTCCCCGAGGCTCCTGACTACGGTAGCCGTAATGCTCCGACAATCCATCAAGTGCGGCTTCGTAGCTTACCAAAGTCGTACTAAAACATTTTTTGACAGATTCTTGAGCGCCATGTGTACCACATAAAATCGGTTCGAGGTCAGTAAGCACAACCAGAATTCATACATGAGGCGTACCAAATTATAAGGCGCACTGTTGATTTTTGAGAAAATTAAACGATTTTAAGTGCACCATATAGTGCGGAAAATACAGTATACAGAAGAAAATAATATATCGCGATATATGTCGTTACCGCAAATGCTTCAAATTATACCGCAATATGGATTTTAGGCCATATCGCCCAGCCCTACGGAGTCGTATGGGAACTTCTGGTCACTAAGGATGGGTCTTCCTAGAACGGTTAGCAGGGCTGGACTGGGACAAAAAATCGGCCGGGCATTTTGACTAGAGACCGGCCCACCAGGATAGAGATTGAAAATGTGACGTCATTCAGGGGTAAAACCGCAAAGGATTCTGGGAACTTGTGGCAAGAGGTACTAGCGCACGCAGGCTTTCAATTGAACTCAGTTACACAGCGATAAAAAGAAACCCAAAAAATGGCAAGAAGCTGTTGTATTATTAACTGCAATAGCCGGTCGCATGACAGCCACGGGAAGCCGATGGGTAGAGAGATCTTTTTTTTTTATCGGATTACGTCGTTGAAGAGAAATTTTTTTTTAAGCCATGTTTCCGAAGTAAGATCCGATGGATGGTCTCGATATACCAAATATAACGTCTCAGAACACTCCAACTCACATGTTAGTCTGCTCCAAGCATTCCCACAAAGGTCAGTGTTTTGTAGTAGTTAATACGTCATTTTTCATAACATAATTGGTGATATAGGTTACAAGCAAGTCTGGTGCTGAACAGAAATTGTCGCTATGCTCCTTTATTTATTGTGCGTAAATAGTGAATTGTCCTGACACAATATTGCGTTTCGCTTCTGTTATTACCATGGTACATTGACAAAAACATATACTTTTATTCACAGGATAAAATAGTTATAAAGGCCATCTTATCTTATCTTATCTTAGTTGTTTTGTATCACTAATTGTCCAGTGCGATTACAGCATACAATATTATTGTCACTGCTACATTTCTGTAATGCATACCAGAAATTATTTCCACTACTAATTAATTACCGTTGAGCTCAAAGGTTATATTAATAAACGGTTAACGAATGTGTATTTATGACAACAATTTGTGAGACTGGTAAACTTACCTTTGTTTGTACGATGGTCTTTCGTTCTACACGGTGCATCTCAAGGTCCTGTACCCATCCGTCGGTAAACTGTACCCGGGCTTGTTGCAGTGACCTGAAGTTACTAAACTTCATGAGTGTATGAACCCACTCCAAGAACCGTATAATTATAAATCTGAGCGTGGTGAAAGTTGGGCAGCATGCTAATGTCTTTTGTCCACTCTGTGTGCTCATAAGGGTCTGACCCTCTCACTCCTTTGATTTTTTCCTCGTATCTTTTCTTTGCCTTTTCGTCGAGTCTGTCTTTGTACGGTCCGGCATTGTTCTCCTTAGTTTTGTACATTCCTTTTTTGTGCGGCAAAGAAAAACCAAGAAGGTATTGGAACCAGAGAATGAACGTTTTGCGATGCTGCAAATGCTTGCATTTGATGCGGTACTTGTTTTGCCACGAGTTCCCGGAATGCAATGCGCGAAAGTCACGTGATCTGTCAATCGCTATAGGAAAAACCATAAAGCCTTTGCATGAAAACAACTGCTTTGATGTACACTGCCTTGTTGGTATATATGTATCAATCTAATAAACTTAAACCTACACCATCCTCCCTATTCTGGATTTTAAACAGTACATAGCGGAAACAAAAAGACTGCTTGGTCGAGTTAACCTCCTGAACTATCTACAACACATGGTAGAAACCTTAAATTAAGACCAAGAACACTAGAGGTGAGACATGATCATTAATTAATATTAAAATTAATAAATGGCAGATTTAGTGATATTTTCATAAACACCTCCTTTCCTTTTTTTGTTCTCCATTTTCTTTAGTTCGTCTATAAGATTGCTAAACAAGGGGGAGGGTGCATCCGGCCTCCTCGGCTGTAATTGGTCCAGCCCAGAGTCGATCATGACCAATTGGCCAATCCAACACCTTTCATTATATATACCCTTCCTAAAAAAATTAAATAAAAAAAAAAATTAATCCATGGGCCCATAAAAACAAAAAATCGCCAGCGGCCCACCGGGCAAATGCCCGGTATGCCCAATGGCCAGTCCAGCTATGACGGTTAGTGAGTGATTGCTGAAAGTTTCTGGCTGTTGCCAGGTGAAATTGGTTGGAAAGACGGTGTTGCACTACAAAAACCTTGTGATTGCTTTGATAGCAGATTGCCACAGTTGCCTGTGGTTTGCATAGAAGACACTGTCTTATCAAACACTGACCAGTAAACTAAAAATGATGCCAGCGTGTGTTGCACTTTTCACAGTGTCACTGACGCTCAACTAGCAGTTGCCAAAGTCACCATCTTCCATGCAAACTACAGGCAACCCAGCGTGACCGTACCTATGCAGCAGACTTAAAAAGCCTCTCACCACATTTTTCCCTGGCAAGCAGGGGTTGCGAGGGGGTCGCTTATTGCTTTGGAGGCATATGTGACTGGAGCTTTAAGGAATCTCTCTTTTAACCAAAGTATTCAGTGATTCAGAATTTACAAGAAGAGTTCAGGGAGTATTTCCCATCTGTTAATACTACTCACTACTCAAGTTAATTTTGAACCAGAATCATATGCAAGGCTGCACAGCATCATAGATTATATAAACAACAGATAGTTGGACAGCGATCAAAATTAATTACATTTCAATAATGAGAGATCACATGGAGAAATGAACATGATTATTGAGATAGAGAAATTAATGTATTTGGCGATTACACTCTGATGACCCATCATGGCAGAATGGAATCCCAGCGGTGACTGGATTAGGAAAGGACCCCCCCGTGAAGATGAAGACTGAGGCTTGAGTAGAGCTCTGTCTGAGGTGTCTGAGGTGGAGATGGGGAGGAGGTGGGTGGTGCGAGAGTCTGAAAGGGAGAATGACAGAGAGCACAGATTTAAACCATGCGAAGTGGTGGCTGATTGGCTTAACAAAAGTGGTCATGAAGATAATTGGACTAGAGAAATTATGTCAGTATTGAGATTGACAGCATGGGAAAGTGGTAGCCACGTAAACATCACTGATTTTCAGTGCATTATCAACCAAAGCTCATGAGGTCACTGTGACTGGGCCTAGGCGTGAACATTTCAAATATAAATACTATTCAATTTTCACTGAGAACTATTCAACTTTTCTTTGAAGATTGCCCCACCACACACTGATCTGACAAGACCTCATGTAGTTGTGGTAGATTTGTGACATGCTAGCTTTACCTGCCTTTTCCCTTATTTTCTAAAGGAGTTACAACCAGAACTTTTTGATAGCTGCAATTATCTTTGGCTTTGGAGGTTTCTCAAATACGGTGCCTTTTAATCTTTCTCTGTTTGATGTCTGCTAGTCAGTAGTGCATTCTGCTTTTATTTTTCTTGTTAATTACTTAAAAAAATAGCTTCTGACTGAATTACTGCAACCTAGAAGCACCACAAGAGGATGTGACCAAACGCAGTGTCAGATTGATATTTTTACAGGAGTTTCAGTCTGGAATTAATTACTTGCTGTTATTAAAAGGGCCGAAAAGTAAACATTTATTGGGAAAAAGTGAGATTGAAAGAAAAAATATCTCATGGTAATGATGAAAAGTTGTTTAAAAGACAAAAGTAATTAAAATGAAATCTGTATCGTGAAAATTGGAGACCCAGGATAGCAAGCTATAATTTCACGTAGAGCTGTTGGAGCGTTGGAGTGCGACCAGATCTGCCAGACCACCTTCAGAGCTGGTTTGAACGAGATCTCAGCCTCATTCACCCATAAATAAACCTCTCTGTGTTTGTAAGTGTGTGCATGTGCGTGTTACTGGGTGTGTATGACTGGTAAATTTACTCAAGTGTATTTCTGCTTTACACATCAGCACTAAATATACCCTTTGCTATGTATACTTAACTGCTTTTCTTCTGTCGCACAACTTTTTGTTAGCTAAATGGTGCTAAAGCTAAATCAAGGGTTTTCAGACAGGAAGTGTTTAAATTCAAGGGCAACAGGACATTTTGGGGCTTTTTTTTAGGAAGCTGTTTACAGTTTGCTGTGCTGCACATTTTGAGAGCCTGTAGCTGCGCTTATCTCACATACGCTCCCAAAATGGCGAGACAGGCTTGATTCATCGTTACACCTCCAAGCGATGATGACAAAAATGACTCCTTTGTTCGTCTACTGTAGCGACACGCTCGCTATCTCTTTTTCCATCGCTGACTGCTTTCCTTTTTTGGTCATATAGAGTTTAATGTTGTGGTAGAAAACACGCACATCTGGACTGATGTGTGCACACTACAGTTGCGTGAAAATATGCTTCAGTGTTGATAGATGGCATTCATGTGTCCTTGTGGTGTATTCTGCTCTACATGAGGTCATGTTTGCCCAGGCGTGTGTGTGTGTGTGGCTCCCTTGCCATGCCCTTGGTATGTAATAGGCATGTGGGACAGCAGCTCTTTGCACATCTGTCTGGTGGTCGAGAAACATTGCAGTGCTGCTGTGCACCATTTCAACCCACAGCAGCCCCACCTGCTTTGCCCTCCCAGTCACACACCCACACACACAAGAAGAGGTCATTTCCACAGAATTTGAGGACACCAACACTCCATGGGGAAATTTTCTTTGTCTGAATGAGTACAAGAACCTGCTGTGCTTTCATTATGTCATCATCTCCTAAATGTTTTAGGCCCTAAACTTAAAGTTAGAATTGTTTCAAAAGTAAAGCACAAAGTAAACACAAAGTCTGTAGCAAATCTGTTTGGTGTGACTACCACTGATCTTCAAAACTGGAGCATTTCTGGGTGCCGGTTTAGCTCAGTGCGTTGAGCGGGCAACTACATGCCATACGGCTAAGACTGGCCCATGGCCCTTTGCTGCATGTCTTCCCCCTTCTCTCTCTGCCCCCGCTTTCCTGTTCTGTCTTAACTGTGTCTGTCAAATAAAGCTGAAAAGGGCCCAAAAAATAGAGCATTTCTACTGGGTACACCTGACAGTTAGGATCCAAGCATTTAGGAAACCTGCTGCAGTTTTTCTGTGGATTGTGGTCTGTCTCATGGTGTAAATGAGACAGACGATTATTGGCTTGCCTCTATTAACCCTTAGCACAAAGAAGCAGCACTTTTTAGCAAGAAAGGGTAACTCGTGATATCTTGGGCAGCCAAACTGACTTAACATACTCTGCAGCTCTGTCACTGGAAATGGTAATTTGACATACCTCCCACTGTTCCAGTGGCCGTGGTGTGAATGACCTTTCACCAAACCCTAGCCTCTGGGGTGGAAAAGAAATGGTCACCAATAAGCAGCCTGGTACAAAAGCAGGATTTGGAAGCTATGGGTTATTCACCTCAGCAAATATGTGACAATGTACTGTAGTTTCCTTTTTAGGGTGTGTTATTATTAATAATACTGCCTGCTGTGCCATTAACTGTACTAACTGTGAGTCCAAAAAGTCTGTACTCCAGCTCTCAGACTGAAATTGTAGCTTTTTATATGTTTACACCAAGCTTCACACCTTTTCTGTGTAATGTATTCATATAGCAAGCTAATTACACTTACTGACTAGCTGATGACTTAGCAATCTACCTTCTTATTCAAACATTCAAGTATCGTCATTTCTGACTCTGTACAATCAACATGAAATGTGAAATGCTCATGTTGATGCCTTAAAAAAACAGCGGTTGGCATGTTACGTCCGTCTTTCATATATAGTCTATGCTTCCCTGACACATGTTAATGCAGATTTTTAACAAAGTCCCTGCTTATTTGAGTCAACAGTCAAGCAAAACCAACATTCGTTCAGCTGCCTGTTGGATCTGATGCTTCAAAAGTGCTTATATGCTTCTTTGCTCTCTCATAATGTACTGAAGTTAAATGACACCCGTGGGTGTACACCCATGCATACATATGAGGCACTACAATCTGCAGTGCCTTGCTCTCCCCTGCTTGTAGTGTTGTGTTACATAAGCAGGCTAATGTTACCCCAGCAGGCCGTGTAACTGGCACCTCAATATCAGTCATTACCCCAGAGAGAGAAGGGCGAGATGAAAGGGGAGGAGAGCAATGAAATGATTAGTAGAAAGTTGAGGGGAAGAGGGCTGAGAAATGAAGGGATGTGGCTGAAAAGGTAGATGAGTGAGTGAAGAGAGTGAAGCTGGTGAAGAATCAGTAGGTCAGGTGAAGATACAGACTTATACAGTTTTGAGTGACACTCAGCTGCTCTAGTAGTCATGTTTCACTGACGGCTTGTAGCCTTGATCTGGCTTAGTAAAAGCTTCTAATTTCCATCTAGCAGTGAAACACAGAAAAGCCTTCAACGCCTCAGATCCGTGTCTTGCATGCACTCCATGCCCATCTGAGTTTTTCCTTTCCTATCGCATTCTTTTAACCCAAATTGAATATATCATTCCTCCCTCGAGGCTCCAGAGAATAAAGACTAATTCTTGCTGCCTCGCTCGCTGTCTCACAAAGTAGATGATGCTTTTAAGAGGCTCCTCTCATCTCTTCTCTCTGTTTTTTCCTCCTTTTAATTTTTGGGTGGAGTTGTGTTCCCAGTTTGTGACAAGCCTAATGCTTGTGATCATTTCTGTGGAAACAGTTTGTGTTGGACTTGTTCGCTATGTAACGCTTACTACTTTTAATAAGCAGAACATAATAACAGCAAAATATCTGATTGGTCTTCAGGACTGAAGAAGTCACTTGGATGAGTGACGAAACGTTTCTCCCACTCGGTACATCCAGATGAACAGAATCAACCCTTTGGGATTTACTTACCTGGATGATTGAGTATGCATCAAGACATTCATGCTGAATACACGTGCTTGGCCTTTATGTTTTAAACTATTAAATATTGCAACAAGCCATATTTAATGCATGCGTCTGCCCTGTTGTGGCTTTGGTTTCCTTATTTTGAGGATATTTCCTATATTTGCTCATGCTTATGAATGAGTTTCTGAATACTGTCGATATATCAAAGTTATGTTCCTGTGGGAGAATCATGGAAGGCATTGTCCCTAATTTCACCTCTGGAAAACAGGAATAGAAGCACACGAACACAGGCCTGTCCAGATTTTCCTGTGCCACTCTTGGTCTTGTTGCCAGCGGTAAAGGGTCTAGGCTGAACATTTGGGGTATATGTATGGTAGAATTTATGCGTTAAAGTCAGGAGGTTTGCTTTGGTTCAGCCTGCCTGTTCATCATATCACAGTGCAGCCATGAATATACAATAAAATGCAATACAGTTGTCAGGGCAGGCATGCTGTTGTTGGTGTTAGCATCAAATGTATCTGGGGAAATTTAGAAAAACCTTTTCATCCTTTATTAGATCTGAAGAGAAATGTTTAATGCTGTTAGCTATCATTGAAGTGTTTTTAAGCTTTAGAAGACAATCAATGCTTTGCCCTGATAGGGGCAGTCCTTTAGGTTAATGATGAGCTCTAGCCCCGAGATGTATGGAGGGGAATCAAATAGCAAACTGGTTACTCATCACTGAGTCCCTTAGGACACAGTGGTGAGCTAAGCCCCTAACTTTCAAGAGATAGCAGCCGCCAGACAGCCGGAGCAACAAAGATAATTGAAATGACTTTCTGTATAGACTTTCTTTTATCTCCCTTATTATTCACTGTCCTCATTTTGTGAAAATGAGCACTGGTATGTTCACACGAAAAAAAGAAAGTCTTAGACTGAGTCTACTGTGGGTTTTAGAAAGTGTGTTTATGTTCCACTATCAAATGGGTGTGTGTTTGAAAGGGCATGTGTGTGTGTGTGTGTGTGTGTGTGTGTGTGTGTGTGTGTGTGTGTAGGTTTTAGAGTGATCATGGGAATGTGTGAGTGCTGGATTCAGGTAATTAATGCTGGGACGCTTGAATCTGGCAGACAGTCAGATGGGTGCAGTGCCAATGTAAAGAGGGGGGAAGGATAGTAAAGGGGCCGGAGGAGAAGATTAGAGCAGAACTGATACAGGCCACGGAAATTTAGTTGCAACTAGGTTAGGTGAGAAACGCTGTTAATGGATGTAAAATGACAGCTAACCATATGGCGTGATGCAGTGTTTTTCTTCCTCTTTGTGAAAATAAGACTTATTGGATAGATCTGGGTGTGTTAGATCCATGTGGGAGTAAGAAACAAATGTCCCTGAGCCACTGTCTGTTATAATACGATTAGAAAAAAAATATTTAGCTATAATATTTTGTAAGTAGTATGAATAAAAGCCTCTTGTGCATCCTGACAGATTACATAATCACAAATGAAATTCCCTTCCTGTTAGCTGTGGTAACCCAGGCAACAGTTCCCCTGGAGACAGGCTTTGGCAAATCTCTGTGGTCTGTTTAGAAAGTCCTAACGCATGTCCCCCAGAACAGCTCTGGCATAAAGCAGCATTTATTGCCCCAAGCGGTGATGTTGCTGCGGCTTGTGTTTGACCAGAGATTAGGAAGACTGGAGCCTTTTGTGTTCGTTCTGCTGTTTGCGGATGATAAGCTCCGCTGCAGGCCCTATTGTTTGAGTCACGAGCTGAGGGACAGGGACCGGGGTTGAGGTAAACTGAGTGTTAGCCTTTGTGGTTTGGTCTAAGGTTGGAGATAATAAACATATATTATTAATTAATGATTTTCCCCATGCTACAGTGTGATACAGTTGTTGCAGGGCGGGGGGTATCACCAACCCATCAAACTGTCTGATTAGACAAGAAATATACTGGGCTAGAGATTTTGTTGTTCACGATATGTATAATGGTCAGATGTCATGTTTAATTATTAAAATGACTTTGATTGCCTCTAAGGGAGTTGTATTGGCTATATGGTGCAAACTGCTGAGTGGCAGAAGTGCAGTTGTTTTGCACACATCCCTGATGTGAGGAGCTGATTTGGTTTCTTAGAGACAATCTCAGCAACAACAGAAGGATAACACCACCTCTGTTACAGGACTCTGGGAATTGTAATGATGTGAATGACATGACAAAGAGATGTAAACATACAGCATTCACTGAATGTGGACTTACTCTGTGAAATGTGGGCAAAATGAAGTAGAATGGCTGGAAAAACATTTTAGCCATCCTCCTACTTTGTAAAAGTGGCATTCATAGATACTTCACATAGAAAAAAGTACTGATGAACCTATACATTACACCTATAGAAGCTGCTCAGCCATGGGAACCCATGCCATGAAGCTCCTGGCACAGATTTTTGGTGCTGATGTTAATGGCAAGGAGGTGTGGAGCTCAGTCCAGAGCACTGGTGACCTTTATACAGTATGTAACTCAGCATTTGGTTACAGCACTCATGGCTGAGTTGCTTTGGTTCCTAAACACCTTCACTTTACAATAATAACACTTACCCTGATCATGGAACTATTAGGTTGGGACGTCAAAATACTGGTGGATTTACGCTATTCTCAATATCCACTTCAACACCAAAACAAAATAATCGTCCCATGTACTTAAACATAAACATCTTTATTGAAAAGCCATTTTAAAACACTAACATGACTGCAGGTCATTTATTTAAAATGTTAAGACACAGAATGAAATGTTAGGATGGTTGCTGAGTAGCCTGCTGTTAGCTACTGCAAACATTTTAGGCTATGGGACAAAGCTGATTTCTCAGCGGCACCAACAAAACAGGTACATGGATTTCAGGATCGCGTAAGAGGATAACCGCTTGGATGCTGTTAATATAAACTGAAACTTACTCAAATTCAATTCTCTGAGTTCTTTGAACAGATGTGGATATTGTTGTTTTTTGGTGCTTTTCTGTGCTATATATAGCTTTCCCCTCAGAATTGAACCAACAAATAATTTATGTGTTTACATCGCTTTACATGCAGAAAATCAGCAAGCGCCATACGCTACAGCTGGCTGAAGCTTTTGTGGTATCTGCTCTGCTTCTACACTGAGATTCTCATAAAGCAGTGCACACCATAATCCCATTATAAAAATCACAATCAATTCAGACTGCTTGTAGGATACTAACATATCATTTTTGGTGTTTTAGTATTAGTTTGTTAGTCTGATCAGCCATTACACTGTTATTCTGTTACACTGAAAAATAATGAGATGTCTGCTGAGCATCTGCTTGTCAGACGTGTTATCTATCTTCATTTGTGCCCTGTCATTGATAGATTATTGTTCATTCGTTTTCTGCTAACTGTCAGCATAGTGTGTTATTTCAAAAATGTAGTGAAAGTCAGAATGGAGAAATCATGTGGTACATATTTTAGGCATGAAATTCGTTCACAGTGGACGAAGTAAAACAAATCTTTCCTCAGATTCCCTTCAGTATGGGCTTAAACAAAGCAGCATTAACAGGGGGGATTTCTTACACTGAAGCTTGAGGCTTCAGGGTGAAATCAATAGAGTGATGAGCTTTAGAAAATGCTGTGTATGGACAGCAACTTAAAAAATGTCAGTTACAGAGGAGTAGCTGACTTTTTTTTTTAGCTTTTTTATATGCTCCTGCTGCAAAAATGTCACACCTGGACACCAGATCTGCTCAGCATTATAGGTGCATATTTCTATTTAAAGACTGTCTGCAGCGCCACATTCAGTGATTTCATTGTTTCATGAAATGAGTGAGGTCCAATAGCTGATAAAGTGCATTGTGAGCTTTCTAGCTGGTGGTTTTATTGATTGGAAAAGTAATATTTTTTTGGTAATTGGTTTTCAGCTTTTTTCCCTCGAGGCCTACGCACAGAAACACACAGTAAAAAAAAAAAAAGAAAGAAAGAAAAAGAAAAGAAAAACAGGCGACCTTTGTCCCCACTCTCCTACTGCAGTAACCTTTAACCTTTGCCTCCAGCTTCCAGCAACAGATACACAGAAACACCTGTGTTCGCAGCATACATATAGATATGTTGTACTTGTAATGGCTACACTGGTTACGTGGCCCTTTGGATGAGTTGATCAACAAAATTAATGATGTCACTGTTACCCTCAGTACTTTATACTCAGCGCTAATTAGCAAACAGCATGCTCTGACACTGATCTGCAGTGGCTTACATAAAAAGCACAATGTTAACACATTGCTAACAGCTTGTTATCCTTGTGAAATGTTACATGGATGTGTATAATGCACTAAAATTAGCATTTAGCTGAACACACGCACAGCATGTGCGTAAGCGTACCCTCACTGAGCTGCTAGTGTGTTTACTCATGGTTTTTTGCAATTTATTAGTTCAAGCTAAAGTGAAAGAAATCAGCTGACAGGCTACATTTGCTCATCCGATAGACCTGTAAGTTACAGCAGATGTAACTGTATTGGTGCACTTTCAGTAACAGTCAGGCTGAGATCAGTTTTTCTTATGCAAGGCACTTTCTGGTTAATTGTCAACCCCTGTATGGCAGCTTTTCCGCTTCCTCTGCAGCTGCTGTGTGCGAAAGCAGCTTTTATTGAGATTTTATATTAAATGTTTTCATGAAACTATTACTTAATTGATGAAATCTTCACATCTTGGTTTAATGATACAAGCTTAACACCCCTAAGAGACTTTAGAGCATTTTAAACGCGCACATTACTTATGGTGGGCCGCAGAGTGATTTTCGGATATCTGTGGAGAGTGCCAACTTTGCTGTAGACAAATTAATGAGGCTGCTCTCCGCCCACATGGAAACACACGCAATCACCACGGTGCTCATGATGCATTAAAGAGATTGTCAGAGAGCTAAGGTCTGCCCTCAAGATTTAACGCTGTGGCGAGATCGCAGGCTGGCTCCTGCAAAGGCCAACTTGGGAAGGAAATGAAAGAAAGCAGACAAACGCACAAATCAAGAGTTTGTGAGGAAAGATGGTATGTAGCGTAAAACCTCAGCTAAAGATTAAGAATATGGACTTGTTATGATAACACATGGAAATACAAATAAATCAGCTCTACCTTAAAATTGCCTCAGTGTCCCCTTTCCCCCTTACCAACCTAAAGCCAGACCGTCTTTGCCAGTAGAAACCACTTTCTAATGAGCGCCGTCCATATTCCAGAGTGGAGAAAGTAATTTAACATGCTGTATTATTCATCAGAGTCTCTGTGTGATTTTTGCAGCAATTTGAACACTTATTTCCCCCATAACGCTTCGGGGGTCGGAGTAATGAGTCTCTTTCCTAATGACTTTAGCGGTTGACGGGAAAGACACGACAGGCGCTTATGGAATCAAAGGTTTGTCTGGCAGAATTAAGGGTAAGAGCGGTGTGTTCTGAGCGCGTGTCCACCGAGACAGGAGCGCGCTCTGCTCTGAAGTGTTGTGTGATGAAAGGAAGCGGAGGCAGGAAGGAGAAAGAGAATTAGAAAGCTGGCGGGTACAGAGGAGATGTAAAAACCCACAGCACCGAGGGGAAGATGACAAAACTAACAAGACATGACAGACTTTGCGACTGGCCTCCATGATTGGTGGTGCGGTTTTATTTGTGTATGTGATCTCTTGTTGTGATTCTGTTTATTTTTGTGTTTAGGTCATTTCTTTCCGTACACTATATATCTTCAACCCACCTACTTGTCAACTTGTCTGTCTCTTTTCATCGGCCTGTCTTCTTATCACATAATTTCCTATTGTATTGCTTGTCTCCCTGTTTGTGGCAGTGATGCAGC
Organism: Oreochromis aureus; assembly: GCF_013358895.1. NCBI lineage: Eukaryota > Metazoa > Chordata > Actinopteri > Cichliformes > Cichlidae > Oreochromis > Oreochromis aureus. The sequence goes on along the minus strand of NC_052948.1, from coordinate 40,743,720 downwards.
ATCCATCCAAGCACGAGGCTTGTGAAACAAACCATTCATTGAAAGCATCCTGAAGTTAGTCAATATACTGATGGGTACTTTAAAAACAAACAAATAAATACATGACACAGTTCTTTTTTAGGCAATAAATTGAAAAAATGTGCCGGATGTAGCAAATGTGATGCAATTTAAAAGAAATTAATCATAGAAAATATAAAAAGGCTTAATAAAGCTATAATAAAACATTTTCATCAGTATGATGTCTGTTTTAAAACTATACTGTGTGTTGTGGTGTGTGTTAGTATTCTGGTAATTGTAAACTTCATGAGAAGATTCAGTGGTAAAGTGGTGGTGCCGTGGTTACCGCTGTCAACCACCCTGCCAACCTGAATTGGCTAAGTGGCAAAAAATGGATGGTTGGAGAATATTCAATAGAATATTTCTTTTTTTTTTTTTTTACTTTCTAGATCCACTTTAGACACAATTTAAGACATAATAGAGTAAAAAAAACTCTTCTGTCTGACATCTTTTGTTGGAGATTTCACTTTTTACATCGCGCCTGTGCCTGTTTCGTGCTGCGCCATAACACCGAACTATCTGCCGTGCCACAAAATCACAAACCTTACTCCTGTCAGCAGATAAATGTGCACACTGCTCTCAGATTCTGCAAACAGAAGGTTCGAACAGCGGGTGGGTGGAGCTGCTGTGCTCACCGCCTGAACTGTGTGCATGAGATGATCACATTAAGGATATGAGGAGAAGAAAACTGTCTCAAAGTGAGCACTGGGAAAGTCATGTGTTACAAAATGATCTACGTGTAAACAAAAATCAGTAACAAAGATAATGTAAGTGCTGGCTTACATTTATTCTACTTTAAAACTGTGGTGTTGTGGATGATTAGAGTCTCCTTAAGAAGTAATATGTCTTATTTAAGCTTTTTACTGCTTGGGTCTGGTTTTCTCATTCTTGTTGTAGTGCATGGTGTCATCATTCCAAGGGCCAAAGAACTCTCTAAGGCCGTCAAGAAAAAAAATTGTGCGTGCCTATGAGTCTGGGAATGAATTTAAAAAGATTTTTTTATTATAAATCATTATCTGTAAGTGACGTAGCTTTCAAGGTTAGTCCTGAACTAGCTACTCCAGCAGGGGCCCAGTTTGCCCAAGAAACAAATAGTCTTGGACCTCAGGAGTAATGTCTTCTGGGGAGACAGAGCTGCTTTGCTGCAGGAACAGCAGACAGCTTTTTAGAAGCAGGAACTACCGACTGTGAAGCATGAAACGTTTTGAGCTGCTTTGCTGCCTCAGAGATGGGTCAGCTTTCAGGTATTGATTTAAAAAAACAAACAACAGATTTTAAAATGCCTTATGATTTGTTAAATGGTTAGTCAACAAAAAGGCCCACCTGTTGGTGTCACGATGTACCGTGTGGCAGTGTTAACAAACAAGGTTCAGTAATACGCACACGAAAACAGGGCCAGAAAAACAAAATACTAGGAAACACGGTATTAAGATAAACGGAGCAAGGGAGCACAGCAAAGTGACAGCATGACAAAGGGCAAGGTCAGGCTCAGATAACAAATGTACAAAGTAATGAGGCTAGGGGAAAACTGGTGGGAAACGCAGCAGGAACAAATCAGGGGTAAGGAGACAAGTTAGACTCAATAGAAGGCACACGAGAAAAGAGGCTATCAAAATAAAACAGGAATTAAATAACTTGGGCCATCTTACACCAACAGAGAATGCAGAGATAAACTGAAACTCCAAGAAGTAAAACAAAATAAGGAGTCACTACAAAACCCGAAATACAAAAGAACTAAAATTGGGCTTGAAGGCATGATAACAAACGAAAAGACCCAGAAGCCTCTAAACCGAGGACTCAAAACATCAAAACTGAGATTATAACCTAAAAAGCCAAAAACAAACTTTGGGTAGGAGACTAAGTACGACAGCTTGGACTTCAAAAAGTCAGTATCTTGCAACTGAATAATTTTTGCATTGAAGAATCATCAAAATGTTACAGTATTAGACAGCCGGTGGTCCCTGAGGAACACTAATGAGTACATGACAGTAACTGTTCATTTTCATTGTGGAAGGTAATCATGGTGGAAGGTGATCTTGAGTGGCTTTTAACCACTAAGGATCAAACCCCTGCTTCTCAAAATAGCCTCATTTTCTATGGAGTTTGCCAGCAGTCATTCATTGAACAAGGGAAATCCTCATGTTTCCTGTTTTATTACTCAGGTTGCTGTTTTGCATAAGGTGTCTGTGATGCAGCTTGAAGGATTTCTGCAGGGTTTGTTTTTTTTTTTTTTCTAATTTTGTAAAAAAAGACAGAATCCACTCCCAAATTTTGGGGCCTCTTCCCTAAATCACGCTTCATCTCTTGACCAAGCTTCATAAAATTCCGCTTGCTCATCGTGCGTAATCCCACAGACAAACAAACAGGCAAACAGCAGGGAAACCGTACCTCCGTGGAGGCAGCGGACTAACTGGTGAATGATAGCAATCTGGCATTTCGTCTCTGTGGCAGGGATTTGGAAAAACATTTGCATCTGTTTCCATGCGTAGTTTAGGAAAATACACAAACCACATAGCACAAACTGTAGCATTGTGAAGCCGCTCAGCACACAAGGCCCCGCTTCATGCAGACATACTGTATATACAGATATCTTTGTTCCTCTACTCATCTTCTGGTATCCCTTCATCCAGTGGTGTGATGTCAGGCCCCACTTTTCCTCTGTAAACATTTTTTTGCATCACAATTTTGTCTTTTATCCCTCTGTTCTGAAACAAAGGGATGATTACATCACTGCAGGCGGTGCTGTTAGTTTTTTAAAGGAGCTGTGTCTCTGGCTTGGCAATAGCACCAGTTTTATAACTGGAACCGGCTGCTGCTGCTGCTGGGTGGTTTCCACAGAGATTATCAATGGTGAGTCAAAAAGATTACCTCCAGCAAGCAAACTGGTTTGTTATGATTTCTTGACTAGAATATGTTAATACTGCCAGGAAGCAGCAAACAAGAAATTCACCAGCGGATATGCTTCAGGCGGCCGTGATTGCTGGTTCATTTGGGGAAATTATCTTGATAAGAAATAAAAATAAAAAAAAATTGAATAAAAGGGGAAAGTCATGTCTTTATACTTGGCAATCTGAAATACAAAAATAAATGAATCATAAAACGAGTTTCCTGGGACACATTGTCTCCACGGGGATGAATTCTGTAGCCAAATATTGTGTCTACTTTGGTTTTTACATGGCAGCCGAGACAGTCGTCTCTTTTTTCAGCAGTTCTTTTAGATGTGAGCAAAGTGCTCACTGTCCCGCGTCTCCAGAGTAGCTAAAAGGAACCGAACATCCCGGTTTTTGTCTGAATTGGAGATATTCAGGAGTAGAATCCAGCTGTGTGCAATTTATGACACTAAAGTCTCTCCTCTAATGATGAGATACTGGCATTTATCAAATTAACTTCCGTCAAGCGGCTGTGCAGTTGTGGGAGGATCACGGTAGAAACGCTGTGTTCAAGTTCATTTGACGGCATGTCTGTCCCCTCCGGCTCTGCTGTAACCGAGGCTTCACTTTAATTTCCACAGCTTGCCACTTTCACTCGTCTACCAGCCCCCCCCCCCTCACTTCTGTGCTAAATTGTCTCTAAATTGGATATTAAGGGGATGGAAGAACTCAGGGGAAGGGTTGCCCTCCACATTTATTTTCCTCCCTTTTAATATTCTTCTATTCAATATTACATATACACTGTATACATATTTGACTGTAATGACAATTGCAGCATTATCCAAGAGACAGGGATGCATCTTATTTATCTCCAGTATCCAGACTTGGGCTATTCAATAAGCTTAGTCCTCCCAAATCCACTCTGCCCTACTAGCGCTCTGTATATGAATCACATTTGGATTGGGGAGCTTTGGGTGGGGGCATGAGACACACCCTTCGACCTTTGATTGCATTCTCCGCTTTGATCAAATAGCTGGGTAAAGAAAGGCTCTGAGTGTTGTAGCGTAACATTAGCATCCTGTGGGGCCGGGTGGAGCTTAAAGGTGTGTGTGTGTGTGTGTGTGTGTGTGTGTGTGTGTGTGTGTGTGTGTGTGTGTGTGTGTGTGTGTGTGTGTGTGTGTGTGTGTGTGTGTGTGTGTGTGTGTGTGTGTGTGTGTGTGTGTGTGTGTGTGTGTGTGTGTGTGTGTGAGTGTGTGTGTGTGTGTGTGTTGAGCCAGAGGTGGAGGTATAATGGTAGTGATAGGATGACAGACCTCGTCCCCAGGTCCAATAAAGGCGACAGCAGCCTGTGCAGATTTAGAACTGCCTTCCTGAGTGAAAAGCGCAATGGGGGATGGAAAGGCGGCTCACTATCGAGGATATCTTATGCCTCCTCTGAGAGTCCCTCCCTTTCTCTCTTTAATTTCATGGCTCTCAGAGTGCTGTATTGTCTCTACCCCCTGTCTTGATCTTTTTTTAAAATCTCCTTTCTTTTTGTGTAATTTTTAGACCTATTTTTGCCTTAACAGTGGTTTTGGGTTTTTTTTCTTTGTTTTCTTTACTCTCGCCCCTCCTTTGCAGGGCTTTAGGCAACAAATGTTTCCTTTGTCTGTCAGCCACAGCTCTCTTTATTACTCAGACAAGCCTTTTAATTCCTTGTATGTGTGAGACTGACTGGGGCAAATAAATGGCTAGCTTGTGTTTGTGCTCTGACAGTATGACTAAATGTTGTATACAGTACAATATAGCTGAGACTCAGTTAATGATAGTGCAGAAAGAAGAAACACTGAGATGTGTAGAATAAACTAAGCACACCCTCTGTCAAGTGTAAGGTTTTAGCTGTCTATGTAACTAAGTACACCCCATGATTCAGTAGCTTAGTATTTACCACTTTGAGCAGCAATACCTTTTGGACGTGCTTTAGCTTTTTGGGAAATGGGCTCATATTTGACTCTAATATACTTTGGTATACAGAGGAGTTCATGCTTGACTCAATGAGTGCAAGTGCCCAGGTTCTGTGGCTGCAGGAAAAGCCCAAATCAACACCCCTCCAGCACTGTGCATGGCAGTTGGAGGGAGATGTTTGTGCTGATATGTTGTGTGTGGTATGAACCATACATGGGGCTCTGCATTATGGCCAAACATCTCCACTTCGGTGTCGTCTGTCAAAAGGAAGTTGTTCCAAAGTCACGTGGTTTGTTCATATGCATGTTTGCAAACCTAAGCAGTGCTGTCATGTTTTTGTTTTGTTTTTTAAGAGAGAAGACACCTTTGCCTCGGCAACCTTTCCAAACCAGCCATACTTGTTCAGTCTTTTTCTAATGTTGCTGTCATGAAGTTTAAAATTTAACATGGTAACCAAGGCCTGTAGAGTCTGAGATGTAGCTCTTGGGTTTTTGCGGTTTTTCTGCAGATTGCGTAATCTGGGGAGAATTGGTTAGGACAGTTGCTACTGCAAAGATTTAGCTGTCTTGGTAATATTTTCCATTGTCAATAATTTCCCTTACTTGTTTAGAAATGGTCTTATCACCCTTCTTATATTGATGGACAGCAACGATTGCGTCTTTAAAATCATTCTGTCTGTCTTCCATTATGTTAACACACATCAGACCAGCAAACTACAAAAACTTCTGCTACAAAGCTGTATATTAAATCAGCTTAGCATAAAGGCTGTAAGCAGGAAGTAATGGCTATCATGAACCTGTGGGTCCTCTCTGAAGACATTTAATCAGCACATTTATTTTGTTAAATATTCAGGAGTCCAGAATATACCGGACTGCTGAGGATCACCTACTGTATATAGTGAATTTTGCAGAGAAAGAAAAGACTGCTATTCTTTTTCTTGCTTCTGATTAATTGTTTTTTTTAAAAATGCAGTTTGTTCCAAATTTAACAAATATGAGTGACCAGAGGTTTTCAAGTCTGTTCGGAGGTATTTTTCATTTTCCAGCCTAAAAATATCAGTGAAAGGCAGGTTTTGTCTTAACAACACCTACTACTTCCTGCAGTAGGAAAAGCTAGGTTTAGTCTAAATAAGTATTGAGTAAGTTCAACTGCAGGTGCATTTTTTAATCAAAGGATTACTGAATCTTTTAAAATTAGTGAGAAATAATAACGACTTTTGCTTCTTTATGCCATTTAGGATTTTCACAGAATTAAAGCTGGATGCATGATCCAAAAACAAAACAAAAAAGAATCCATCATATACACCACACAGGAGCTTTATCGATTTAATAGCTGTGAACAGCTCCCATATACAGTATTCTGTTATACAGCACGTCGCATCAACAGATATATCACATGACACCCTCATACCCCTGCCTGTGATGTTGTTTTGGAAAGGCCGCTGTGTTCCCATGGCAGCCTAGCACCAGCTATTCCCAGTACGATTGTAGTTTTCCACCTGCTGCAGGAAAAAGACCTGTTCCCCTCCCAAACACTGTTTCCATGTAAACATTTTGCAGGAATGTGTGTTCATGTCAGCATGTGTGTGCGTTCCATTTCTGTGGTTCAAAGCTGAAGTTTGGTTCTTCTGTTGTGCCTAAAGCTCCAGGTAGAAATCAATGGACTGTTTTTTGGCAAAAAATATATAGAAAGCAGTTTGTGTGTGTGTGTGTGTGTGTGTGTGTGTGTGTGTGTGTGTGTGTGTGTGTGTGTGTGTGTGCGCGTGTGTACGTGTGTACGTGTTTGTGCTCTTTACGCATCGGTGCTCTCTGTCGTATTTTCAGTATTACTTCTGTCCCGTTGGGGATGATTACAAGAGAGGAGGGGAAAGTGTAGGAGCTCAGAGCAAGAAGACGAGGGTGCTAATCTGTGAGCAGCATTAGGATGAAGAGGGTAGCTGTGGGGACTGCACAAAAACAAAAAAAAAAACCCCACTAGCTATCAGTTCACAAAAACACAAGACAAAAAAAAAGTGTGAGAGATGCAGCCAAACGGAAAGTGACTCAAGGCAATGTTAGAAGCAGCGTCTTGGCTAAGATCAGGTCAGACGTGGGCAAAGAGAAGTAGTGTTTGAATACCACAGGCTATAGTGTCCCATTAACAGACTTGTAAAAACACAGTCCCTCCCCCAGTGGAAACTGCAGCTCATGCACATAAACACACATGTGCAGATTGCCATTAAATATGATAAAGTGTTAAGATTGTTCAAAGGTCCAGGAACGTTAGAGTAGGTGAGCCTGAGAGTAGGCTAGTAATTGTCTAATAAATCAAATGTGTTAGTAGTTTTCTTGACTATATTATTAATCTTACACCTTTTTTAAAAGACAATTGCACATGTTCTGGATTGTCTTGGTATATTTGTAAAAAAATTAGTTTTAAAAAACAGAGCTATTTAGTTTTTGTCAGCACTTTTTAAAAACTCTTCATGTTGTATTTAGCGGTGAGTCGAACAAAATTCAACTGCGGATACAAATTTTAAATTACGTGTGGGTGACGTATGCTGAACGTGAGACATGAATCAAATACACACTGAGAAAGTAACATCGCATTAACAAGGATACAAATGAACATAATATATACATAGAAAAATTAAAAGAATTGAGATTTATGGCATGTTTCATCTCTATATATTTTTAAATGTATAGATGTTAAATAACTTGAGTAGTTTCTTACTCATTATTGTATCTTATTTTAAAAAGAGCGATCGTGCCCTCCTAGCAAATTTAATTATTTATCTAAGAGGCTCTGCAGCAAATATTGCCTCTATACCTCCTGTCTTTGACTGACTTTAAACACAGTGCTGTACTTACAGTGGTTGCACGACATTTTAAAATTCATGCTCACACCGAACTTGGAAAATCTCGATTTAAATACATCGGTGCCTGTAAATGGAACAGGCTACAAAAAAAAACATGAAGCGGCATTCTCTGATTTCCCTTTTCATTTTTTAAGGTTGTATCTGTTCATCAGCAACTACTCTATCACACGTTTTTCTCAATTTGTAATTTGAGACTGTATACTTTTGACATTTTTGTGGATTAAAAAAAACAATTCAAAACAAATTTAAACCTGTGCACCGATTCTTGATTTTTTTTTAATCATTAAAGATGTATGCTGGCCTTCTGTCTAGTCAGAGTCAGAGTTACAGTGAGTCATACGCTTCCATATAGCTTTATTTGATCTAAATTGTACATTTTATTGTTTATGACCGTGGTCTGTGTCTGTGCTCCTTTTCTAACCAGGAAGTGGTTGGAAGCCTGAAAGTTTTGTTTGGATGCTCAGCTGCCCTCGGGGCTGTGTGTGGGTGCTAAAGGCATTCGCATGAATAGACACACTCCGCATTCTTCTAGTAAAAGCATTAACCCAAAGCGAGGTATCAAAAACAGAAAACTCTCACAGTTCTGCAAGTGTTCTGTAAGAACCAGCTGGAGGAATGATTTTGTGTTAATGTCAGCTTGTGATGTTAGGCCTCCTAACATGAATCGACAGAGGTGGGGTTAGAAAAAACACAGAAGAAGGCATGGCAGGATGGTACTCACTCATTTCCCATTCGGTGTTTTCATATCCACACCCTGTATTTTTAGACAAACAATGAATCAGTTCTAAAAACATGCTTTTCTGAAGGTTTTTACTGTGCAAAGCTGTCCGAAAAGATAAAGGACTCTAACGAGTTGTCGTAATTGTGAACAGCGCAGCATTTTTAGCTGGAGTCGGTGGAAGTTAAGAAATACAGTATTTCCAACAAGATACATGCAAGTGCTGCAAAAATAACAGCCACAGTGTATTTAAAAGCTGTATATGAATGAAAAATGCTTATTACTCTACTAGGTTTGGTTTTCTGAAGGATTTGGCATTTGGGGGCGAAGAAACTATTTTCACCAGACACAAACACAAAAACCTTTATGCTGGTCTTTGCCTGGCTCGGTGCCACTGGACAAAGCAGGCCCAGTGGGCAGTGCTAACCTACAAGCAGCAGCGAGTACTTGGAGCAAACGGTGGGTGGGCTGAAGGTCATACGGGCTATGGACACGCTGTCATTGTTCACTGCCCTGTGTGCTGGTGTGAGATTCACAGAATGCAATGAAAAGAGAGAGTAGGTGCATTGGAGATATCAGACAGTAAATACTCGATCAGATGTTAGCTGAACGCATTTTAAAGCGATTTAACTGATATGACTGAAGGATATGTGTGCGTGTTTTGTGACACTGCACAGTGGAGCAGCATGTTTTTAGTGTGAGTCAGCACTGTGTGAGGAGGCACAGCTAGCTCTGTGAGAAGTGCGGCTCTGTTGAATGTACAGTAGGAGTGGGAGGAGATGAGTAAAAAGCTCTTCTGTGACACTCAGGAGATGCATGATGTCTTCCCTTCAGCTGTTGCACACCACATTCCCCGAACCGCTGACTGTACCTCTTCGTCCTGGAAGAACTCTGATAAATGGAATCTACAGCCTGAACTGCGCATGTATTTTCTCACTTTGAGACTTTATAAAATGGGTCAGTTTGTTTGCATCCAACATTCTGACCTTTGTTTCTTGTTAATTCTGCCTCTCCCACTCCTCTTTGCAAAGGCCAACACTCATGATCACAGGGAAAAGCAGTTTGTGGCAGAGGCATTTATTCCTGCAGAGTGATAGCACCCACTGTAGAAGCAGGTCAAGGGGAAGTTATTAAAATTTCCCTCGAGATGCTGCGCTCGGTGTTCAAATTATTTGCACCTTGACCCAATTTATAGTTGGCCTTTTCAAGTGTTTTCTCTCCAAGCTTTATGTTTTTGTGCGAATGTATGTGAAGATGGGGGAATTCATTTTGTCTGCCCCACTTTCCAGAATTGCATTAATTAGTATTGGGAATGAACTATGGAAAATTTGGCAACCTTCTGTGAGCATGAAGCCAATCAGCAAGTGTAATGCATGACCCTGCCAGGCATATCTAGCGACCTTTGCCGTGATACTTGAGTACCAAGCAGAACACTTATTCATAGGAAGTATGAATTTAGTGATTATAAGAGCAAAAAAGATGTCTTTAAAAGATGGCTTGAATTGGGTTTAAAGGGAAGAGGCTGTTAACTGTACATTTTATTTAACTGTTGTTTCAGCAGTCACAACTGTCAGTGGCATGCTTAAGTACAGCAGTCAGACATCATTTAATCTGCGGTTTATTAGTAATCCAGTAATCAGTTGGCTTAAAGTACATTACAAGGAACTGCAGCACAGAAATTAAAAATATCTCAAATCACAAAAATCTCAAGAAAATTCAACAACACTAACTTAAAGTTTGAATTTCTCCCATCACAGATGGTCACTTCACCGGGACCCCTCCCACATACGGTTACGACGCAGACCGAGCAGAGGAGCAGCGAAGGCACCACGACATCCTGCCGTACATCGATGACTCGCCGTCGTCATCTCCTCACCTCAGCTCCAAGAGCCGTAGCAGCCGGGACACTCTGTCCTCTGGATCGCTGGAGTCCTCCAAATCGGTCAGTATGACATCTCGGCGTTTCCTGTTGTTGACAAAGCAGACTTTGATGCTCACATCTAATCCAAATGCTAAGCTTTCTCACATCTCCTCAAGTGATTCAGCAACTTAGCTGCAGACATAGAGTAAAAACAAATCTCGCTGGTAAACTGTGCCCATTCTTGCATAATTTTATCCCATTGCAGAGCAGGAATTGGGCTAATCTATTCTTAGAACAATCCCATTCTGTCTAAAAGTCTTCAATTGAGAAACCATATCTGCTGTTTAAAGGAGATTGATAAGGGACATATCTCCTGCCTCATAGCTCCCGAAGCAGTCATCCAGTAAAGAAACCCATCCGCCTTAAGAGTCGGGGGGGTTTTCGTCTAGGGTATTAGGCAGAATTACCTATCACCTCAATCACCACATCGCTGCCTTCATCCTCTTACGTGACCTCCTTCCTCGACTGCAGAGAAAACCAGTGATCTGTGACGTCTGCTCTTCAAAGGTTATAAGGGAGAGGATACATGCGTGCGCACACACACAGGGACACAGACTCACAACCTTTTTTTCTTGTCATCTGTATTTATTCTATGTGTTATTTATATATGTTCTATGATGCAGTTTTCAATGGAAGTAAAGGATTTTGTGTACCGAAGGGCTAGTATATACCAGATAAACATGTTGTATCCATAGGTTCAGTTACAATAGAGGGGTATCTTGGGAGAATATAATAAGCTAATGCTGCCTCTACCCCCTCTGCCCTTGGAGGAAGTAATTGCATCAGTGGTCATGAAGCTGTATCAGTTACTCTGCCCCTTCAATCTTTGCTCACTGTCTGTACTGGTGTGCAAGCGACTGTCAGACTGATTGATGGCTTGAAAATGTCAATAAACAATGTGCCCCTTGACTGCACCGACCTTTGACCTGTGAGGTTTAGCGCCCGGTGGTTTTAATTTGCGCACACATACTTAGCTTGCATTTGGACACACACAATCCTTCTGTTTGTTTGGAAGAAAGAAATTCAACACTGTATGCTTAGAGCCTGTAGATGCATCGTCTGATGGTTGGATAAATACGTTACGCACTGTGGCAAATATCCATCAACAAATTCCCCACAGGCTTACAATCAATGTCCTCAAAATGGAGTTACCATCATCCTTGATTTGCCCTTGAACAATCTGTCTTCGAACGTCACCCCACTCTGCTTTTCTAATTGATGAGTCAGAGTCCAGGCAAGCTCTGATTGGCTCAGGGGGAACTGATGGTTTAGTGATGTCACTGTCATGAGTCATCACTTTCAGTAATTCTGTTGATTTAATTTAAGAGTGCTCTGGGCTCTTGTTCTCTCACAATCTGGCTCTGCCCAGCACTTGAAAGGGAAAAGAGGGTCACTGATCAGAAGTTTGCTGAAAGTTCAATAATATCCTTAAACTGTTTTACCGAAAACACTGACCACGTGTGCTACCTGTGTTTCTGCATGATCATAGTGTACTGTATGACATCTACAGAGTGAACCTACAGAGTTCACTCTGTTCAATTCCCCATTAACTTTGTGGTAATGACGGATTATTATGTCTGTATTTAAAAGGAGAAATTTCAAGAGACTTATGCTGCAGTCACACTAGATAAAACAGTTTGGAAACTGCAGCATGACCAAAATTATTGTGACCACGTAGAATGTACTTGCAGTCCTGTTGCTCGAGACCAAGACTGCGACCTTTTGCAGTCAGCTGCCATCTTTAAAGTAGCTTTACTGCTTCATGATGGTGATAAAATGGCCAGTCTGTGATTGAATGGGGTCAAACTGGCAACTAACTGTCAATTAACTGTGATAAATCTGCACAAATCATAAATCAGTTCCTGGCTGCATACAAAGAAACGCACATTAACTACTTACATTCAGATTCCAGCCACGACCTCATAGATTTGACTGCAAAATGACACAGGAACTTTCCAACCTTGCTTTTCTATAAAATATTTGGCTGGCGAGTCACCTGATCGCTGAAAATGAGTCGTGCTCACTGGATCAGACTGACTCAAATTGATTGCAACAAGTTGGGGAATAAATGCCAGTCTAAGTCTGACTATTTGTAGACAGGGTGCTTCCCACCAGCTCTATGCAGTCATCTTTTCATTGAAAATGAGTCACCCAGAGGTTGTGGGTGATAGACACTCAACCTCTGGATGGCCAATTAGTCTTACAGTTAGTTGCTGACAGGGAAAAAATTTTTTTTCCTAGTTGTAAGGAAGTTTCCATATTTTTACTGTAGTGCGACTGAGCCACATAGACTTCCAGCTGGAGTCATAGTCCTGTGTTTGTTTTCAGAGCCCTCAGGCTACAGTTATCCAGGGAAGCCATCGGTCGTGCACGATAATGACTTGGGTCTTCTTCACAACAGGGGCAAGGCTCAGTGACTGACACCAGCGCAAACATGAACAAGAGTAGCTCCGTTAACCACATATTTCTATTCAAGTGGCGCTACACAGCATCAGCACATACGCGTGGGTCTGGTGAGCAATGTGTAGCACCTCCAGAGTATCATGCTGGGGCCTGCTGCCAGATTTAAAGTGAAGATGTTGCAGGTAATTGCTTGTGCTTTGACCCCCCGTGGATCATCCTAGTTCATGAACCTCTGTATATTAAAACAACTAACTCCTCTCTCTTATGGCCCACACTTGAGGTGTGCAGTAAGCTTTATTTTCTGCAAAATCAGCAGAAATACTCTAAATGAGCAGCATGTGCACCATCAGTGTGTGTCTTATCTGACTGAAGACCTACCAATCGTGTTAGGCTTTTCAAAAAGCGAGGCACAGAACAGGATGCTACACAGAATAGAAAATGAAAATTGAAAAGGGTTAATAAAATGTGGGGTTGTTGTTATTGCAGTCACTGTTGCCACATCTGTGAGTCCGCCAAATAAAAAGAAACATGTTGCTGATTTCTGTGTATCTCTTATGACTGTTATACAACTGTAAACAAACCCAGTGTACATCAGAATTCTTAAAAACATGCCAGGCTGAACTCCAGCTAAGCGGTGCTGGGGCTGAAGAGGTTTAAGTGTAGATTTAAGTGTCAAATATTATTTTTATTGCCTCTTATGCACACTGCACCTAAATGTACTCGGAGCAGGGAGAATATGTTTTATTTTTTTACTTATTTCATAACCAAACATGCACACAGACACTTCTTTAGTCTGAACCTAGAGCTTAGCTCATTAGTTGGCACAATGAATAAAAGATGATTCATTTGCAGATGTGTTCCTTCAGGAGTCTGGGGTGTGAGATGATAAATAAACACTGTCTCTTCATTCTTCCCGCCGGTAGTTCAGTGAAAGGCTGAGCTGCTGGGTGTTAAAGTTCTCTTCCTGTGATTTTTTTTTTTTTTTTTTTTAGAAATGTAATGATGATGTTTCAAATGTTTCAGTCTATTTACCAACAGATGTATTTGAGAGTGATGCTATTTAACAAATGCCAGTACTTGTCGCATAGCAGGACTTTTCACAAGTGCACAAATATTCTGGTGTCTCAGTCGCCACCCTAGATTTTGCCATTGAAAAAAAAAAAAGGGGAGGTTATTTTTGCCATTTGGGTTATTGTCTCAAAATTTCCAGTTAGGTGTCTCAAAATTTTGACCTACTAACTCTAAATTCTGAGAATATAACTAGAACCTGGAAATTTAGAGTTGTTATGTTGAAAGTTTTTATAATAACCTGGAAATTTTAACTGAAAAATGATAAGTATAAATCATAAATGCACATCTCATCTTACGATGCACGTTTGTTTGTAAAGACAAACATTTACCTCTTTTGACTGTGTTAGTATCTACACATAATATACTTCATTATCGGCTTTTTTGGGAACCTAATGTTATTAGATTCAGTCCAGATACCTAGAAGGCTCCGTGTGATGCATATTACATGTCTACCACAGAAATGATACGGTGAGAAACGGTGTAGTATACTGTGCAGTAGAAACTGTGAGTACAAAAAAAAAACAGTTGGATGAAGATCCAATATTTTATGGAACAAATGAGAAATCGGGATAATAGCAGAATATTGAATTATAGAAATCCTTGAGTTGCATCTTAGGATCTAGTTTTTGCCTCATTCCAATAATAACTTGTACATCATTATTGTTATTATTATTATTATTATTATTATCATTATTATTATTATTATTATTATTATTATTATTATTATACAGAAATTCCAGCAGAGAGTAAAATAGTGTATTCAAAACCTGGACAGCCATGTCTTTTTTTTACCATCCAATTACATTGCATTACACTCCCTGGTCTACCCAGCACAATTTTCTTTTTGCTCTCAGTAAATAGATCTACAAAATATTAAATATATTACACAAGGAAGAGCAAAGACTATACATATATCTTCATACCTGCCCAAAGGACCGGTTGTTAATAGTTCTGTTTAATCATTTTTTTTTGTCCATTCAGTCAATTTGCTGATGTAAAATAAACGTGAAGAGTTGAGAATGTGTTTGTAGCAGGCTACTGAATCAAACTGACGACATAACAAAGCATATTGAGCCCGGCAGAAACCATGGGCGTAATGGACTCCTGTGTAATGGAGTCCATAAAAATCCTGGAGCATTTCATAATCTTCTGGCTTGTAACAGTCCCCTGAGACCTGTGTAAGCATCTGCTTATGCAGTGGCCATGGAAACAGGTTTCAGACCCATTTACCCCTTCATTTAAATAAATGCATGTACGCCCACACACATCCAAGTAGTCATGTATGCATGTAAAAGCAGTTCACACGAGCATCATGCATCGTGCACAGGCACACATAAGCACTCCTTACAAGCATTTATATAATTTTCAAAATAACTGTATTTAGTAACAAATCAATATAAACCAAAAACAGCTTTTATGAATATCATATTTAATATGAAACCTAATGTATGCATGCATCTCTGTCTACATCTGGCTTTGTCAATTATTTTTCTGCATCTTCTCACATGCTTTTGCCTCTCCCATAACACACAAACACACTCATACATACACATATTTATACCGCAGCCGTTTTTTTTCCTGTCCTTGGTGACCCTGCCCGTTTGAGTTATTTCAGATTTGGTGGTTAATCAAGGCAACCTGGGGAGTTTATCTTTTATTTTTTCATATCTATGCCCTTCAGTGAGCTTTGACTCAGCTGAAGGGAATGGAGAGGCAACCAGGGATGATTTCCGGAAGGTGCATTTAATACTGTTTAATTTCCTAGACTCAGGCGTACAGAAGCAGCATGAAAGGTCCTTTACCAAATATATACATATAAATAATAGGCTGTTATGTTTTGATGTTATTACATAGTCACAAAAGAAGCAAAGGGCTTGCAGTGTGAAAATAGTTCCTAAAATATTTTAAATAAGCAAAAAAATAAGTTAGGCTAAGCAAACTGTTGTACATCACATTGCATTGCTGGGTGTTCTTGAAACTTTATTCTCTGTGTGTTTATTACAGACCGAGTGTGACCTAGAAAAAGGTTTGGAGATGAGGAAGTGGGTCCTGTCTGGGATCTTGGCCACCGAGGAAACATATCTCAGTCATCTGGAGGCACTGCTTCTGGTGAGAACACACATCACTTTTAATGTCCCCATAATGTCCAGTATTATAATCAATCTACCAACTGCTCAGGAAATATGAGTGTTTACAATGGAAATGATTGGTTTTTGAGTATGAGAGTGAAAGCTTTAGATATACAGTAGCTTTTCAAAGGTTTAATAGGTTGTTTAGAAATACTATTTGTCCCTTCGCTGGTCCTTTGAAGGGGCAGCTAACGTCCCCCTAACTTATAGATGCTTAAACTATACTCTCACTGGCAACTTTATTAGGTACACCAAGTTAGTATTAGTAGTAGATTGGACCCTTTATTGCCTTCCAAACTGACTTAATTCTTTGTGGTAAGGACTTAACAAGGATACATTCTTTTGGTCCATATTGACATGTCAGCATTTGTCAGCTGCTCATCAATCTTCTGTCCACCACATCGCAAAGGTGCTCTATTGGATTGAGATCTGGTGACTGTCGAGGCCTTTTGAGTACAGTGAGCTGTCATATTCAAGAAACAAGTGATGATTTGAGCTTTGTGACATGGTGCAGTAATGCTACTAGAAATACCAGTAAGAAGATAAACACACTGAGGCATTTGAATACTGCTGAGTAGGTACTAAGCTCTGGTTTAGACTTCTGCAGGGAATCTTTGTGAAGTCTGCGACATAACCTACTCTAGTGCTTTATGTCTTTGCCGCCATTTATCCTTATGCGTGGTGGATATGTGTTAATTAAGCGTGTGGTTGTATCCCGCTGTTTTATATGCAGTGCCAGCAAATACAAACAAAGTTCTTTGATTTTTTTCTCTCCTGGGTCTCTGCTCTTTGTTGTGGTAAGGTCTTTTTCAGGGGCAGAAATATTTGTCCCTCTAGTTTTTCCACTTCTTTGTACATTCCCTCATATCCGTTCCGATAGTATCGTCAATTTCCTTACAGGAATTTGCTGGCATTTGTGGCATCGAGATTCATCACAGCAGGCATCTGTAGTCCAATTTTGGTGAGCCTGTGTAAATTCTACCCTCAGCTTCCTGTTCTTAGCTCACAAAAGTGACGCCCGGTGAGGTCTTCTGCTTCTGTAGCCCATCTGCTTCAAAGTTTCAGAGCGGCTATTCTGTTACCTTGATTGTAACAAGTAGTCATTTGAGTTACTGTTGCTTCTCCTATCAGCTCAAAGCAGTCGTTTTCCTCTGACCTCTGACATCAACGAGACATTTTCACACAGAGAACTGCAGCTCATGGGACGTTTTCTCTTCTTTTGGGCCATTGTCCGTAAACACTAGAGACGGTTGTGTGAGAAAATCTAAGATCAGATCAACAGATCAGCAGCGTCTGAAACTCTCACACCAGCTCGTCTTGGACCAACAACCGTTCAGCGTCACAAAAACATCTTTTTTCTCTATTCTGGTGCTCTGTTTGAACTTCAGCAGGTCGTCCTGAGTGTGTCTGCATGCCTAAATGTTTGTTTCAGGCATAAAAGGATTTGAAAAGGTGTGCCTAATACAGTGGTCGGTGATTGTATCCTAACAATACCATACATGTTACTGGTTATCCCAGATCAGGTAAGGCAGGTAAGGTAGCAGTAAAACCCGTAAAGCCTCCTTGTTGCTGTTTTAATTCTGACGAGTATGACAAAGAAAAATGTGCCAAACTTAAAAAAAACACCTTGGTGTAGAATACGTGATACCAAAGTGTAACCTGTATAAGTCTTTCACTGTTTACTTAACATCTGAATTAGTATAATGTATGAAGTCACTTAATCTAGGCATATTTTTTATTTTTTCTATAAGATAATTTAGAATGCTTCTAGCACAATAAACGGTCTGAAAAACATCTTTTATATCTGCTCTCTTGGTCCTCCTCAGCCCATGAAGCCTCTGAAGGCTGCTGCTACAACGTCCCAGCCAGTGCTTACCGTGGCCCAGATAGAAACCATCTTCTTCAAAGTGCCTGAGCTCTACGAGATCCACAAAGAGTTCTACGATGGACTTTTGCCTCGTGTCCAGCAGTGGAGCCACCATCAGAGAGTCGGGGACCTCTTCCAGAAACTAGTAAGGCTAGAGCGTAGTTACCTTTAGTGCACCTTTAGAGCTCATAGCCAAAGAGAGAAATGAGTCAAAGGGTGGGGGGTTGTAGGGTGTTTGTTAGAGTGTGTGTACCCTTGACAGCAGAAATGTCCCTCTGTGTAACTGCTTGACATTACCCCTAATAAAACTTGACAATATGGGCCACCCAAAAAAACTTGACAGCACTGATAAGAACAGCTACAGCTGCATTTCTGACCCCAAACAAACCCACAGGGTTCACTAGGGCTCCATTACTCAGAGTAATGTTATTTCTTCCATCGGAAAGCTTCCATGAAAAGCTGAATTTCATAAACGAATAGTAAAAGTAATTAGATTTTTGGAGTAAAGCTCTTATTATCATATTAAATTCCAAACAAACTGATTCTGAATCGTCTTTTTTCCCCCCACATTTCCGCCTAAACAGCCGTTTTTGTCCTTCCCAGGATGTCAGGGCCAAATCTACACTGGGTCTGTTCAATCATTTTCACAATGGGTCAATTAGCCCACAATGAATCATTTGTTAATTCTCTTAGAAATACTGCTCCTTTCCCACTCGTGTCTCCCTCCATTGCTCTGTCTCTCTCTTTCCCTCTCCCCCTCTGACTCACTTGTGCTTGGACACACACACACACACACACACACACACACACACACACACTGAGGGAGGTGCAAGCGTCTTTCACAATGCCGCCTTTCTGCCTCAGGCAGCTGAGACCATCACAGCACTGTGTGCTTCATGTCTAGAAGAAGCTGCTATAAATAGGAGCCTCTCTCTCTCTCTCTCTCTCTCTCTCTCTCTCTCTCTCTCTCATTCTCATTAACTTATCTTGGGAGGCGCCCCTTGTGGCTTCACTAAGAAATAAGGATTTAATTGGTTTTGTCTTCATGTCAAATAAGCAAACATGAAAATCCAGTCCATCAAATTGTTGTATCCATTCTTTTTGTTCACACTGAGCACACACGATCTAACAAAACTGCTTCACAGTCACCTCTAACATTAAAAACAAAACAAAGAAGCGATGACATGGTTCTGATGTTAATTATTGAGCAGAGTGATTGTTAGCTGTGAGATGTGTTTGAAAGGAAAGCTGCATGTTAAATCTGGCAGAATGGCATCCTACAAGACACAAAGAGGCACCAGTAGAATAATGACTTCTTCACTGGTTGTAGAGCAAGGTTGAATGAAGGGCAAATTTGACCTCTGGGGCCCCCCAGAGGATTATGTCAATTAAGAACTTCATTTTTGACTATATTAGATTTCATTTGAACTTAAATTGGAAGGTGTAGCTAGTATTTCCATAGACTGGTGCTAGTTTGCCCATATATTTAGAGAGCTTCTTTGTCTGGCTCAGCAATTACGTCACTCGTTTTCATTTTGTTTTTTTCTTTCTTTCCTCACCTTGACAGTCTGGTGTAGCTACAGTAACTATCTTTGTTACTAACACTCAAACTGTAAATAGACATCTTTATATTGATGCTCTTATGCTTATACATTTACTACTTCATACACTTCCCTTCTCCAGACTATAGTTAATAAAAGTCAAAAGGTGACCATGCTGAGCCTTGAAAAGGGGGGGAAAGGGAGAAAATGTTGGATGACAGTCTGCATTAGAAAGAGAAGGAGGGAGGGGGATTAGTTGAGAGGAGAGGAGGTGATACAGACAAGGACCGGGGGGTTGGGAGGGTTGAGAGGAGGTAGGAATTGACTAGGCAAGAAGATTTAGGCTGCTGCAACTGTGATAGAGCTGTCTTGCCATGACTCTGAAATCTTTGAGGGGAGACAGGCTTAGGAATCGTAAAACATCAGAAGAAAGAAGGCGAGAATCGGAGAGAAGAGAGGAAGCGCCAAAGCATCAGTGACAGGCTATGAGCATGACTGTCAGAGAATAGTGTTTGAAGACTGAAAATAGGGCAGAATCACACTCATGTTTCTGCTGCTCCCTCACACACAGCAACAAAGTTAAGGCTTTGCACCATGAAGACAGCCAGGCAAACTGATAAACTGTCTTTGAGCATTGTTCCTCAAGAAGAAACAAAAAAACCTGATGACACATTTTTGCTTTCAGCCATGGTACTGTTGTGACTCTGATAATGTTTGATGCTAGAGCCACCATCATGATCCAGACTGGTTTTTATTTTTTGGATGGATTGATGTAAAATTTTGTTCAGCCTTTTAGGAGAAGCTCAGCATGAATTTTAAGAAAAAAAGAAATTCAAGAGTATTTTTTTTAAGTAAACACTTCTTGCTGTGAGACACTGGTGCCTCACAGCAAGAAGGTCCTGGGTTCAAATCCACCGGCCAGCTGGGGCCGTTCTGTGTCGACCTTGCATGCTCCCGGGATTCCTCCCACAATCCAAAGACATGGATGGTTTGGAGTAATTGACAATCCTAAATTGGCCATAGGTTTGAAACAGATTTCCCTAACTTTTGTTATGTGTAGTTATTTACGAGTCCTCACTAAGACAGTATGACAGTGCAATTTAGAAATATAATTTTATTGTCACACGAAATTAATTCTTTAAGCTCCACCCCCCAGCCATCAGCTGGCTGTATTTGTAGTGTTCCAAACCTGTGTGGTAAAATAGGGAAGTTGTATAGTGCCCTCTGGTGGGCAAAGAACTGCAACAACAACGCTCATAACATGATTGAAGGGTGTTTCTCCTGGCAATTTTTAAAATTTTTGAATTTTTATTTGTTGGTCATTATAAATGCTGATAATTACATATCAGCAAATAGCTATTATCGACCAGTATATCAGCCCCATTGATAAAAAGTCCTAATTGTTATTAATCTTTAGTGAGTAGCATGATTTCTACCTCAAGACTTATTTTGACTTTAATCAATTAGCAATTGCTGAAAAGCAGCGACTTCAAAGACATTAACTGAAGCCTAGAAAGAATAATGAAGAAAAAACAGAACAAAAATTGAATCATTTTACAAATGCATGCACTGTATATGTGAAAAAAGTATAATAACTTCTGTCCCACCATCAAATCAAAATCTGTTTGTCTGATATGTTGGTTTTATCATCACCTGCTAGCCTCAGTTCGCTTTGTGTTTAGACCTAATGAGCAGGTGTTGCCTGCTAACTTGCTAAACTGAAATATTGTAGCATATTGGTGGTTTCATTGTGAACATGTCAGGATACTGGTGTTGGTACTGGGCTCAAAGCACCGAGGTACCATCACGGGAGTAGATTCTTTCATTAAACTTAAAACAAACTTAAAGTTTTTTCGTTCTGTCTGTTCTTGCATTATTATGTCGACATAGACTACACTGATTTTTTTTAAATTTTGTCTTTCTCATATGCGTCAGAAGGCCTAACTAACTGAGGGCAAATTCAGCTTCCTCATATAATGACCATAGTCTGTCATGAAGCTGTTTTCTTAATGTTGTTTTCCACTGTGGATTACACACATACTGTCACACAGGGACAAATCCTGAAGTGAAAAATCCAGACACCTAAGCAGTCCTTTTCATCACCCAAAGGCATTTTCTGCTATGATACTGTAGCTGCATTTGGTAAGCCTCAGTGCTGTTGTGTGTGGAAGTGGCTGGCAGACGCAGTCAAACTGTCACGCTCTGAATGGCTTCCGCTGTGTCGCAGATTGTGTGGCCCAGGGCAGGACTCGGGATTGCAGGACTATGAAAGCTACTTTACTCCTCACCTTCCTCTTTGCTGTTTCTTTCTGTGCGTGAATGTGAAACACATTTTGAGACAGTTTTGTTGCCTGAAAATGCATCTGCAAGAACTTGATTTAAAAACTAGTTAATAGTATGCAAATTCCAGTCTAGTGGCACGTAGCATGTTGCCTCGGAGCTGTAAATAGTTTTGGACACACAAAGCGAGATCTGTCACTCTTGAACATGTTGTAAGTGTAAACAATGTTTAGAAAACTTGTGACTGCATTCCTGACGTAATAAGCTCTCACACCCCATGAATTTAAAAAAAAAAAGATTTAAAGGAAGAATGGGCTCAGTTTGAGATTTTTTAGGTTAATAATTGAATTAAGTAATGATTGTGGAAAAGTGGAAGAACATCTAGGTCAACAAAATACATGAAGCCTCATATATATTTATATTTAAAAAGTAAAAGCAGTCACAAATCACCTGACCTTGCTCAGAGTCAGGCCTCATGCCGAGGCTTGTAAAGCCTGTATTCTCTTTAATTTAAATGGAGTCTCACTTGTTTGCCATGAAAAACATTGGGATTGTGCAAAATCCTTGACCTGCCCCATATTTCTTTATATTTTGCTTGGAGACTGGAAAACAGGTGCACCAGTTTACTGAAAGGTCCAAACACATATGGACATAAATGTATGCTTTATGTATACATAGACATTGTTTTTAGGATCGTTTTCATGCTGAAAAATGAAGCTGTTGCCAATCAGACACTTTCCAGTACCATCAAGATTTGATGATACCTTTTTTGCGTTCATAATTCCATTGATTTTAACAAAATTCCCAACCCCGCTGGCTGAAAAGCAGTCCCAAACCACAACAGAGCCTCTGCTGTGTTTTACAGATGGCTGTAAACACTCATTGTTTTACCTCAGTCATGACAAAATGATGATGATTTGAAACAAAAATGTAAAATTTGGATTCATCACTCCTGTCACCATCGATTTTTACTCCATTTCTTGTGTAATTTGAGATGGCTCAGCCTTTTCTCTCTGTTTCCTTTATTAAGAATGGTTTCTTGAAAGTCACTTTTGCACTGATGCTGATGAGGCTTTGGCAAATATTAGATGGGTGAACTGAAGGGCTATATGCATCTCTCAGGTCCTGTGACAGGACTCTGTCAGGCCTGCCACTTCTTCTGTCCTCTGCTTGTTCAGTTTCCTCAGATTTTAAATGTCACTCTGCACACCATGCAAATGCTGACTTTTTAGGTCTTTGGGAATCAACTTGTTAGTGCTAAAATACCATTTCATGCCTGCCATCGTGTGTTATCTTTGCCATTTGTGGTAGATTTTGTAGAAATAATGTGTTTTGGTGACAGGCTGCTAGTGCCTAAAATGCCTAAAGATACAGTTTCATGCTATGTGTGGATAGTTGTCTTTTTATGCTTGATTAGAGGTCACCCCAACAAAAATAAAACTTCCTCTGAAAATGGTCAGTTGCAAGGATTGAAGTGAAAATGAGTGAAAAAGCAGCCAATGTCCAAAGAAAAGACTGTTGGAAAGCCTAAAGAACTTTCAAAATAGAAAAACCTGGCTCTTTGGAGGCAAAATATAAAGAAATTAAGGGTATCTTGACAGTTTTGCACAGTACTGTACATTAAGAACTTAACAATTTTTTTGTAAAATTAAAGAGAACAAAAACTACTAGTAGCCACATCATGATACACCTGACACTAGAGACATCATCTGGTCAGCCAAAACTAAAAGATGTAATCACAGCAATTGTAATTGTGTTCATGTTTTTGTCTTTTTCTGACCAGATAATCAAATTTGGTGTGACTGGTGACACATGAACAAATTTGTTGTGCACCGAGCCATTTGAAGTTCTAGAGGAAGTGAATTAGACTTTAATAAAATCTGAAAACGAGTAGTGAGATTGAAAGCCTTGGAGACGGTCCATAGATTGTTGATGTGATGTGCCTCAGCTGTGATCATGTAAATATGCCTTGTGTCTGTGCATTAAGTCTGTTCTTCACCTTCTTTACCTTCAGATAAAGATCTTAAAGGACTATTGTCTTCTTTTTTTTTTTTTTACAACCTTTCTAAAAATCAAATTGCGTATTTCTTCAAGTGTAATCCCAAAAAGTACTATATTATGATTGCAAGTGATGCAAATGATGTGCAGAATAATCTAACCAAACGTCTGAAGCTTCACACAGGCTAAAAAAGGTCTCAAGTGCAGCAAAGTGCTAGGTGTTCAGGCTTTAAATGTATTCATTTCTGCTCAGTGCACTCAGGTAAGACATGCTTACCTACATGCTAATCATTTTAGAGGTGTGTGAGAGTCTGCGTCACTCTCGAGGCACAAATCTCCACTGTACTCCGTCCGCATGCATCGGCTTTTGTTCAGGAGAATTGATTGTCCTTTTGTTCACGGCAGAGATGGATTGCAGCGCTGGCAGGCAACGTTCGATGGAGTTTTATTCAGTCACACAGCTCACTAAACGTGCTTTCATAGCCTCTGTTACACCAATCATTAATTACTCACCCAAGCTCAGTGCGGGGCTCGCTGGTTGCTATGGCAACGTGCCGCACAGACCACCACGGTTACACGCTGTAGCTGTGATCTGTCTCTTGACGGTTGTTTTGTTCAGTTGTCTGCCGCTCATGTACAGTCCCTGGGACACACAGCTGAACGGACTCTCAGTGTTACAGTTCAAATGCACTTTGTACAGATTTGTCCAGCGTTTCAGACGTCTCTGCTGGAATTTTAGAAATATTTTTTCCACTTACTCTTTACTTAACCTGTGGGCGTTACAATAGCAGTGCAGACAAGTGTAATTGCGCTTGTCTGGAAGGCACTACAGAAGACTTTCGGGTATCTTTGTGTGTCTGAATTTCTAACTTAAAGTCTGAAAGCTCAGGAAAGATAGTTTGCCCTTATTTAATCCTCCAACATAGAAGCTTTTTAAAGTTGTTCAAGCTCACTGTCACTGCATTGCGAAACTGCACTGTAGATCAGTTTAAGTATGTCTGATCTGCGAATTAAAATTTTTTTCCTGCTCTCTCTCTCTCAGGCCAGCCAGTTGGGGGTTTACCGGGCATTTGTGGACAACTATGAGCTTGCTGTGGAGACGGCGGAGAAGTGCTGCCAGGCCAACACGCAGTTTGCTGAAATTTCTGAGGTAAGAACGCGAGTAAAAGGAACAGTTAAGTCACTTGATTCCTATTTACCAACAAACTGAGGGTCACAGCTTGTGCCTTTTCCCCTTGATGTGCTAAGCAATGCTTTATAAGAATCATAAAAATGTCACTTAAATGTGTCTGTTCTCCTTTTAAGAAGTCTTCTCCTTTTGCACTTCAGAATAGTATGAAAGCTTGGAAGCACTGAAAAGGCAGTCAAAATGTCTGGCTGGTATCTCCAAATTTGAACTTACTCACTTAACCTTCTGTAAAAATAACTTGAAATTGAGAAAATATTGAAGAAATTTGTGTTGATGCAAAATTTTGGGATAATAACCTGAAACATTTACTTTTTCAGTGACTGCAACAAGCTTTCACAGAGAAAAGCTTTGAGTGTTCCTGATATTTTTTTAGATTACTCTGTGGAAATTTATTTCTGACCAGAACAGAACACTTGAGCATCTGCTGTGTGTGGTGGATCTCCTCCTGTGTGTCAAACAGAAACCTTTCAGTGTGATTCTCCTTTTGGCAAAGAGGATGAATTTGCTGGGAGCTGAATCTGAAACTCCAACCTTCAAGACAGCGTCTGCTTGATACACCGTCTTTGTGTTGGCTTGCACCGAATGTCTTCTATAAGATGCTTCATCTTACTTACTTACTGTAGCACCTTGCACTATGAATGCTTTCCCTTGAAACTATTGTCATATCCAATGACTTGGCTCCAACTTGAAAGTGAGGCAACTTTGACCCAAAAGTTGATGTTAGCATGAGGCCTGTGGTGAAATGACACATGGAGAATGACAGTGATCACAACAGGACTTAAAAATGTGTGAGCTGTACTGGATTGGTCCAGAAGTGCAAAAGGAGATGACCTCATAGGGGAGATCAGCAAAGTGTAGCTCAGGTGTGGTTTTAGATTTGTATGAGCGGGCTCATGGATCCTGATCACACCATGTCAGACCGCACACAGCGGACTTTAATCTTAAGTGGGCTAGACCAGTAAAATTCCTTTGCTGTCACTGTAAAGTAGTTCAACTGCACATTTAATCCCTGAGATATCGCAATATAAGAAAAACAAGTGCAATTTCAAGAGTTTCATCAGCTTTTCTACTTGCTGCTGTAGTTAATGAAAGGAATCTCTCATCATGACTCTTTAGGCTTAAATTGCAAGAAGTAAATGTGTAAAATTAGAGAAAAAGTTCTTGTAGCTAATTCCCCAGCCTGTTCTCTGATTATAAAGTGATTTTTTTAAATTTATTTTACTGTGGAGCGCTGCAAGAAACAACAAACAGACAAACAGACAGTAGAAAAAAACCCAGGAACATTTCTGTCATTTTATTGTTTATCTGTTCATTACTGTATGATGAATGGCTGTGGGGAGGACTTTATCAGTAAGACAAGCTGTAAAATTTATAAAAATAAAGTTAAGTCCAAAATGTATGCTTTCCTTCACATTTTCTAAAAATGTCCAATGGGCCAGTTTAGAGTCTTTGCTAGGCCGATTCTGGCCCCCAACCCTTATCTTTGACACCCCTGATATAGACTATTAAAATGAACTAAAACTAAATAAAGGGTCAGTTGGACATTCAGCAACATCACATGATTTATTTTTGTTAGGTTAACCTTTTTTTTCTAAGCAACTAATGTGGTGATGTAACAGCATCTGATGATGAAAAACATTACCTCACTAATCCAATCACTGACTGAAGTGATAAAATGAACAGAACAGTATGAATTGATACTGCATCGCATTTTCTTTGTCATGACTCAAGCCACAGAGCAGTTTGTGATGGTAAATCTCTGCTGGGGTTGGGGTAATTACTATTATTTCTGCATGATGTTAACATAAACCTTCCTTAGCTCTGTACCTATTTATACAAGAAGAGCAAAAATGCACCTAGCTGCTTGTGCAGCTGGAGACAACGCAGAATGAAAATGATGACTAACCTTCAGCTGTGTTCAATTATGTGTTCAGTCAATGAACATAGCCTAAGAGGTATTGTAGACTCTTAAAGAGTCAGTTTAGTCACTGCTTAACATTTTTGTCCCCGATTAAATGCACTTGCAAAACACACTGCCATCGTTCACCCAAACAGCTTTTATAATTCCCTTGTATTTAAATTTTAATGCTCTGCTGAATATTTCTGTGCAAATGCAGCCAGAGGCGAGATGTGATGTGTGCCCATGCGTATATTATTGTTTGAGGATAGCGGATGGTGTTTTCTGCAGTTTTCTTTGGAGGAGGCCTCTATTTGGCTTCATCTGCAATTAGAGCAACTGTAAAATAGGAGCTCTCCTGCACAGGGTGTAGAAACAGTCTCATAATTTGGAGTATTTTTATCTAAACTTGAGTTTCCAAACGCTTCATGAACTGAGAAGATATTATACTCAGGCCTCACATCTAGCTTTGAAAGCTGATATAAAATCCGGTTTAAACTTCTCGTCTCCCAGTAGAGTGTTGTACTGAGGCCGTCCAACATAGATAGGAAATGTGAAAGCTCCAGCAACATCGCAGCTCTCGTCATACATTTTGGGATATTTCTGTTTGAACGGCAGCCAAGGATTTGGTTTAGATGCAGTTTTTTGAGGAGGATTTGAGGAGAAGTGTTTTTTAAACTGCTATGTATGAATTAAACAGAGAAAATATATTGATCCTAAATATTGATCTTTTATTTTGTGGAAGAAAACTGCAGTTGTGAGTTAAACTAGTTCTCATGCCATTTCTTTCTCTTTTTTGTCAAGCATGTGTTAGTTTCTGCCACACCATCAGCACATGTCTGTGTTTTCTGAGAACCAGTAGTCAAGGGTGGAGGCTGGTATCTACATGCATATGGGGAGTTCATCATCGAGGGTTGTTAATGGTCAAAGTAATGATGCATGACTCGAAGCCATCTGAGCAAGATGGCGGGGGGAAAATCTGCTGAGGATGGCATAATTAATTTGGAAGTGGATGACCTTAAAGCTAAAGAATCAAAAGATAGTAACTTCATCGTGTTTTGTCACTGAAGAGACTTTTAAAGGTCTTTTTATACATTTTTAAGCCACTGTTTGCACCTTTGTTTTGTACCCAAACAGAACCTGAAGGTGAGGAGCCCCAAGGACTGTAAGGAGACCGGCAAGAACTCACTAGAAGGTCAGCTATCTCGTGCCACACTTTACACCCCTTCTGTGTAAAAAATTTGATTGTCTATATGTTGCAAATGGGGTCAGTAAAAAATCTGTCTGTTCTTTTTTCGTTTATAGCTTTGCTTTATAAACCAGTGGACAGAGTGACACGCAGCACTTTGGTACTTCATGTAAGTAATAGAGAACCTGCAGGCCCAGCGATGCTCATTAATACCTGTGTTCTACTGTATTTTGGGAATTGTGACTTTTTCTCACAAATGAAACCACGAAAGAATGAGTTGGGTAATCAAAGAACAGCCTGTGTTTCATTTGTCATTGGTTAGCATAATTGCTTACAATTTATTTATTTTTTTAAAAACCTGGCAGCCCGTCTTTTTTTCAGCTGTTTTATTGTACTGAACGGGTCTATGGGTCTATAGTTTATTGAATCTGTGAAATCTTATTGTAGAAACATTGAGCCATAAAGCTGTGTGACTCACCCATACATTTCCTCTACTGTGCTGTTTTTTGATAAAGAGTATGGCTGGACTGTGTGTGTAACACTTAAACGGAAAAACTTGTAATAAGTAAGATTTACTATACTGTAACTTTATAATTTGCCTGCATGCACCTGAATATATGCTTCTGCATCTCAATGTTTTCTCTGTACTGCTAGGACTTGCTCAAACACACACCCATCAGCCATCCGGACCACCCCCTTCTGCAGGATGCCTTGCGGATCTCCCAGAACTTTCTGTCGAGCATCAATGAGGAGACGACGTCCCGTCGCCAAACTTTCAAGAAAGGAGAGGTGAGTGTCAAAGAGGTTTAAAATTCACGCTGATGTCTGAGCTGATGTCATTCTTTGGTCCAATTATTGCCTTGAGCAGCTGATAGGGGCTGTGGTATATAATAATAATAATAATAATAATAATAATAATGATGTATACTTTAAGGAGCCATCTTTGACTTGATTCTGTTTAAATGAAATGAAACGACATTAAATTAAATCAAAACTCACATAGTGCTTGTTCAGTACACCCTCTAAATGACCTTGAAGTTACTACCATAGGGGTCTACCAGATGCACCAATCTGCAGCCTAAAGCAGAGCCCATGTCCTTATATGGTCATACCAGGGTTGTCTAGTCGAGAGCAATTCCCCTAACGCTAACACACTTGATCACAGCCGCCCCCCACCCCCGCCCCGCTGTCTCTCTCATCCCTGGAGATGGCTTGATGCACATGAGTGGATGCCTCTTGATTGATAGCTTGCGTGACAGTGCCGTACATAATGCCTTGTAATGAGCAACCAGTCCGCTCTGACTGGCAGATTCCAAGTTAATTATTCATAAATTGAGTGTGGGAGGGAGCGAGCAAAAAGGCTCCTCCCTCACTCACCGGGAGGTCATTACCGCACCCTTTCCTCACACACACACACGCACACACACACAGTTTCACATGCTTTCTCATTCTCCTGGTCTTGTTTGCTTTTGAACATATATACACACCTGCCCATCTGTCCCTCCAGGCGCCCGTTTCCATCTCCACACCCCCATACCACAATCATGAAATTTTTATCATGGGTACATGAAAGCAGCACATGGAAATCAATGAGGCTCATTATATTGTGCCTCGCTATGGATGGCGCATGCAATAGACTTGATTTTATTTTTTTCAGTTCCTTGTTGAATTTACAGATTCCAGACTGTACATACATGTCACAGTGTTGATGTCAGTGGTTTACATTTAAGTTCATTTCAGTTCAGCAGTTGTAATGTTTTTCCTTTCTTCTGCTGTTATGGTGTAGTGAGAGGACACGAGAACAAAAGGAAACAGGTCAGAGTGCTCAATTATGATCTGACCTGAAATCTGCTTGTGAGCAGTCTGTGTTTTTAGTCACTGGAGGCATGCAGGAGCATAGCAAAACAGGTGCCCCCCAGAGGTCCTGGCCACATGAGTGGGGGGGCGACACAAACACAAACTGCTTAATTAAAATGCAAACGATGTCGCTCACTCGGCTCTGTTTGCCTTTGGGAAAGAAATGCTCCTGATGTGAGTGGAGCTAAATGTACACAGTCATCTAGACACTTCAGCTTCTCCCTGTTAATAAACAAACGTGTCCTGAATTTTTTTTACAAGATAAAAAACCACACAGACGCAGTGTGGCCCTCTAAGCATTTACTCTAAATATAAACACAGATCTTTTGTAAACTCACGCCAGTGCTTGCGCGCTTGTCAGCGAGGCACCTCCAGGAGATGGTCAATATTTAATCGGCGTCCTCTGCGTCGGCGTGCTCCGCCCGATGTTGCTCTCTTTCCACACTTACGCTGCTGATGTTCTGCTCAGCTTTTACAAGCAAAAAAGAGAGACGCGTTTCTCCGAAGGTTCGTGCTGTGAAAATGTCATCTGATGTGCGCAGACAGCTGGTTTGCTAAAGATGTCTTTTTTTTCTTTCCTAGTTGCAGAGCAAAGAAGCTTGATAAAAAACTAAAGAACCATCAGACTCTCAGTTGGCATTTATCAGCATGCCTCAGTCAGGCAAGAAAAATATTCGGCATATCGAACCCTTCATCCAGTATTATGTGAATAAAATTCATAATAATAAATTTAAGGTAATAATTCATGAGAGCAGCATTATTTATTATTTATTGTTATGTATGCTTAGCTTTGTTAATAGCTGCCATGATTTTGTTAGTAGTACATTTTCTGCAAATTCAGTGAATTAATAGTTTATATATTGACCAATGGAAATTTTAAATTTCATAATAAAAAAACAGGAACGGTACGTGTTCATATCTGATTTTTTTTCTCTCCTTTTATATAGCATGCCTGGACAAATCTTTCATTTGGAATGAAATGTTAAAAAATGTAAAATAAAAATTAAACATTTTTCAAAAGAAATGATCACAGGCACAACATAAAATATTCCTGCATAAAATACTAAATTGAAACATTTCACTTTCAAGTTTAATCTGTTTTTTGTGTAGCTGGTAAAGAGGCTCGTTGTGTTGGGTCAGGGTAGGTGTTGACGAGGTAGCACGTCATTTACGAATGAGCTCCTTGTCTTCCCATATTCTCATTTCTGCCTGCATCCGCATGGTGGCTTTGAAATAGTGCATTTATGCATCTGCGTTAAATCTACGTAATAGAGACACCGCTACCACAAACCCGTCTGAAACCCTGCACTTTAACATGCATCGTAAACTAATGTGCAACTCCTAGAAATGTAGCTACACATTACATCGAAGCACTCACGAACAGCTCTACAAATATTCAGTGCAAGAATCTAAATTAAGCCTTTTTTTCATGACTTTTTAGATTTTTTATTATTGTTTTTTTTTTTTCAGTAGCAGAAAGAGGCCACATCTGCATATCTTTTGTCCAATAACCTTGGGCTACATTTGAAGTGTCAGCTTTAACCATCACGTAAAGACCAGATAATGCTATGCTGTGCTGGTGCCATTAATATGCATGCATACAGTACAGATTCACATTTTTTAGCACCGGTTCCCTCTGATGTGTCAAATCTTCAAACTGCTGCGCAACACGCTAAAAATAAACTGACTTGACAGCATGTAAGCTGGCACATGTATGACATAGACAGAGCTTTTTGATTGTTTGTTTGTTTGTTTTCTAGATAGGAAGTATCCTCAAGGGTCAATGTTACATGTGGAGCAACTTCACAGAACATCTGAATCCCCATGCAAACACATGGAGACTGAGATGTGTGTGTACACTGCTCAACAGTGGCTGGGACAGTATAATCCTGATTAGGCAAATTTACCTGGACAGAGGAGAAGAAGGCGTAATGAGTTTTTCTTTGTTTTTTTAGGGATCCTCTTGTTATCCTCTTGTTGTGGTTGAACTGACAGATGTAGATGACAGTTGCCAGTAGAGATGGCTGTCAGACAGACAGAAAGCAGTTCATCCGGAAGCTATCTATCACAGGACTTAGTCGTGATCACAACCTTGATTGTGTAGCTCGTGATGAATAATTATATCCTTCAGTGGGAATTAGTTTTCTATTAGATTGTTATTTCAGGGATCAGAATGTGATCGTAATGTGCTGTGGGATAGGCAGCGAGTCCGTGCCTCGACAACAGATCACTGCAGTGGAGCTGCTGTGGTGATGTGTCACATGGTTCGCCGTCTATCTACAGCTAGAAACTGCTGCATGACATCTGTTCTGTCGAGAGCTACTCCGTCTCTCTCTGGCCTCTTCTCTCCTTTCCTTCCTCTCTCACTCTCTCAGACCTTTCCTTTTTATGGAATCAGAGAACCCCCCCCCCCATCACTGACACTTTTCTTTTAAAATCATGCCCCATTATCTCTTTCCCTCTCCGTCTTGGTCATCCTCCTTTGATTCTCTTGGGCTTAAACACCGAGTGACACAGCATGATCCTCCTCCCTGTTAGCAGATGCCCAGTCGGGATAAGCACATAAACTCTTTCATTAGTGTCATGTCCACTTCAGTGTTTTCAGGCAGTGACACTAACTGTGTGTTTGTGATGGAGAAGGGAAAGAAGAAAAACGGCACAAAGATGAAGACAAGTCATGTTGTTGGTTCTGGAAAGTGTGATGTCATGTTTCAGGGTTTTCCTGTAAGACTGACAGGGTTTGGGAAGTCAAGTGCTGGTGTGAAATCGGGGTCTGTGGTCATTACATGAAGAAAAATATAGTGGAGTGGAAGATGTAAAATGAGCATTAAAGCCTCATTCTTTGGTTGGACAGTTTTTCTGGTAATTACCCAACATAAACCCATACAATACAATAAAGTGTGTGAAAAATTGAAACTTTACTAGTTAAATTTGAACAGATTCAAAAAGCAATTCAGTAGAAATGATCATGTGTACAGTCAATCAGAAGAATGAAAGTGGTGTCACAAATGAGCGATAGGGATTTTGTTGTCTTTTGCAAATTGTATTATCTCCCTTTTACAGTGAACCACTTGGATCTAATCTTTTGCCACAAGTAAAACAAAGGTTATGACCATTTAAAAGCAGATTGTTTCCTATTGAGCTGTGGTTTGAGCTTCCTTTGCTCTGTTTTTGTTTTAAAGCCCAGTCTCACATCTCCTTCTTAGCAAAGGGCATCACTGCCCTCTTTCGGCAAGTGATGATATTACACATCTCATTATATAGTCTGACATCAGTGATCAGAGCTTTGGTCACTGATGTCACAAACATCACTCTTCCTCCTCTCCTTTCCTCCCTTACTCATCCTTTCCTCTGTGATCCGGTGGTTGGTGATAATGATGCCAGATCAAGCTTTGAAAAGAATTTTTTTTAATGTTTTTTGGGCGGTGGGGGGGGGGGAGTAATGAGTGCACACAATGAGCTAATGAGGTTTTTGTCATTTTTGATGCTGTAAAGCTAAACTCCTCTCTCCCTTGCCTCCTTCACCTTCCTTTCCTTCTGGTGTCCTCTTTCACACACTTGTGGAAGAGAAGTAGGAATTTCTGAGAATGGAAGGAGCGATAATGCTTTGAGATGCGGCGTCTAATAAAAGGCTCTGCAAACTGATTGTGACCTTTCCAGAGAATTTCACACATTTATTACTGTGACTCTTAAAATGGTCTGAGCTCCCTAAAATGCCCCCGCCCCCATTCCCCATTATCCAGACTGCCAGCAATTCAGTTTGGATGCACATTTCTCCAAGTGACTCTGTTTTTTTCTTTTTGTTTGTTTTTTGTGAGCTGTTTAGTTAGAAACATAAACGTGTTGTCTTTTTTACTGACCCCCTCAGTGTTGTCTTTTGTTGCCGTAGAACCGCCAGCTGCTGAAGGACAGTTTCATGGTGGAGCTGGTGGAGGGAGCCAGGAAGCTTCGGCACGTCTTCCTCTTCACCGATCTGCTGCTGTGCGCCAAGCTGAAGAAACAGATTGGAGGGTAAGAAGAATCTGCTTATTTTTCTCATTCTCAGGGATGAGATACACTGACATGCATCCAGCAGATTAGCAGCAATGCTAACAACCAAGTCTAAAATTAGTGATGACAGTTAAAATCTATGTTAGAACAGGACCTAAGCTTCACAACAACAACCACAGTTACTGACACAGATTTAATAATCTCTATTATTTGAAATATTTTCCCAAAAGACCCTCTTGATATATATATATATATATATATATATATATATATATATATATATATATATATATATATATATATATATATATATATATATATTTTTTTTTTTTTACAGATAATAAGTACTTTTCTTCATTTATCCCTGGCTCATCGTCTTTCATGTTCCCCTTTTTTTTGCTTTCCTTTAACCAACACTCTCCTTTTAATTTCCTGTCCTTCTCCTGCTGCAGTAAAAACCAGCAGTACGACTGTAAGTGGTACATCCCCCTGAACGAAATGACTTTCCAAGGCCCCGAGGAGGCTGAGCCACTTACCATCCCTCAAGTCCCAGATGAAGAGCTGGATGCCATGAAGGTCAAGATCTCACACCTCCGCAGTGAGATTCAAAGAGAGAAGGTATTGTAGATGTGCTCTAATCCAGATTTCTGCATGCAGATATTCAGAAGTAGATGTTTCTTCTAGTTGGGTACGTGCAGTAGTTTCACCAATATCTGTTTGGAAACTTAAAAAAGATTATTTCTTTTTTGGGGTTTTTTTTGTATTTCAAGCAGTCCAAATGTAGCAGTTACTCTCTTTCTCACAGTTGAATAGGTTTTGCACGCTCTTCTAAATAAAGTCAAATATTTTCACCACCAGAGAGCGAACAAGGGTTCAAAAGTCATTGATCGCCTCCGGAAGAAGCTTTCTGAACAGGAGTCTTTGCTCCTGTTAACATCCCCAAGCATACCACTCAGATTCTACAACAAGAATGGAAAGGTAATGATGCTTTCTATCCTAAACTACCTCTGCTTTTATTTTATCAACAGCTCTTTCCCATCAGCTTCTCCTCATTGCTCCTTCTCCTATTTTAATGGTTGTTTTTTTTAATTATTTTTGTTAATTTTGGGGTTGCTAACTTCTGTTGTAACTGCATGCTTTCTTTTTATTAGTGTGTATCAATTGCTGCATGACACCTTGCACAATTATGCTGGCTCAACGTCAGTACATGACAACAGGCATAAAGAGAGTGTGAATGTTTGCACATATAGACAGTGAATGCATTAAACAGTAACTGTGAGACTTGATCACTGCTGTGACAGGAGGGGGGCTGGCTTTGTTATGCTATGGTGTAGCAGTTTGGTGGTTCAGATTTATATTATAAGGTCACTACAAAATGCAAGTAAGTGGTCACTTTTATCTCATGTGGAAACGCAGGCAAGTGATCAGATATTCAGGAAGTGACCATACGGGGTCACTGAGATGTTTTTAATATGAAAATGATTTGAATCATATGGTAGAGCCTTTGTCGCTGGGCAAAATCTGGGCTTAAATCTTAAACAGCACTCTCTACCGATATCCCCTCATTCGCTAAAAATATTTTTCCTTCCTCTTGAACAGTTCGAGAAACTTAAAGGATGAACATGAACGTGCATTGAGTGATCGTTCCTTTTATTTTGTGACCATCTGGTTTTCTCAAACGCCTCTCATGTGTTTATTTTTCAGAGCTACAGTTTCCTGATATCATCCGACTATGAACGTGCAGAGTGGAAGGAGATAATCAAGGAGCAGCAGAAGAAGTGTAAGTGTCAGTCAGGCTGTACCGGCTCAGTCATCTGAAGGACAAGATAGTAAAATTTGGGCATGTTTATGTAAATACTACCAGTCGATTGAGGCTAAGAAACCAATATTTTTTTTGCATTTCTGTGCAGCACGTGTTATTATTATTTTTTTTAATACAGCGTGATTTACAGTCGAAATATACTGTCTCCCCTCAAGGTTTTAAAACAGTTTCCCTGACGTCCATGGAGCTGCAGATATTGACCAGCTCGTGTATAAAACTGCAAACTGTCCACCACATTCCACTTAGTATTAACAAAGAAGGTAGAGTGACTGTTTTTATTTTTTCCAACATAATTCTGTGTTTTTTACAGACTTCTCTTAAGTTACAGATATTCATGAGTGCTTATGAAGGAGTTTTATTTACAGCCTTGGTTTGTCTGTGCTTTTATTGGAAACCTTGAGCTTTCCCATAATGTCCTCAGGAATGAAATAATCATTAATAATTGTGGGTAAATTGAGGATTGGTTTTAAACCCAGATGTTTAATACAGAGCACGTCTGGTTAATCTCTTCCTTCCTTTTCTCACTCTGTTCCAAAACAAGCAGAGATCGGCATGCTTTTCTAATGCCTCCTAACTTTTTATTACTGTCTGCTCACTGACCGTTTTTCCAGAGGATGAATCCTCCGGTCTCTACGGGTTCCTGAATGTAATCGTCCACTCCGCCTCCGGCCTCAAACAGAGCTTAAGTGAGTCACTCACCTTCACCCACGCAACCTTTCAGTTCAATTCAATTTTAATTTGTTCATAAGCAGCGGAAACAGTGTTTTTTTTTTGGGTTAAACTTTCAACCGTGAGTGTGTAATTGGATCCACGGGCTGAAATTTGTAGAGATTTGATTTATTTTCCTAGGGTAGCATCAAACATTCAGCCCATTCTTTTACTAATTCACAAAGACAACGTGATTTGCCATCTAAATGTAAATTGTATTAAATCGTTTCCTCCCTGCCAGATCTCTACTGCACATTGGAGGTGGACTCCTTTGGGTTCTTTTCAAATAAAGCCAAGACGAGAGTGTATCGATATACCAGTGAACCCAAATGGAATGAGGTAAAAGATAAAGAGTGTACAACTCAACATACACATACCTTCAAAGCTGGATTTGATGAAGTAGACATGTAGTTGTTTCTGTGACATTATAAAGAGATTGCTCACCCACATATACCAGCTGGTGCCTGCATTGAATCCTCAGTTGCACAAATCTCTCCAGGATTGCTCAACACTGAACAGTCATATCAGTGCATTTATTTAACTCAGGAACACATAACTGCACACATTTCAATCTTAGCATAGTTCATGTAGCTGACATCTGGTCTTTTAATCATTTAGGCACCCATCTCCGAGCAGTTAAAAGATGTCTAAACAAATCCAAAGCATCCAGAGCCCCAGCAAGAATATACAAAACACACATATACACACTCCATATATGCATGGAAGCAAGCACACGTGCACAAACAAGAATGCACTAATGGCACAGCTGGGTGAAGCAAGAAAAGCTCTGAGACATAATCACAGGATCAGTTCATGTGTGGCAGGGTATGTTCCATAGTGGACCCAATGACTCTTTGAGGATTTTGCCCAGCAAAGTGGAAATAATATTAACTAATGAAGAGCTGCTGGTGATGAGTCATATCTGGCCAAAAGCTAAGTGAACCAACATAGTGTGGGCCTCAAAAAATATGTGCAAAACATATGCAGTACGTTCCCTTGCATAATTACAGGAAGTGATGGTCAGCTGCGTGTTGTCGTTGGTCGTATTGAAATGCAATGCCATGCTGATGTCTCTGAAGTTATCATGGCTCTTTTGCATTATCTTTATCTGCAGGCATCACTGCATTCAGATATTTCCCGCCCTTTGCTTTTATTTATTCTTTCCTCAATAGTTTTTTTTCTGTCTCTCTTTGTTCGCTGAAGGAGTTTGAAATCGAGCTGGAGGGCTCTCAGACCCTGAGGCTGCTCTGCTATGAAAAGAGCTACAACAAGACCAAGCAGAACAAAGAGGATGGAGACGGTACAGACCGCATCATGGGGAAAGGACAGATCCCGGTATGACATGACGTCACCCTTTTCTCAGCCGTGACCACCATGACTCATTGCTGATAAGCATTTATGCCACAATAGGTGCCACATGCCATATGATCAGTGAAGCTTGTTAGAGGAATATGTGATGGATGGGTAGAGGCTGGCTAAATGAAGATGGGTTTCAGTGAAGTTGTCTGCATTTGCAGGTGACTGTAATTTAAAAAAGAAAAAGAAAAAGTGGAGTGACTTTGTAGCGGTTTAATAAAAGCTGTATAAAGCTGTACGTGCTCACTGCTTCCTTTGCTGCCAGGCTTAGCTGTTTCAAATATTTATGACCACCCTGGGGAATGGGTACTGAGTAGCAGCAAAGTCATCCTCCACAGAGGAAGTAAATATGAAGTCAGTACTATAAAGTATTCTCTCCATAATAATGCCAGACCCATAAAATTGCCATTATCCTGAACCCATCTGACTGACCATAGTTTGATGGCAGATTTAGGTAGTCAGGAATTTAATCACCAAGGCAACCCCACCCCACCGGATACTGCAAAGTGTCACCTAGAAGATTAACAGAGACAAAGGCAAAGATAAAAAAAAATTGACAAACAGGAGTTGCTTCTTTCATCCATTGCTACCAAAAACAACCCCTTTTTCTACTCCTCCATCAGCTTCAGTGTGCGTCTGTGTGTGCACGAGCATGATTGGACATTGCTGTAAGCTTGTTTTGCTCTGTTTACCACAAACACTCACACAATCTTCATGTATATAGCAGCTCATTTGCTCTGAAATTAGTAAAAGAAACCCAAAATAATAGCCGTAACCTTTTAGATGATTGTTATAAATACACTGTGTACGTGTTGTTTCATGCCGTATGCACACACACGCATTACAGAGGACAGCTGTATTTATTCTGAGAATCCTGCATCAATATTGGTTGGTAAAACAGAAAAAGCTATCTGCACTAGGACAAGTTTCCAAACTGTGACTTACAGTCACACACTCCACCTAGTGGCTCCTCTGGTAAGCCTCAGACACGATCCTATTTTGACAGATGATGTCATTTTAAAAGAAAAAAACTCACAGAGCTGTTGGAAAGTTACTCAGCAGGATTTTCACAAATCCAAGGCAGTGTCGCTGCTGTGTTCAGCAAAAGTCACGGTGGCTTATTGAATCTACATTTTACTCTGCAGCTTTTTTGAGTGTTTGATCAGTCAGGTGCATGCTGAGATTAAAAACAAATGACTGTTTAGTTTTCAGACTGGCTGGTATCTAGCATAAGAGGCAAAATAAGAGGCAAAACATGGGTGCGTAAGGAGTGGCCTGATAGATGGGTAATAAGAGTACATATAACATGGATGTATACTTGAGCAGGTCCTTGGTGGGTGTTCTAACTAGTGCAGTTTTTCTCTTTTCTCTCTCGATAATATTCAGATCAACTGAAAAATCTTAGAATCGGAGTTAAAAAAATGAAGTTTTCTTTGTATGATAATTTCATGTATGCTGTAAGGGAAGATCGGTGGCTCAATCCATGGCTTCTCCAGTCTGCAAGTTGACGTATCATTGGGCAAGATACTAAACCCCGATGCATCTGTCTGAGCGTTAGTGTGACTGTTGTGTGAATGTTAGACCAAGTGCTGAGGCTTATAAAAAGCACGAGTATGATTGTGTGTGTGACTGCGTATCCTCAATTAGAGTAGAAAAGCACTACATAAGTACCAGTCCATTTATGTCTGCTTGTTTTTCCATAATCTTTCCTAAACTTAAGGGTCACTGTAGCTCAGGAGGTAGAGCAGATCATCTATTAACCACAGTGTTGATGGTGCCTGGCTGCCCAAGTATCCTTGGGCAAGATACTGAACCCCAAGTTGCTCTCCGATGCGTCCATTGGAGTGTCATTGTGTATGAATGTTAGATAAGAAATTGTACAGAAAAATGCTTGTATGAATGGGTGAATGAATCAAGCTGTGTAAAGTGTTTTTAGTGCTCAAGGAGAGTAGTAAAAAACACAATGTAAAAATCACTCAGCTCACTAAAGTTTTAAAGTTTGGTTTCAGTTTGTCACATCATCAGCATGAATTCCCCCATTTTTACTGCATCATTAGTCCTTTCCCTTTGATTCGACACCATAAACATCCCTCTTGTTTCATACTTTCGATTTTTAAACGTACACATCCACACCTTGCATTCATGGATTGTATAATGTCCTGTCTCCATTTGAATGAGCTGTGACAACTATTGTTTACCCTCATGTTGCAATGCTGGCTAAATTCCAGCTTTTATTATTGTTCACCTGACCAGATCGTTGGCTTATTGAAAAAAAGCCACTAAAAGTCAGAGACGATAGCATCACGTTTGTGTCGGAAAGCTTTTAGGCCGGCGAAGATGCCAGCTCTTATGGCTTTGCTGTTTTTTAGTGGAATGTAATTCTTTATAGATAAATGGCTCAAACCAAAGAGCACTCCAATCTCTTCAGTTTGATTCGGTTGTGAGAAACATGATCCAGCTTTGCAGCCAACCAGATGGGGCTTATACTAGGTAAACACACCCAGCATGCGTATACTGTGTATGAGCGTGTTTGTTGCGTTGTGTGAGTTGTGTTTGTTCGGACTCAGCCTTTATTGCCCCAGATGGCATGGCTCTTTGGTCTGAGTGTAGTTGTATGTAGAGATAGTACCTCTGAATAAATTACATTTGTTTATCGTGCTTCTAAAAATATAGCAAAGGGTGTAGTGTGTCTGTAAATCACATTTCAAAACATTCTGCTACAGCAGAGTAAGACAGTTGATGCAATTATAACTTTATGCTCTGCTTTTCTGACATAACACAGCAGCACAGTAAGTAGGACAACAGTATTTAAATATAGTGTTGACTTTTAAGATCATCATAATAAGGCAAATAAAGATCAATGATTTATAAAGCAGCAGTGGCTCCAAACAAAATACTGAAATTATTCTTTCAATTGTAAAAAAGTGATAATTTTTTTTTTATCTGGTTAGATCTAAAAGTTCTAATAATGTAGATTGTTTCATGTAAACGCACTGAAAAATTTATATTAAGTAGGTACATGAATATTATCAGCTTGTTAAAGTAGTAGTTTCAGAGTAAGCTGTCCTTATACCTGACATATTATTAGTTTGTTAATGTTCCATCAGTGCATAAGCAGCATTTTACAAGAGCAATCTGCTTTGACTAAATACTAGCTTTGTCTCATGGCCAGTGAGAGAATCACAAAATAAATGTTGGATAGTTTCATTGTATAAGAAAAAATCTGAGGAAAATTTCTAAATATAAAAAAATCTACCATTGAATATTCGTATCAAATAAAGGTCTTTAAAGAACAGTGTTTCCATTTGAAAGGTGGTGGAGTAGAAGAAGAATGTAACTGAAGTACAGCAAAATTTCTCAAAATTGTACTTGGGTGTAGAACTTGGATAATTTACTTTCTACCACTTCTAATGGAAGACTATTCGAAATATCATAAGCACATTCATTGTTTGTTTGTTTTTTTGGGGGGGTATGTGACCTTCTTCCCCAGCAAACATGCACAATGGTTCCTGAAACATGTCTTTAGTTTGGATGTGCTATCTGAATCTTCACATGACTCAAATTTCAAAATAATATTTTTATCTGGGCCTCGGTGCAGCTCATCCACTGTCTGAAACCAAGCCATTTTAGCTTCTAACCCAAAGGTGGGGAAACTCCAGGCCTCAAGGGCCGGTGTCCCTGCAGGATTTAGATGTGTCCTTGATCCAACACAGCTGATTTAAATGGCTAAATTTTCTCCTCAACATGTCTTCAAGTTCTTCAGAGGCCTGGCAATGAACTAATCATTTGATTCAGGTGTGTTGACCCAGGGTGAGATCTAAAACCTGCAGGACACCGGCCCTTGAGGCCTGGAGTTTCCCACCCCATTCTAACCCTTTGAGACAACCTTTGTCTGGTTGGCTGCCGTTTACAAACAGAAGATTTGTAAAGCTGGTGGCTGGGGCTTCTGTCCACTCTCACTGAGATCATACAGATCCAGAAGACTGAAGCCTGAGCTTTTAATTTTTGACTTGCTGTGATTACTTGCATTTATGCTGCTTCATTATTTGAAACTTTCTCAATGTTCAGTATGAGTATTCTTCAGTGTGAGCATTTGTTTTTTCTTTATTATGTTTCCCCGACTCAGCTTGATCCTCAGAGTCTCCAAGGCAAAGACTGGCAGAGAACAGTTATTCCCATGAATGGGGTGAGTGGATCACACAAAATAAAGATATCACAATATAAACAAGATTTTCCTCCTGTATTACACTCACTGGCAGCTCTAATGTAGCTTAACATTTAGATCATAGTAGCATGCATTAATGAGAAACAGGAAGCAGATGGGATTCAGATTGTGTAAAGGTTTGATTTTTTTTTTTTTTTTACTTCGAATTCTGTTTCTTATCAGATTGAGATTAAACTGTCCATGAAGTTCACCAGCAGAGAGTTTAGCCTGAAGAGGATGCCCTCGGAGAAACCCATGGGTGTGTTTGGAGTTAAGATCTCCACAGTGACCAAGTGAGTAAATAAATGAAGAGTGACTATTAGCCCACCAGCACTGTGAAACGTCCAGGTCATTATTATTTGTGTTCTCCTCTGACATTTTAGGGCTTGCTTCTGGATTATTTTAATGTGTGCTAATCTTTTTAGTTTTCTTGAAGCATATCCCACAATGTTCAACTGAAAGTTTGTTTTTTCCCATATTGTACTTCAGAAATATTAAAAAAGTCACCAGCTTAACGGACAGTTGCTCACAGTAATTATTCTGTAATCAGAATAAACACATCTGTGTTATTCCCTGTGCCAGGTGTCTCAGTCTTATCCCAAACTGTGGCAGACTGTCATGTTTTGGAGAATAGGCCAGTGAATGATTGAAGTCATAGCATACTGTATTTACAGTTGTAACAAATGTTATTTCAGACCCTCCTTTTTGATTCCTTTTTTGTTTTGATCCAGACGAGAGCGCTCCAAGGTGCCCTACATTGTCCGGCAGTGCCTGGAGGAGATTGAAAGGAGGGGCATGGAGGAGGTGGGCATCTACAGAGTGTCAGGAGTGGCCACCGACATTCAGGCCTTGAAGACTGCCTTTGACACCAGTAAGTATCACTGCCATTCATATACCTGATGATTTATTTTGTTTTGGGGGGTTTATTTTTGCACATTTGTCAATCTTACATGTTTCAGAACATAATTTTTAAATGATGATCATTTATTAAGGGACAAAAGCCATCCAAACCTACTTGGACCTATATAAAGACATCATGAATTACCTATGATCATTGAAGTCTATCGATCTGGAAAAGGTTACAAAGCAATTTCTAAGGCTTTGGGACCACCATTAGAGTCATTATACACAAATGGAGAAAACTTGGAACAGTGGTGAACCTTCCTAGGAGAGTCCGACCTACCAAAATTACTCCAAGAGTGCATCAAGGACTCATCCAGGAGGTCACGGAAGAACCCAGAACAACATTGAAAGAACTGCAGGCCTCACTTGCTTCAGTTAAGGTCGGAATTCATGATTCAGCAATAAGAAAGAGACTGGTTAAAAATGGCATCCATGGGAGAGTTACGAGATGAAAACCACTGCTGATCTAAAAGAACACAAAGGCTCGTCTCACGTTTGCCAAAAAACACTTTAATGAACCACAATAGTTCTGGGAAAATATTCTGTGGGCTGGCAGTCAAACATGGTGGTGGTAGTTTGATAGTCCGGGGCTGCTTTGCTGCTTCAGGACCTGGATGAATTACCATACTTGAAAATCCTGAAGGACAATGCCTGGTGATCATTTCATGCCCTGAAACTCAAGGGCAGTTGGGTTCTGCAGCAGGACAATGATCCGAAACACACCAGCAAGTCCATGTCTGAGTATGTAAACAAAACAAAACGAAGGTTTTTATATTGGCCAAGTCAAAGTCCAGACTCAAAGTCCTCCATTGTGGCTGAATTTGAATGATTCTGCAAAGAAGAGCGAGCCAAAATTCACAGAAATGTGAAAGACTCATTTCTTTCCCAGTTCTTTCAGCCAAGGGTGACACAACCGGTTATCAGGTGTAGGGTCCAATTACTTTTTCACACAGGGTCAGGAAGGTTTGGACAACCTTTTTTCCCTTAATAAATGAAGTCATCATTTTAAAACCGGGATTTTGTATTTAGTCATGTTAACTTTGTCTAATATTAACATTTAAACGTCTAAAATATATGTTTGGCAAATATATATGAATATGATTTTCAAAAGT
Source organism: Oreochromis aureus (assembly GCF_013358895.1). NCBI lineage: Eukaryota > Metazoa > Chordata > Actinopteri > Cichliformes > Cichlidae > Oreochromis > Oreochromis aureus. Next base: position 40,699,837 of record NC_052948.1, on the reverse strand, counting down.
AATTTATTAAAAAAACCAAAAAAACAGAAGTGGTAAATCCGTATTGTTGTATTGTTAACAATATATTATTCTGGAGTGTTTTGCTTTGACAGGGGAATCAATTTATGTATTAGCGAATAATTGGGTATCCTACTTTGCACTTTTAATTAGACGCTAACAGTTAGGAGGCACGGCAGCTGCTGTTTGTTCTGAGGTGTTTCCCAGCATTATGATTGCAAACCTCCAGTTTCAGGCTGCTGTCGTCTCTCCTGCAGATAACAAAGATGTGTCAGTGATGATGAGTGAGATGGATGTCAATGCCATCGCTGGGACCTTGAAGCTGTACTTCAGAGAGCTGCCGGAACCGCTCTTTACCGATGAGCTCTATCCCAATTTTGCAGGCGGCATCAGTAAGATACTGGCTTTGAGGTTTTCCCACACATACGCAGTTTGAACTGCTTTATTTACAAGAAATGTATAAGCAGCTGTATCTTTCCCTTCCCTCCTCTGCAGCCCTGTCTGACAGTGTTGCCAAAGAGAGCTGCATGCTGAACTTGCTGCTGTCACTGCCCGAACCCAACCTGGTTACATTCCTTTTCCTTTTGGATCACTTAAAGAGGTATAAACAACTAAACACACAGACTGCACACACTAATGTGCACAGAAAGAAAGACAAACTAAATTGAAGAATGTAAATTTTTATAGTTGATGCATTAGGTGGCAATCACTCACGAGTGTGTTTTCAGATGGATTTTCTTTACATTTGTCTCCAAAACATTATCTAAATGTTAATATTGTTTTAAACTTAAGACATTTTATTGCGTTATGTCAACATCATTATGGTAGTATGCAATATTCACCTCAGTGATTTTCTTTATTGATGTAGCTTTTATACTATTAGGTATAAATCACTTGCAACTGCAAACAGCCTGATTGTGTAATGAATGGAACTGGAGATTTATTACTTTTACTTTCAACGTCTTTATAGAGTCAAAGCTTTCTGGTATTGGTTGATAATGTTATTGTTTTGTTATCATAAATCATTTAGCCCAAAAATTGGCCATTACTATATCCAAGAGAAAGTTTTCGGATAGTTTCATACCTGTTTGCAAGTTTAGAACCACAACATGTTATTGTAATTGAGGTAAAACAGAGAAATCCTCACACTGCAGAGGCCATATTTAGCAGACATCTATCACAGCCAACTTAAATGATAAAGAGAGTATCAGGATTGTCGGGCAGACTCATAATCCTTTTATTGGTATTAAATGGGTCTCTCTTGTAAATGAGGCATTATGTCTCAACTGGACTACCTGTATAAATAAAGGTTAAAGAAATAAAACATGTAAAAAATGACAAGGAATGCCAGAGGTGGAGGAGCTTGTGATGATTTCCAGGTGTGATGGAGTGTCTGTGGACAGCTGGACTCACTGTACCATCTCCAACTTGCTCATATTTGCGCTCAGAGCAGTCCATCTCCGTCCCTGCACATTAACATCACTCTTGTTCTACACCTTTATTACTAATCTACTCAACTCTTCCTCTCCTCAGGGTGGCAGAGAAGGAGAGTATCAACAAGATGTCTCTCCATAATCTGGCAACGGTGTTCGGGCCGACCTTGCTAAGGCCCGCTGAGAAGGACAGCAAGATCCCCGCTAACCCAACACAGCCCATCAGCATGGGGGACAGCTGGTCCCTGGAAGTGATGGCACAGGTAAGCCATGCAGTTTATCTTCAGTCTCTGCCTTCTGCCATATTGTATTTGAATTTTCTGTAAAGGTGCTTGGCTCATTATGATACTTATATTTTTAATTTGCTCATTTTTTAAACTTTCTCAATACAGGTCCAGGTGTTGCTGTATTTCCTCCAGCTGGAGACGATTCCCACCCCAGACAGTAAACGACAGAGCATCCTCTTCTCCACTGAAGTATAGAGCTAACGCTGACTCTGACCACCGCTGTGTGAAGAAGAGACGGACACTGGCTCAGAGCGAGCCTCCTGTCGTGTGTTTTTTATTTGACTGACTGTACTCCGCTCAGCTTTTGCAGCTGGGAAGGATTTGTCTCCAGTGATGCTCGAACACAAGAGGGCGCCACTGGGCCTCTTAAGTACAGAGTATGTGAGGTCTTTGCCATTCCTATCTGTCATTACCTGATAATTAGTATGATTCCATGTACCTCCAGTGTAATGCATCCACCACCTGGTTTTTGTTGGTCTCAGCGGTGAACCTTTGCAGCTTTTACACAGTTGTGGTTCATAAGTCGAGAAGTTCGAATGAACAAAATCGTACAAAACGAGTCAGGATTGTTGATTTTTCAGGAATTGGTTCGCCAACAAATCAGAATCTCCACGACCATTTGGGCATTGTTCTCTGTACGTCTTTATTTTGAACAATCGCAGGAAAAACTGTTGCAAAATGTGTTTCTCCATCTCAAACGTTGCTTCATGTCCAGTTGAGGAAAATCCTAAGTATGTCTTACATAATCTCAGCGCATTCTTTCAAACAAGTGCAGACATTTAATGGAACTGAAAGTCAGCGAGTGGCTGTCGCCGTCGTGCTGGCTTTTTCGTTTTTTTCTGTATCACAGGAATCCAACACCTGTATGTTAAAGTGTTTACAACGTAAACAAACCCGGTTGGAGTCAAACGCTACGGCTTGGTGAAGTGAACCCAGTGATTTGTAACACACTGCAGTCTGACTGCCTGCAGTTTTTCCGACCACAAAAGCAAGTTTCCTCTGTTTGTGTTGTGTCTCAAAGTAGTCTTCAGCTTAAATGCACAGGAAGCAATATATTTTCTAACATAGGAATTGTCCGTGTTCATATCTTTGCTGACGAAATGTCCTTCGCATTGTAACATAGGACGTCTTGCCAAATCAATATGTTTGTTTTGGGTTTTTTTGTTAGGAAAAAGGAAGCAGTTGTATTTACAGATAAAATACATGTACATAATCTTAAAGTTGTATTTTTCTTTTTGGTTAACAGTATAATCATTGTTGCTGTTACTGTAATTTATTTTGGGGTCGTCGTGGAGAAATTGGTTTGTTTTTTTGTTTTTTCTATGTGAACTTTGGTTTCTGTTTAAGAAAGTAGTACGTTTTAGCCTTGACTTCAAGTCTTGCGGTAATTAAGCAAGATTTAGCCTTGTTCTAATTGAAACTGCTCAGCTCTTCTATCAGTTCTTCATTTCGATATTGTTATTATTATTAATATTATGGAGGTAACACACATTTTGTAGTTCATACTGTATGCTGCTGTGGAAAAGACTGAAGCTCTTTGACTGCTAGCTGGTCCTTATCAGGACATCTCCCATCCAGAGATCGCCTGTCTAGTGTAGACATTATGCAATGTCATGATACATCTCATACACACATGGCGTTGTCTCCTTTTGTATCCATTTAATCTGTGGCTGCAGAAGTGCACTAATGCAATGTTAGAACTACTGTATTACAAGTGACCTGAGCACTCTGCATTTATGTCCAGCGAACAGCGTATCTTTTGTCTTAAATGAAGGAATATTGATTTGCTTGCACACACATGGCAAAATGTCCTCCTAATTATTTGTCCACAACTCATTGGCCAAGTTAGAGACGAGCTCTTAAAATGTTTTTTTTTTTTCTGTATGATTGATTTAACATGCAGGCATGTTTTGTTAATTTTATTTCTGTGCGCTCCTGCTATTGCTGTGTTGTATCCATGATGTGGGATGTAGTTCATGAGGATCTTTATCTTTTCTTTGTTCTTTTTTTCTCCTAAAGATTTTTCTATCACTACTGCTTATACTGCTTACTTTTTATAGCCAATTTAAGGCTTGATATCGTGACTGGCTGTAAAACCAATGAATGAGTTAAATGGATCTGATAAGGGTTCATGTGTACTTGTGGCCACGATGAAGATGGAGTGGAAAAGCACACATGAGTAAATTATGATGGAAAACACAGTTCTTGCATTCGGACACAGATGAACCCTCTAAACCTCGCATTTGCTCTCGCTTTGCCCTTGCAGCGTCTGAAAGATATTTTTCTTGCCTGTACTCGTGTAGGTTGTGAGAGGCCGAATGCACCACCGCCAGTCATTTATTCATTATTACACTTGTTACCTTTATAGGAAGTCCTAATTGCCTGCTCTACTCTACCCTATCGTGCCTCGACACTTATGCTTTTGTTTAGCGCCCGTGGGCCTCTGAATGTCAGTGATAGTGCTGACTGCGAAAACATTCGTTCTCCCGTTGCCTTTCCTGAGGACAGCCACACATCGTTCATCTCACTGACGACTAAGACAGGACCTTAAACTTAAGCGTGGTCTTAGCTCATACTCCCAGCTCCATGCCTGTCCTACCTGCCACCTTCATTTGACTGTGATGCACAAAATGTTAAAAGAGAAACTGTGTTAACGTCTGTCTTTTTAGGGCAATGGATCAAAACATTTTCCCCAAGTCCATCTTTGTTATTTTCTTAAGTTTTATATCCTCTATTTTTATTTATTTATGCTTTTGCACAGCCTGGATCTATTTATTTAAGATATTGCCATCTAAAGCTAAATTAATGTTCAAAAACTGTCTTTATCTGGTGTCCTTTCTTTGGGAAAATCTTACGTCTTAGAGTTACAACTGTTTGTCTCTATTTGGCCCCGACTATGTAGAACTGCAGTCATTTTTCAACTCTCAGTTCCTGCATTGTCAGTTCATATTTAGTTATTTGTGTTGAACAACAGACTGGCCACTGTGATTGTCTAGCTAATAGGAAGTGCAGGTTCTTCTTAATTTAAAAGGTAGATTCTGTGAGTTCCTGGAACTCAGACTCCTCCTACTTTTTCCATAGAGTTGTATAATGTGTATAATACTAGAGTATGCATAATCTGGTTTCTCTTTTATTTATTGTGGCGTCCGCTGATCGTTGAGGATTGAGGCGGTACATCTCTAGTCTCTTTGAAAATCCAAACTATCAGTACAGTATGTGGTAGAGGAGAAAAGAGTCTTATATTACTCTAAATCTGCATTGTTTTGGTCTGTTGATTGTCACCGTAACTGCATGTACCCTCCATAATACAGTTCCCTCCACAACCTCAGTCCCAACCGAGAAAAAAAAAGGTTTAATTTTTCTGTGGAGTACTCTGATCATATAGTGCATATTCTTCCATATGAAAGTTCCAAATCTCTTGCATTTACTGTACACGACACTGCTATTTCTCACAGCATTTTCACAGCACAACAGTGACCCTCTGCTGCCACTACTTCAACAACATGCTGCCATTAAATTAGGCTTCTTCAACCTTCAAAAAGTATTCTTTTGCGTTATTGAGCATATAACGATGTAAAGGTGAGGATGAGACTTGGTGACCAACAACACTTTTTTTATTCCTCAACTTTTGACTCTTGTTCCTGTTAAATATTCAATGTTCTGCTTGTAGAACTGTAAAAAGGAATAATTAAAAAAAAAAAAAAAAGGAATACTGTATTCTGAGGGCAAACATGTTTGGAAGGCATTTGCGGCCTATGTTTGTACACAAAATGCTAAATAAAATCTCCTGTATCTAAACAAAATCACCCCCCTCCCCTTTTTTTTGTGAAGTCTGTAGTAGGATAGTCTTATCCAGAAAACTTAGAGGCTAAACAGTGTTCACAACATTAACTACATGTGTATCATAATGTTGCTGGGCATCATGTTTATCATTTGAGATAGTTTGTTAAAAAAAAAAAAATCTTTGGATGTTCAACATTTATAAAATGTTGACCATCAAAAATTTATGTACAAAAATGCTAAAGAAACATTTTGAAATTCCACAAAAATAACACTGAACATTTTTCTAAATTGTTTAAAATATTTATTTAATTTAAAGAGGGGACGTTTGTGTCTAATAAATCTTTAAATAAATTTTTTATTTGGAGAAATTCTCTGAGATTTTATTTTGATTCTAGAAACCCCAAAGTGTTGGGACACAGCGTTACCACAGTGTTGATTCACGTCATGTTTTGGCAACTCTGCACATTTTTGGGCAGCTGGGGAAATCAATCAAAACATCATTCCATTCTTGTGTAACATAAAAGTTTCAGCCTTTTTTGTATTTTTTTTCTCAGAATGTATCAAATCTTTTCAATGCCTGACAGATTAGCACCTAGACTCTTTCTCTTCAGAGTCACTTTTTAACAGTGTGCTGCTAACAAGCCGGTTGGTCCCTCTCCTCCTGGGCTCGTGGGATGATGGCTCTGACAGTTTTCCTGTTCTCCTCAGTTCATCTTAAATGAGCTCGGCCTGCAGAAGCTGGTAGCTGAATCTTCTTTATAAATATTTCTTCCTTACATGGTGATTTGTTAACCATAGACTGTAGATAAAAAATGGACATGGCCACCATAACATCATCCACTGTTGTTAAACATTAGCATTTTTAGTGACGCCATTTGTTTTTTTAGGAACCATAAATAAAGTTTAGGAAGCTTTGTTTATACACAAAACTATTTTCTAGTTAATACTAAGTAAGCTATTTTTTACTGCTCCCATATTTACAAGGGACCGCCACAGCAGGTATCAGCACATATTTGATATTGGAGACTTTTACACCGGATACCCTTCCTTATACAACCCCCAAATGTTTGTTTCCACCTGGGACAGAAATGGGGAATCTTTTGCTAGCTAAGTGAATGTGTACACCACATGGAGCCAGTTACTAAATACTTGAATTTCACTATACAGAAACTAAAAAAAGCACAAGCTTCTTAAGACACAGCAAGCTGTAATATTAAATCAGATCACTCCATTATGAGCTCCTAAAAGCATTTTAGTGTAAAGGTTTCGGTCAGTGAGTTGAATTAGAGAACATGAGCACTAACGGACAGGTATTGGTTACAGTTCCCTTTGTTACCACATCTGTCAATCAAAGCAGCCACTTCCCTAAGTGTAACCCTCATCAGTATCTGAAAGGTTATGTTATTAAGGGAAACTATACCTATAAGATTGTATAGTTTGTTAACCTTTGTATTTTTAACATGACTCTGTGGGAAATGAATCGCTTTTGATGCCAGCCTCAAGTGATCATTAGAGGGACTACAGTTTTTGGCATCTTTGAGATTCCTGCATAGTTTAACTTGGATGCACCAACAAACTTTGTTTGTTGTTGTTTTATTTAAAGTTTTTCTGAACCCATACAGTGATTTCCATCTTTCTTCCTTTTTTTAGTAGTGATGCCCGAACATCCAAAAGATTACCACCATTCAGTACGGATGATCCTTGTCCCATGTGTTTTTTTTAATGTGCACCACATTTGATAAAGTCCTGAATTGCATTTTGATATTTAGAAATACTTGTTCCCCATTTTACCCCCCCCCCCCCCACACACACACACACACTGCTTACAGTGTGAAGTCTTTAAGTAGAGTGTAATATTGGTTTTCCATAACTCTATCTGCATTGGTTTTGGAGCCTGTAAGAGCAGCTTTTTTACTTCAAATGTAAAGTTTAGGGACTATTTCTTAGAAATAATACAATGCATCAATGCATAATTTATTAGAAGCAGGAGCCAGAACTAATATCTGACTCCCAAGCCACAGATATAATAAACTCGTCACATGACACAAAGGATGCCATAAAAACTGACATTTTACATACAGCATTCTTTGGTACTTTACATACCGCAGTCTGGTCTATGACAGGTAATCACTCAGTACAGTATAGAGGAACTCCACCGCGCATAATCATTCAGGGTATTCACAGTTTATAGTACTATTTGACTGTGTAATGTACAAACACACTAATTCGGCCTAAATAAATCAATTGGCGAGCTCAGAAGAGACGTTATGGCTGTTTATTTATTGATATGGAAGTAGTAGTCGGTGTGTTATTTATTTTAATTGAGTTCTGCTCTTTGAATATCACTTTCTTTCTTCTATGATCGGTTATTTCCACTCCTCCAAGCCGCTCACACACACACACACACACACACACACACACACACACACACACTCGTGTTTCTAACATCAACAACACTGCGCCGACCTGAATTTATTTCCAAGCCTTTCCAACTCCAAACCTTACCTTAATATATCACTTTCTTAACTTTAACCAGAGTCCAGTCCTCACTCGAAAAATGAGTGGCTCATAGCAACGGCTTTGGCTTTTCTCTCAAAAAGAAGGCGGGACCCAAAAGAGTATGACTAAACAGATTTATGTCCCCACAACTTAAGCAACATAATCAGCCTACACACTCGAGAAGCGAGGCGAGCCTGCGGGTGAGCTTTTTCCTGTTGCATCGACTCGGTGCTCACCTCCAGACTTCTCCTGTCAAATATACGCACTGCCTCGTCTGCCGGTTTAAATTCTTTCCCCCCTTTTTGATTCAGTTTCTTTCGCCATTTTTTTTTTTTTTTAAATTTTTCGGCGCATTTAATTTATTAAATTTGAATTTACTGCGGGAACAGCGATCATCTGAAGACGTGGAGGAAAAGGGGCTTCCTCTCTCAATCGCTCTAAAAATAAGGTAAGAAATGACTAATAGCTTTCTTCCTGTTCAGACATAAAGTTATTAGTAAGTTGACAGAGGAACAGGTGTCTCCCGGGTAAACGCCCACTCAAATAATATCAATACGTCTGACACGCTTGGATTACTATTTATTCTTCAACCAGTAAATCAAAGTGTCATTATTTTATATATTAAAATTTTATTTCAATGGAGTGGGGACGTTTTACTGAAAATAGCAGACTTTTTAATTATTTTTTTAACATGGCTGAAGTTTGAAAAATGTAGTAATGTAGTAAACTTGCTATAATAAGATGAAGCAGTGCATTCACTGTACTTCAGTTCATGTAGTTAGTACGTATTTTTCCATCACAGGGCAAATATTATGTTACACCGTTTTGAAGCTTTTCGGTTGCCCTGCACATTGTTTACCTCTCCGTTGTCCTGTCTGTTCCTGCTGTCAGGAATTCCCAGTATGTTGTCAGATCAGTTCTTCCCTCATTCCTCATTCCCTCATACCCACAGTGCTGCCAGGAGTAACAAAACCAAATTTTCTTATACTACTGAGTATATTTTTGTTTTCCTTTGACTTTGGTGACCTTGCACATTGATTGGCAGGACTCTGGCAGATCCCCTCCAGCAGGATGTGTATTTTCTTATCACTTCCTCCAAGGCTGCTATGAGAATCAATATATATGTACAGCTATGACCATAATGGTAAAGTGAAGGGGAAGTTTTTTGGGTTTTTTTGCTAAAGCGTGCTGGAAAAGTATTAGGTAAACTCAAATTGTATATCTTATGTTATAGTCTCTAAGCTCGAAGTCCTATTTAGTTTTGTCAATCAAACTCTGAAAGTTGCATGCTCATGCAGTCTCTTGCTTGCTACATAGTCGGGGCTTCAGTTTTGCTGGACCAAGCCTGGTTTTTAGATTCCTTTTGCTTCTAAGAAAGCTCCAGTAGGAGAATAAAAGAGGGAAAAGTCGGACTTTGGTCCAGTGTACTGCTGGGATTAATGCAAGTAGAGCTGCAAGTATGTGGTCAGCAGAGTAAGAAATGTGCATCTGAAACTGTATTTAAACATCCATGAATGTCTTTAGGGACAATAAATATCTGTTATTTCACTTTATATGTTTTGCTGGCTGTAAGAGCACATCTACAGAGCATACAGCACAGATGCTAGGCATATAGCAATAAAATATCTATTTATGATAATGCTTGGGGATTAACTGTAACACACAGGATATCGCTACTTAGTCTAAGTAGAGTATGGAAAATACATCTATATTTAAATCAAATTCACTCAATGTAGCTCAGCACTGAAAGGGAAAAATCTTATTTTCCGTGCACGGCTTTGCAGTTCTTTGATATTACTCAATACACTGCAATGAAATTAAGCTGAAACTTAAAACTGAAACTTTAAAAACTATCTTACAAATATTACAATAATTAAAACATTTTTCAGATTATTTTACGTTTAATACTGAAATTGAGTCACAGTCCTAAAAGGCATTAAGTATGAATAGAAGTATTTTATGTCTTACTGATGCAAGGAGGTCAAAGTAGCTTATGAGGATGGATAACTCTTACCTTTTACACTTTTACACATGCAAAAAAAAACCAATTTTGGTTGATACCAGTACTCCTATGTGTATATATATTTTTTTACATTTTTATTTATTTATTTTTTTTGTTAATGGTGTTTTTGATGTGGATCGGGTGGCTGTGAATTGGGTGGTGAAGGAGGTCATCATCTTTTTTGTAGGTCAGTGGTTTGATCCCTGACCCTTCTATGCGTGTCAAAAAATCCTTTTCAATTTTCAATTCAATTCTATTTTATTTATGCAGCGCCAAATCACAGCAAGAGTCACCTCAAGGTGCTTTATATTGTAAGGCAGACCCTACAATAATACATACAGAGAAAAACTCGACAACCATATGAGCCCCTATGACCAAGCACTTTGGCAACAGTGGGGAGGAAAAACCAGGCTCAGGGAAGGGCGGCCATCTGCCACGACCAGTTGTGGTGGGAGAAGCAAGGCAGGACAAAAGACATGCCTTGACAAGACACTGAACCCCGAGTTGCCCCCAGTGCATTCACCAGAGTGTGAATGTTACATTAAAAACGCTCCAGCATTAAACAAGGTGCCTGTAGGAATTTGTGTGTATAAGGCTTGTACTAAGAACTACTTAGAGTGTTCATATAAAATAGAAAAGTGCTATATACATACTGGTCCATATATAATTTGTTCCCCCTTTGCATCATGGAAAAATAGAAATATTATCTGAACTGTTATAATGTGATTGTGATCTTCGTGACACCATAGTGAGCCACAGCACAAAGCTGATATGAAACTGGAGATAACTGACACTGACTGTAAATGTCATTGTGTTTTGACCTGTATCATCCACAAGCTACACCCAGGACTGATGTCCATTAAATATATCTGTGCATTCCTGCCTTAGACATAAAGGTTTGTGTTGGCTAGTCAAGTTAGTAATTTTCTTTTTAAAAGTTCAACATTTTATAGAAGAATTTAGCCCTCAATGATCATTTCTAGTAAGTGTTTGCTTAACATCAGTAATATGACACTGTTGGGCAGTGATGCACCTGAATAAAGGTTGGGAATTTCTATCTCATCTGCTATGTTGATATGACGCGCTAAAAGCATGTACCGTCTCATTGTCATGCGTTTGGTTTCAGTCAAATCTTATCTCGTATCTAGACCTCACACCTCTACAGGAAGTTGGTTGTATCGAGTTTGCTTTCGCTGTATTCAGTAACTTCCACTGTTCTCTCAGAATAGTTTTGGTATAATAAAGATGAAATCAATAAAAATGACCAAACATGTTTTATTATTAACCTAAAAAAAAGGCTTGGTAGGACCATGTCATTATCGGCTCACAGAAATTGAACATTTGTTTTAAGACAAACATACCTCAAAAATATAATCTCAGGCAAAAGAACATGCTGGTTATCAGTGTATTGTAAGTCTACTATAGTTCTTTTTTCTTTTCTTTTTTTCAAGAAAAGTCTTTTATCCTAGACATCAGTCTTTGGGCTTTCTCATTGTGCAATCAGTCCAGCAATGGGGCACAGATTATATATTTATTTTATTTCGTATAAAATAAATAAGGTTCCTCTTTCAGAACTGAAAGAAAGCGTCAGACTGCACAGTCCTTATTTCTTGGCACTGATTCGACAATCGGATATTCACATCAAGCTTAGGAAACTTAAAAAAAAGAAAAGAAAAAGAAAGTCAGATTTGATCATATCAATGTTTTGATCAGGTAAACTGAGAAGGCATCATTACCATGTTCCAACAGCAGTTACACCCTTGAGCTTCCAATCAGCCAACCTACACTTAAGGGTAAAGGGAAAGTTTAGAGTTTAATGCAGAGGGGGTCAGTACTAAGAAGCTGTTGCTGAATCTCTGAAGAATATTCCTCAATGTAATATTACTTTTAGTTTATTCTGACTGGAGGCATTTAAGAGAATACTATGAAACAACAACAACTTGAGATCATCTAAAATAAAGGTGCCAAATATAAGGCTGGAACTAGCCTGGAAAAGACTCCAATCTGGCCCATTGGACAGCTATGGAAAATGTGAAGGAGGTCATAGATTTGTGGATGTTTAAATAGGTTTTAATGAGTTTCACAGGTTTTTCTGCTGATAAAGACCTCCCCCATGACAATTCATATTACATCACACATACCAGCTCCTCAATGTGTTTTGTCAGGTAGCCATGAAACCAAGCATCAGAATGGGGAACAAAGGTGATTTAAGTGGCTTGCAATGTCACATGTCGTCAATGCCTTGTTGGTGCCAGAGATCAGTGAAGAATGGCCACACTGTTTTGGGTTGATAGGAAGGAAATAGTAACTCAGATAACCACCCGTTAAACACCAAGGCATGCAGAAGAGCATCTCTGAACCTGTTAAACAGGAAACTGAGGCTACAGTTTGCACAGACTTGGCAAAACTTTAAAACATTGCCTGGTCTGATAAGTCTAGATTTCTAATGCAACATTTGGATGGTAGTTTCAGAATTTTAGTGCAAACAGCATGAAAGCATGGATCCTTCCTGCTTTTTATCAGGCTGCTAATAGTGGTCCGCTGATATTTCCTTGGCACACGTTGGCCTCCTTAGTGGCAACTAAACATCGTTAAATGCCATAGTTATCACAAACTGGCTTAAAGTAGGAGAGAAGGAGGGCGTTCAAGCAAGTAGTTTACTTTGGCATCTCAAATTATTCTGGAAAGAGAAAAAGCAATAACAGAAGGCAACATTAAAACATCCCCATTTATTAAAATGGCAACCACAGAACCTGGCCCACAGACGATAACCACGTGTCTGTGTACAGAAGAGTCCAAGTAGTATCTGCCCTAGATAGCAAATCTATCCTTGCAAATGGGTTCAACAAGGGGGAAAAAAACGAAACAAAGCAAAAAAAAATCAATTAACCTCGAAACAGCAAGTGAAAATCTAATCGTTGGTACCTAAATGAGCACCAGATCTCATCAGAGCTGCCCAACACCACATACACACCCACACAACACTGCTTTGCCAAAACTCCAGCGACAGACAACCAAAGCTGGAATTAAAGTATGAGCATCAACCACAGTAACACACAACAAGGTTCCTACAAACAAAAACGTCCACACTAACCAAAATGTCCAAGACACTAACAAAGAGGGAACCAAGCTACAACAAAGCTCACAGCAAATCAAAGCAGTTGATGAGGTCTACCGCAAAGCTACCAGACAAAAATTACTAAGCTAAATATTTCACAACGCTATTCAAGGTTAACTTTGCAACATAGTTACACCACAAGATCAGTCCAGCCATGTGTTTAGTAAGGCCAGAAACCCACAAGACAAATGCAATGGTGAAGCACCACACTGTTAAAAAAAAAATCCTAGAAAAACAGTAATATTCCGGCAGCTGGGGCGCCAAAATAATACCAGAAAATACCAGAAAATAACTTTCTCATAAAAATACGGTTATTTTCAGTAATGACAATACAGTTTGTTGCCCTAATTTTACATGGGATTTTGCCTTTTTCAAGTGCTTTTAAACATTAAATTAGGAACATGTTAATGTGATTAAACAATGAAATTACCTATAAACAAGGTCAATGAATGTGGCAATATGAATAATAATACTTAAATGTACAGAAATATACAGTTAACAGTTGGTTTAAATGATAATGGATTGCATGCCCTGGGACAGACTGACAGAGGCGAGGCTGCCATATCGCACCATTGGCCCCTCTGGCCATCACCAGTAGGTGAAGAGTCTTGACCACGGACACAACGACCGAGAGTGTCCGAGCCGGGGCTCAAACCGGCAACCTTCTGATTACAAGGCGAACTGCCAACTCTTGAGCCACGATCACCCTAAATAGCAATAATAATAATAATTATTTGATGTAAAAAAAGTTTATGAGAATCATTTTATATATTTTTTCATAGCATTACATTTGAATTTAACAGTTCAATCTTTCAAATGATGGACACATATTTGTGAAATCATGATACATTTGTGAATGTATTTTAACAGTCTAAATATGCATATGTACAGACAAATACATTTAAAAAACAAGAAAATTATGTTTTATTACATTACAGTGATTTGAAATGTGATGTCACAGTCTATTTATGTAAATTTAATGATATTCTAGAAGAACAGAACAAAACTGTAAAATACACAGTAAAATACTTTTATATTAGGATTTTTTTTTTTTTTACATTGCAGCCACAGAGTTTATGCTCCCTAATCCTAGTTATTCGGTATAAGTTGATCTTAACCCTCATCTTAACCCTGGTCTTCAGACAGATACTTGTGGTGGGTATTTATGCAATTCTACCAGCACCAAAAAGGAACCAGAAACTGGGAGCTTCCTGGAAACCAGGGAAATGCTCCCAAGGCATTGTCTTCAACCACATTCTGTCACACTGAAGAGAAAACATGTTTGGTCTGTTATTGAGCTCAGACAATTAAGCGTACAAAGGAGGATGCATGCACTCCTGTGATGCATGCACTCCTGTATTGTACTTGCCTGTTATATATATATATATATATATATATATATATGTATATATATATATATATATATATATATATATATATATATATATATATATATATATATATATATATATATATATATATATATATATATATATATATATATATATATATATATATATATATATATATATATATATATATATATATATATATATATATATATATATATATATATATATATATATATATATATATATATATATATATATATATATATATATATATATATATATATATATATATATATATATATATATATATATATATATATATATATATATATATATATATATATATATATATATATATATATATATATATATATATATATATATATATATATATATATATATATATATATATATATATATATATATATATATATATATGTAACAGGCAAGTACAATACTAATGCTGGTCTCTTCCAACATCAACCCCATAATAAAAACAACAAATCCAAACTGATGCTGTCTTGTGTAGAACTCAATAGGATATTAGTCACAATGATAAATACCACAACTACTTTAGCTGTACTCAAAACCGAGTTCAACTAGATAAGCATTTGGCAAACCACATGCTAAGTTACTAGGTTAACACAAACTGGCTCAAAGTAGATGACAAGGAGGGAATTCATGCAATAAGTTTACTTAAATATAAAATTATTTATTAAACTCAATCTAACCAAAGCACAAAGATCACCAATAGGTTGATGTCAGGTGGAGTGGAAAAGAGACTGAGCAGTTCACCTGGGCCAGTTTTTTTCTTCCATTAGGACAATGCATTTCTTGAACACAACTCAGTTTGCAGCACTCAGTTGGCCTCCACGGTCTCCTGATCTCATTCCAATAGATAATATATGGGATGTGGTGGAACAGGATATATACATCATGGATTTTCAAACAACAAATCTGTAACAACTGTGTGATGCTATTGTGTCAACATAGGCCAAAATCTTTGAAGAATATTTCCAGCACCTTGTTAGATTTATGCCATGAAGAATTACAACAGGACTTATAACAGGAAAAAAGGAGAGTCCAACCCAGTACTAGCAAGTGACTGCTTGTATATACGTCTGTGTATCCCATTGCTTCTGTACACACTGAAGTCATTTATAAGTGTCAGTAACAAAAATTACATCTTCTATTTGAAAGCTGAGATAGTTTGCTGTGGATCATTAACATTTACAGTATATGCTTTTTTTCTTTCAGAATGTAAACTGTCTTGTCGGTTTGTGCATTGATTAAGGAAATGAGATAAAGTAGTTTAATAAGTGAGCTTTTTAACCTGTAAGGCATATTGTTGGTCTTAGACAAAGCTGAGCTAGGTGGTTTCCCTACTTTCTCTGGGCTTTATGCAAAATTAGTCTTGTGGCCTCCAGCAACAAGCATTATCAGTCTTTTTATAAACTCAGTCCGGAAATGATTAAGCCCGTTGGGTTGGACCAGTACTTGTTCACTCCACACATAGTGTTTTAACATTTTACAAAGAAGAAAAAAAGGTTCAACACACTAATCTGCAATATCTCATTAAAATTCCAAGCAGGCTTCCACATGAACGTCTACAACACGTTTAGTTATTAGTTGTGGTTTAAATATTCTTTTAACCATTTCTCCCTGCCTGTAGGGGAAAGAACAATAATGCACTACCTGCTCAGTGCATCCTTGACCTGTTTCTCCTTCTCACTACCCTGTGGTTTACTTTAGCAAACTGAATACAGGCGTATTTTTGAAGGTTATCAGTTTGTAATGTGTTCCTATAATAGACCTAACATACAGTGTCGAGAAATGTTGTAAAACGCCTAGCAAAGAAAATCCAGTAATAGAACAATTTCTTTGAAATTTATGGGTGGTTTATTTTGCGTTATTATCAGTGACTTCACAGGAAACTATGCCTGTCTGGGGAATGATTAGCACGTAGAAGGGTTTTGGGAAATCTTTCCTAAAATAAAAGGTCCATTGTTGGGCTGTCTGCTTTGGCCCTGTATGGTAAAAAAAAAACACCTGCCCCCTTGTCTTCTAGAGATAAATGGCTTTTTTTTTGTGTCTTTTTTTCAAAACCTGTATGTGTATGTGTATGTGTACGGCCTGCAATCTGTTTTTACAGAGATACTGTGTTCTCTTTCTCTCTCTCCAGAACACTGCTCTTAATTTTGCAGCCACTGTGCAAACTTCCCTCCTGTGCGTTCTACTGCCACCTGTGACCAAGTTTACCCAACAGAACAGAGATTTTTTTTTAAGACACAAAAAGAAAGAGGAAGACAAACAGACTGACGCAGGGTTTGTGACGCCAAAGGGTGCGAGAAGACCTCAAAGTGTGCTGGCTTGTGGTGGGAACTTCCTGCCTTGGCTGTCCTTTGTGACACAGTCGCTCTGTTGTTCAGTCATACCATGTGGTTTGGCGAGCACGTATTTTGTCTAAAAACATGTGAAGCAGCTGAGTGTGTGGGATGACGGCACAAAGAAAGCAAAAACGTTCAATAAAACAACCATGCCGAATCTGGTCTATATTGGCCTGGAGCTGGTGATTGCTTGCCTGTCTGTGGCTGGGAATGTCCTGGTCTGCTGGTCCGTCTGCCTCAACTCCAACCTGCAGAGCATCACCAACTTCTTTGTAGTGTCACTGGCAATCGCTGATATTGCTGTGGGACTGCTGGCGATTCCCTTCGCTATCGCTATTAGGTATTGTTTCCTTGTTATTTAGTTTGGAAATGAGACAAATTTTGTGTTACCTGCATCCTTTACTACAAGATCTGTCACAATGTACTGTTGCTTTTTTTGGCGGGGTTGGTAGTGATAAACACCCTTTTTGAATCTGTGATGTTTTCAGTACTGGTTTCTGTGCAAATTTCTACGGCTGCCTGTTCATCGCTTGCTTCGTCCTCGTGCTCACTCAGAGCTCCATCTTTAGTCTGCTGGCTATTGCTGTGGACCGCTACATCGCAATCAAAAACCCACTCAGGTGAGAGGAAATAATGAAACTTCAACTGAGATATCATACATTCCAGCTGCAGAATCAGCAGGAGATGTCAAATGCTCACATGCACTGTAGTGATGTAGCAAAGGGCATTAAATTATAGAGAGATCCTATTTTTAACTGAAGGCTAATTTGGCCAGCTGCGGACAAACATGGCTCCATCGCTCCACAGGCTTAATTGAATTAGTGTTGTTGAAGGTGAACTGGTTAAATCTACTTAAAGCTTTCATGATTGGCATTCATGTAAATCAGCAGCATTCAAATAGTATTGCTCTTTAATGGATCATTTATTTAGAAGCTTAAAACAAAGCTCCTTGTTTCTGCAACACATCTGCTGACACACCACCGAACCATAATCCAAAGCAGGTGACGCATTTGCATAAGCGGTTGCATAACAGTTTGATTGTGTCTTTATGTGACACAGCCCCAGCACCTATGACCAGAGAACAACTAATCATGTAGTTATTAGGAGGCTTTACGAAGCCTAGTGCTACCAGCTTGGCCATGCAACATCTCAGTCAAAAATACACAGACAGTTAAGTCAGTGTATGCAAGGTGATGCTGGGTATTCTGATAATTCATAGTGATTTTCAACTTCTATTTCCCTAATCAGGTTTCTGAATTAATTATTTTCCTGCATCATAAGTTGTGCATATGAAGATTTCAATACAGTGCTGTGCAAAGACATGAGCAAACCCTCTTTCTTTATATTTCCAATGTTTTTATCCATCCATTCATTTTCTACCACTTATCTGAGGCGGCGTGACAACTGCCTTATCAGAGAAGCCCAGACCTCCCTCTCCCGAGCCACCTCTTCGTGCTCAAACGGGAGTAGGAATGCCAAGGCGTTCCCAAACTAGTCGAGAGATGTAATCTCCCCAGCGTGTCCTGAGTCCTCCTGGGGACTTTCTTGTAATTTCTTTCAAAGCGGTCTCGAGCAGTAGTTTTTCCAGGCTTTCTGGTCTTTCTTTGGACAATGGCTGCTTTTTCACTCAGTTTTCAACCAGTCGTTGTACTTGACCATTTTCATAACAATTAATCATTGAAACATAGAAAACAGCATCTAACTTGGGAGCTAAACCAGTGTTTTGTCAACACATAATAGAACCAGATTTAAATTGTATCCGTTTTAAAGATTTAAGTAATTACAGCCACCACAGGCATCCGGTAAGCATCCGGAAAAGTATAGCAAAGAGACTTGAGGTCCTCTTAAAATCTTCATTTACCGACTGAATGTAGTGCTCAGCATAGACCACAGTAATTAAGGATCCACTAAGTGGCTGCACAAAACATTAGAGACTTGACCACACTGTCCATTGCTGTAAGGACAGCTATTGGTCAGTAAATCCAAGGAGGCAGATCCGAGAGAGCTAAACACTGAGCCAATAAAATCAACCCTTACTTTGGACTAGTCTATTAAAAATACATAATTTGTTTTCACTTCTTTAGTTGAATCTGATCTGTGCAAAATGCCAAAGGTAGCACAGACATAAGTCAAAGGTAAAAGAAGTGGCAGGCCAAAAAACTTATTTAGAGCAGATGAACAGTATCTGAAAGTCATATATCTGCATCTGTTGTTCACTGAAGCCTCATCCAAAATGATCTCAGTGGAAGAACGGGTGTCAAGAAACAGGGAACGAGGGCTGAGATATGCCAAATTACACAAGAAGGTTATCGAATGTTAGATACGACATTGAGGGTCTACAGCCATCTGTAAGAAACATGGAGGCTTTGTCATGGGTTGCGCTGCATTTCATCCAGTGGTGCTGGAGACCTTTTCAAAACTGACAGAATTATGAACAAGAGACATACCATGAGACTTTGATCCACCATGCAGTACCATCTGGAAGGCATCTGATTGGTACTAGTCTAAGTTTTCAGCATGGCAACAATCCCAAACACACTGCCAGTGCAGTGAAAGCATACCTGGATAGAATGCAACACTATCAAAAAAGACCCTTTAGTGTCCTTCAAGAAGCCTGGAGAACTATTCCTGAAGCCTACTTCAAGAAATTACAAGAAAGTTTAACTAAGAGACTTTGCGCTATGTTGAAGAATAAAGGTAATGATACCAAGTATTGACTTTCAGGCTTAATGGAATAGTACCCGTTCAAATTCTTCCTTATTTCCAGTTTTATTTTTTGCCGATTAAGGTGCACGCGTAGAGACATTTTAATTATGTTTTAATTACCATCTCTTTGTGACTAAAAATTTAAAATGCAGTTGAAAAATACTACATACTAAATACTGGACTCTAAACATGCAGGGTGAGGACTGGGAAAGGGAAGAGGTACAGGACAGGACATAACTTTTACACTGCGTTTACAGTGCTGTGTTATCTTTCTGATGACATTTCCCTCTCTCATTCTAAATAAATGAATGCCAACTATCATAAATCCCACAACTAAAACAACACAAGCTTTTGTTCCAGTGTTAAATTTAGACTTAACTGGCTGCAGCAAAACTTGATAAATCATATTTGTATGAGTCACTTAAATATCCTCCCAGAGTTTTTTGCTGTGAAACAGAAACATATACAATAAGGCCAGCCACCAAAAATACATGTCCACACCTACATTAAGATTTTGCAGGTTTGGTTCTGGTGCAGAGCATTAGTAGGCAAAACCTGGCCTATGGGAACAGTTATTTTTGCAGCTGACCTCATTAGAAATACATTTATAAATGTATTTGTATATGACAACTTTATGTTCTTGAATTCAGTCTTTCTAAGCAAAATATAAAGAAATCAGCAGTAGCTCCAGACTTTTGCACAGTACTTTACCTTTAAAACTAAAATATGTCACTCAAGGCTGAAATCAGCATTTTCATGTTGTTTAAATGTTAGATTTAAAAATATGTTTAATAGAACCAGTTGTATCAAAAAATGTGTTTTTATAAACTACGGTTGTGCATCTTCAAGTGTGGGAATCTTAATCCAAGTCTCAGCTGAGTAATAAGCTTATATGTAGTTACATTTACATGTTTATTACAGAAAATATTTTACCCATGTTAGCATGAAAATTATTTGATATTAAAATCCACTATATGATTTTTTATGCTCAGATTTTCAAACTTGACCTAATGGAAATGTCCTTTACAACAACAGCAGTTTCATTTACATTTATGTAACACAACAGTGTTGTGTTGTAGAAAATATTCAATGCCCCAATGAAATCAACATATTTTTTTATTTTAAGAAATCTTTATTTTTTAAGGGATTTTTGAACACTTGATGAGTGATGTCTTTAATTACCATAGCTACAAATGGGCATCAGCACTGCAGAGATAATCAGATTACTGTAAGTGCATTTTAAAGCGGGCCAATTGCTTTTGCTTATTAAATGAATAAAGTTTTAATGCTTCAGCACATAAATAATTTTCTCTTCATTTAAACTGTATTGACTTTGTCTCAAGGGAATGCTATCACTGACAGAGTAGATAAAGCAACTGGCTGCATATATAATGGATGTTTGTGTTCTGTTCAAACTTTTAGGTACAACAGTCTGGTGACAGGGAAGAGGGCAAAGGCCATCATTGCACTGTGCTGGGTTCTTTCAGTGGGCATCGGCCTGACACCGATGTTTGGCTGGAACACAGGTGGGGAAAACTTTTTGCCAGTTCACAGGTTGTTTCATGTTTCACACAGCATCAATGAAAGGCATTGATGCAAACAAGCAAACATTATTCTTGTGTAAGGGAGGATGCCCCGCTTCCGTCTGTATATCTTCTTACTGCTTATTACAACAATTCTATTGCATTGTATAGTATAAATGGATAAATGCATCAACGATGTATTTCTAGAAAGGTCTCGTGTTCTTATTTGCACGGGCAGTGGCAAGAGAGACATGCGTACATTTATTTATTTATGTTTTCATGTTTAAGTTACATATTTAAGCATGTTTAAGTGGTCCTAACTGCTGAGGAGATTGTTTAGGAAAACTGAACTGAAACCCTATAATTTTGCTTTTGGATGAAACTGGCAATAAATCACTGTTTTCTTTACACAGGTTGGAACTCCAATACCACTGCCACCAAAAGCCAAGGCTGCCCTGAAGGAATGACTCATTGCTTGTTTGAGGGAGTGGTTCCCCTTGACTATATGGTCTATTTCAATTTCTTTGGCTGCGTGCTGGTGCCCTTGGTGATAATGTTGGTCATCTATATCCATATCTTCATGGCAGCCCGCCGACAGCTTCGACTGATGAGCCTCAAAGTTGCACACGTACCTGCTCCCGGACAGAAAACTCCATCTTCTGGCTCATCTCGTTCGATTCTGCAGAAGGAAGTACACGCTGCAAAATCGCTGGCTATTATCGTTGGTTTGTTTGCTCTGTGCTGGCTTCCTGTGCACATTATCAATTGCATCAACCATATTTGCCAGGGCTGTGAGCGCCCACACATCTGGGTGATGAACATTGCAATCATTCTCTCCCATGCCAACTCTGTGGTGAATCCCCTTATCTACGCCTACCGCCTTCGAGAGTTCAGATATACCTTTCGCAAGATTCTCTATCAGCACATCCTGGGAAAGAGGGATGGGCATGTGTTCGGGGTTGAAAGTGCTGATGGCAGAGGTGTAAGGAGCACTAGTATCATGCAGACATCTGCCCGTACGAGTAAAGAGGATTTATCATGTGGCACAATGGTAAATAGTTATGTTCTCGAGTCCAGTGCTGAGAAAACTACATCAAATGCCTCTCATGAGAGTTTAGATTCTGTACCTAACAGTAATACACCCAACGGACACCAAAAAGCAACTGGCACCCCATCAGAAGTACAGCATCAGCCAGGTATCTTGGCATCTTCTGCACAGGAAGCAGCAGCGTCCGCCACATATCTGGGAGGAGCAACAGATATCTTGGAGTTGAAAGACAGAGGAAGCTGCATTACTTTTGTAAATGTACAGGCACTCCCCTTAAAACAGAATGACTGTTCCCTTTCTTCAAAAATCACAGAAATATCATGACAAAGACATTTAGTTATTTCAAATATATTGCTCTCAGAACACACAGAACGTTCTGCGAACGTGAAATTTCAGCAAATCAGCCTCGACAGCAAACCTGTTTTTTTATGTAAATTTTTTTTTTTTAGTTTGGAGTTTCTTTTTGTTTTATGTGCACTTTAACGTTTAAAGATAATATACTTTTTGTAATGTGCAGGTTTTTGCTATCTGTGTTGTTTGCATGCCATCAAAATTAAACATCTTTAAATATGTCACAGTTTTGTGGTGTTTTTGTGCTGCAGCACTGAACTGAACTTTGTCACTCATCCAGGTTATGATACTCTGAAGAGCTTGAAAAGAGAAGAAAACTAGACTTCTTTAAGTTGTGAAGATGTTTCACCTCTCATCAAACAGGCTTCTTCTGTTCTAAAAACACCTTGGCTGAAGTGACCTCAATAGGTCACATGGCAGGATGTGTGGTAGACCATACTAGCCCCTAGTGTGGGTTGTCCACTTGGAGGTGGTTGTTGACCCAATATTGATCATGCGAGTCATCACATGAGCCAAAGTGTAAAAAAGATGTGGGTCATCGTCAGGGGTTATGGGGGAAACCACTCAGAGACTGTGCCCCACCCTATTATGTGACCTATTGAGGTCATCTCAGGGAAGGTATGAGTAGGGGTTAAAGCACCTGGGAAGGGATCTCAAGACTGCATTGTAGGTGGCTGATAGCTGGTGTCGTAAGGCACCACCTCTGTTCAATGATGGTCATTCACAAGTGGCTGCTTGGTTTCTCCATGATGCACTGCGCAGCATACGCTATGTTGCTCAGTTTGTTTTTGGGAGTTTGGTCCTTGAGATCAACCAGTTTTTCTCTAAGGGTGTTGCTGGGTCTGAAGTGCACTATAATATCATGGTTAGAAGAAATTCTCATGAGTTTCTCTAACAAACCTGCTACGAGATGGCAATAGAAGGCCTCCTTTACTCCTCCTATAAACCTGGCCTTATGTTTGGGAGTTTTGTTCTTAGGATGAACCAGTTTTTGTCTGAGGGTGTGGCTAGTCTGAAGTCTGAGGATCATCCACATACCTGTACCAGTAGCTAGGTGCAATCCCTCTGAGGAAGACCAGAGCTTTATTAGAGGTTGGCTACAATGGGTGAGGTTGGATAGAGGTTCCTGCTCGTGGCACATCTAGGATTTTTTCTGTAGAAAAACCTTTTTGTATTTAAAATATGTGGTATCCTATGTGGAGATGTCTAACAGTGTGCAAATCTGATGTGGGATGTTGCAGATTCTGTTGTGTAAGGAGCTGTAGTTGTTTTCTGACAGTCTCCACTTCCTCAGTTGTAGCTCTACAAGTGAGAAGTGTGATGACATCACAAGACTTACAACTAAAACTCTGTTTGTTTTGCTGCTGTTGTGATCAGCGATTTGATCAGTGCCAGGCAACACATGTTCACTGTTGTTTACTAACCATCCAAAACAAAGAGCTTGTTTGCCTGTACAGATATGACCCCATATGCCTGTATTGTAGATGCTTTCAGAGTAAGGCTTGCTTGCATAACACTATGAAAAGGACACACATACCTAGGTAAAGTACATACACATGACCACAGACCACTCTGTAAGAAATGTTTACAGAGCAGCCTGGCACTGACGCCAGTCAATGAGCCTAATGCAATGGAAATCAAATGATGGTTCATTTGATGGTGTCTTTTATTATCCCATAATGCTTTCCCTTCCCTCATTAAAAAGCTCTTCCACTGTGGCAAAGACCTACATTAACCAGTTTTTATGTGCCTTAAAGCAATCCCAGAGAGAGGTCTCCAGGAATACGGGTACGTATCTAACTTGCACTGTGTTTATTCAAAAACTTAAACGTATGCGTTGTAATCATGCAAGAGGGGAATTAAAATGGGTGAAACCATTTCATTTCAATGTTTTTTTTGTTGCATGTTATGATATTTTGATAAGCATGAGATAAGGGTTATCAAAATGATTTGGTTATGGATATTACATATCTGAGTCATAAAAAATAACAAAGATAAGGGGCCATTGTGGTATGATGACCTGGAGGAAAACAATCCAGTGTGTCCCTCTATAGTGTGTCATGCTGCCATAAATTACACATGTGTGACACCGGCATGCAAAAGGATTAAGCTATCTTTTAGAAAGAAATGCAAATTAGCAGAAACTCGGTAACAAAAGATTTATTGCAGCAGAGACCACAGTGTTTATTTAAAGAGTCATACTCTGTGCATTCCCTCTCTGGCTGATGATTTCAGTCAGCCTCATAAATTACCCACCTCCACCAATGCACCGTGTAACCATTGCAAGTACTGCATCCTTTGTTCTACACCTCTGATGTTCTTCTTTTTAAACCCCTCAAACTTAAATTTGTTAGTACATTCTTTTTGTTGTTGTTGGGTTTTTTTTTTTTTTCAAATCTTAGTTCTTCTGATGTGACTTTTTCTTTGCAGCCTGGCTAAATGGGTCACCATCCTTACTGTTAATGTTGAAACTTGTGTTTTGGTGATTCTTGTATCACTTAAAAAAAGTTACCAGAGAATCTGAGAGCAAACTATTTCTCAAGCTGGAGACTCTGCTGAATCTATCCAGCTGCTCAGTTGTGCACCACGGCCTGCAGGGAGCTACTTTGATGCTGTTCTGTTCTGTGAATGGTAACAGTAAAGTGTACTTTCGGGACGGAATTTCCCACATACGATAGCCTTTGTTACTTGTAATAATAACAGTATGACTAGATTCACAGATAGCTGATGAGAGACAGACTAGAATATCTGCTCATTCTTTATTCTTTATTCAGATTCACACTAGTTGTCCCTTGGGTCTAAAGATAAAACAATACAAAACATCCAACCATCAAGAGACAATCAGTCAACACATTGGAAAAAAAAATAACCCATCAAATAAAAAGAGAATAGTTCCTGCAACTTATATGACAAACAATGACATATTATGAAATAATAAAAAAAATACAATAAATGGCATCTATCAAAGATCTACTGATGATCACTTGATGTATCATTTTTTTCGCTAATCGGTGTATCCAAATTCCTTGTGAACCCGTAAAGCCATAAAAATACAGATCCCACAATGCACTGCAGAGCATCACAGGAAGCATTCGCTTGAACCGCCGGTGCATTGTGGGAAGGCGGAAAAAGGGCTCAAAACGTAGGGAACCGCGTCTGGCGCACGTTGCAACGTCAAAAGAAGAAGCAATAACAAAGAAACTAGCTTTTACGATAGACTCCAGGTAAGAAACAAAAATACTCGTAATTCAACTGAGACTGTAAATTTTTTCCATGCTCATTAGCAGCGTTGTTTGTTTCTTGTGCGTGTGAATCAAGCGCGTTCGTTCAGGAGCCAATATGGCTCCGTCTATTTGCCGAACTAATAACTTATTACTGCAATAAAGAGGCAAGTGTTAATGTTGAAATCGTATTTGTGTCATTTTAAGTTTAATTTGTTACACATGGCATTAATTGGGTTACATTATTGTATGCAACCAGGATATATTATTGTCCATTAGCCTAGCTCGCTAATGAAGGCTAATTCCTCTCGCTTCGATATTCAATGATTTGACTGAGAGATTCGCTTTATTGATCAGAAGTTAACTGTAGCTTGCTCATCCCATCTTAACGAGGGTCACTGATTGTTATATATTAACTCCCAGCAACTCTTTAAACAGTATAAGAGAGCTGATTATCGTTACACAGGCAGTACTCGAGTGAAAAATAAATTGGCGAGGATAATGTGTGGACAAGTGAAATGGTTCCTGATTGCCTCTCTGGTGTTTCTGTAACTAAACGCATCGCAAAATTAACAAGCCAGTTAACTGTAACCAAACTGTATGGCTAAATATAATGTTGAGTGTGATGTTTGATGGTAAAAAAAAAAAAATGCGTTTGCAGGAGCTTACAGCCTGTGAATGTGCACAGTGTAACATTTCTTCTGCTAAATTTTGTTTTCCAGAAACATTCTTGAAAAATGTCCATCGGCGTTCCAATCAAGGTCCTGCATGAGGCAGAAGGCCACATTGTGACCTGTGAGACCAACACTGGAGAGGTTTACAGAGGCAAGCTGATCGAAGCAGAGGACAACATGAACTGCCAGGTCAGTACATGATAAAGAGTGGAATGTGGATGGTGCTCCTCCTTACGGGGGTCCCATCAACCAAACTGTTGGTACTGTATTGTTTTTATGATTTTTTTTTTTTTTTTTTTTCCTCCCTTAATTAGAGTAATCAACAGCTTAGTCTTTAATAGGCTGCTTGATAATTTGAACAAGTTTTGTTTACTTTATTTTCAGGTAAATGCCCCTAAATGGCTTAAGGTCTTGTAAGGCAACACCTATAGAAAAGCTTAATGAGGCTAAAAGGAATTGCATTACAAATAATAGTGTCTTTGTTCTCTGCGTCTCTCTGTTTTCCCTTTAGGTAAATGTAAAAGGACATCTGAATGTTCAGGTTCAATTTGTGGTGTTTTTATTTTAATTATAACATTTATTTCTAGTTTTTTGTTTATATTTATTTTTTTCCCCCGTAGTTGTTTAAAGGTTTCCAAGCTTTCCACCTGATGGTGTCAAAATAAGAGTGAATTGTGCTAATCAAGTACTGGAGACCTAGATCTGGTAGCTGCATTAGTAAGAGCCAGTTAATTAAAAATTGGTCCCAGATCAGATGGTAAAAATCTGTTCCTTTTATGGCTTTGTAAAGTTTAGATAACTACTGTTGATTTGAATAAAACACTAAAAAGCAGTTTGATTACATTTGTTGAAAGAATGATCTTTCTGTTTCTTACAGATGTCTAATATCACGGTGACTTATCGGGATGGCCGCGTGGCACAGCTGGAGCAAGTTTACATCCGTGGCAGCAAAATCCGCTTTCTGATTTTACCCGATATGTTAAAAAATGCTCCTATGCTGAAGAGTATGAAGAACAAGAACCAGGGATCTGGTGCAGGAAGGGGCAAGGCAGCTATTCTTAAAGCACAAGGTGGGTGAAAATTTGCAGTGGATTGATACACCTGTCAGTATGTTCAGTAGTGGGAGCAACTGATGGTGATTTAAACTCACTGCATGCATTGATTGCCTTTTTGTGTTTGTGCAGCATAACTAAATCCTACCATGAGAAAAGTGCTTTCTGTCAGTGTTGCTCTGTTCCTTGTGTAATAAGTACAGTCTTGTCATAGGTGCAGGGGATCTGTCAAAAACACTGACTTAAATGTTTCATTGTTGTTCAATTTGTGTCTTCACATCCCCTTTAAGATAGAGCTGATCTTTTGCCAAGCGGGTGTTAAGGATACAAAATTAGACTTCACTGTACTTCTCAAAGTACTGAATGTATTATTAAAGTTACTGAACAGTTTTTCTGGTTCAGTGAGGTACTCTACATTTAAAAACTGATAGTATGCCATCTTTGTTTTTTGTGCTCTCCAGTGGCTGCAAGAGGACGAGGGCGTGGTGGAATGGGAAGGGGAAACATCTTCCAGAAGAGGCGATAATTGCTCCAGCTGTATTAACATTTTTGCATTGTATAGTTTTTGTTTCCCCCTTGAATTTGATATGTTGGATATCATTTGAAATCTTGTACTTTGCAGTCAGTTGCTTTAATTTCTTTTTTTTATTAAAATAAAAGTTTTTCAATTTGATGTGTCCTGATGTTTTTGTTTTTTTTCTTCTCCCACTTACAAGAGATTCACTTGTGCCAACAGTCTTATTTCAAAACATCCAATATTTAATAAGGAATGTACTAGGAATGCGGTGTTTAGCTTTATCCAAGTAATTTCAGTGTTAAACCCTGGGTTTTCTGTACTATAAAAGGTTACCTGAGTATATTGCCATGTTGCTTTCTGCTGTGGACCAGATAAAATCGGGCCTAAAATCACCACATACTAACCAATCAATTCTTTGGAAATTAATTTTACTATTCCAGAGGAGTCCTTGGCCCTCTGCAGATGGCAGCATTTAAAGGATTTCAGCACCATCCAGTCTTTTTTCCGTAATAGGCATCAGTAGTAAGTACTGCATTGATTCTTAAATGCTACCTCTTTTGTGTTGGCTGCAGACCTTGTATAAAATGTGCATGTAGCCTAAGCCTACATAAGAATGTTGTTTTTATCTTTGTTTACGCTGACCTTTAAATTCATTGGAATTCAAAGGTAGCTAAAAAGGACAAAAACACTTTTAAACATTAATGAAATGCTCAATTATAATCCATGAGATTCTTCCCCCGTTTTAATACTAGAAATGTGATATTGGAAAGTCTGTTAACTCGCATATCATTTTCAAGTGTTGTTGACCAAAACACTCAAAGTGCTCACACATTCATGCAGAGCCTTTAATACTTAACTACTGTATAGCACTTCTTGTTTCAGAAACTGACTTCTGATTTCAGTCTGCATTCTGTGTTTAATATGTTACTTTTTAAAAATTTTTTTTATTGTAGGTAGGTTTATCTTCCTTCATCTCTTTCATATGAATGGGCAGGCAAGACCCTGGGTTACTTGACACCAGCTTTGTGTTAGAGGGATTGTGTATCACACATTTTTTTTTTGATGCATAAGTGTAGTCTTTAGAAAAACAAACAAACCCAAAATGTTTTGGTTTGTAAATTAACTAGTTAAATTATGACCATGAATCATCATTCAGGATTTCAAAGTCTGAAATTCGCAGCAAAATTTACCTTTTTTTTTTCTAGTTTTCCTGAGTTGTTTTAAATGAATGCAAAAAAAACTAGAGTACTTTTATACCAAATGCAGAGCAAGCAAGATCTTGAACTTGATAGTTAAAACAGTGGTTGCATCACTCTACTGTGGAGACAGTGCCGGAAGCTTAATGATTTAAAGATAATGGCTATCAGAAGCAACCACATAGACACAAAGGACGTGTAATGAGAGTGGCTTGGCTGTAGTGTCCTGGTAGCCATCACAGCCATTCTAAATATAACAGTCTTATTATATAAGACCTCTAAATAAAATCGGCCCATCATTAAAGAGCCAAAGCCAGTTTATTTTACTAGGTCCAACTCTCCAGTACACCACAAGATGGTGCTACTAGGTCATAAAGCATTTGAGGCAGAAACGACCAGGAACCGTCAATGTTATATTTAGAACTCGTGAAATAAAAGAAGGCAAAAGGGCAACGTAGCCCTCAGCGGAAGTAGCTTAGGTTGTTTGTTAGCACATAATAGCGTTACGTTAAATGCCTGCCGTTAACATTTCCTCCATGTGAAGCACGGGACCTGCGTGCTCAGCTGGATTGGTCCGTGAAAATATCGGTTATCAGTCTGTTACAGTCTCCGTTTCTCAAACAGCTAGCTAGCTCTTGCAGGGCAGAAGCTACTCACACAGCAGACGAGGAAGGAGAGGGAACCTTACATTTCTAAATTGTAGGCCTAAATAACACGCCAAGGTAAGGTTTTTGTTTGTTAAATCACACAGTATATATACAGTTTTCTTTCTTTCTTTCTCTTTTTTAAAAAAAAAAAAAAAAAAAAAAGATTGCTTCCTGCATCTTTGCCAGCGGCTGTAGCATGAACGTTACTGGGACGTACTAGCATCACTGACTCCTTCATCCACAACATCTGTATCTTGCCAGATGAGGCAGCTGCTAACGTTAGCTGAGCTGGTTGGCTTAGAAGCTCAGAGCTAAGTTAGCTTAGACTTGAGACGGCGGTGACTTTGTGAACGCCTAAACAACACCGGAGCAGCTTAACCGCTTTGACATTTACAGTCGATGTAGCAGCTCCTATCTGTGGGTGTAAGTAACACGAAACCCGGTGGTGCCAGTTGCATGTGTTATTCTTTATCGGTTATCTCAAAGATTGTTTGTGTGGTTGTGAAATTGCAGAGACAACGAGTCTCGGTTTAGTCTCAAATCTTCATGTTGGGCTCTGGTAACATCTAATGTTATCGCTTTTGGGAAGTTGCGCTGACATATTCTTGAGGAGAGAAAGCCTCTGATGGCACACAGAGTCCCCGATGTTATTTATTTTAGTTATCATTATGTTATTTTTTGTTTACTTGTATACAAGTAATTTTAGTCTTTTGGAAAACAATTTAAAGTATATATATTTGACACATTTAACTCCTGGCATCACTCTACAAGAATAAATTGAACTTTAACTTTGATATAGTAGGTTTAGTGGTTATTTTATAAGGTTAGCCTTAACCTTTCAGTAGATACAGAGTAGAAATGTGTAGAAACACATTTAATGTGTTGTACCTTCATTCTGGAAAATGCCCTTTAAATTTACTTGTATCATATTTTTTTTATTAATATCATCATCATCATCATCATCATCATCATTATTATTATCATTATTATTATTATTATTATTGAAATTCTTTATTTTCATTCAGCAATTTATGTTTTGAAGGCTGGTGACAGAACTAGTAAAATATGTGTACAGATTATTTTAAGTCTGTCCAATAGAGAGGTAAAGAGAGATAAGGTGCACACTTTAAATAATACATAAATAAATAAGTTAGAGTAAAAAAAAAAACAATAAGAAAATTAAAATCCAGTTTAATAGGTTTAACATATTTCACCCATTAATTAATCCCATTAACCTTTTACTCCCAGTTTTCTTAATCCTTTCCATGGTATAAATATCACTTACTATCTCTGTCCCCTCTGTGGCGGGGGCTCTTGTGTCATATCATTAAAACTGTTTAACAGGAAATGGCTGATATTTGATTTGTGCCATTGTAACGTAGGGCATGACTGATACATATTTTCACAGAGTCTTTGTGGAGTTTGCATTGCTGCCCCTCCGTGAATCCACTGGAGGGCTGTTAAAAGGGAGATCTTTTGCTCCACCATTGTCAAGTGCTTTCGTATCGAGGAGGCTCAGATTGGCGGGTTTCTCTCTGTCTTTATCTTGCAATACAAAGCAGCTTGCTATATAAATAAAACTGAAATAAGTTCAATTTAATGTCTGGGTCACCAAATGAGTTTTTCAGATTCTCCCTAAATTGTGCTGTGATTATGTGGCAACACTGCAGCTAAGTTGATCAAGGACAATAATTCCTCCATTTACAGGAGCTTATCTCTTGCACGGTGCCGGACATCGCTGACAGTGTAACCCTGTTGATCTTTTAATGAAGCTGGGGATCCTCCTCTGCTCCAGATGGCCCTGTGTTGTACTGGTATTTCCATAACACAGTGCCTGTGTTGTTATTAATGCTCTACATGGCTTGGACCCCCTGCAAGTTGTGATAAGTCCTCTCTTCCCCTCCCATCCTCTCCCGGTCGGATAGTGACGGGCAGGTCACATGATTTTTGTTATGGTAAAAGGCACGGTATGGCATCTGGAGCTAGGCAGCATCTGTTGGTGTTTCTCGAGGCTCAAATCTGACTCCTTGTTCTTCGTCGTGCTGCTGTGATCCGCAGGGATCAGGGAAGTTTTGGGCTTTAGCCAGCAGTTCAGTCATTAATGATGCACAGTGTCTTTGTACAAAAATGAAATTGAAGTCTGTGCAGTTCTCTTGTATCACAGAAACTTGGTGACCTTTGAGGTAGGGTATTTATCTTTAGTGCGAGGGAATTGGGAGTTTGCTGTTTCAAAAATGACTTGAGCAAATAATGGATGCGAAATATTGTATCAAACCAACTCATCATGATTTCAGAATCAGAATCTGAATCAGAATACTTTATTGATCCCTAGGGGAAAGTATGTAAGCATGCAAGTACAACTCCTGCTGAAAACCCAGACTTTCTAGGTGGGAAACGAGATTTGCAGTAATATTGTCTTGTCTGACTAACAGTTATACTGTCAAGTTTGGAGTTTATGCCATCATCAGTTATGATAATGCATAAACACTTATTTGTTTTCATGGAAACAGGCCTTGTTTTGTGTCATCTGTGTATCTGTGGGTCAAACTGGGTAAGTTATCACTCACTTCTACTCGGAATACTTTTTTAATGAATTAAAACCAACCAAAAAGTGCCTGCTTTTAATAACATTTCAGACGTTTTCAGATGTTATTAAAGCCAGAGGTGTTAAATTGACCTAGAAAAAGAAGCAAATAAGCAACATTTATCCTCTACAGCAAAACTGAAATGAGAAGTTTGTGGTTTTGAAAATGTTTAAACATAACAGTTAAAAAAAAAATGTAAAAAAATCACAAGGTGGTAATTTTTTTTAAAAGGGCAATTTAAGTGGCTAAAGAGACTAGGCAGTGAAAACACCCAGCAATTTCAGTTCCTTCTTATTAAACTGTTATTCTGTAATGTGCAGCATTTCTTTTCCTCTTTTGTCAGTTTACATCACAATAGTACTGTATATATAGGTTGACAGTGAAAGAAGAGAGCCCACCTGGAGTGGGTGTTTCTTCCCACACATGGTTCTCGCTCTGAGCTTGGCTGGATCTCCCACTGTCTTGCTTGCCTTATGGCTTCCCTTTGTGTTTTTTTTTTCTCTGTATCTGTGAGGTTTACTCATCTCCCACACACTGACAGTGCCACAATCCTGTCAAAACCATGACAGAAATATAGGGGATCTGTATGTTTCTTTTTCTTCTTCTCTTTTCTCCTGTCTCCATTTCTCTGTCACGTAATATGCAAATAATAAACTGAGCGGATTTCAAGATGGAAATTAGCCTCTTTTAATTATGCAAGAAATGGTTTTGGTTAGATGCTTCACAGATAAAAATTAACCACCATGCTGCTGTTGCCAACATCAAAAGCAGACTGCGCCCTTGCTTTTATAGATGCATTGTATCTGTAGTTTGCGATACTGGACGCATTTGCCTGAATTAATTATCACCTAACAGAACGTGTGGGAAAATTTCTGCACCATGGATGTTTCTTATGGAAGCAGCCCTATCTGCTTATGTTTCAGAGCCAGTGAACAGCATCCCTGATTGTTTATCCCACACCTTTTCATTACACCCACAAGTTGGGTCGTGCTGCTCAGGCTCTGTGGATAATTGAACCTTACATGTAAATTTTACCATACTTTGTCACAGGATTTATGCCAGCCCTAAATTATTCTTGGCTGAAAAGAAACAGCCAACCTCTGTTTTTCTTAATTTCGGCTCCCAGTTCACAGTTTAAAGTTGTATGGCGCCAGTTCAAAAACAGGGGAAGTATGCACCTTTCAGTGAAGTTGGCTCACTGTGCATTAAGCTAAAATTATTAATAGTGGAACTGAGGTTTAGTAGTTTGTTTAATCTGGCTTCACCCAAATCATGGGTGAAGTGTAAGACTAATGTGCAACCTCATTTCTAGTAGTCCAGGTGACTGTGCAGATGTTACTAGGAGAACTCTGGCAAAAGGGACTGTGTAAATAGGAAATTGCATCTTTTACAAACACAGAATATTGCTATTGCTTTAATTAATATTTGCTGATGATGAGATAATGTGTAGATGTATTGCTTTGCACCTCAATAAAGATAATAAGGATATTTGTGTACTATGTGTTATTAGTTTATATGCATTTTTAAATATATTTATTCCCCTAAATCCAAATCTAATTTATTAAATATATATATTTATATAAATAAATATAAGGATACTTTAACATAGTGAAAATATCTTGAAAGTTGAGTGGTTTTGAATCTTAACAAGCAATCAGAGAAATAAGCTTTTATGGTAAAAGGGCCTGCTGAAGCTTCATTGGTGAATCCACATGAATCTATTAAACCGTGAATCATTTGCATGATTGCAGACATAATTGTAGATTAGAGGTTACAAGGTTCAGAGTACAACCTCTGGGATAGTGTAAGAACGGACTATCTGCAGCATACTTCAGGAGGAAATGGTCATAATAAAAAAAAAAAAAATAACACAGTAGTTGTAAGGGTGTGAAGTATTAATCACATGCACTTTCTCATTTTTCAGTTTGCTGTCATAGATTAGGAGACATTCTCCATACGTTCCCATCTGATGGAGCAGTGGTTGGCAGTCTTTGCGAAGAGGCACCATGTTTCCTTGTCATGTAACCCCCTGGCCATCTGCTGAGCCTCCAGCCTCTTGCAGCAGTCATGCAAATCCAATGCAACCCTCTCAGCCGTTGCCTGATCTACTGTGCAGCTGTCCTGCCCCACCTTTAAACACTCACTCTGAGACACCCTCGCCGGATCCAATGGAGTCCCTAATTGTCGTAACAGAGTATGAACCCAGCCGACCGCCTGGAGAGGCTGGGGAGGAAGAGGTAAGAACAACAAAGGCAAGGGTTTATACTGGACAGGTTGATGTCTACTGTATGAAGAGTAAGGTTTAACAGGATTTTTCATATAACAATCTGTGTCTAGTAGAACCGTAAGTACATCAAGGTGCAGGTGGATAGAGGATATGAAGTGGATGATTAGTAAATAAGAGAAGTATAAACCATTCAAATCCATCTCATGTCAGGTAGAAGAAATGGACAG
Source organism: Oreochromis aureus (assembly GCF_013358895.1). Classification (NCBI taxonomy): domain Eukaryota; kingdom Metazoa; phylum Chordata; class Actinopteri; order Cichliformes; family Cichlidae; genus Oreochromis; species Oreochromis aureus. The sequence goes on along the minus strand of NC_052948.1, from coordinate 40,665,005 downwards.
TTCAGAGACCCCGGAGCCAGCTTCCTCTGTGGCAGCACCTTTCCGGACTCCATCCTGTGACCTTCTGTCCCATACAGTTGGTCGGCCAGAAGCTCTACTACCCGGAAGCCAAGAGCAAAGGGGAAGGTTAAACTTTTCAGACAGGAAACTCTCTCTGCAGGAGCGCTCACAAACGGCAACCTCACCCTGTAGCTCACCGGGACTTAATGGGCGCTATATTTATCCATCATTACCGTACTCCCCCATCACATCACCTCATTCTTCTCCACGCCTGCCCCGCCGGCCCACTGTGGAGTCCCACAGTGTTTCCATCACAGACCTCCAGGTATGATAAAGCGTTAAAGCTAATTTAGTTTCAGTTTTAATGGTATAAGGATTTTGTAGCTTGCAATGTGTCTCAGCCTGTGTTAAATGGAGAAAAATAAGTGTTTAATATAGTGTATAATAAGTGTTAGCCATATTGGTAGCAGTAGTTTAATATCTACCATGAGTGCTAAGTCAATATGAGTTATAATGAGGTTGCAGCATATGCCATAATATTTTGGTTATTATGTAATTTTTGCACCATCTGACTCATTGTATTCCCTTCAGCACTGTGTATTGCGTAAACCATTACACATGGATAACCTAACTAATGACACAGAGCGAGGCACTAAAGTGCCCCACACATGTTAGTGTGTCATAAATAATACCACAGCTGTCTGAAAGTAAGAACTACATGTGCATTTGTCTTAAAATCAGCAGCAAAGTGATAAAGAGCAAGCTTTGTGGACACAAAGGTAAGGTTTTATAGTCTAAGTAGATGTAGCTGTGTAGCTGTTACATGTAGTTGTAGTTAGGACTTTTCAGAGCAGCAGGCTGAAGAGACTTTTTGCTTTCTCATAATTACATATTGAAAGTGATAAAAGGTTAATTAGGTGAAATATTTAGAGATATCCTGCAGATATGTCTTGCAGTCTAGAGAGGAGCAGTCAAATAAATGACATTTAGAAATGCATTTTAATGATGTGTGGGACAGCCTTTGGAATGGGAGCCAAGACTGTAACATCAATAAGCTCCAACTTTATTAGCTCTGCCCTTCATACTGAAGAAAATCTATTGAATTCTTCCCTATTCTTACTCCAGAACAGCTTTTTTCTCTCACAGCCTTTGTACTGCTAAGCTGTCTCTTTGACACTCTTCAAAATATCCTAGCACAAACACACACACCAAGCTCTTAATGACAATGGCGAAGAGAAGTATCAGGAAGAGTAGTACAAATGCTTAAATCTTGACGATACCTACATGACATCTACATGATGTTAGATTAACCCTTTCACTTATCATTCTACTTTAACAATGCATTTGACTGAAAAGCAGTACCTTTGGTACCAGAGCCTTCCCACATCTGTCAGCTCCTCTCTGTTGTTCAAAACAAAAAACACAAATGTTTAGATTAGCAGCTCTACTATAATTTAACTGTGATTCTGTCGTTGTGTACTGGTACTTTAAGGCAGCGGTCCCCAACCCCCGGGCCTCGGACCGGTACTGGTCCGTGAGTCGTTTGGTACCGGGCCGCGAGAGTTGAGGCTCAGGTGTGAAATGTATGGTTTTCAGGGTTTTTATTGGTTTTCAGCGTTATTTTGTTATCGTTTTTATCGTTAACTCGGTTTTCCTGGGTCTTTTCACGTGTGTTATGAATAAATCTTCTTTTTTTCGGTACCGGTATAGTTTTATTTTGTTGTATTTATCCGCGACACCTTAAAGGCCGGTCCGTGAAAATATTGTCGGGCATAAAGCGGTCCGTGGCGCATAAAAGGTTGGGGACCGCTGCTTTAAGGTGTCCTTAGGAGTTTTGAAAACACAGTTTTCAAATATATATACATTTTTCCTGATTTATCCATTCTTGCCTTTGACGAGTCCTGTTGATTACAGTTGAATTTATTATTGATTAGAAGTGAACGTTTATTTAAACTGGATTGCATAAAAAATGAGTAATTGTCCTGATTTAGAGGGCAACAAATCAGTGGCTGGTATGAAGAAATATGTTAAAAAATGTTAATGGAGAGAAAGTGTTAAAGGTAAATTTGAGGTTCAAGACAGCATTGAGGCAGATTTTGTAGGAATACTCATGATGATGTGACGATTGTTTTCTTTTTTCCCCTCTCTCGCTCCCTCTTAAAGGACTGTGTTCAACTCAACCAGTACAAGCTGAAAGATGAGATTGGAAAGGTACCATGAGAGACAGCTCACTGATTGCTCCCTTTCACTGACTCTTCCATTTTCTCCTCCCGTCCGCCTACTAGATGTCTGTCAAGTAGCACACATCATCAAGGACATGCAGTAACAGTCTCTGATATCCTCCTTCCCGACTGTCCTCATTTCCCAAACTCTGTGTAAACCACGAGGCCATGGGAGAGTTGGAAGATGGATGAGAGGCTGGTATAAATAGCGCTCTCTAAGGGTTGTGCAAGGCTTTGTGTGTGTGTGTGTGTGTGTGTGTATATGAGTGAGTGGGTGTGTGTATGTATGAGTGAGTGGGTGTGTGTGCCTATATGAATGTTTTAGATTGTGGGCATTGTTAAGGCAGAATGTGTGTGTATTTCTGTATGTAGGTAGACATTTTAATGTGTGCGCTTTTGAGCACAGTGGAGACAGTTAAAGCCTTTTGGAATTGTTGGAGAGACTTGTGTTATCAGTTTATCTCCGGGACTGTAGGATGAGCTGTGTGCTATCTCTCCAATCTGCAATCTGCTCCCCCAGCAGGAACCGACACTGCCCTCTCTCTCTCTCTGTTTGTTTTTGTTCGTACACACAGGCTTGTAATTAGGCCTACTTTTTATCCTGAATTTCCTGTGTGTGGGCAGGGAAGCTTGATAGCATAAACCAGATCCAGTTTCCTTAATTAGCCTGAAATCAAAAATGAAAGAGAGAGGGGAGCGATGATTTGAATTTCTCTGTTCTCACTTTGAAGCAGCTGCTAATCATTCAGTGTACTCTGTCAGCCCACTCAATTCCCTTGTGTGTTTATGTTTGTGTATTTATTCCTGTGTGTATCTATGTATTCCTAAAGTTTGCGTTACACTTTTAGTGTCACATTAAGAACTAACTGCTTAATATATATATGTATTAGTGCTGTCAGCGATAATCTCGTTAAAATCACGGGGCGATCCGCGCTAACTCGCTAATGGCGTTAATGTGGTTATGGCGTTAACGTCATTTTAACGAGATTAACACTGACAGCACTAATATATATATATATTTTCGGAATTTTCCCTCATGTTTTCTTTTTTGCTTGTTTCTGAACAGGGCTCCTATGGTGTTGTCAAGTTGGCTTACAATGAGGATGACAACACATACTATGTGAGTTTGTAATCCACACGCGAGTCCAGATGTGATTTATTTCCTTATCACAGGCCAGGCGACTGCTGGTTAACTTTGCAATAATCAACCGCTCTTGTAATATTTACTGGTGTGATTTGATGTGGAGCCTCTGCATGTGAAAATGTCTCCAGATAATTCAGCTCATTGACTAATGTAATAACACATCATTTCAGGCTTTTGTGTTTTTGCCATTCTTGATTATTGCTGCAGTTCTCATTAAGCTGCATGATAGCGATTGACAATGACACAGGGATTATTTTAACATTCTTCCCGAGTGACAAAGGCCTCGTGTCGCATTCGGTGATTATATCATTGCCATAATAACTGAGGGCATTGACGTTATTAAAGAATAGGGAAAATATTCACCAAACAATGCCGCTGTTACACACCGTGCTTTCTCTTCAAGTCTGATACAAATTCCTGTCAACTTTGGCAATTTTTGAAGACATAATCTGGTGGAGAGAGAGAGACATTGGTCAGAAAGATCTATCTAGACCAGGGATAGATACAGTTGTATCAGTGTCTGCACAGTCAAAAACTGGCTCTCAAATAAAAGAAAAAGAAGGTACAATTCAACAGTATGTCAACAATCTTTACGCAAGGGAAATCACAAGAAACTGTTGGTCCACTTCCACTGTGACAAGTCTTGGAATGCAGACATGGCTAAGAGATCCCAAAGCTCACTCACTTAATGGCTGCAATGCAGGTGGGAGACTTGCGTGTATCCGCATCGCAGAGCATCTCTCAGCTGTTCTGCTCTTATCGTCTTCCCAACTGGTGGTCAGCTTTCTTCCCTTCCTCTGGGTCAGGGAGGTTGCGCTCTCAATCGCTCTCGGGTCAGCTGAGGCACATGACTCCACCCTGCCACCCAGACTTCTCGTTAACCCCTGTCTGCACCTCCAGACGAAATTTGATGTTTGAAAACACTGTGTAGTGAATGGAGTTGGGCTTTCTTTATGACATGTAACCACTTAAATACCAAACTTGATAGACGGTGTAGTGCAGTTGAAATGCTGTTTAATGTAAATGTGCAGAAAATGTGCCTGCTATGGCTCATATTTCAATCCTCTCACACCACGATTGAGAAAAGCTGTCTACAGTGACAGCAGTGACAAACACACCAAGCATTTTCAAGCTACGGAATTTCTAGGTGTAGGGTGTAAGAAACCTGTAAGCATGCTGCTGTTTCTCTTTTCTTTGGCTTTCTTGGCTGCTGGACTCATTCTGTTTCCCTTAACCTGTTGCAATCCAACTAAGTTTCCCTCTCTGTGCTGTAGGCGATGAAGGTGCTTTCCAAGAAGAGGCTGATGAGGCAGGCAGGTTTTCCACGTAAGTTTGGAGTCAGGGCCATATTTCTGTGTAAGGTCTCAGTCATCCAGTTCAGGGTAGTCTAAATAGCTTGGAAAGAAATGCGACTGGATTTCTTTAAATTTCTTGAAGACGTGTCACTTCTCATCTGAGGAGCTTCTTCAGTTCTCAAAACCAATGGTGGAGAGTCCCAGGTATTTAAACCCGAGTGGAAGTTCTCCCTTAAGAGGGTGGTTGACCCACTGTTGATCATGTGTCTCATCACATGGCCAAGGTGTTAAAAAGCTTCTCTGATGAGAGATGAAACATCTTCAAAAAGTCAGCTTCTTTCCAAGCTCCTTAGATTCAGGACCATATGGTTAACACAGCAGAGCATCTGTAATGTCTGTAATGATAATGTTAATGTTAACAGCACATACCAATACTTAGGATTTGACTCCATCTTTATCCTGTCTCTCTACCCTTCCCATATGTCCCCTTTTTCCTCCATCAGGGAGACCTCCTCCTCGTGGGGCAAGAGCCGCTCCCGAGGGGCCTGCCCAACCTAAAGGGCCGCTGGAGCGAGTCTATCAAGAGATTGCCATCCTTAAAAAGCTTGACCACCCTAATGTAGTCAAACTAGTAGAAGTGAGTAATCTTGTAAAACGTAGATATTTTCATTTGATCTCTTAAGGATTACTTATTGGTATTACGCTAATTTTAAATAAGTTGACAAAGGAAAAAAACAGAAATGGCATTTTGAAGAACCTTAAAATGTACATAAATTGTGTTAGATGTAAAACTATCTTTCTACTCTATGTATACTTATTAGAAATTCCACTGAAGGTATATTTAACTTTGCCTGGTACAAAAGATATAAAGATGATCTATTGTGTATCTGTTTGTATGTTTGTGTGTTCACACATTTCCATTCCTCTTCATTGTGGTGCCAGGTTTTGGATGACCCCGGTGAGGACCATCTGTACATGGGTATGTTGTGGCCAGACAACAACACATCACATAATCATTATGCATGCATAAAGCAAGCATAAAACAAAGTCAATTTTAACCTCATCTTTAAAAGATGTGGGGTTTTTTTTAGTTTGCTTGTCCTCGCTAACCTCCTTTGTTTTCTGTTACAGTGTTTGAGCTGGTGAAGCAAGGGTAAGCTAAGCCTCTTATATGGTAATGATTGTGACACTGGAATGAGCCCAGTCTCATTAGTTATGATTGGTAATTGAGTGTGTTTGTGTGTGTACCTGTTGATGTTGTACCTTGTGTATCTAGGGCTGTGATGGAGGTGCCAACAGATAAGCCTTTCAGTGAGGACCAGGCACGTTTTTACTTCCAGGATCTTCTCAGGGGAATCGAGTACTGTGAGTCTTCAAAACCTCCTGCTACTCTTCCACCTACCCTGTGACTACATTAGTGTTTATTATGCATGTGTAGATAGATTTAATCTGACTTGCAAAGTGAATTAATTTTACTCAACAGATTTTATGTTGTTAACCCACCAAGATCGCCAGCACTGTGTACGACATCAAAATGGCTCATTAAACAAGTTTACCTTGGTCACGTTGACTGTGACAGTTTTTCTACTCTTGAAATGTTGTTTTTTTCAGTTTGTACAAAATAAAGCACTCAGTGGACACTTTATTAGGTACACCTTACTAATACTTGGTTGGACCCCTTCATGCCTTCAGAACTAATCTTATTCTGCATGACATAGATTCAACAAGGCGATTAATAAAGGTGTGTGGAAAAATCCAAGTAGATCATTAGTTTCTGAAATATTTAGACCAGCCCATCTGGCACCAACGACCATGCCACATTTAAACTCACTCAAATCACTTTTCTTCTCCGGTCTCCGTTCTTCGGCTGGACCTTCGGCAGGTCTTCTTGACCATGTCTACATTGCTGAACGGTACTGGGTTGCTGCCATTGGCTGATTAAATATTTGTGTTAGCGAGCAGGTTATCAGGTGTTCCTAACAAAGTGTGAGTGTATACTTGTCAGATGTAGAGGCACCAATTTCAAAAGCTGAATATCCTTTTCATTATTGTTTGGACAAAATTCTGAGATTCAGTTTTTCATTTTAATTTTTCCTTTGTCATATAGCTTTGTATATATTCATATGACGTCACCTTTGCATTCTGGTAGCCCAGGTTTTCCTGACCAGGTGAACTAATAATAGCACAAATACAGCTTAGACCACAGATTCTGAAAATGTGTTGCGTCATTTCTTTAAGTCAGTCTTCTCTTTGGAGAAAAATATCAGCCAGAGATATTTTTCCCATAGTTTTGTTTAAAAACTAACTCATTACAGTGATGTTGCATAGTATCAGCATGTCCCTATAGAGATAAAAGTCTGCTAATGCTTGTACTTTAGAATTATGAATGTGGTAAGAAGATGAAGCTCTGATTGTATAATCAAGTCCTGTCCTCCTACAGCTCTTCCCTGCCATTTACACAAGGCCTTCGTCTGAGCTGCTCTTGACTCTAGCAACACTCCACAAAGTTCATTTCACATCATTTCAGTGGCTCTTAATGCATATCAGTGCAAGCAGGGATGGACACAAAGTAGGCTTGTTTTAGTCATGGCGCAGGTAGATTAGTTAAAAAACAGTTTAAATAATGAAGGCACACTTAACTCTCAATTTCACATCTTAACCAGGTAGTGTGGACATAATTTATTATAATTTACCAAACGTCTACCTAGCTGTCTAACTACGCTGCCAGAGATTCTTCTTCACGAGTCCAAGCCATTAAAAAAAATGGTCAAGCCGGCAAATTAGTTTTTCACCATTAGAACATCTTAATTCTGCCATAAACTGAATACTACAAATGTGACCCGATTGCTGTAATAAAGTTTCTTTGTTCGCTTTTTCTGTTAATAGTACATTACCAGAGGATCATTCACAGAGACGTCAAACCATCTAACCTGTTGGTGGGAGAAGATGGACACATCAAGATTGCAGACTTTGGAGTTAGTAACCAGTTTGAGGGAGCTGACGCCCTGTTGACCAGCACAGTTGGAACTCCTGCTTTTCTTGCTCCTGAAACGCTCTCTGAGACCAGAAAGAACTTCTCTGGAAAGGTGAAGCAGTATTCGGCTAACTAGTGCCCTCTTGGGATGACTTTCAGAAATGCAAGAACTTTTGATTTTGATTTTCTTTTTCCATTAGAATGTTCCTGCTTTCCAAACATTTATGAAATTTTGCATCTCAGCTACCCAAAAAGCATTTTCACATCAAATTAAATCTGTTTTGCTTTTCTGCTAAGGCTTTGGATGTTTGGGCCATGGGAGTGACGCTGTATTGCTTCGTCTTTGGAGAGGTGAGTGTGGGGAATGGTAAAAACATTAACATTTTTTAGTACTAGTGATCCTGTTAAAATCAACACATTTTTTTGTATTCACAGTGTCCATTTATGGATGAGCGCATTCTCAGTCTTCATCAAAAAATCAAGACACAACCCGTGGTGTTACCAGAACAGTAGGTTCTGCTTTGCTCTTTTAACAGATGGCTGTTCCCAGTGTTTATTGTATAAATAGCGTATTTATTAAATTAAATACACAATTTTGGCACTTTCTCAATAACATATTTACTCAGTTGTCTAATTTGATTTCGTTACAACAGTGCCGACATATCAGATGATCTCAAGGATTTGTTATTGAAAATGCTGGACAAGAATCCAGAGACCAGGATAACGATCCCACAGATTAAGGTAAATACACGGGTAGTTGCTGGTTGCTGTGTGTCATGTTTAAATATCACACACATAAAATGAAAAAAAAAGGATTGTTGTTCTTTTGTTTGGACATTACAGTATTTTATGTCATTAAATTCATAAATCAACTGTTTGCTCTGTAAAGTATAATCTATAGCAGCTTACATATATTTATAGATATGAATGAATAGCTTACATTGATCTAACAAATATAATTTTGCACTTAGATTCAGCCTTAGTAAATTTTTACTGTTGTGCCTCCAAAGACACTATGACTAAGTTTATATGTGTGACACATAATCTGGTTACCCAAAGAACTCCTTTTTTTGCCTTGCGATTGTGTCCAGGTACACCCATGGGTGACAAGGCACGGTGCTGAGCCACTCCCCCCTGAGGACGATAACTGCTGTATGCTTATTGAAGTAACCGAGGAGGAAGTGGAGAATTCTGTTAAACACATCCCCAGCCTGGCAACAGTGGTGAGTTTGTGAACTAATTTTGTCTCACAAAAACATTAAAAAACATTACAGTCACTTCAGACCCTAATTTGCTTTTCTCTTGGTGTCATAACAGGAAATATCACATTTGGGTATCATTTATGGGCAACTTGGCTACAATGAAAGAGTAATAAAAAGTACCAGAGAGAATGAATGCTCCATTGGGAGTAAAAGATTATTTCTTAGCAAATTTGCATTAGTATAAATTAGCTTAATTAGTTAGCACAACAGAGTGTTTTAGCAACTTATGAAACAGAACCCAGCAAAGTTGCAAAGAGTAGAGGTAGTGAAGGTAGATGAGTTTAAATACTTGGGGTCAACCATCTAAAGTGCAGGTGAAGAAGACCATGCAGGCAGGGTGATGTGGGAGATAAATATCATGGGTGATTTGTGACAGAAAGATAGCAGCAGGGGGGAAAGGCCAGGTTTATAATACGTTAGTGAGACCTGCTATGATATATGGTTTGGCGAGTTAATGTCGAGATTTTCCCTAGGAGAGACCAGGAATAGGAATAAGCACATCAGAGGCAGAGCTCAGGTTGAGTGGTTTGGAGACAGAGTTAGAGAGGAAAGGCTGGGATGGTTTGGACACGTGCAGAGGGGGGATAGTGAATATACTGGGCAAAGGATGTTAAAGATGGAGCTGCCAGGCAGGAGGAAAAGCGGAAGACCTCAGGGAAGGTTTATGGATGTAATGTAGGAGGACATGTAGAGCGTTGGTGTGACAGAAGAGGAAGCTAGGGATGGGGTGAGATGGAGGCAGATGATCCGCTGTGGCGACCCCTAAGGGGAGCAGCCGAAAGACGAGAAAGAATTTCAGTCACATTGCACCATCCCACAGCTGAGGCACTGCACCTACTCAGTTCCTCTTTCAACACTTTGAGCTACAGCAGATGCATGACTCATTTTTTCAAAAAAAATTTATTTTCTTTAGCTACATTAATTAATGTTGTTTAACATTTTTGTTTGACTTTTAACTTTAAAAAAGTTAAAAGTCACAAACGCAGAATACATCTGACTTCAAAATTCATCAGATCTACCACGACATTGCCATCTGTTATCACAGCAGAAACATTTTCTTAAACACGAATTACATATTAATGATATAGTGGTGTTAGATGAGTACTGCATACTGTTTTGTAGGACAATAACATCTAGTAGAAATCAGTTTTTTAGCTGTGTTCTCATTGTTAGGGTTCTAAAATGAAGGAAATTTTTAAAATGTTTAAAATTGAAGCTTTTCATCTTTACATTACTAAGCACTGTTTACTTTTTTGAAGATCCTGGTAAGAACTATGCTCAGGAAGCGATCCTTCGGAAACCCCTTTGACTGGGGCCGGAAAGAGGACCGCAGCAGTTTGTGTCCTCCAGGGCAAACCCTCACGTAAGCACTGTTTACAAAAACACTACAGTCTCTAAACTCCTTAGAAAAAGGCAGCAGCAGAGCCAGCCGAGGCTTGCCGAGTAGTTTGTCTGAAAGACTGTTGGTAGCCTGTTGTTATTTCTCTCCCCCTTCTCCTGCCCTGTAGGAAAGGCAGAGCAGGCAGTGTGAGATACTGCTACATTCATTGTAACCAAAAAAGGTAAATAATGCTGGCATAGCTCTTGCCTGCTGTAATGCTGTTTAAGTGGTCGAGAGAATATTTTAAGACCCGCTGGCATGATATAAGCAGCTGTCTCCCAGTATGGTGGTGATGGTCAAATACTCCTGTGCATCACATTTGTTAACTAACCTCTGGTGGTTTGGGGGTGTTTGGAGAAGCCGTGTTAGGGAATGTTGAGCTTCACTTAAGAACCTTCAGTACCTACAATCCAATTTCCTGTCGTAATCTGTGTCTCAGGGTGCTTTTGGTGTAGTATGAACTGTGTAGCGGGGAAATACTGTAAATATGTCATTCAATTAGGCATTCATATAGTGGAAGATAAATTAGGACGCACATAAGCTACTGAGTGTAAACAAAACTACGCGAATAGCAGGTGACCAGCTGATACACAGAACAATGTCCTTTATCACAGAGGGTTCATTAGGGTATTAGGTTTTTTTTCTGGGTTGACCCACAAAACAAAACAAATTAAAGAAGCATTTTAAAAGTCAAGTCAAAATAAAAAGCATTTTTGTCCACACTCAGTTCATCATGGGCCAAGAGCATCCATTTATCTTCATGTGTTTTTACTTTCCCTTGCATGAAGCAGTCTTGACATTTAATGAAAGGACATGCCTGTAAATTAATGTCATCTTTACTTTTTTAAGATATCGTTTCCCCACTTTCACCAGTTGTTTTTTTTTTTTTTAACCCCTTTCCTTGGGCTCTCCTTCACCGTATCTGCTGTAGAAATGAACTCAGTGTACTCTGCCATGTAACAGCTAAATGGTTGCTTTCACTTAATAAACAGTGCTTAATAGTAGCTGATTATTTTCTCTGTTCAGTGAAATAGGAATGACAGCGAGCCTACAGCACTGCTATAACTAACGCTGCCTCTCTGCTGTGTTACTTAGGAAACAGGAAAGCGGTGACGGGATGAGAAGTATGAACCTGCCCTACGTGGGAGAGGATGAGACTCTTTCCTGATGCGGGAGGTTTAATATGCACGCTGGCATCTGGCTGCCTGGAATCACACAGCACAAAACCCCTTTACTCACAGTTTTATACTTGCAGCCCACACATGATTTCTTGGGAGGTGGTCAAGTGTGGCAGACACTAACAAAAGGGAGGAAATACAGCTCAAAGGCACTTTGATGATCACTTTCTAAGCTTTTATTCTGTCCTGTCCTCTTACACAGTTTAATTTAAGGTTATGGGACTTAAACTGTAACATGGAAACCATCCAAGGGTGGAGCATCCTCCTTTACTTTCAACCTGAGCCCCATTTTGCCTGGCCCACTCCTTCTCCTACCCTGCATGCTCTTATAGTCCTAGCATGCTTTGTCTCAGGCTTCAGCTGTACAGTTTTGGGTTTTATCATAGTCTAGCCACTTGTGTTTCAGGTATACGGGACGAAGGAATAATCTGTTTTTGGCAGGGGGGTTTTGGGTGGGGGACGGGATGGTTGTCTCCGCCATCACCACCAACATTTAAATAAGCAGTTTTCTTAAAAACGATTGTCTGGTTCACTCTGCTTCGTGGTAGCAGTGCCCAGTTTGGTAACACATTTTAGAGTGAAGTATCTATAGAGTTTACCCAAAGTGGGAAAAAAAGGAGAGTGAAAAAATGTTTACTTCACCGAATGCATGTGTTTACTTTCCCAATGCAAACACTGTATAAGCTATTTCTAAACAGTTACATTGTTGTACAGGCATTACTTTTGTTTTTTTCTCATTTACTACAATCAATAGCTTTCAGAAAGCTTTAATACAGTTGATATAGTGCTTTGTGAATAATAACATTCATTGCTGCATACAAGAGGGCATAAAAAAGTCATCCTTCCTCTTTCTTTGTTTTAAAGATCTAGTGCTTCTGGTGAATCTTTTTAAAATGTACAATTATGTGATTTTTAGGTGTTTGCTATAAATCCTGCGTGAAGGTGAAGGTGAGGTACTACCTGATGACTTTGGGGGGAAAACACAATGTGTTAGTTCAAAATGATTCTGTAGGTTAAACGTGTTGTTGAAGCTGTAAATCGGTCCGTTTAGACAAAAACGGGCTTTGTGGTTGGATACCGAGCGTCACATGATTTCACTGTGTTCACGTATTTGTTTCACTTCTCCAAGTTGAGGTCTGTATGCAGACAAATTAAACAGAAAATCACAATTGAACCTCAAGCTTAAAAAAACAACAACAAAAAACTTGTGAAGGTTTTTACTAGTTTTGTTTTTGTATTGTAGGAGGTACTGATATTATGTTAAAGCTGCACATTTCAGAGCACCAAAAAAAAGTCATTTTGTAAACTATGATAAATTAAAATAAATAAATAAATAATGCTGGTCTATTAGAAATGGCTGCTGAAGTGAGTTTAGAATGGAAGTATAGTGCAAATGCAGACTTTTTGTACAAATCTATGCATGACATATCTGTCCAAGTGTTTGGTCTGGGCTGTACACAACTCTGCAAATATTTCAACTTTTAAAGTAGGTTTGTTTTATATTCATTAACGAGCTTCATTTTCAGTCCTAAAGCATTAAGTCATTTATGCCTCAGCAGTAAAAGGCTGATGGGGGTTGTCGTCACCCTGCCAGGACGCTCAAGTTTATTAATGCGATAACTTGAGAATGAAGCAACGCAGGAGTTTCAAATTGTAGCTACTAAAAATCTCTGACGGGTTTAAATCTCAGTGATCTTGACCTCAAGGTCAGAGCTCAAGTTTTCTGAAAAGTAAATGTGATAACTCGAGAACAAGGTGACGTAGGATTTTGAAATTCAGACCACAGGTGCATCTAGTAGGAGGCTGAGGGGTACCACTGGCCACTGCCAGTATTTCTTTTTCCTCCCACACATTTGTACATTTTGTTGAGCCATCATTGGTTTCCCTCATCAGTGTGTCTTTAGTTAACTTAGCATATTAGCACGATATTGAAAGTAGTTATTACATTCAATGCTTCCACACACTAATTACTTCAGCACTAACGTGTTGAATGTATGAGAAAGGGACTGGAATTTTTTTGTACTTACTTCTTGCATGTCACTCTGAACTGTACTGTATGTCTGTTTTTTAAGACGAGTACTATGCACATGGTGTAACTTTATGGTGCAACGGTACGCCCTGTCAGATACCTGTCATGTACACCGTCCACACCCACTGAGCTGAATCTAGAGGGCTGTATGTGGTTAATTATTTTTGCTCATGTATCTATTTTTTCAAAAAAAGATATCCACCTTAGAGCGTAGGAACATGCACTTTGGTTTTAGACTTCCAATAAGGTTAAAATTAGTTTTGAAGTGTAATTTCGGTGAAGATATCCAACAAATAATAACGTTTATCTTCAGTTTGCTCTGGATTGTGGACTGTTACCACATAGTTGTAACATAGTGCACCTACTGTAAGTTGCTGTTAACTGTCAGATTAATTTGTGGTCATGAACATAAGAAGACAGATGCATTTCCTTTGGTGTGAATATTTTCCATAACCAACAAGAGTAAAGTGAGCTACTATTTGAGTGTGAATGTGGGGTGCAAGCCACAAAAAACAACTGTATGATAAATATTTTATACAGTATTTAAACTTGTAGTTGGTTTCAATAGACCTGCCCATTGTTGCCAGAATGGTGAGGCTAAGTGATTAACCTTTATTGTTCTCACAATTTTGCATTCTGTAGTGTAATCAATTTTATTAAGAGCTTTCGGGGGGGGGCGGGCTCTTTTCCTCCTAAATGCATGCTAACTACTGAACACATACCACTGTATTGTCATAGCATGAGAGGTCCTTTACATTAAATGGGACCTTTAAAGTAAATATTCTCTACATACCTGTACCTTGTTCATAATTTGAATAAAGTATAATTGCCTTTCTGTAATGTTGTGGATCGAGTTATTGATGCAGTTGCAGAGGTAGACCACTAGGCTGTGCTGTGCACCAGAACATACTGTGATTCTTGAGCGGCTTAATATCACATTGTGCTCTTTGTATGTGTGTAATGCACAGTGGGAGCAACATTTCTGCATCTACCGTATCCTTACAAACACTTAAACGCTGTCGTGCTTTCATTCAACAATTCATGTATACACATTTCATGTGCTCAGCACACTCGTGGACGGTTATTTTTCAAAAATGGGGTTTAGTTAATAGGAAATCTGCATGTGAATCCTGAGAGTAATTTGTCCTGCTGTATTTGTCAAAAAAAAAGACTAAAAATGTGTGCAGATAAAACAACACAAATCTGACCTCGTAAAGAACATGTCAACAAGAAATGCTAAATGATCAAATGGCACTTCTTCACGAATTCTATGCAGGTTTTACGGTTTAAAAGTGTCCAAGACAGTTTATAAAACATTTTAATTGACTGTAATGCTAGATGACAGATGAAGAAGTCACTTTGATGAGCGATTTTCTCTGTACACCACCACCAAAGCGTATTTCAGATCACAAAATCAAGATGTGAACGTTAATTTGAGGCATTAAATTAAAGATTAGATTAAATCATTAAATGTTTATTTTTTTATACACAGTCCTTCATTTCAGAGCTTCGCAAGTAATGGGACAATTGACTGACAAGCAGTTCCATGGCCTAGCAAGGCCAGCCCCCTTGATATTTCATGACAAATTAAGAGGATAAAAGACCTGCAGTTGATTCCAAGTATTGAACTTCCCTTTCTGTCTATGGTAACTCTTTATGTGAGGTCTGATTAGAGTCAGTGCGCATGAAGGGATTTTTTTCCACTAGTGTTTATTGATGATGTGAATGTTGATAGAAGTAACAGGATGAACTGTGAAGTGTACAGAGCTATACTCTCTGCTCAGATTCAGTCACTTGCTGCAAAACTGATCAGACAGTGGAATGGATAATGACCCAAAGCAAACTGCAAAAGAGTGTCTAAAGGCAAAGAAAATGGAACATTTTTCAACAGCCAAGTCAGTCACCTGATCGAGCCCACAAACAAGCAGCAACCAAGTATACCTTAACCAACAATAACCAAGTAACCAACTATACTTATATTTAAAATGATGTTTGTTAGCCTCTAAAAATTGTATAAAAATGGATACAATCCCTCAACAGTGAATGCTTTTGTTCAGTTGTATTCTGATTTACAATCCTATTAGCTGCTGGACTTGACCGTACTTGGAGACCAGCGTCCATTTAGAAAATGTCCAGTGTGAAAATTTGATTTGATCTTTTACAGATTTACAGATGCATCATTCATATGATTAATGAATAGCTCTGATGTCAGAATTCATATATGCCCAAACCTGCAGTTCTTGTGAGAATTTGAGTGATGTTTCCATTACAGATCGTAAACCTGACATTGACTTAGTTGTTGTTACTGACCCTTGTTTCACTGTTGTGTAAACTGACCTTCAGAATCTAAACTCCAGTGGAGGCTTTAACACATTTAGGGAAATAAAGTGTCACACTGACCTCTTGTGTGAATTTAATTGCATTGCAGTGCACCTGCCCACGTGAAAAGACAGACAAACTTTATTTGGGAAAGTTGTTTTTCATGACTCTGGGGGTGGTGAAAATTCATTCATCCAGGTGGTTTCTATTTAATCTCTGATTTTGTTGACGTTTATACTCAGATCAATGTTAGTTCAAAGTCTCAATTTAACATTAAAAAATAAAAAATAATAAACCAGAACAACAGAAGAATCAATTGTTTCTGGTTATACTATGATTAGAAAACATTTTACTGTTGATATCAAAAGAAGAAAGAAATATGAAACTCCAACCATTCTACAAGCAGTCGTGAACTTCAAAACATAAATGCAAAAGTATCCAAAGGGCAGTTTTGAAATGGATCACAAATTCACTGCAGCACAGTATAATGCTTGCTGTATGACATACTGTGTAAATGCAGCTAAGAGGCTTTTGCAGGTCTTGAACTGGTTGGTGTGTTGCACTCCCCACGGGGACACATATGGAAGCCTAAAACGCCTACATCAGCAAATGAGAAGTGCTGAATGAGACAGAATCTGGGCCTTCACTTTACTCTGAGTAGCACTCTGTTAATGGTTAACATGCTGGAGGTAAGAGAAAAACACCAACAAACAAAGCACTCAATACAATAAAGGCATTCATAAGAGACTTACTTCTCCATGAGAGATGTTTGTGCCCAACCTCTTTGTTCACTTTCTTTAGTTTCCTAAATTGAAGCTGGCTGCAATCTCTGCATCTCTGGCTCCAAAAAGAGAAATAGCACAGCAACTGAATTGAACTTGCAGCCAAAGCAACTCTTGGAAAGATTAAAGGACTGTTTGAATCGTGCCATAAAACACTGTTTCTCAAAGTGATGTCAGGGGTTCCCTAGGGCTCCAGGACCCATATCTAAGTGGTCCAAAGAAAAATGTGCTATAAATTATAGAATTGTGCTGCAATATTAAAAGGTGCATGTCTGAAGATTACAACAACACAAAAATACTGTGCTACATTATCTTTGGGGCAATACAAACCTATATGATCATGAGACATCTGTGTTATGCTTTTTTTAATAAACCGACCGTAATTTTTATATAAAACTGAAAGGTAAAAGGGAAATATGTGAAAGGCAGTGCTGGCCTGGGGAAAGAAGTGGACTTTTAGGCTGGTGCTACATAGGTTGTTGTTGAGTATTAGTTGTCTGTGATGTTTGCAAACCCTGTTTTGCATATCAAACTCAATGCAAATGCTCCATTCAAACTCAAAGATTGCAAAGAAAAAGAGAGATGGAAGTGGAAAAGCAGTGTACAGAAGGCAGACTGTGTTAAAGCATCAAGATTAGGGATTCGAGGTGTTTCTGGAACAGGGAGATAAACTACCTTAAAACTTCTTTTTGAGAGTGAGGACTACCTTATCTGCAATTTTGTGTGTGTTGAACTTAAGACAAAATAATTCTGCTTTTGGGGTATGTCTACACAAAATTTCTTTTTCCCCACTTCAAAACACGTACTAATCAGGCCCTGACGCTGAAGTGATAGCAAGGCTTGTTTGTGAGCTACAGTTAGAACAGCAGGGCTTTTTTTATGGCATACCATTTGGACAGCAAACTTCATTGACTGAGTTACTCAGACTTCGACTTGTTTTGTTTTCTCTTCCCCATTTGCCACCAATTAGTTTTCCCTTTTGATGCCTTGATTTTGCTGTTGGATTCTTTTTTTGTAGTCTGAAGTGCAAGGACAAGAGCTACTGCTTTTACAGTTAGCCTTTAGCGACTGTTCAAAGAACGGCACTTCCTTATATATTTTTGTACTTCGACAGTGGCTTGCTTTTTCAGGCCAGGAAAGCCCTCTTGCTTCCCTGTAAGTACTCTGGTTCATTGATTTAATTGGTGGAAGTTAGTCGATGATACAGTGATAGACAGATGGTTCATCTAATCACCTGTCAGTGCTCTGTTTTTGCCAAGGAGTTTCCAAATGGAGGTTTCCCTGGCGCTCCCATGTAACAACCCATCTGCATGTCATGCAGGCCGTATGTCATTTTTTTCTCTATTATACTTGGATTTTCCATTAGTCAGTCTACAGCATAGAAAGAAAACTGACTCCATTTGGGCTGAGTGTTGTATATTAATCTTGGTCTCGAGGCATTTCACTGAGACTTTTTTCCACATAATCCTACTTTATCTCCTATGAAGTTAACTTCTAATCTTCTTCTTTCAGCTACTTCCCTCAGGGTTCGTCGCAGCATCCCCTCATCTGTCTCCATCGCAGCCTATCCCTAGCATCCTCGCCCTGTCACAATAACAGCTCTGCATGTCTTCCTTCACTCCATCCACGAACCTCCTCTGTGAGCTTTTTATCTTTAACATCTGTTGCCAGTATATCCACTATCCCTCCTCTGCACATGGCCAAACAATCTGAGCCTTGCTTCTCAACCTTTGTCTCGCTAACGCTAACCTGACCATTCATTCACATTCATTTCCAACCTTGTCCTTCCTGATCACTCCCAGTGAAAATCTGATCATCTTCAACTCTGATAACTCCAGCCTCCTTTTGTTTTCAGAGCCATGATTTCCAAAACATACATCATTGCAAGTCTGTCATCTTTTAAACCTTCCTTTTCGCTCTTACTGTCCCTCTGTCACAAATCACCCCTGACACTCGTCTCCATCTGCTCCGCCATGCCTGCACTCTATTTTTCACCTCTCGTGCACTGTCCATTGCTTTGGATGATTGACCCCAGTTATTTAAACTTGTCCACCAGCACTACTCCTGCTCCTTGTGTCCAGCTGTCCATCTCTCATTCACACACATCTTGCTTTTACTGACTTTCATTCCTCTTCTTTCCAGAACATACCGCCACCTCTCCAGGCTCTCTTCCATTTGCTCCCTGCTCTCACTCATCACAATGTCTTCTGCAAATGTCATAGTCCAGTGACGTTGACACCGTGAAGTTTAAGGATTATAAATGGGATTGAAATGCTGGATTGTGTTTGCGAGACATCATCACGAGAAACATGGCTGTATTAGTTGTTTTAGGTTTAGGAGCCTTTAAATAGCTTTTAAATATCTTTCTGCCAAAGTATCTATCAAAAAAGGCAACAGTGCATCACAAGTAGACACATTTGCATCTTTAATTAGATTTCTGGTGAAATGTTAGTTTTTGTTCATTTGTTTGTTTGTTTGAAAGCAGAGGAAAGTGCTCTCAAACTCCTGAGTCAGAGTTCAGTGAATTCAGAGTATTATAGTGATTTATTTCTTTTTTGCTTTGGTGTTTTTGAATTCACCCATCAAATAATATTCCATTAAACCCTAGAGCTGTTTAGGACAACTTCTCCAAGAATTTGGCAGCGTAATGCTTTTGCTGGAATTAAAAATGGCTCAGGAAAATGACAGGTTGCATAAGTGTGGAATTTTAAATCTGTAGTGAAAACATGTACTGCGTGACTCAGGCTGAGAGAGCACTTGTCTGTGCCAGACAAACTGTAGGCCAGCATTTCGAAGTCAGAGAGGGCAAATGCAAATAAAAACCAATGTTAAGCCTGTAAAAAGCACTCCAGTGAGATTGGTTGAGTTTAACACACACAAAAAAAATAGTTCTGCTCACAATGCTCAAATATTAACACATCCACACAAGTAAATGACAAATGGAAAAGTATTTACCACACTGATGTAGAAAAGCTTTGCCTGGTGTGTGTTTATTTGTATGTGTCTGTGTTACGCAGGGCTAGGACCACTTGACCACTCTAAGCTGAAAGGTTTCACCGTGCTGACTGCAATTTTTCTGCACCTACACTCAGCAACCGGTTTTGAAGTTGCACTGTTTCAATCACTTAGAAGTCTCGCCGTTCTGGAGCTGAACGGCGAGCTGTGACTTGACGGCATATCGTGTAGCACCTTCGAGCTCGTGAACACATTCGCAATAATCGCTTCCTCTGACGCAGCACTCGGGAAGCACAAAATCTCAATATTCCGAGCCTTTTGCAAAATCTACCTGCTTTAAATGGCAAAAAATAAAAATTGAGAATTGAGATTTTTGTGCTTTGCAAGAGTTGCTGCTTTTTATTATGTAAAGCTGCCATGGGAAACGTAGATTTTAGGGTTTGGGGCACTTAACAGACTGAGATTGAATCAGCTGTTTTGAATGACCACGACTTCTGAACTGATTACTTCAAACATGTGTTTGATCTTCATTCATGCCTAAAAACCCTGAATCCCACACTTCCCCTAATGCAGCTTTTCTCTCTATACAAACTCCCACAGCCCTCAAACACAGCAGCACCAGTTTGTAATGCAAGCTCTCTCATATAAGCTTCTTTCTAAAAATGTTCCCCCTGAGCCACAGAAGACATTATAAAATATTTTCACAGGAGCACTCCTCCTCATTACGAGCGAGCTGACCTTCAGATGTGGTACTGTATCTGTGGAATGGCTTTTTAACTTAGTCCTGATTTAATGGTTTCTTAAACTACTGTCCCAGCCCTAGCATTTGTGTGTGTGTGTGTGTGTGTGTGTGTGTACTGTATATTTGTGTGAGTGCTTTGACCCTCCTTAATCTGTTTGAGACTGCTCAGGTCACTCGGGCCAGCCTTAGAAACTCACTGGCACCTGGAAGGAGAAGCAAATAGATGTTAACAATTTAAACTCCTGGCAAATTCGGGAAAGCTCCGGTCCTCGGACTGGATCACAGCCCAGCGAAGCGAGAGGCAGCGGAAGCCTGGTTGGCTGCCATTAAGAGAAGCCAAGTGTGTTTGGCAGATAGCGAGTGCAGCCAGCACTGTTGACAAGGGCCTGCTAAGTGGCCCGAACCTTCTGCAAAAGAGCAGGAAGGATCAATAGGAAAACTCCTACACTACAGCGGTAGGAGCACTTGCATGGCTCTTACATCCCTCTTGACATCATGATGGATACTAGACTGTCTTTGTGTTTGGATGTATGTGACAGAAAGATAATTGAGGGAATGATATTTTTTCCTTTACCGGATGAGCAGTAAGAGAAAATACAAACATCTGCATGTTTTTTTTTTCTGTTTTGTTTTTTTGTTTTACAAGGAAAACACACACACACCCACACGATGTCCGAACATTGTACTTTCCCCCCAACGAGAATAGTTCCTCAAACCAAAGACGCATCTCTGGAGAGATAATACATTCATTCCAAGCAATGGTGATGAAAATTACAATATCTTGATAGACAAACAGGTTAATTACTTCATGGCTAAAACCTGAGTTATTCCAAAGTATTTCCATATGAAACTGCACAACAATGCACATCAAAAATAAATGATGCATCATTTCTCTCGTAATAGAGTAATTTGCATGACTGAAGCTATGCTAATATATTAATGTGATATATATACACATCGACGTATGGTTTATTTAGTATTTTACTCCGGGGTCTGAGATTATCTGGGAGGTCCAGTCAAAACACAGAACCACAGTATGACAGAATGAATTTAGGAAGTTTTCTGAAGCGCATCATCAGCTTCAAAAATGAAGTCCTTGCAACAGAGGAGTGTGACTCTAATGGTATTTCCTTTGTACACATTTGACATATGGATTTTGCTTTCAAACTCAAGAGGCAGACAGATTTGTTTGCCATGATGCAAACAAATCCAGTTCTCTCTCGCTTTCCCCCCCCTTTTATGTTGATTTGGCCTTTTTTTCTCCTGTTAGTCTGTGACCTTTCTTTTTGAAAAAGAGGAAGAGCAGAGGCACAGCATAATTTAATTCATCTTCAGCCCCTTGGTCTACTATTGCCTTCCCTCTTCTCCCAGCCTCTCAAGGGTGAAAGCGGGTATGACTGTTTGTGTTGAACCGACGGGCCGAGCACTACAGCTGAGCAATGTTCAAATGCTGGATCAGTTTTAACAGGTTCCTCGTGGCACTGGAGGGCTCCGCTGCAACATTGATCCAGATGTCTTTGTCACAAAAAATCCTCATAGTCCAGCAGCTTGGAGTGTTGCCTCGTCTTCCAAAGGCGGTAGAGGCGGAAGTCAAAGTACGTCTCGATCATCTCTTTGCCTTAAAGAGTAGATGGGATAGGATCATTAAAACAAACACATGAAGTTTAACATACTATAAGAAAGATATCTGTTTGGGGGTTAGAAAATTGGGTGCCCACTATCTTTATGGGATCCATAAACGCGGTAAACAACAATGTGAAAAGAATTTGCTGCTCTTAGACATTAAAACTTGGAGTTTAACAGTTCGCTAATAATCAAAATGCAATCAAGAACACAAATTTGATTTCTGCTGTGGAACCATTTCTTTGTCTTTGCTTTAGGGTACTCTACATTTGTATATGCCTGTGCCATGTATGGCTTGTTAATAATCCGAGGTGCAGAGGCTGATCGCTTGGAATTTAAGTAAAACGCTCTAAATATTCCTGGAGATGAGAACAGGCTTGTTTTTAATACTGATTGTTATACTGAATACTGTACATCCCTACTCCCACGTGAGGCTAGAAAGGAGATGTGCAGGTCTCCAAGTGCTCTGTAACAGCGCTGTTGTGGACTGGGTGCTGTGCAAAGTTTGGAGTAGGAAGTGTAAAAACGAGTTGCATTAAACATCACTTTAACACCAAAACATCAAGACGCCACCCTAACAGAAGAGGATGATTATAAATAAAAAGCAAGTGATTATTAAAGAAGGAATTAAACAAAGGAGATGACTGTGAAAATAAATCAGATTTTTAAAATGAGGGAACAGCTGTTTGAGTAAATTCCTTGTGCAGTTGTTAAAGCAGGACAGATGGCACGTGTCCGTATCATTTCATATTTACCGGACGTATCGCACACTTCTGTGTGTGCGCGAGTCCCTCTACAGCATACATTTGAGTGCGTTTGGATGTTTGTGTGGACCTACCCTGTGCAGACAGCTCCAGCGGTGACTCGAACTCAACGGAATAAGGCCTCATCAGATTCTTCAGCTTCTGGAACAGCTGTTGGGTTGAGATAAGAGAGCAAACAGCAATTAATCGCATTTCACTTGAATACGCTTGCAGAAGGGTCGTCTGCATCGTCTGACAAGCTCACAAACACAGAAAAACAACAGAAGGATTGCAATAAATTCAGTTTCTTATGGCCAAAGACACAAATGCACACTCAGAAAGACAGAAACACCAATTCCCAGCTTTAAATTTATATGAGATTTTTGAATTTTTGATCATGTAATTGATGGATTACTGAACAAGAAAACAATCACTAGTTGCCACCTTAATTACCTTATAGCACCAATGTGCTGCTGTCTGTTTCAGAAAAAGACAATCTCTAATTTCTTGCCTGAATTTGGAAGAATCTCCAGAAAGGGCAAGAAAAGCATTTCTTTTCCACTTTATGATGTGTTATCACTTTATCATGTGATTTTGTTGTGCAAATCCTGTGTTGTGGCTAATTGAAGCCATGCAGTTTATTTATGTGTTACAAATACTTCTGTTTATTCTAGGTTTTTGCCTTGTGCAGTCTGGAGTGAAGCATCTGGGGGCATATGTAGCTGTTTACAAATGGACTGAAACGGGAGCCAAGATAATTCCATTAAAACTTTGGATAAACAGGCAGCATGGATGATCTGCTGTTCAGTGGCTACAAAACAGAAAACAGTAAATGAGATGTTAATTCTGATTGGCCAAACATATGAAGGGGTTTGTGTGAAAAACTTGACTAGCCTAAACAGACTGTCGATTGGAAGGCCACCTTCCCATCAACCATCATCACTGCCCAGCCTCAGTGTTTTTGTGTTAGCAAATCCATGCTGCTAGGTTCTGCATTACTGTGGAAGGCCTTTCCAGAAGAGTGGAGGCAATCATAGCATCATACAGCATAATGAATAAAAGTGTTCAACTGATCTTGACAGTGTTTAAACAGAGAAACACTGAGACAGGAAGCAAATGCAGATCTCAAAATTAAACCAAACCCCTGAAAAAAAAAAGAACTTCAATTGTGTTGATTGGATTCACACACTCGTGAAAGCAATGCTTATATGTGTCTGTTTGTTTGTCAGGGTGTATATTTCACTGCTGTGCAGACTGTCCAACGCTGGACAGATCCACAAAGCATTTTGGCAGACATGACTGGAACAGACAGTTAGGTCAGACTAGCACCGCTGGCTAGAGTGCTAGAGTGTGCATGCTATCATGTTTGTGTGTGTATGTGTGTTGGGGGGTGGGGGAATATGTGTGTATATGGCTAGCTTTGTGTCTTAGCTGTTCACATCAGGTAGAGAGGTGCAGTATCATTCAGCATTTGTGTTATTCAGCTCTATCCAGTAACATTACTCAGAACGAGATAATAGCTGCACAGGTGGAAGAGGAGACGAGGAGAAAACAAGAAAGCCAGCGGGGCTGCACGCTGATCAGACAAAGAGGCATATAAACAGACACAAGGAGCAGATATGAAAGCAGTGGGCGGCAAACAGAGAAATGAGTACAGAGAGAGGGAAAAGAGACAAAATTGGGCAGGAGTGACTGTAATGGTAAGAAACAAACCATCCCGAGTTATGAAATCAGTGCTATTTATACAGAACTGATTTATATATAACTATGATCAGTTCTACTTTAACACGATGTGCCCGGGATTTACTGATGAGCACTGCATCTTACACATTTATTTTCACCAAAATTCACACTAACAGAAGCGTTGTGCATTATTACATCATTTGTATATTGTTACCATTAATAGCTTGATAGCTACATATAACAGAGCTGACAGATATATCGTCCGATATTTGCTGTTTGCCGATTTTTACTGATGTTGCAATCATGCGATGAGTGTTGTTGTTGCATAGTTTTTATCTTGCACCAGAAGGCATTCTGCAACATCCTTGATGTCGACAAGTGGTCATTGGGCTGAACTAGTTCTTAGGTCTTTCACTTTTTCTTCACAGACTCCTTCAATACTCTTGGCATGTATTTAAATACACAAAAGGACTAGACCTCACATATTAGTGACTAAGTAATGTTATGTTTTTTAAGGTGCTTTTTGTATAACTCACTGTGTGATCACATTAGACATTAGTTACTAAGCTAACAGCCCGTGTGCTTTAAGGAGCAAGAATTTCACTTTATTTCAGTAAAACTTTGAGATGACTACCAAGACTAACTACCTGCTACTAGCAAGACTATTCACTCAATAACTAACAATGTGAAACATTAATTTATTCAAATTTTGTATCTATTATCTACTGTCTGTAAATCATAAAGAAGACCACCTGACCAAAGTTCAATAAAAGTTAATGCTGCTAGAGAGCTGATGGTCTTCCGCCAATAGCTTCTCCAATCCTCTGTTCTTCTAAAAATCAGCACTGTCAGCGGAGATTGTTATCGCTCAATAGTAACATTTTACATATTCAAATAAATTTAATTTACATTTACATTCACATAAATTTAAATGGATACATTTGTAAGTGTTGTTGTGATGGATTCCAATACAAATTATTAAAACTGTGACTGAGTATCAGATGAATATTTAGGCGTTTCTACAGTATTCTAGCCTATACGAGTAAACCTGCTAATT
Source organism: Oreochromis aureus (assembly GCF_013358895.1). Taxonomy (NCBI): domain Eukaryota; kingdom Metazoa; phylum Chordata; class Actinopteri; order Cichliformes; family Cichlidae; genus Oreochromis; species Oreochromis aureus. The sequence goes on along the minus strand of NC_052948.1, from coordinate 40,639,616 downwards.
AGAAGTAAGGAAAGCATGGATAATATTGATTCATTTCTACAATTACTGCATTCATTTTGCTGTGAGTTTGTGTAGTAGTGATCTAAATACCTTCTCGCCATTGGGGTTACCCAGGACATAGCATCCCATTATGTGGATCAGGTTTGGTTCTGGATTGACTTTACTCATGAAGCGACTGAGTCTCCTCCAGAATCTGAACAGATACAAAGGGTACAGTTACATGTTTTTAATAAAGAACACAGACAGCCTGAAATATGCAAAGTAAAATGGGCCTGCGAGCATTTAAAATCAAATGCAACATTCAGATAAGCTAGATTCAAGATATGATTAGTATAACAAACAAATGTGATCAAGTCAAAATGTTCCCCTGCACAAGAAGAATAACAATAGATGGTGCACATAAATGCAGAAAATTGTAGAGATAGTGCTGCACGGTCCCAGAGGAACATCGCTGATTTGATCAAGTGGGAGAGCAACTGTTTAGAAATTACAGTCATTTTTATACATAGTCCCCCCGTTTTCAGAGGCTCTACATTAATTGGAAAATTAATTGACAACCAGGAACAGGACATCAAGGAGCTTGAAAAACAACACACGCTGCACCCAGAGAGGGAACTATGGAATAAATTAATTAAATTTAAATTTGAGATGAATAATATTCTGGAGAAAAAGCGGAATATGCAATGTTTTGTTTAAATCAAAAGTATTTTGAACAAGGGAAAGAACAGGTAAAATGTTGGCACACAGGGTTAAGCAGATAAAATCTAGCAACCTTATACCATCTATTTTTGTTCCTAGTAATAATAATAAGTTGACCACCAGTAAAAAAGAAATTAATGACGCCTTTACTAAATTTTATCAGGAGCTTTACACCTCCAATGGATTGGTGGAGGAACAGAGGCTGTCAGATTTCTTTTCTTCTATTAAAATTCCCAGCCTGTCTGAAGACCAAAGAACTGTATTAGAAGGTAAGATTACACTAATTGAAGTTAAGCAGGCAATTGGCAGTCTTAGTTTGGGCAAATCTCCAGGCAATGATGGATTTCCATCAGATTTTTATAAGGTGTTTGTGGGTGAATTAGCTCCAAGACTACTGTCGGTATATCAAGATGCATTTCAAAGAGGGAGACTACCATTTAGTATGCGATCGGCAGTGATCACGTTATTACATAAAAGGGAAAGACCCACAGTATTGTGGGAATTACCGTAATTTCATTAATTAATGTGGACGAAAAGATTATTTCAAGATATTAGCTTTTAGGCTTGAGAAAGTTCTTCCTTGTTTGGTTCATAGGGATCAGGTCGGTTTTGTGAAAAATAGAAGTTCTGCAGATAATTTACGTGAGGTTATTGCACATATTCTGGAAGAGCAGGACTAATTTAGACCCTGTCGTCGCATTTTCCTTAGACGCAGAGAAGGCCTTCGATAAAGTTGAGTACCCCTTTCTGTTTTATCGTTGAAGAGATTCGGTTTTGGTCCCATTTTTTAGGCAGTGGATCCAGGTGGTATACACAGATCCAATGGCTACAGTTACTACCAATGGGATAATGTCACCCTCCTTTTCGTTAAGTCGGGGTACTAGACAAGGCTCACCCTTATCACCACTCATTTTCACCCTGTTTTTGGAGCCTTTGGCTATTGCATTACGTGAATGTAAGCAAATTAGAGGGTGGATATGGGTCAAGAAGAACATAAAATTTTTTTGTATGCAGATGACATTTTACTGATCTCAAGTAACCCAGAACAGGCCGTTCCTGCAATTTCCTCAATTATTGATTCCTTTTCTGTAATCTCTGGCTACACCATAAATTGGTCTAAGTCGGAAGTTATGCCCATTTCTAAATTGTGTCCTCCAGTTACAAGGAGCTCATGGCAGTTCAAGTGGATGCCCGAGGGTTTGACTTACTTGGGGATTAAACTGACCCCTGGTTTAGACAACATAATGCAAGTAAATATCTCCCCAGTGATTGAAAACATTCGTCCGTTGTTGCAGAATTGGGCTAAAATAAATCTGTCCCTTTTGGGCAGAATTAATTTGGTGAAGATGATTATTGCCCCTAAACTTCAGTACCTTCTTCACATGTTACCGATAGCAGTCCCACATAATTTGTTAAAGCTTTATAATACATGTGTGGAGGGTTTTGTGTGGGCAGGCAAAAAGCCATCTTTAATCGGTCCAAATTATATGCTCCAAAAGATAATGGCGGGTTGGCATTGTCCAAGATGGTTTGGTATCACTATGCTTTCTCCCTCTCAGTTAGTTAAGATATACAATTCCCTTACGGAGAAGCCTTCATGGGTTGCGATTGAGGAAAGTCTTGTGGCTCCTTAGTCTTTAGAGGCCTTCCTCACTCAGAAGGGAAGACCAGTACCGTTTAAAGATCCTGTATTGGCTTTCATGCAAGAGACCTGGTCTAGAGCTCACCAATATATCAACGTTAGCCCTTATCTAACCTCTAGAGCCTCTATCTGGCATAATAAGAAAATATTAATTGGTAAGAAACCAGTCAGGTGGGAGGCTTGGGCTAGGACAGGTATCAATCAGGTGGGGGATTTATTTGGGCAGACTGGTATGAAATCGTTTGCAGAAATCAGACGAGAATTTAATCTGGATCCAAAGGAAATTTGGAGGTTTTTCAAATAAGACACTGTATTAAAACCATTTTGAATAATAACCCAGACCCTCCATCTAGTATTCAGGAGATGTTTGCAGCTCCTGGCATTAATAGAATCAGGGCATCCAAATTCTATGGGATGTTCAGAGAGGCGCACTCTCCCAATTTGGGGGATTGAGGCAGTGTTGGGAGAAGGATCTGGGTATCCAGATTTTAGAGGACACTTGGAAGCAGCTGGTTTCATCATGGTATGTTTGCTCACCTGAAACACAGTCTCAACTTATCCAGTACAAGTTGCTTCACAGAAATTACTGGACTCCCAGTAAATTAGTCAGGCTGAAGCTTGTGGATAATGACACCTGTTGGAAATGTCAGGAGGAAGCCGGGACTCTAGTTCATATGTTGTACACATGTCGGAAAAATGATTATTTGTGGGACGGGATCATTAACTTGGTGAATGATATTTTTAAACTTAATCTCTAAATCCCCAGCTGTATGTGTCCTGGGCCTGTTACCTGACAACAGTATTCTTTCAAAAAACAGAGACTGTGGATGCGTCTGGCTTTCATAACAGGATGCAGGATAATACTGAGGCACTGGAAGTCATCCAGCCCCTGTTCTCTCAGGGAATGGACTGAACAAATGTCTAAGATGGCATCATATGAACGGGTTATGTACAGAATTAAGGGGAGAGAAGATATTTTTGAGCAGGTTTGGGGTCCTTTTTGTTGTATATCGACAATGTCTCTTAGATATTGTGATAAGTGTTTTTTTTGGGGGGGGGGGGGTGTTTTTCATGTGTCGTTGGTATTCTGGTTGTTGTTCTTTTACTTTGAAAGTCAGCAGAGGGAAGAAATTGTCTAATGTTATCAGTGGTCAAGGTTATGTCTTATTTTTTGGCACCGGGGTTTAGCCCCATTGATTTTGTTTTTGTTGATGTTTCCCAGGAGGCGGTTTATCTTTTTGTTTCTCCTGGAGTTTTTTTTGTTCTTTTTTTTTTTGTTGTTTTTTTTTGTTTGTTTGTTTGTTTGTTTTTTGTTTTTTGTTATTGTTTTGTTTTTGTTTTTTTGTTTGTTTGTTTGTCTTTAGTTATTGTTAGTCCTTATTTGTTGGTTGTTGTTAAGAAACGGACAGAGAACTGACAGCATGATTATTCCTGTTGTATATTTGTTTCTGTCCATTTAAAATATGAATGGGAAAAAAAAAAAAAAAAAAAAAAAAAAAAGACAACCAGTTTCATAGCCAGCACTTGTCACTGCCTTCATGAATGGAAATACAGAGGGTTTACAACAAGGCCAGGAGCCAGATTAGTTTTGGCCAGAAACCTCTGGAAAGAGCTTGCACAGTGGTGAAAAAATTCTTTGGACGGATTAAAAACAAGATTAACTTCTAGCAGAATGATGGGAAGTGAAAAGTATGTAGAAGCAAGGAATAACTTATGATCCAGAGCATAGCACATTATCTGTCAAACATGGAGGAGGCAATTATATGGCATATATGGCTGCCAGTGGAGCCGGGCCAATAGTGTGTATTGATGATGTGACTGCTGATAGAAGCAGCAGGATAAATTCTGAAGTATACAGGCCTATACTCTCTGCTCAGATTCAACCAAATGCTGCAAAACTGATCAGATGGTGCTTCACAGTGCAAATGGATAATGACCCAAAATATACTGCAAAGGCAACGCAAGAGTTTCCCAAGGCTATCAGATATTCTTCAGTGGGCAAATCAGTCACCTGATCTCTACTCAATAGCAGGTTTTCAGTTATAAGATACAAACCTGAAGGCAAAGAGACCCACAAACATGCAACAAGTAACAAAACAAATCGAAGGGAGGAAACAGTATTTGGTGATGTACACTGTCTGAGAGGCAATCAATGACTTCCCGTCAAAGTACTGAAAACAATCCTTATATTAGAAATTATGTTGGTTTGTCCCGTTAATTTTGACGCTCTGAAAATGGAGAACAAATTCCTATAAAATACATTTTTTTGGTAAAAACTCCTGAATTAAAACTGATAGTCTGCACTTAATTGTTATGGTGTACGGAGGCAAAACTACAGAAATTGTTCCTTTGTTCAACAATTTATGGAGATAAAATGTATTTAACCATTAAATAAAGGTTAAAAGAAAAAAAGCATGCACTGGCTTATGGCCATGCTTTATAAGATGTGGTAAATAAATAGGAATTGTTGCACAATTCTACATCACTGTGACATAAACTAATATTCATTAACGAGAGATGGACCCTAATGTCCAGAATTAGCTTACTGGCTCATGTCCTCCTCTTTTTCCACCTTAGCGAACGTTGCCACTTTATTCTTCAGTAAATACAGATGACCAGGCCCTCCCTGCAAAAAAGTATACAGTATGTTATAGATCCTCAAACCAAAGCAAAGCTAAACCAAATACATGAAGATTATTCATGGTCCCTTTATTATCCATGAAATTCATTTTCAGAAATAATTTCATTCAAAAAGGGATATTGTTTGTGAAAAATACACTATTTACAATGCGTGCTTTAGGGTACGACAGTTAATAAGTAAAATATTCAATTTTAATAGGAATAAAATTCTTGTTCCTCACTTGACAAAAAATGAGCATCCTCCAGAACTTGCTTCCTCTCCTGTAAGCTGTGAGTTTCTTGTCTATTTCCTCTGTGAGCAGGAGGGGAAAAAGGAAGGGATTGATGTGAATGACAGGGATCGAGAGACGGAGAGAAGAAAGGAAAGCGAAGCGACGAGTAAGAATGTAGGAAGAGAGGAAGAACACAAAGAAAATCTCAGGAGGGTGAGTTCAACTACAGGTGTAGTAATAGACAGCGGAGACACAAACAGAAGATGTAATTTAAATTGAACTCAACACTGTGTTCTTCAGGCGTCAGAAAGTGTCACCGTAAAATAAAACAGCTCGATGAATTTCAAATGAAAATCTGTATGTATCTGTAAAAACATCCATGGGCATCCTTGTACCTTCTATATGAGAACTCTAATCAATGCAGAGCTCGTTATTACATTAGGAAACTCTGGAGAATGTGACTGTAAATGCCTCAGTGTTCAGAGGGGAGAAATCAATTGCAGCACTAAACAGTTTCCAAATAAATAATCCACATTAGCCAAATCTAAGTTAATTTTTAGAGATTCGATAGCAAGTAGGGTTTATCCACAAGATATTTGTGTGACCTTTAACTCCACAGGCAACACTGTAATGTAAAGATGTCTGTTTTCTATTTCACAGGAAGGAATTGACCTCATGTTTTATTCTGTTTATTTTGACAGGATGTTATGTAAGTCCTTTGTAGCTATACAAATTTCATTATTCATCCTTTTTTAAATGTCTTTCATTATATTACTGTCACTTGTTTAACATTTACTTTCAGGCTCAAAAATGTTTGACAGTAGATGTATTTCAAATACATAGTTTTATATTCCATTAGTGAAGTTTTAATAGTAGAAAAAAGTGTGAATTAAAAAATAATAAAGAAGAAATAGTAAAGGTGAAAATGGCAGAGAAGAACACACATTTCACAGAAATACTCACCCAAAATATCATCAAAAGTGGCATGTTCATGGTCCTGAAGAAAATGAAAATCACACAAAACATTTTAGCAAAGGCAGCAGCATTTAAAAGTTTGCATGGTTGATATATGTGTATATTTTAGTGTGACTTTCTGTAGTTCTTGTCTACTGTACGTCTCGGTGCATTCCACTCACATAGAGGATGGGAATGATGGAGGGGTCGTCCCTGCGGATTATGGTGGGAATGTACTCGGCCTTGGGGACCTTAGAAGAGATCAGCTAAACATGAAGCAGAAACAGCAGAGGAGCGGAAACTTTTGTTAGTTTAGATGTAAGAGAATCAAGGGTGTGTGGAAAAGGACAAGAATAAATACGAAGAGAAAAGGGAATCAAGCAGAATTTCTTATCATACGCTTATACTTTATTACAACTATGCTCTAGGTAATATTCTACAGATGTAATAAAGATGTAGATTTTGTATATATCTTAATTACTAGAGAATAAAAACAAAACAAGAATGATTATAATAATTTTATTGTACACTCAATGGCTACTTTGTATACCTCTTCAATTGCTTGTTAATACAAGTTTCTAATCAGCCAATCACATGGCAGGCCAATCAGCCAATCTGATTATTGTTGCTATTGTTGCCATCATTTTATAACCAAGGTGTACTCATGTTGATGATGGCTACAGCTCAAATAATCTCAAACCGGTTTCTTTAACAGGACAATGACTTCATTTCCCTCAAATGGCCTCCATAGCCAAAAATAATCAATCCAAATGAGCACATTTGGGATGTGGTGGTAATATGGGAGATTTTGCGTCATGGATGTGCAGCCAGCCAATCTGCAGCAACACTGTGATGCGGTCATGTCAACACTGACCAAACACTCAAAGAAAAGTTTCAAACAGCTTGTTGTTTCAGTACCATTAAGCATTAAGACAGTTGCATGATTAAAATAACAAATTCAGTTTTTATCTTTGAGAGTGAACAAAACCAAAGGGACAGAAAACAATAACCAAGGCACCTGAAGGCATTTAATGTACACCTATACAGGTTACCTTTAATATATTCTCTTACCATGATTTTGGGAGGTATAAAGTCATCTCCCTCACATGCCAGCCTCTCCATCTCCCTTTCCTCCTCCCAGTCTATATTGTCGTCGAGACCTCCTTCATCCAGAGTGCCACAAGAGGTCTGCAGGTCTCCACCTGCAGAAAATGTAAGATAAAAAAGGTCTGAGATAATAGAGTGTAAGCAAAGGTGTTGGAAGTTGGGTGGGAGGCAAGAAAGGTGACAGAGAAAGAGAAACTCGGGGAATGAAGGATGGATGTGTCCAGGAAGTGAAGCAAGGTGAGTGCGGGGGAGAGAGAAAGGATGGAGCTGTTAATGATGGCAGTGGCATACAAAAATGACAGGTGGAATAGGAAAAAGCAGAGAGAAGCAAAAACAATGGAAAAGAAAAGAGATGACTGATGGAAAGCATAGCAGCAAGATTTCAGGTGTCAACTAAAAAAAATGTGCTAGAAAAATCAAACTTAGTCTGGAGACTGGTTATTGTAAAGCACGCACATGTACACATATCGGGTACAATTATTATTAACCTTTGACTAAATATCCATGTACAAATGTTTGGTGGCCAGTGCTGTTACATATCTCTTCTGATCAATGTCCAAAAATGAGCATAAAGGCCTTTCTTTCTATTAAATTCTACCTGTATTACCACTGAAATGTGAAACACAGTAGTGAATAATGTAATGCTGTAATGTTTGTTAGCCAAATAATTACCTACCTGTTCACAAACAGAGGAATTTATTTATGTGATTTCAAATTATACCATAGTAACAAGGGTTTTTTCATTTGTTAAAACCTCTAAAGTTAGTAACTGTAATGATGCTCACTCGCATGCCTCCTCGGAAGCATCAATACGCAAAAGGGTTAAAATCTTCCATATTTATTAATACAGAACCACTTGGGCTCGTTCACACTGATCCACCCATGTTGTAGATCCCAATATTTGGCTTGGTTTAGTACATCTGAGGATTTTTGTACCAGTGGACATTTGTTGGACATCAAGTCAGGCTTGTGTGTGTTTGATATTTTCTTGTAACTTTGTCTATGTTGCTTGTTGTTTTGTTGACATGGTTTGATGTGAAATTTATGTTAACTGCACTTAATGAGAGACACGAATATGCTCACTCCTCAGCCGTGTTTCTTTGATGTGTGACCAGGTGGTATGTATCAGTTTTTTACCAGGAGACTATTGAAATGAAACAGCATGAAAACTGAGGAAACGATAAACAAGACTGACATCAAAGTCTCCAGGAAACCTCCTGAAGTTTAACACCACTCTTCCCCACAACAAAAAAAAAAAAAGGAAAAAAATAAGGGCTCAACCACACTTTTAAGCTGCAATAAACAACTCGTTAATCTTTCATTAGACTATGGAAGACAGAAAGACGATGAATGTGGACGTTTTCAAAAATAAAACCACAAACTTAGACGTCAACATACACAAACAGCATGCAGTTTAGCATGATTCAAGCTTCCAAAGCCTTCCAGAAACACTGAGACACGTACGCCTACAATAGTCAGCTGACAGGGTTTGACTTAAGACACACCATTTTGGAGGGCGTAGTCACAGAAAGAGAGAGCATCACAAAGTTGAAAAAGACCCACGATCATACGCAGACAGATGGACAGGGTCAGAGTCGACAGCAGAGACAGGCAGTTTGTACGTGTGAACGTGCGATTCATCTACGAGTGTCCACAGATTCTGATTTTCCTGTGTTAGTTGGCCTTGAACTGCCAAAATCAGGAAGTAAGCTGTAAGACTGCAGCGACAAAATGTCATCTTATTTCAAGGGAGAGAGAGAAAGCGCTACAGCACTGCGACACGTACTGTCCGTGAAATGTGACTTTAATTTTCAACTGACTAAAAACAATGAAACAACGATAACCTTACGTGGATCTCATTAGGTCGCCTTTCAGGTCTGAATATTGGAAATCTTGAGATGATTGCGGTAAAAATGATCACCTTATTTGGGGATTTTTATAAAGACTTTAATACTGTAACTATCATTTAGTACTGTTTTATTTATTTATTTTTCTACATTGAAAAATGTGGCAAAATCTCTGACTCACCACTGCATTCTTAATGATTTGGTGGGTTGGCCATCACTGACCACTCAAAGAAAACAGCACTGGTTTATTTTCTTTTGTAGCTCTATATTGGTGTGTCAAACATAAGGCAAAGGGCCCAGAATTGGCCCGGCAAAGACTCCAATTCGGACTTACAACTGTATTTTCTTTGGTTTTACAGCTTTTACAACATCGAATCAAAGTAATTGAGTAAAGGCAAAACTGTTTTTTTTTTTTTTTACCTTTCTTTCTTCTGTTTTATAATTACACCCCTCAAATTTACAAATTCATTTTTTACAACTTAGGCCCAAAGAGTCATGCTGATGGATTACTTTGATTTACTATTTCATTTACAGCACTTCTTTATTATGTAGAGAAACTGAGACACTGTTGAAAATTCTTTTTAATATGTTCAGATATGCCAGGGATTAAATGTGTAGTCACACTTGACAGAAAGGGAAGTTTAACTGCTATTAGATAGCAGCTACTCTCCTTTAGATGGTCGCTTTTTGATGGACCTAGAGTTCTGGCCGACTTGGGGAAAACAACATTTCCTTCCTATTCACCTTGTACAAGGAATAATTTATAGAAAGCCCTCCATTTAACATGCCACTATCTGTTGATGCATTCAAAAACATAATGAGGAAAGCAGTGAAGAAGACTTGTGGGCGTTTCTTTTAAGAAGCCATTTAATGTTCTGTGTTATAGGTATTTTGACATTATGGTTGTGGATTTACATTTTATGTTGTATTTGTGGAACTATTATTTAGATGTTTTGGGTTGTATAGCTGCTACCTTGGCCAGATCGCTCTTGTAAAAGAGATTGTGATCTCAGTGGGACTTCCTGATAAAATACAAGTAATACAAGGATACGTCTGATTTAGCCTCAGTCAATTCATACTCTTATGTCAAAGCGTTGAATAGCAGACCTTTAGTGTTCCATCAGAAATGCTAAGTGGCTTTCAACTTCTTGTGAGTCACCTGAGTGTGGAAATTCATTAATGACAGGGCACGAAGCCAACTCAAGCTGTAATCAATCTGACAGTCAAAATGTGATTGCACAAAGGGGCGCTCGGATGATTTCTGACTGCACACGTAGTGCACTGACCGAAATTTATTCTCACAATTTTCATTTCTGTTGTCCTGTCAGACTTAATTTGTGGTTAACATCTGTAATAGACACTCTTGCATATGGATGTCAGGTTGATATTTAATTTATGTTGTTGCCAGCTGATGATGCTGGGAAGCAGCGTGACTTAATTTAAAATATGGAGTCTTACAGAACCAGGTCAGCCTTTTGTTGTTTTGTTTTGTAAATGCTAGAAATAGAAACTGACAAAAGTTATCAAGCAAAAACACTCGCTGCTTGCAAGCATGTACTAATAATATTCGTCTTCGAGGTTTAAAACCTTTTTAAATTTCACAGGAATGTTTTTGTGCTCACCAATCTCACTTCGCCTGAATGCAAAGTTTTATGTCAACGTCCCAACAATGTCCCACGACTGCAAATTTTGCGACATACAAATTAAAGGCGACCTATTAGGTTTGTCCTTATTTTTCTTATAATTACAAGGTGGATGCTCATATTAAACGTTGTTTAAATGTATGTAAAAGTAATCTCTGTGACCCAAAGGTTCGAGACTTCGGCTACGCTGAAAGCTTGTTTGCAACGTTTTTTTCCCCCTATTATCAAGGTGGGGTAAGTTCAGCACAGATTTCCTTATATGGTCAAAAACTCGACTCTGGAAGCCCGATGAGAGAATGTATTTAAGTGTTTGTAATCTGGTTAGCAGGAAATGAAACCTTTCCTTTCTTAACTATTTGCGTCTGCTCTCTAGAGCTTTCAGCAACTCTTTGTTGGTGTCTGTTTGTTTGTCGTTGTGTGCATATGTGTGAGACTGCGTAAACTCACTCTCTCTGGGTTCATGAGGAGAGTCATTCTTGACAGGGGTGGGATCACTCCAGGAACGGCTGAAACTCTTCGATCTACGTTCAGCGAATGCTAGTGCAGGCGGGGAGAGAGAAACCTGCAAACTGGCTGTTTCTGCTATACACTCACCATCTTCAACACATGAAAGCGCAAAGGTGGATGGAGGAAGTGCACAAATGTAGTGTAAATACGATGGCATCTCTCCTCTGCACAAACTGCCTACATGTACAAACGAACAAACACGTACTGTACAGTAGACAAACAGTCATCCTCTCCTCGTTCCAGTTCCTATATCATTGATATGGATTTAGAGAGACTTGGTACTACCAGCTTCACTGAGCTACTCTGCGATAAAATCTGTTCTGCTTTGAACAGTAATCACTGTGCTCTTAGAATATTTTTAGACTACTTGAAAGTGTTTGATACAGTTAATCAACAGTGGTCCTTAGGGCATCATATTTTTTGGCTTGTGCGGATTTTTTAGGACGATGGATCCTGACTTTGCTCACGTTGCTTCTCACATCAACTTCTTCATTTTTTCTTTTATAAATGGGATCATTCAGAGGCTCAACTTTTTAATGTAATGATTTAAACGTGTCCTATTTTATATTCTTAGCACAACAAATACAGCTTTGTGTATTTTTTAAGTCAGAACCAAACTGCAGGTTAACTTAGTATGCTCAGGTTAGCTTGGCCCTAACAAAACGCTCATGTGTCCACGAAGAGAGAGAACTTAAGCCACCCTACATTTATTCATTTTTTGCTTCCACTGTCAATCTGCGTGCAGGAGGTGAGGGGTTGTTGGGGAAAATCGATGGAGCTATGAACACCGAAAAGTATGATGATCAGATTTTGAGCCAACATGGAGTACAATCTGGGAAGCGTCTCATTGGCAACAGCTTCATTTTTCAGCATGATAGCGATCTAAAACACAGTGCCAGTGCGGTAAAAGCATACCTGGATAGAAAAACACACAGAGTGGAATAGTATCAGCCCGGACGTCAACGTTATTGAAGCAGTGTGGGATCAACTTGATAGAGAATGGAACAAAAGCAAACCAACATCCAAAGAAAAGCTTTGAATGTCCTTTATGAAAGCTGGAGAACTATTCCTGAAGATTACTTAAAGAAACTACAAGAAAGCTGCTTTCCTAAGCAGTTCACTATGTGTTGAAGAATAAAGGTGGTCACACCAAATACTGACTTTCAAGCTTGTTGGAATAGAAACTCTGGTTTTTTTTTTTTTTTTTGCCTTATATATAAATGGAAATATATTTGGACATATTTCAATAAATCGTTGTGCCTTTTTCCTATTTTCTGAGCAAAATATAAAGAAATGAGGGATAGCTCAAGACTTTTGCACAGTACTGTAGGAATGTGAGAACACTTTCCATTACAGACATCAGCATCAAGATTTGGGGTTGTCATATGTTTCTACAGTGACAGAATCAGGAGATGGTGTCATGTTTGGGTTTTAGTAATGGCTTCAACAGAAACTTTGCAGATTCTTTGATTTTCATTTAAAAAGCTGGCTGTATTCATTTTGAACATTCACATGGATTTATGAGTGCTGACAGAAATAAAAAGATCACCATTTTCTTTTTAGCAGAGCACGCTGTATGTGTTTTCTTTGTACTTCCATGTTTTCTAAAATCATAAAAGACAATAAAACTCTGGATGAGTAAATCCAATCTATCAAGTTTCTTGAAAGGTTGCAGTCACAGGACTCTATGATCTCATTTGTCTCACAGACCCGTCTCAGTGATGCCCCGCTCACTATTTTTAAAAAGAAAAACACACACTTTTCAATCGCCGCAACTCATTACCTCATTTTTTGCCTTTTTAAAAGTATGTAATTTATTTTTCTTTGTGCTTTACGACAAAAACAACCAAAGAAACAAACATTTAAAGTGCTGCAACAAGAAAGCACGTACTGTGCACAGAGACACACACACACATAAATACACATGCACAGTCATATCGCTGACTTATCAAACACACACTGATCAATATATAATCTTCAAAGAGAGACAATATGCTGATTTAAAAAAAAAATCCCGGCAAAGCAGCAGCAGTGCTTGGTGCCACACACACACAGGCGAGAACACGCCAAAATAAACAGGAAAACAAAACACTTGTGATGGCGGGGTGAAGAACATCACAGTCAATTTGAGCAAACATATCAACCACACACATCTGACTCACTCTGTGCTTTAATCCTTCTGCTGCCCACCATCCGAAGATGCTTCCGGAAGTTCCTGTGGGTAGCAAAATCAAAGCGGAGGAGGGATAACAGAGGACAGAGGAAGGACCAAAATGTAAAGAAGAGAAAGGAGAAGGGGTGGGTGGGGAGAAAAAAAGTCAGGCAACACACAAAAACACACACATTAGTGTCACGCATCTATTTATAACAGAGGTTTTAAAAAAGAGCTAATTAGGTAAATATATATTCATTTACTTGTCAGCGTGAGTGGTCAAAACAGTGCTGTGGGAGTAATGTGGGCTACCACATGGTGACAATACCTCCTTTTATGCCTTTTTTTTTTAGAACAGATTGTTGAAACACACAAGATTATAATGCAACAGCAGCCAGAAGGGAAACCCTGCTCAGCTCTCATCTGAAGAAGACATTAAAGCTCCAGAAGTAGCTTTTTTTTGTCAAATTAGCATAGACCTAGTGAACAATTCATGGAATAATGCCATTATTAAGTCCATGACATATACTGACCATGTCTAAAGTCTTTAGGAAATACTCCTCCTCTACAACCAGTGTCTGATTGGTGCAAAAATGGTTTTTAGTCTGGTTTATGAAAATTAGTGGTGGAGTTTGTTAACAAGTTTAAAACAAAAAATCAAAAAACAAAAAAACAAAAACACAAATCAGACTAAAATTATAGCACATGAAAAGACAAGAAACTCAGATATTTCAGGTAACATTGAACTAAATGGGCAACACACTTGCATAGTGCACACAGCAGGGATATTGCTTACACTTCCTAGGAAGAAGGATGATACTTATGCATCTATTTCAAAAGGTTCACCATAAAAATGGTACATACTTTCATGAAACTATAGATAAAGGACAAACGTGTGCTTTATATATTATAAAAACTGTGGTGTGAGTCAGAGTTGTGTGGCTTATCGCCAAAATTTCAAATAATTTGCCAAATGAGTTGTCAATCAAATGTCATATTAAATAACCAGAGATACACACATTTGATATTTACACTGTCTCGTGCACTGGAACATAATGTGTGACTGGTGTTGGTTTCGACCCATCTAAAACCAGATCACACACATAAACGTTCATATTAGCCTATGAGTAAGTAAATATTGGAGATGTTGCATTACCATGCACCGTTTGGAAGTGTTTAGTCTTTTTAATAGCAGCAAAGTATTATGGTTTGTGTAGTCTTTGTGGGTGACTTGCTGCCTGATCCTGACATAATGTTCTATGCAAGAGTCCCAGATAAACATCCTTTTATCTTCTCAGCTCCTCCCATGTCCCCTCTACACTCAGTATCAGTTCACTAAGCTACCAGTCAACACTCATTATTAATGGTCTCAGCATGTGGTCGTGTGTGGGGAAATATATGCGTGATTGTCTGCTGGTAAAGCCTATAAATATAGAAGCAGCAGAAAGGGGAAAAAAGTCTTTAGAGTCTTCTTTCCCTTGATTTACTTCTTTAATAATGTCAGGAGAATAACTTATTCATGGTTTGATTTTGCATGTTTTTTACAGCTAACTTCATCATCTAGATCTAGTGTAACATAGTCTAAAATAGAAAGTAAATATGGTGCATATACTTATCACAGCAAAACAATTTTGCTTCCTTTAGTCCTAGATTATTAAAATGATACATGGTTCATTATTGCAGTAGTAAACTGTAAAAAATTGCTGATTAAATGAGCAGAAACATATAATCACACCACCTAGTTAAATAAGTGGAAAATGAATAGATGCCATCACACCTGCAGTGTCTTGTGCAGACAACAGGGATGAAAATCACAGATATAAAGTGAACACTTTTTTAGTAATGATTATGGAAAAGACTTCCTGGCTTTGTTTTTCCCTGTATAATACTAGACTCTTATGGCATTTTTAAAGTCTATATATTTTTGATATTTTTGCTAGAACACACAACAATGATGCAGTTTTAGTTCAGTTAACAGTGAAAGTGAATGTGGAGAGTTTAACGCAGAAAAAATCAGATTAGCTGTCTCTTATAAAAAGAACAGCAGATGGGTCAGACTGCTGTGCTCAGAGACGTGTGGCCATGTTATACACATATACAGAGCTAGTAGTAGAAAGAGAACAGAGCATTTAGAACAGTCTCAGATGTCTATCTATCTATCTATCTATCTATCTATCTATCTATCTATCTATCTATCTATCTATCTGTCTTCTTAACGAAACAAAAAATATAGAGAAAATACGGAACGCTATAAAGAAGTCCACGTAAACAAGCCACAAAGCAGCATTAGCTGTAATAATTCAGAGAATTCTAGAGTGAAAGCAAAAATTGGAGCAATTAGGCATTGAAATGGTTCCTTGACTTTTCCTTGCTTTTGTTTATAGTTTTATCTTCATTATTATTATTTCGTAATATAACAAACAAAGTGGAAAAATTTGCATTGAATCCACTGCTTTCACTGGTTTTTAACAGAAACCCTGCCTGAAAATTGCCTTGTTATGCGAATAATTCTTTTGTGCTGTGGTAGAGATCAGATTTACACTAATGTGAATACATTTTTAAATTCTGTTTATCTCAGTAGACTGTGATATGGATGATTATATAGAGTTCACCGCGGAGAATAAATGGCAAGATAATACAATAAAGTTCATTCTTAAGCCAGCACCACTGCAACATCTCCATACAGAAGCTTTCACTGAGCTGTTTCCGAGTTACAGAAAGGAAATGATGAAGATGTATAAAATATATAATGTTCCCTGTTCACAAAGCAGGCATTTTCTAATGCATTCACTTTGAGCTTGGTTTTGTTTTTGATCTGTTTCTGTTGTTCAAATACCCAGTTAGTGTGGATAAAAAGCCACAATGGAGAAAGAAAAAGAAACATGCATTTTAAAATTTTGACAGCCTTAGGGTAAAGAAAACCTCAATGTGCTAAAATCCATATTTTTAGAATAACAGTTTGAGACAGACACGGGATGGATTTTTGTGTGTTTTAGAGGTAAACTGCCCCAAAAAGTTTGTTCTGCAGTTTATTTTTATCCCTTGTGCTCAAATCACACATTTCGATGAAACAACACGCAGCTTTAATGACATTGGCACTGCAGATGGATAACACTCAGATGTCAAAGGAATCGAGATGTACTGCCTCGTGTCACAGACGCCATCTGCCCCTGTGTGACAGAGTATCAGGGCCCGGGTGAAACAGGTTCTGAACTCGCAACTGAAGTCATTTTTCCACAAATGTTGCAGAATCAAAAACATTTTTTAAGGCAAATAAACACAGATATTTATAAAAACAATATCATCATATTTAAAATGTAGCTCTAATAAAGCAGCCTGTGGTGTACTACAGATTTAAATGCTTAGGTGCTTGCAACTATACAAAATATTTCTCAAATCAATTCAGACAAATTGCATACAAGTTATCTACAAAAACCGATAAGTTGTCCATGTAGCATATCTTCAATTTTCCAGCCTTACACTGGAAAAAGTCTGATTCATTCTGGCCTTGAAATTGGGGCATTGTGAGGCGATCCTTTTCTGGTTCTTTTAAAAACCTGACGTCCTCACACCTCATGTGCCATGTTCCAACTATTTGGCTTACACAGATTAGATATGGCTGTAAATAAGCAATAACAGAACGATAGCCAGAAATGGGCACCAACAGCACTCTGGCAAAGCTGAGCCTGAGGAGGGAGGGGGGGGTGAGAATTCTTCGTACCTCTGGATGACTTCTGCTGACTCCTGCTCCCTCTCTCTCCTTTTTCTCTGCACAAATCCCCGGAAAGCCCTGCCAGGATGTGGCAAAGTATTAAAGGGATGAGAGAGGGAGAATGCTGGCATAGTGAGGGGTAGGACAGTGCAGGGAGGCTGATGCCACGGCTTTGAGCTGCAGGGTTTTTTGGGCTGTAAAGAGGATGCTGTTGTAGGTAGACAGCAGATAGCTTTGACTAAAAAGACCAGCAAGTTAAATAACCCCATGTGCCAGTTTGCATCTATAATAATCCATCATCCCATAGAAATGAGTATCTTGTCACCTTAAGTGACTTTTCAAGTGTTACACTTTTCAATTCTTAAAGAAATAGTTTGTTTTGGGGGGAATTTTATACTTTTTTTCTTTTTATACCATCCCAGAATCAGTCCCGCTTTGCTTCTAGTGCACCCTTCTTTGCATTTTAATGTTTTGTTGAGTTCGGAGTATACACTATACTTAAATCAGCTCTTGCAGGTATGTGAGCTCAAAAAGCAGCTACACTCAAATACATGCACGTTCTTCAGTACTTTGGGTATTTATTCACAGCATGAGGTACATCAGTTTTTAATGGAAACATTTTTTGACATTAAAACTATCTTCCCCTAGCAAGACCTCTTAGAAAAGATGGATTTTTCTTTTTGTGGAGGCCTGCCATTCGTTCATATGAACTACTGAGAAACTTGAGTGTGTTCTGACTAGCAGAAAGTCATACCACTGGGCTCACACTGGACTTCCACGTGTCAAAGTACAAACGTGGTGTGAAATGCACCACTTTCAATGTGCGATTATGTCTTCAACAGTCTTAATTGTCATTTGAAAGTGCGACCCAACAATTCTGTGAAACTGATTAACATTTGTCCAAATCAGAGTTTTAGCTAGAGTGTCTTTAACCAGTGATACCCCACTGTGGGCACTTCACATTCTGCTCAAGTAAATGGAAACGAATGAGTAAAATCCCCCTCAAATAACATGCCCTCTTAATGAAGAGGTGCAGCTTTACTTTCTATGTTTGGGAAAGAAATCCCATTTTAAAAAAACAAAAAAACAAACCCCCCAAACAATATTGTGTTAATCCACTTCCACCAGACTGGCACTTCATGGCACCTCAGCCATAAAACTTTAAAATGGTCAGAAGTATCTCCAAATGTAGCTAGTTTACCAAGTCAAGTATTGATAATACAAAACAACAGAGTTGATCTTGGATATGTTATTTACAGTTTTGTTATTTAAGTTTTCAAAGGTCTCTATGCTGTCCTTTTAAAAACTAAGTGCACCCCTATGATTCAATAGCTTGTAGAGCTGCAATGACTCAAAGGAGTTGTGGAGGAATTTTGGCCCATTCTTCTTCCCAAGGTTGCTTTAGTTCATTATGGTTACCAGCCATTTGTTTTTGCACAGCTCTTTAAAGTGCTAGCACAATATTGCTACTTAGTTTGCCTGGGATGATTATCTTGTTACATGAACTAAATTTGGCTAAGGTTTAGCTCTAGGACACGTGGCCTAACATCTGGAACACTGGTTTACTGATGAGTTCATGGTCAACTCAGTGAGTGCAAGATGCCCAGGTCCTGTTGCAAAAATCATCTTCCCTCCACCACCATGCTTGAGAGTTGCTATGAGGTGTTTTTGCTGGTATGTTGTGTTTGGTTTTCACCAACATGTGCCACGTGCCACTGTGCATTATGGCAAAACATCTCAAGAAGTCTTGTGCTTTGTTCCTGAGCCAAACCTAGGCCTGCTGCCATGGCAACTCTTCCAACAAGCCATACTAGTTCAATCTTTTTCTAATTGTACTTTCATGAACTTTGACATGTAACACCCTAACTGAAGCCTGTAGAGTTGTAGAGATGTAGCTCTTTAGGTTGATCTTTGCTAATTTGCTAAGGCGTCCACTTTTGGGAAGTAGCATTGTGTTATAACACCTGAATGCCCCAGACCAGCAAAGTGCCAAAGCTTCTGCTTTTATAGAGGTGATCAGATTTATGAAGATCAATTAATCAGGTGCAAGTCTAATTAACTGATTAATCTAAGTGTGATTAACAGTACTTTCCTGCTACTTACCTTCTTGATTTCTATGGAAGCGGTAAGGGTGTACATAGATTTTCACATGACTACACGGATATCTTTGAAAACTTTCTATCTCACATGATTATATTATATATTTAATCACACATACTGTTTAGTACAATCAGTTAATTTGGGGTTTTTATATTTTTATAACAAATACTGTATCAGGACCGAATACCTTTGTGCTTACAACTGAAGAGTGGACTGGTTAATAAAAACCTGACATGTTTTCAGTGTTAAGGAGCAGCTCGGGTTAGCTGGGCTTAGTTAGTCACAGTGTGTTGCAGCAGGAGGGGGTATGTAGTATGAAACGTTAAGGTTCTGGCTTGGTTAAGCAGTGTTAATATGTTAGCATTTATCTTATCGCTGAAGCCAGTTAGGAAGCTTTTGCACACAGCACATTTCTTACAGGCTATTTATCTATCAAAGTTTTATGGAACTTACTGAATACAGCCAAAAGTTGCATTTTACTAGAAGACACTTGGATTGCATTTTAGCACTATAAATACTTGTTCTTGTACTTATGAAATCTCTCAGACACATTTAGTTCCAAACATGGCTGAAGTCAGCCAGCACAGATTTAGTGATAATTAGGAAGGCTGTGAAGAAGGATTAGAGCACCAACATAACTAACACAAATATCTTAAATGGCCAAAGTCCCTCTATTGCTGTGACCTAGATGAGTGCGTGCGTGCCAAACTGGTAAAACTGCAGGGCGCATGTGAGCTGCCAGGGTTTAGGTCAGCCAACACACAGACATTTTCTGTACTTGAGCTTGGCAGGCTTACTCAGCAGCATTGGATAACACCGGACTTCCCTTCTGTCACATTTTTACCCATTTTGAGTTTTTATATGAATTAACATTATTTGTGCTGACTGCGCTTTATAGCTGTTCAGAGAGCTAAACACACAATATTAAATGTATTTCAGTTTTCATATTATTTGAGAGCACTGCGCTACATCCTCCTTGGTTCTCTCTTGTAATGATTTGTTTTCTTTAACTCAGCGCAACAAGCAGCCTGATGATGAAGGTTAAATGATAGCATCTAAGTTAAGGAGCAGCTGTTAAGGACGAGGGAATTAGATGAGGAAAAAAGAAATCAGGCAGGGAACAATACTCACGAGATCCTGTTTGATGGTCCCAAGATTAATTAGCATGCAAGAAGAGAAGCAAGAAAGAAGAAGAAACAGTTAAGGCACCGGAGAGCACTGAGTCTCAGAGAGGCAAAGAACAGAATCAGAATGAGACAGAGAAAGTTTATGTTTAATCTCCATGTGTAAAAACTAATAACGTAAAGCCATATTAGTGCCGTAGGTTTGCATTTAATTATAGAATCAAACAGCTTTTACGGTATATGTGGTTGAGTGTGACTTTGGGCTCCACAGATGGTGCAACAAGCATCTAATGCAAGATGAAAGGCGAAAACACAAAGTGTACGACTTAAAAAGAGGTAAAACGACAGTGAAGGAGAGAAACAGTTTGCTGGAAACCGTGGGAGATTCTGCATATTTTAATAAGAAGTTGTGACAGTAGAAATATTCTGCAACTGCAGGTGTTTTTGAGAGATAAATTCATGCACTTAAACAAACAGGTGCACGCATTTTAATTCAAACACGCTGACTAATATTCCGGGTCGAATGCACATGCAGCATTGATTTTACGTCCCTCAAAATGGGCGTTTTCAGGTTTTCGTGTAGACTAGCAATTTGGACGACAATAAATATGATGATGGATATGAGATGAGAGTGATCAGTCTAAGCATTTTTTAATTCTTTGAAGAAAAACTTGCAGCTGCGTTACCATGCAGCAGTTATTACATTTTAAGCAAAAGGAAATGTGAGAATTTACAAAATATTCACTATGATGGATGTCCTCCTTAAGCAAAACTTATAATAGTTTGCAAGTTGATTTTTAAACTTGCTCAAGGGGAAGTCAATGGCAGCCTGGAAGATAATAAATCAATTGAAAACCAATTGCATGCTTTAGAAAATCCTTGGCAGTAATGTTAAGTATGCCAGTAATGGTCTATTTCTAGGCAGTTGTATAAAACATCGCCATGGTACGTTTACTCTGACCTTTCAAACAGCAGATCTGGCATAATTGTGACTGTGTATGTTTGTGTACGTGTGTGCACAGGAACTGGACACTCACGCCTGCATGGTTGTTGTAGCCGTTTGAAAGGTGAACATATTTTCCTTGGGGAACCAGTTGGTGTCCTCTGCAATTAGAGAGAAAAATGAGGTTTCCAAGTTTAATAGACAGAGAAAAATCGATAGACCATATTGGCAAATGTCGTAGTAAATTTATTGGAAATATGAAATCACAAAACCAGCACCAGCACTTCACAGTCCACCACTCCACAAATGGAGAGAGGGAGACACAAAGGAAGAGACAGCAAAGGAAAGAGACGGTCAGACGAAGAGTCAAAAATACAGATCACCACGTTACAACATCAAACTCTCGATCCCCTCCAGACCTGAGAAGAAATAGATTTGAAGTAGTAAATATAATATTAGCTCACTTTAATGCATGCATCCGTTATTTTTTTTTTGTTTCCTTAGACCGATAAATGTTGATAGTAATAAGAGCAAAACTCAAGTGTTATTTCTTGTCATTTTATGAAGGGCTTATTTGTTACTTGTTTTATACACAGGTATTATAAATAACGTTTATATGGAATCTTAAGTTTTAAAAAAAGTAATCTAATCAAGAAGATTTTCATGAAAATTACCAAAGGTGTGTTTTACTAGTGATTTTTTTAACCTACATCTGCACTATTTTTCATCGCTATAACATCCTTCATTCACTCATCCATTTTCTTAACTATTCATCAAACCACACACTCTGACAAGCTGGAATCACCAATTAACTTAACAAGCAAGTCTTTGGACTTTGGATACAAACCCATGTAGGCACAGGGAGACCATCAAATCTCTACATGAAAGGGAAGACAAGAAGCTTCTTACTGTGAGGCCACAGTGCTAACCGCTGCACCACTGTGCTGTCCTTTAAACGTCATGAACTAAAAAGATGAATTTTTGTGGAGAAGTCTCTAGCCAATCTTTATATTTTGCTTCCAAGAATTTTTATTGTTGTATTGTTATTTTTAGAGTGGTCTTGGACAATAGTTCTCTCTTTTTATCAGTCCAGTGCTTATACTTGATCATTTCAGAGGAATGCTTTATTGTCGTTTCTTAAGCCACTTAATGTTGATCTATTAATCACTCCGACATTAAAAGGCACCTAAGTAATGAACCAGAGCTGCACATAACAGACAGCTTATTCAGATAACTTTAAATTCAATCTTTAGGCACTTTATTACAAGAAGCCTGCCAAAAAGACCATGTTGGTTTCCATTTCCTTAGCTGGATCTACAAATAGTATTTTGTACACCGAGACAAGTGTAATTTGTTGAAAATTTGCAGCGTGCCATTGAAAATTTAAGAAACTGGACAAGTGGAGAACAGAATAGGCAATAGGAGGCCTAAAAAAAGAAAAGCCCTATCTAAATCGGATGAACAGTATTTTAAAGTCATGGAAACAGGCAGGGGAAAAAAGTTAAAATCAGACAGAAGAGGAGTGTCTACAGCCATCTGCAAAACACGGTGGGGGCTCTGTCATGGTTTGGGGCTTCGTTTCAGCCAGTGTTGGAGATCTTATCAAAATTGATGGAATTCTGAAATCCAGTACATTTTTAGCCACAGTGCAATACCATCTGGAAAGCTAATTGGCATTGGCCTCATTGTTCCGCATGACAGTGATCCCAAGCACACTGCCAACACCCTGCAAACTGTATACCTGAATGTCTGGATAGAAAAGCACACAATGAAACACTATCAGTCATGGATTGCCCCCCGGAGCCCAGACCTCAACATTATTGACACACAGTGGGATCATCTTGACAGAGAACGGAACAAAAAGCCGACATCCAAAGAAGAGCCTTGAATGTTTTTCAAGAAGCCTGGAGAACTATTCCCGAAGACTACTTAAAGAATTGAAAGAAGGCTTTCCCAAGAGAGTTCAGGTTATGTTGAAGAATAAAGGCGGTCATATCAAGAATTGTACAAACATTTTTGCCTTATATACCATATTGCCATGTATGTTTGCACGTTTCTATAACTTGTTGCACCAATTTTCTATTTTCCCTAGCAAAATATTAAGGAATGAGGAGTGGCTCAAGAGTTTTGCACTGTACTGTAGTTTCTGTTTGCCATTTATTATTACTTTTTCTGCTTCTTTGTACTAATAAAGAGGCTTTAACTTTCAGTATAAAGTGCCTTGAAGCAACTGTTGTTGGGATTTGGTGCTATACAAATAAAACTGAATTGAATTGAAGCTATTCTTATTGGTTTATATACAAAACATCATCACTGTTAAAGTTTACTAAAAATGTAAAATATTAATAATTAGTATTATAATTATTTGCTTCACAGAGAAAATATACTCTTTTATTGATTCTGTTAGTTTGACTTAATTAGATACATTGTATGTCAAATTAAAAGCGTTCTTTAGCTGCTTGGACAGTAAACATGAGAAATAACTACATGAAATTGAAACAAAGATTAAAATCTATTTCATCTCTGGTCCCATACCCATTCCAGCCACAGGGCTTTATGGAGAACCTTACACTACCCTCCCCCCCATTTGTTTGTGCCTTTTGAGCCTCTACCTTCCTTTGTGTCCTGAACCCTCTCACCTCTCTCCAGCCCAGTCATCCGGTCCACACTCCACATCCGCTCTAGGCGTCGGTGCTGCTTGCCTGCCTCTCTCGATGCACTCTCCAGGTCCAGGGAACCCTGGCTTCGAGAGGGAGCAGTACTGCACGACTCACAAGCCAACCCGCTACACTCCGCCTCCCCTTTTCCACCTTCGCCCCAGCTACGAATGTTGTGGGCGCTGACCGAGGTCTGCAGTGGAGGCTGAGACAGGTGATGATGATGGTGGGTGTGGTGGTGTGATGCATGATGAGAGTGAGAGCCTGCAGCGGTTAGCTGCGGCTGCTGGTTGCTACTGCTGCTTCCACTTGCCGCGCTACTTCCTCCGCTGCTGGAAGGTGGATTCATGCCCGAGACATTGTGGTGGTGGTGGTTTCCATGATGGTGCATACTATGGTGATGGTTGCTGTGATGGTGGCTGCCACAGCTGCTGGCGCCACGGACACTGCTTGCACGGTGGTACTGGGTTGGAGACGATGAGGCGGAGGAAGGGGAATTGGAAGGCTGGATCGAGCCACCTCTAGATCCTACCCCACTACTCCCCGACTTCTCCTTTAGGACGTCCAGTTCGAGGCTCTCCTTGCTGCCCCGGCCGGCGCTCATCAGCATACCGTGCTGGGTGGTGATGGTGTATACACGTGAAGGCTGCAGTGTACACTCCACACACTTCTGCTGGTCTTCCTCCACTGAGAAGCTGCGTTCGAGGGACAATCGTGCTGGCGCCTTGTTAGAAAGTGTGATAGAAGATGGGGTTGGCTGGAGTAAGCCCAGTGGCTGTGTCACTAGGCTGGTCTCCTGTTTGTCCTCACAGCCCTTAGTTTCGGAGCAGGGATGGAGGTGGTTGTTGTTGTTGGGGCCAAATGTGTCACTTGGCGACTCCGGGTCAGGACCCACCAAGGTTTCACACAGAAGATGAGCTAGAATTTGAAAAACGAAGATGGTTATAAAGACAGATATAAGTGCTAAAGAATGAGAAATACACCAAGGTGCTAAAGAGCAAGAAAACACAAAGAATGGGAAAAAATGACAAGCTGGCACAGTGGATAATCATCTTTCTTTGGTTATCAGCTGTCATCGTGACACACCACTGAGTGCTTCCTGGCATTTCAGCAGAGGATGAGGTGAGAAAAGAACTAAAAGCATAAAGGAATACACACAGGGGAGATAGGGGGATAGACAAATGACAGGATGGCAGAGACGCTGACCTGATCCGTTTCGGTTTTCAGGGTGTGTGTGGGACAGGTACTCTCCAAATGCTCGCGCTGCTCTGTGGGGACACACACACACACACATACACGACACACATAAAGACATTAAATCATGGGTGGAAAGGAGGTATGAGTGGGAAAGAAGAGAAAGGGGAGAGAGAGGAGAGAAGGGCAAGGGAATTGTAAATTATAATCCTAATTGCCTTCTTTGTAGGCTTGTGCCACCCACAGATTAAGATGGAGCTGTTTTATCTCCTCGCTCCAGGCAACCCCAGCCTGAGGGAGACAGAGTTTGAGACAACAGGAGGAGATAGAGCGAAGGATTGTTTTAGGGCGACTTAATTTCTCAGTGGGTCCTCGGTTTGCATTGATAGGTGTAATTGCAGACGGCAGACTGTGGATGTGCTGGGATTTTTTTGTTTTGTGGCTGCACTTACTATATCTGTGAGTTGAGAAAAATACTTGACCTTGACAGCAACAGCCCAAATTGTTACTGTGCTGGTAGAAGCAAAAATAGATGCTAACAGGTTAATCTTTTACTCACAACTCTTTGCAGGCTACAACACTTTACAGATACCCATTTAGCCACATATAGCAAAAATTCAATACCAAGGAGGGCTTCTCCTTTTCAAATAATAGCCCCAGATCTCACAGTTGATTGACACTGACCTGCTAATGTTCCTCTAGTGATTCTGTGTAACGGAAAAGGGATGAGAGAGACAAAGATGTTCTTTCAGTGTCAGTATAGGTACTCTGGAGAAATGTACTGCAGTGATAACTACAAGGAACGACAGAGGAGAGGACAAAAGAAGTGAGTTAAAGACTGTACGCTTACAATGAATTACTGTGTAAGAAAATAATACCACTGTAGTAGTTTTTACTATACGAGCAAACCATCGGCTAACCTCTTGAAATATGCTGTTTATAATTTCAGCTTTCCAACAGCAAGCTCGATGAAACAGAAACCACCCACTGCTCTATTAAGGGATCTATAATTCAGCCCATTTTAGCACTTAATGTTTTTAATGGATTAATTTTACTTGAACACTGTCAGCTGACTGTATGCAGACTTTAAATGCTGAGTTTATCTCTAAGATGGAAGGATTATGAATATTTTATTCTATTTTTTAAATAATAATCTGATGTGTTCACAATATCAGTTATACTATCAAGTACTAATTGAACAACACAGCCTAAATGTTCCCAGTGGTTATGCTTTCCCAATACAGCTAACTGCTGACGTATCTGTGCTGAAGAATCCCTCGTATGCAGGAGAATCTGTGGGTGTACACCTCCGCCCCGGCACCACCGTCAATTATTAAAGCCTGTCCAGCACAGTAAGCATACACACACATACACAAACTGACTCACACAGTCTCCGTCACAGAAAGAGCAGGAGTGCAGTGAAAACACTTATTTGATGCAACCTTCTTCCCTCTCTCTCACACAGTTTCTTATTGAGACACGGCTCTGTATTCTTAGTGCACTTTGTGCTCTTTAACCCCTTTAACACAAGGCTCCTCTTGAGACAACGCACAAAAACAAACCTGACTGACAAACCTGACTTTTCCATTTAATGATAAAACCTGGCCTGTTTATAGCTGTTCCATATAGGCATATTCTACGGCCTGCCATATGTGCCATACTGAAATGTAAGCAATGTAAGTGAAATAACTAGCAGTCCAGTAAGAGAAGTTAATATCCCTGTACATATTTTCACCTCTAGATATCTGTAAAACTATAAAACATTTTTGTCCTTAAGTTTGACCCAAGCATAGAAGCATATAACTGTGATAATATGTGTTCTGATCCACGTCCCTTCAGCCTCCTTCCATTGCTGTGATGTGCAAATACTGGAATAAATAAAGAAATAGAAAGCGTGGTTAAACACATTGTGCAAATGAATGCACATCTTCCACATACAGTGGGTTTTGATAGTACTCTATTATATTGCTAATAGAACAGTGCAAAAGAAGAAGATTGTGTCATTAAAGGGAAATACAACATTTGTGTTCATTACCTCATTACTCATTGATCAGCACAAGATTGGGAGCCTCAATTAAAAAACTGGGAGCAGAAAACAACATATAATCCCATCTTTAACCAAAGTGTACACTTGACATAAGTGATCTTCCTAATGGTTTTTGTTTAGCCCAACCCCCTGTACTGTGATATTGTCTTTCAAACAGATCACTTATCTCTTTGGTCCTTGGGTGCTACCAACTAAATCCTCTTCTGTGCTGGTAACATATAAGACAAACAGACATGTTTTAATGCTGAGCATCTTTTTTTAATCAAATGTAAGTAGTACACTATTTGGAAATGCATAAGTTCCTGAGTGTTAATCTGATAAATGTTTAAATATATTATATCATCATTATTTCATATATTTATCTTATGATATAAGAATATTGGAGGCAGCCCCTATTAATGTGACATTCAGCCACTGAAGGTGAGCATGGACCAAAAGTAAATTTAAATTTGAAGTAAATTCAATTCAATTTAATTCAACATCAAAGCACTTTATACTGTTTAGGTATAACAATCAGAGCAAGCACTTGGTGATAGTGGGAAGCAAAAAGTCCCCTTTAACAGGAACAAAACTCGGGCTTCCACACACTGTGGAAGAGAGTCAGAGATTAATAATAACTAACAATTTAAAAAAAAAAATTCAGTTCAGTTTTATTTATATAATGCCAAATCACAACAACAGTTGCCTCAAGTTGTTTTATATTGTAAGGTAAAGACCCTACAATAATACAAAGAAAACAGAGAAAAGCCCAACAATCATATGACCCCCTGTGACCAGGCGCTTTGGCGACAGTGGGAAGGAAAAACTCCCTTTTAACAGGAAGAAACCTCCAGCAGAACCAGGCTCAGGGGTGGTGAGGGGAGGAAGACAGGACTAGGTCACGCTGTGGAAGACAGCCAGAGATGAATAATAACTCGTTTTAATTTAATGTAGAGTGGTGTATAAACACACAGAGACTGAAAAGAGTTAACTGAAGAAGAAACAGTCAGTGCATCATGGGTAACCTCCAGCAGCCTAGGCCTATTGCAGCATAACTAAGGGCTGTCTCAGGGTCAGGTAATTTATATGATAAGAGTTTGCAGATGCTGTAGTGCTGATCTTTATCTCAATTAAATTCACACTAGATGTTTTTTGTATTGTTCACTGCTAAAAAATTTTGGAGCGTGAACTTTTTCTCAGCTTGATGAGGGCTCAGTAGTATGTGTATGCCTCTGACCCAGGCCTTTCCTGGCGCGCGGTTTGCAGAAAGGTGGTGCGGTTGTTAGCACTGTGTTTGAATCCAGCTGTTTGTAGTTTCCATGTTCTCCCTGTGCCACGTGCCCGTCTGCACTATGACAGCTGGGATAAGCTCTAGCACTGAGACCTCAGTTCAACAAGTTTTTACTGCAAAACAAAAGCTGCACACAAAACAAATTAACCGGTAATTTTAAATGTTTCTTCTGTGACCGCAGAGTCTTTTGGCTTCTACACTGTTTACTGTCAATGGTTAAAACTGCAGCTAATGTAAACCAAACCTTTGAGAGTTTGGGGGTGTTGTTGAGGACTAAGGCTCTGCACGTGCTGTGACACCAACCAGCTCCTTTCACTACATTTCTAAAAATAGCTCACCATGCCGCTGCAGTTCTGCTACTGCAACTTCTTCTCAGAAATCCCCGACTTCTTCAGTTGTAATGGGCATAAAGCTCCGTGTGCATGTGCTTGCATACAGACATGTGCGTCTAACAGTACTTAAGGGCATTAAGAAAAAGAAATGTTTTTGTTTGTGTGTGCCTGCAGTAACAACAATCACAATTAAGGACACTTGTGGTAAATGTAGTCTATACTTTAATCAGCAGGTGTCCCTCAGAACCTCTGATACATTTTCATTTGGCCCACCTGTTTTATAATTCAACAGGCTGGGCACTCTGATTAGAATCGGCAAACAATGGTGCAAGAGGCACGCATCATCCATTATACATGAGAGGAAACAGAGCTGGAAATGGATAGAGCAGAACGTCTCTCAATCATCCACTATACAAAACCTTTCTCTGTACAGCGCCGTCTTATATTCACGTTTTTGCACCAGCTTCATATGTGATACGTGAGCACAGCATGGGGGCAGTGAGGTAGCAACTGATAAATAGTCTCCAGTGAAAAATGATGAAGGAAAGGGAAAGGAAGAGCTTGACAGTTAGATATGAAATTCGTCCTGCATGCTCTCAGCCATGTGACCGGGGTTTGGGGAAAGAAACAAGTTAGGGAGGGGAGATTCTGAGGAGCAGGGAAGTGATTGCAGCCGAGAGGAAGAGCAGTGTGGAAAAATTTGACCATATTAAAAATGAAAGGAGGGTTAAACCTGAGGAAAGAGAGGTGGATAGAAAGCACAGATAGGACTGTGAGAGACTGAAAGATGAAAAATGATGGCAGACTCAGTTTGAAGGTGCACCCAAAAAACTAAACATCTTTAGTGTGATTTCATTTCTTAAGGGGCAGCTTAAGCATGCAATGAAAGCAAAGTAGCAAGGATGGCACGGGTTCAATCCAGTGTCCTGGACTGACTCCAATCAGATTAACTTGTCTGACAGTGATGGACTGCTTGAGGTGACCTTAAACCCGAGAGGTCAAGTAGAAATTTGTGTCCGGCAAGACAATGTTTGTGAATTGGCCCATTATATCAGTTTTGCAGGAGATATTATATATTATTAAGAAACTAAATGTTTCATTTGGCAGTTCATTTGTTTTTAATTCTAGGTGTCCTTCCTGGTTTATTGTGCCTCTGAGTGGAAATGAACCAGCAACTTTTGGTTTGCCAAAACATGTAAACCATATGCTATCTAATATATGGCCACATAACTATGCATTTACTTGCATTTACAAAACATGATTCAGAAAATGAGGCTTGACTTGATTTAAAAACGGTGCCGTCACATTTCACTGTCAGTGCTGTCTGGAGCACATGTAGCAAAGTATGCATCACAGCTTCATGGTAAGCATCTAATTAGTTTGCAAATCACACACAGTAGCTGAAAAGTCATGAAACAATGACATCAGTGTATTTACAATAAAACTCTTTAAATTTCAACAATTGTCTTGCCACTAACGCTGTTTGCCATTTTTAGAACAGTAATTAATTTAGTACGCTACTGTTTATTAGTACAGATGCTTAAGGTAAGCATCAGAGCATCTGTTTTCATTGACTCTGCAGCTTAGCAGACAACAATATGAAAACGGTTGACATCCTGCTATGTTGTTGCCTGCTTGGTGAGATGCAATGCTGAAAAGTAAGCAAAAAGCATCACTTGTGTCTGTTTCCCCTGTTGCATCAATCATGTCTTGCATACTTATGATTGTGCACATCACCGTTTGGTACTTTAAGCTGCGATTATGGTTCATGCACTGGCAATTGTTTGTCCAAATTATCACACCAAGACAGCCCTGTAACCATTGATTGGCACCTCAGAGAAAGAAACCATTACTGAGGTGGGAATAGCAAAAATTGAAACAGAAATCAAAGCGATCGCAGAGATTTTCTTCAAAGTTTTCTACTGAATCTCTTATATTTTCAGCCTGTTGCAGTATTTCTCTCAGTACCACCTGCTAATCTCTGTGCTCCTGCACTATTGTATCACCGAAGCGGCTACAAAGATTGACCCACTCATACAATCATGTCACCAATCAGGCCGTGTGGCTGCCCCCTCACACCAGGCTAGAGAAATCAAGGGGCACACTGCAAGCCGAAATGACACCAGAAAGCAGCACCTGTCAGAAGTCGTGACGTTATTTTTGGCACGTGCCGCTGTTTGCACGGGCAAGTGTGAACTCCCAGTCACTCAGCTATGACTGGCTGTCATACACTGAATCTAGATACCTGAAAATGCAGTATCGCCTGGACTAATGGGCCATTCTTTTGTGTCTGTTCAATATTTTCATCTCTTTAAGTACTTGTTGTTCATGTTGTTTGAAAGATGAGGAAAAAAAGCTTATTCTTTATGTTGGAAACCGCAATTTCAAAGGTCAAATTATGTTTAATAAGATGATGATGCATCCTTGAACACGACACCAACTCCTGTCTTCAGCTGTCCTCAATTGTAAACGACTAAATCGCCTTGTTTGCACCCCACCAGTATTCTGATCTCATTATTCAATTCTTCTGTTCAGTAGAACAATAAATCTTTTTCATAATGCAACTGCACTAAAAATAAATACTTAGCTTGATTGTTTAAACATGTTGGTTTGGGTTAAAATTACTACTTTGGTGAGAAAAGGGGACATTTGTTGTCATGGTTCCTGTAACATTACGTAGGGAATGACAGGCAAACAGTAATCTCCTTTGTTAAGGTCTGACATTTTGCTGATCCATTCATCAAAATCTCTTTCATGTGCACCCTTAATGACTTGGGTTTTTTTTCCTGCTCTAACAGAGAAGCCTCGTAATTAGGCAGGCTGTTGTAAGGACTTTTTGGGGCCATTTTCTGAATTAAAAAGGACACAACTCCAAGAGCAGCTATATTCCTGTTATGTAAACTTCTGTGGGTACAACATGAAACCTTAAGCTGCTGCATATTATCTGGTCATCTTTTCAGTTCCTTCTGAGTGAGCAAGTCAGAGTGAATCTGAGCATTTTTTTTGTACTTTGTGTCTAGAACTAAGCAGGCCGTGTGTAGTGTACTTATTACACCAGATGAATGAGTCACACACCACTTACACACACTCCACTTCTTGAATACATTTTGTCAGAAACTCCACTAACCACTTCAGGCACATAAAAGGACTCTCAACAACAGGAAGATACACCTCAGCACTTTTCATGGATCTAGAGAGAACAATGTGTAATCACTTACTAATGGGTGCAGCTGGAGGAGCATTACTGCCTATATTAGACCTACGTTATCCACTTGTTTGACTCTTTTTTTTTCTCGGCTTGTTTCTTTTTGTTCAGGGTGCACTTACACCTACGTGATGAAGGCTGTCAGTCAAATTTTGTTCTGCTTCGGTTCCTCCTGTCAATAGTTAAAATGTCCACTCACTCTTGGATATGTGCCAAACAAGCAATCCACACTCTTCCAAGTAACTGGCTGTATTTCAGTAATATAATTAAATAAACAGATTGTGTGGAACAGAGAGCGTTTTTGTAATCTCTAATGTAACACTTGCAAAAACAGTGTTACATTAGAGTGCAGTGCAAAACTCTTGAGCCACCCCTAGTTTTTTATATTTTACTAGGAAAATGGGAAAAAGGTGCAGAAACTTGTTAAAACATGTGCAAGCATACATGGAAATACAGTATACAAGACAAAAATTGAGTCTGTACAGCGCTAATGAGCTTGAAAGTCAATATTTCGTATGACCACCTTTATTCTTCAACACAGCATGAATTTTCTAAGGCAACCTTTCTTCTAATTCCTTCAAGCAATCTTGAAGAATAGTTCTGCAGGCTTCTTGAAGGACGTTTCAAACACTTGTTTGGATGTTGGCTGCCTCTTGCTTCGTTGTCTTTGAAAATGTCGCTACACTGCTTCAACAACGTTCATGTCTGGGCTCTGGGGAGGCCAATCCATGACTGATAGTGTGTCAATGTGATCGTACTGGGTTGGCAGTGTGTTTGGGATCACCGGCATGCAGAAAAAATGTAGTCTTTGGCAATCAGATGCTTTCTAGAAGGTATTTCATGGTGGATCACTTAATTTTGACAATATCTCCAGTATCACTGACTGTTGTACCTCTCTCCTGACGTCCTCTGTACATTTTGATGATAATTTGATTCAGAAATCCCAAATTTGGATTGACTATAACATCAGTTGCCACTGATTTAGTCCAGTTCTTGTGTAACCCAGCATACCTAAGCCTTTCCTCCCTGTTTCCCTTCCTTAAGATTAGCTTCTGGAGAGAGGTATCCTTGCATCTAGACCATTTCTGATGAGGCTTCAATGAACAATATCTGGATTAGCTACAGCGACAGATGCATTACTCAGGTCCAGTGTCAGGTGTTGCTGGATTGTTTCCTACTTCTTGAGGACATGACTCTCAGATGCTATTAATCTGTATCTGACAGTCAGATACAGATGAACAGTGGGTAGTATTTTTTAGGCCTATCACTTTTTCTTTTAACCAACATTCTTCCAGTTTCCTGTTAAGGACACACTGCACACCATGCTGAGAAATCCCAAGTTTTCAGCTAAGAGCTCATTGGGAATCACCTTGCTGATTCAAAAATATTATTTTATGCCCGTCACACGTGTTATCCTTGCCATTTTTGTGGATTCAGAAAAAGTCTGGCTCCCTGGAAACAAAATATAAAAAAAATGAGGGGTGGCCCAGACTTTTGGATATTACTACCATCCTTAGGGAGTTTTTCCCAAATACATGTTCTCAATCAGCCAATTACTCACCTGTGTATACTATCTACACCACAGCTTCTCTTTCTTGCTTGCCAGATCACTTTGCCCTTACTGTAGTTACTAAGTGTTCTCCAGTTAGCATTCCTCTTGTTTCCACTGTTTCTATTTTTTTTTTTTTTTTGCTGACATTTTTTTCTGATCTAAGCTTATATTAAAGATTTGGATTTCGAGCTTTTACTGTGGGTACTTTGTCATGTGTTTGGGTCCTCTACTTCTGAGTCTTCATATATCTGTTATAAACTGTTTTCAGACGGTCCAATTAATCGTTTAGAAACATAATGCTAGCTTTTTAATGAGATTTATTTAATGCTTTAAAGGATAAAATAAATATTCAGAGATATCCGTTACCTTCTTACACTTCTTATGTGCTTTGTTCTTTAATAAAATGGCTTTTCTCATTTTTCCATCTTGAAATGACATCGATATGAAGGGTTAAATTAATACAAGCTACAAAATTACAAAACAAAGATGATAAATAGAAGAAAATAAATCTGTGATCATTAACCAAAACAATTTCCTTCAATTGTGTTCTTTCTCATATTTAAGTGGTAAACCTGACCTTTATCTGCAGGGCTATAAAATGGATCCCTACGGACCTACAGGATTAAAGAACTGGCTTACAGTTCTTTACAGCAATGATGCAGCATTTCATTCCATTATTGACCCATATCTAATGTGCCTCGTCCCTCTGTGGATTCTGATATCATTTAACACAGTGACCATATACTCTGCCATGGCTGAAAGGTCTCCCCTGGCAGTGTTCCCACTGGTCTGAATATCATCAGAGTTGATGTCTCCTCTGGGTGTCTCTCCATCCACCGTAAGCAATCGGCTGCCAAGGAAACAGATTCCTTACTCTTAATGCCTCTTAATCAAATCCTCCTCTCAGATGCACTAATTGAATTGTGTTTCCTATAAACTCACAGAACACACATGCAGGGTAGCACGCGCACACACACACGCACACACACACACACAGCTGGGGTGATGAGAACCTGTTGAGGAACTTGTTGCACATATTGAGGGCTGAAGGGACATGGGAATGTTAATTGCAGTCTTAAAGGTGCAATGCATTATGGGACATGTGGAAACCAAGCATTGAGGACCTGATTAAAATGTCAGTACACTAGAGGCTGAAGCACCACAACCACATACGGTGTTGAATGATGACACTGATTCCCACACAGCAGTGTTTTTCTGCAGCCGCTAACACATATTTAACGCTGATCTTTTTTTATAGAGAGGGCACAGAGAGCTTATTCCCACTGTATATTTTGACTTGTGACAGTAGAAAAACAAAGTATAATAATAAAAAGACAAAAAAACAAAAAAACCCATCACCAGTAGCTTATGTTATGTTTCGGTATCTCATTTAGCCATGACATTAAGAGGAAACTTGAATGGAAATGGGAAAAAACAAGTAAATAAATAATCACAAATCAACTAAAATCATCTTCTGCTAAGCGAAAAAGACAAAATTAGAAGGCTCTTATAAAATAGTCCCAGGATTATCACGTGAAGAGCAATCATATGATTACCTCCAACAGTGTATTTACATCTTATTCATAACAGACATCGAGCACAAAAAAAACAACCTTGCTCACGCAGGTTCCATTTGTATCTCGTTTATCTGCAATCTATCAATCACAAATAGTTTAATTTGACGACACCTCTCTTCCAACTTCCACTTACATGAATACATCCAACACCAAACAAGGACTGATCAAGAATAGCTGTGTACCAAAATAAAAATATAAATGTTTTGAAGGAAAGGTTCACCACAGCATGGGATGGATAAGACCTGAGTTCCTCACTCAGAAGAAGAGGACCCAAACACATGACAAAGCCCAAATCTTTAATATAAGCTGCTCTGGAACAGGCAGAGCATTGAGAATGGGGCAAATTTTTCAAAATAAAACTGCATTTTCTTTCACAAAATCTCTGGAAATTCTGTTGAAATCTGTGCTAGATTGCATGACATTAAGCAGGCATGCTCAAACACAATTTCCTACTACAATGTATTGCCATACTGAACAATTTTCACTCGAGGTCCATTGGCAGTACAAACTTGTTCTGGTGCTATTCCCCTGTAACCTGTAGCCTTCATAATAAGCAAATTAAGCTGCCTAATTCATTAAGAAATATTAAATACAGAATGGCAGTGTGGGAATAAAGAAAATATTTTACTGCTACATATAGTTTTCAGCATTAACATTGCATTAAAATGCGTAGTAAAGCCACCAGCATTATATTAAAACTTTTATTAAAGGGGCAGCTATAATCATTTTACACACATATTGCAAATGTGCTCATGAAGAGTTGGTGCTCAGTCTATTTAAGGTCTTAAGCTTCGTTCGGCGTGATGGCCTGACGATATATTGTGTAAGTGACTTGGAGCAACAGAAAGGTAATGCCTACACGCTTACAAACACAAAGGATTATAGAAGATAGTTAGGCCAAAGGCCTGGAATTCATTTAGCTTCTAACTGCATTTGAGTTTGCTCAGAAACAAGTGACAGAAGACGAATCAAGAAAATTGTAAGTCCATCGGGGGGGAGAAAAGAGGAACTTCTCTGTCTGTTTTTTAGCTTGTTCAGTGAAGCATTAATTGTAATTGACGCATGAAGGGGCGGAACCCTGATATATTAAAAGCATTTTGAAGTGTATGTTTGGGCAGAGACCTATGCTGATTGTGTTGCAGTATTCATCTCCCCGCGCGTGTCTTCAACAAAATCATTGTTTGACCAAAACTCTTCTGGACCATTGTTGTTTTGTTCTCATCCTCAATATTTGGAATTCGGGACAGCAGTCACAGACCAACAATCACACAGCGCTGCTGGAGTGCGTATGATTATTCAGACTGTAATGAATAAAATGTGAATCATTCAGCATATTTAATGAACAAATTACACAAATTGAACAAAGCAGGAGGGAAAGGAGGTCGAGATACAGTAGATATTATAGCGATTTCTTTCACTCAAATGAGTATGAATAAAGTAGTAAGAATAAATTTAAAACACGGAGTGCATAATTTATAGCAGATGAGAAAAACATAAGCAAAAGCACGATGAAGCATGATTTTGCCCAAAACACGATCAGATTTCTAAAACTTAGGAGGCGAGACAGTCTTTCCATGGCGTTTGAATAAAATCTAAATTAAAAAAAATAAATTTCTAACGGTTATGTAACATCGCTGGCCCCCAATAACAGAGTGACTGCAGGCCACCTGACTGTCCTCCACAAACTAAGACACAATGTTTCATTTGCATCAGTCTGGAAAAAGAAAAAAAAAAGGTCTTTCATCTTTCAGTCCATTTTCCACACTCTCAGAGCTCTGTGAAAGCTGTTGTCCACTGCCCTTCAGCCGAACCACAGCACAGCCTTCCTCTTAGGCTGATCGACAGATCAAAGCATTTCCTTCCTCGCTCAGTGTCGCAGAATTCTGGTGTGTACATAGGAGGTAATCTGTCCCCCCCTCTCTTTCCCTCCTCACTCTCTGTCACTAGCTACCTCACCGAAGCTGCTGGAGAGGAGAGTGTGACCTGTTTCATAACAGAAATCCGTAAGCATGCACAAGATGACACAGGCACTGTCGAGCATCGGGTACAAGAAGCCAGTGTCTCTTTAGTAGCGTTCAGACCTCTAACGCCTCCTCATATCTCAAGACAAAAGAGATCACTTGAGGAAAATATATTCGTGCATGCTTTCCAATCAGGCACACCTATTAACAGAATAAAAACTCACCACATTTTTCTTCTTTTTAGCCATGCTACTGGCATGGCTGTGAGGACACGAATGCCAGTCTGTCCACCACTTTGGTACAGACTAAAATGTCTTAACAGTTGTTGGACTGACTGCCAAGAAACACACTGCAAACATCTATTGTTTGTTAAGGATAACTGTAACTGATTTCTGGTGCTATGTGTTTGAAATTTGT
This sequence comes from Oreochromis aureus, assembly GCF_013358895.1. NCBI lineage: Eukaryota > Metazoa > Chordata > Actinopteri > Cichliformes > Cichlidae > Oreochromis > Oreochromis aureus. Next base: position 40,602,122 of record NC_052948.1, on the reverse strand, counting down.
AGGTTTTTATTACAATGTGATTCTCCAAAAATCACGAATGAGTTCATAAGTCAGGAATGAATAACATAAAAATAACATATGATCTTTAAGCATTACAGCTTGCGCCATAGTTACACATTATCAGCTCCACTTAAGTATCACAGCCAATGGATTCTTTTGTTTTTTTATTTTGGATATTGTACATGTTTTGTATTGTGGTTCCTTGCAACATCTGTCATTACTCTGGTGTCCTTCTGTTATCACCACGTCACCTTTTAATTTGGCCAGTCCTTTGGAAGGCATTCCTAGTTAAAGGGAACAATGTAAAGCACTAGCAGAGTGACAGGTTTTACCAAGAAGAAATAATTAAGTTAGAGAAAGATCCTTTTCTTGGTTTTAATAAAAGGGGCAGTGGGGAATTGTCTTACTGTCAACCAAGCTCACACTTGTTATTAATGAAGTTAAAGTCCAGAACTTTTGCTGCTTGTCTATGGCATTTCATATTCTTCCATCAGACTGATGCTGTATGCAAGGAAGGATGAAAAACAATAAATAATTATGTGTGTGGGTTTGCTAGATGTTTGTTTAAGTAAGCTTGACAATTATACCTGGCCCTTAAAGGCCCCTGGAGGTTTCATTTAATGAATTTAATGTTTTAATGAAGTCAAAATAGACTGGCTGGCATCTGGGATGGTTTGGAAATAGTAAAAGGAAAAGGGGGGGTATTTATAATTCAGAAAGATGTGTGGGGGAGTGTATAAGAGCTGGAGAAAGAGAAAAAAATAAGCATATTTAAAGTTACTTTTTCCACTCTGTGTTGGCGAAGGATAATGACTCAGACTTTAGTTTAGATGTATTGTCATTTGCCTATAAGGTTCTGAAAACCATAAAGAATCAGCATCACTTGATTTAAGGTAAGGGTGGGTCTGCAGGAAACAGTTAGTGCACCTAGCCTCACCACTAGCATCATTTCCAGCATGTAGGAACATGAAGGCATGCCATATGGTTGATTCCAACTCCAGGTTACCGTGTCTGATTTGCTGTAATTTAAAATGTATAAGCAAAGTCTCCCTCCTTCATGTTGCTATAAATTAACAATAAACAGATTTTAGTGGGAGAAAGTATTAAATCCCACTCATGGATACAAATCTGCATCTCGCTGCTTAACTTTCCCTTATTCTGGCATGGCACATGATACAAGATCAGCACAAAATGCACAAAAGATAACCTTAAAAACAGACAAGCAAACAAACAAACAAAAGAAAAGCTGTATGAAGAGATACACACGGGATCCATGCAACCGTGTGCATGTGCAAGTAGAGAGATGGAAATGGGCCGCTTTTATTAAATTCTTTTAAATTCTCACTTCCTCATGCATGAGGTTATGTGCAGGTGAAAGGCTGATAAATATTGGATGTGAATCAACTCTGTTTCCCATATACTGGAGGCGAGGTGGATTCTTCTATCGGTCAAAATAAATAAATAAGCTCTGAAATTGAGTGTTTGTGCTTATGTGAGTGAAGGAGGAGGGGAGCAGGTGTGTGTGTGCGTGTGTGTGTGTGGGGGGGGGGCTACCAGTTGAGTCAGACGTGTAACAGTTTGTGCAGTCCCTTTGTAGATGCAAAGGGGGGGGGGAGAGAGAGAAAAAGAGTGGCAGCCCTGCGGTGGGCATGCTCTCTCTTCCTCACACAGGGTCTCACAGTGGAACACCTGCTCAGGATCTCCTCTGGGTCCATTTTTCTAATCGTGCAGGAGGATCACATTCTCATCCTCGTTTTGAGGCAGCACACAGACACAAAAACACACTGCGCTAAAGGCACACATCGCTAAAAGCATGGTTGTGTAATGTAAAGAAGGCTCACACACCCTGAGAGAATGACGTAACAACACATCAGCCCACATCTGTGAACGCTGGAGTCTGAACAAGTCAAGGTCATTCATGGACTGAATTAAAAATCAAACACTGGGCCCTGCTGTGAGGCACCCTCTGAAGCAGAGAGCTGCTTTGTATTCCGAGCTCATGTGGGACTGTAGCGTCCTGTCTGCGCTCGATGCCTGGACACATGAAACACACAGGCACACGTGCTTTCCAGCGAACTGCAGCCTCGCAGATGTGAGGAAGAAGGCATCATCGTTGATACAGCCTCCTTACTCCCCCTGCGTAGTGCTGCAACAGCTGGATGCGGTTCTGGCTGTTTAAAACACGCACGGCTCTCAGACTGAGTCCCTAATAGGTTTTAACGGGCTGGACTCGTGCCAAACAGTCTGAGTCTTGTTTTTCCAGCCTGCAAAAATTAACGGACGTTTTCCCGTGCTGCCCTCTGTGATTGACCCAATGACTGGTCGTGATAGGTGATCAGTGCCAACGACAGAATCGATTGCCGTGACTGATTAATCGACAGCTGGCTCATTTGCCCACCCCGGAGTGAAGGCTGCCGCCTCATCGCTGTACTGTTTTCTCGAGTCTCTGCGGCCAGACAGAAAGACAGTTTTTGGTTAAACTGAAATAACAATCAAATAGCAGGATTTTTTTTTATTTTTTATAGCGGATAATAAGAGGTGGCAAACTGAGAAAATGTACCAGGGACACTCTGAGTCACGGCAGTCCCATTTTGCCTCTGCATGACTTTGGTTATACAATGATGCTTCATTCACAACATCCATAAACACTCCGACGCGCCAGGAGCAAACATCTTGCGGCAGGTTTGCATTAAATAAAACACAGATAGGGGGAAATTGCATGAAGCCATCCTAATCACGTAATCTATTTCTGGTTACAGGTTTAGTTTTGGGAGATCTTAAATGGATATTTGCCCCAGCGCACGTTCCGAGCTAGACGCGGGACAATCAGCAACCACCAAAAGCGCAAAGAGCCTCTCTGCGCATTACAAGGCAGACTGGCTATATCCAGGATAGCGCAGTGGTAATCCATCAAAACGCAAAACTGTCACACCTGGGAACTTCGTCTCGCTCGCACCTGAAGGCTAAAACACCTGCCAAGACTTCCTACGGGTACTATAACACTGAGGTATAGGCCGAGAGCTCCGAGTGTCACTCACCTAACTTTTGCTGCCACAGAAGAAATCGCATCGTTTCTTAAATTCTTCCTCTTGGACACAGCAGTTCCCATGCTGGCATGGAAACGATGCAGGCAGGAAAACAGTTCATTCCAAAGGAAGGAGGAATGCGACGATGAAAACAGTATAAAAATCGCAAGAAAAATAAAAAGTTGCAGGGAAATCCGGGAGCAGATAGGTCACGCAGGCGTCTGCAGAGCAGAAAAGAAGGAAGTCAGTGTTTTCTCTCTCTCTCTTTCTCTCTCCTACTCTGTCTGTCTCTCTCCGGATATGAGCATGTACGTGGGGTAGCTGCACAGCTGCCAGAGTGAGGCTGAAAATACCCAAACCCCCTTCTCTCTCTCTCTCTCTCCCTCCCCCCTTTCTCTCTCTCTCTCATTGATCAAAAAAATGCAATGGGAGGACTGTTGGGTTGGCGATATCACCATCGTCCTCATCGTGCTCACAAAGGTGGAGGCGGGGGGGGCGTGTATCTGCAACAGTGGTGTCATCCACCTCCACCTCTGCCATTCATCTAATGCTCCTTTTTGGGGACTGTGATCTCTGTATCTTTACTTATTTATTTCCTGGTGTTACATAATCGGTCATTTTGGTGAAAGCCCCATCCACCCCCTCTAACACACACATATACACACGCTGTAACTGGCTCCTACTCAACCAAAGACAGGATGAGGCACTGCAGCGCTCTGTAAATATTTCAATTAATAATACCACTGGGGCTTTAGCGTGTGCTTTGTTCTATTTCTTCTTATTCTGTTTTTACATTTAGATGACTTTGAAATTCAACAGTTGAACTGTGTTGACCATTGGACTCGTATATACCCCAAATACTTTATTTATCCCATTTTCGTGAAATTATTTTGTTACAGCAGTTGAAATAATAATGATAGTAATAATAATAATAATAATGATAATATTATCTGCCCCCATAACCTCCGGCAGACAACAGCAAAGTACACTGCACTTGCCACAAGTCCTGAAGTCCTGAGTGACTGAAAATCTCCATCATTTACTGTAGACATTGATGGATGTCAGCTTAGTTTTTTGCATACACTTCACTTACTTTGTTGGTCTTCCAGTTCAACGTGGATGCCATACTACCTCACCATATCAACATGCTTTTCCAGGATAGCCGTTATCTTCCTTCTGAAGACGATCACCATGTCTCTGGTCTCATTCACATTCAGAAGCAGATGATTCCTTCCAGACCACCATCCATCACTAATACATCTAATCTAATACTGCAGAATATTATCATATTTCTGACCTGGAGTTACACTGAAAGTCTGAGGTGTACAGGGTGTAGCTTCTCTCACGATGAATGGAAATATTAGATATAGAATGTATAGATTTGATAATATACCAGCAATTAAGAATCTTACTTTGTTCATATATACTATTGGCCTTTTTGTCCATCTTTAAGAACTGTCTAAAAAACAAAATTCTAAAATTAAATGTTAACCTGTGATATAGTGACATGGCCATGAAGTCAAGGTTTAAGATGCAAAGAGAGAGAAACAGACAAAAATCTGTTTCACTGATATGCAGATCAACTAAAAATAGACTTGAACTTAGTCTAATTTGTAAAGCACATAGACATAGAGTAAGGGTCTCTGGACAACAACCTCTGTGGAAGACAATTGCACAATCCTGCTATAAACTATAAAACTGTATTGAGATTCCTTTCTGTGAGATGATTTTAGGATGGCAACAGTTCAGTGCAACATAAATAGTATGACAAACAATATAAGACCAACAAGCTGGCATCTCCTCCTGAATGCAATTCTTTTCACAGTAGGTTGCAATATTATATGGGAACCAGGAAATATTTAACAGAATATATATGTAGAAAATACGTATCTCACACTATGGCGCTGTGAGTATTTCTTACAGCAGTTTGTCACAGTGTATGCACACATGCATGCATAGTGTGGGACATGCATACTGTAAATTATGTAAATAGGCAGAGGCACAAGCAGCAGATGAATCACCAAGCAGCCTAACAGCCGATTAGCCTTCAAACATCAAATCAATCAATCTTTCAATCCACGGGCCATTTCGCCAGTAGCTCGGATGTACAGGACGTCCTTGGGCTTTTTATCTATTTGTTGTGGACTTGTCCTGCACACAGCACACGCAACCACTCTCGGGAACAGCACACAGTAAGACAAAAGGAATGAAAATCGATAAATAAAGGAAAGCACCTCTGGGCTTGTGTGAGCTGCTGTAGGCCATTAAGCAGTAAATAATTCCAGGCAGCTCTGACTCTTGGAGCTTATGTGGGAAGACTGCAAATGACCATGAGAGAAAGAGGAGGGAATGAATGAAAAGAGAACAAACGTATGAGAAACTCATTTGTTCTTTTGCTCTCTTTTCATTCATTAAGGCCATTAAGCAGCAAATAATTCCAGGTAGCTCTAACGAGAGTCTTGGAGCTCATGTGGAACGACTGCAAATGACCATGAGAGAAAGATGAGTGAACGAATGAATGAAAAGAGAACAAAGGAACAAAGGAGTTTCTCATAGAAATTTGTATGAGAAACTCTTTTTTTTTTCATTCATTCACTCCTCTGTCTCTCATGGTCATTTGCAGTCTTCCACATAAGCGCCAAGAGTCTCGTCAGAGCTGCCTGGAATTATTTACTTCTTAATGGCCTACAGCACCTCACACAAGCCAAGAGGTGCTTTCCTTTATTTATCAAAGGAGTGAATGAATGAAAAAAGAACAAACCAGAAAAGGAAAAAAAAAGGCAAAGGTGGTAAGAAGAGGATGGGATGGACGCAGGGATTTTCCAAGGGGTGCAGCTATGAGTCTAACACATCGGGATAAAAAACAAAAAAGAGAGGGGCGACAAATCAATGAAAGACAATGAAAATATCTTCCACATCTGTGCAAGATATTAGTGTCTCCTCTGACCCTGACAAGCACTCGCCGTTTGATTGATTGTAAAGCAGATCGATATTTGAATCTGCAATGTTTATAACAGCAGTCAGCCAAGTGGTCCGATAGTCACTTTGTGTGGGCTGAACGTACGCTCCAGTCTCAAATTAGATTTTTCACAAGTGCACATTTTGTTAAATAGAAACAGCCTGGCAATATCAGCCGTTCAGTTCAGTTGACTGAAATAGATTGATGGCTATTATATTGATTGACAAGAAATTTTGCACAGGGTCACAGAAGTTGAATCTCAATGACTTTGCTGATTCTCTTCAGTTCCATAAAGTTGATAACTGTGATTGATAGTAAAATATATATAACTACACGGTGTGTACCCATGAAAAACAGCACACACAATTCCACAGCCACAATATTAAAAGAATCTCTCTAATATTGTGAATTTCCTCCTGTTGCTTTGAAAACACCTCTAACTCCTCAAGACATCAACCTCATAAGACCTCATAAGGTGTCTTGTGTGCCTAAAGCTCCTTTAGGTTTGTGTTCTTTTTTTAGATTGTAAGGTGGGGAGTCCATCGATCAAGCTTGTTTTGTTCCAAGTACATCCCAAAGATGCTTGATCTTGTCAAGTTAATGTTAACCACCACAGTATGGAGCTGCTAGGATTAGATGGGTGGTAATGTCAAAGGAAAGTCAACAAAGTGTTCCCAAGGAGAATTGCCGAGGGCGTCAAGCTGTTCTCCTTCTCCATCCTTCCAGTGCATTTTGCTGCCATCAGCTAATGATGCACATGCACCTGGCCATGAGATACAAGAAAAAGTGACGCATGTATTTTGTGATGAGTCACATTTTGAGGCCATATTTTCCATTTCTTCACAGGCCAGCTCTGACACACGTGACACTGAGTTATAGTAGCTGTGGTGCAACCCATAGGTCAAAACATACATTTTTAGAATACCTTGTTTTATATTTAAATACATCCTATATGATGAAATCCCAGTCAGCTTCAGTTGCTAAAATAGCACTGTCTGAAGCTGGCATTTGGCCTAAATCACCAGTGTACCACCTCAGAGGGCCACCGGCATTACTGTACGCTCGTTGTCTTGTTACATTTTGGTGGATCACAGAAGCTTTCAAAGGCAATAAAATTCGGTTTCGCTTTATTTTATCATGATCAAAGTTACACAGTCCAAGCGTATTAAGCTGTCACATGCTATCAGTCCTTTAACTGAAACTTTATCAGTCCATCTGACACTGAGGAAATGTGTGGAAAACGGATGATAAAAACACCAACAGAGAAAGCAGTTGGATCATTTACAAAGACTATAGAGCAAGTCTGGATAGTAATAATGAACCAATCTCTGCAGTTTGTTATTCTATACAATGTTCTCTATACATTGGTGCAAATTTAAATCAGTATTGTGAAACATACGCCATTTTTGGAGACACTGAGGACATTTTGATGTGAAGGTGGAGGCAGGTGGAGACAGCATAGAGTGGTGTAGTAAAGCAGTGGATTAAAACTCTAAAAGCTAGATGTGCTCTAACCTTCTAAGACCCAGGAAAAAAATGTGTTGATATTTTGACCCTTTTAGATAACTGTAGGTACTGTGGATGAAAGAAACATCCTACAGCAATTTCTTGTATCAAAGCTCCTATTTGTATTTTTTTTATCTTCTATCCCTTGCAGTGGATCTCGGGTCTACCTTGATCACAGAATGATGTTATCTAATGTGTTGGTTATCACCTTAAGCTAAGTTGATAGGTCACACCATCCATTTCACACACACATGACCATGCGTGGTGTGACAAAAGGCTGAGTGAGAAAGGATTTTGCTCAGAAATGTGTACAGGGAGTCATACTTTTTTTAAGATGGCCAGGTGAAAGGTCAACATACCAGCTTTCTAGGAGCCCAAGGAGCCTGGAGCAGCTTTCGTAGGGCAAGAGGTGGGGCACACCCTGGACAGGTCTATCGCAGGGAGACAGCCAACCATTTGCACCCACGTTCGCACTTCCTCTGCCTGTTTACATAGTTAGAATCATCAATTAACCTAACCTAGAGACACACAAACACAGGGAAAACATGCAAACTCCACACAGAAAGGCCCCGGCCAGTTGGTGGAATCGAACTCAGGTCCTTCTTGCTGGGTTGCAACAGTGTAACCACCGCAGTTTGTTACAAAATTTTCTTTACATTTTTGTCCTTGACAGGTTGAGCAACAATAAATGGCAAAAGCATACAGGTGGTGTATGTATGCTTTTCTGCCTTTATAACCCCAGTGGTTTGAAATCTCACGTGATCTTGTGATATCGCCCACCACCACCCAATTTCACTTTTTTGAGTCCAAGTCTTGGCAGATTGGGGCAGCCTGGTTGCACACTGTTTAAGAGAGGTCTCACCATACCTAATCTTCAAGAATCTTATTGAACTATTTATAAGGTTCTACTAGGACCCAGTATCCACGGGTATCTGGGTTATGCTGTGAGCAGATAGCTGAAAAATGTCTTCAGACCTGAGAGGGTTTCAGTTCTAGGGGTGCCTTCAGAGTGGAGCACCTGCCTCTGGTTAATATGCTCTGATATCTTCAAAAACCCGGTTACCTATTTTATGTTTGATGTAATCAGAGCGCCTGCAGCCCCGCTGGTTGTGGGAAGCACTAGCCGGTTTTCATGTTTCATTTTCAAAACAGCTTCAACCAAGTTCAGTAGGTGGGGTTAAAGTTAAATTCACAAAGACAAAGAGAGGCACAATTTAATGTAAATCTAATGTTAATTATAAATAAAACTCTTAACTCTTAACGCAGTTTTATTTATATAACTACGTTAAGAGTTTAAGAAGTTAAACTTTTACTTATTATGTATTCTATATTTATATGTGTGTGTGTGTATGATTTCAGCTGAAAATGCTCTTAATTCCTCTTCTACACATTAAAAAAAATTCAGCTGACTTATAGATTGAAAGTTGGTGCTGTCACTTTGTGCCTGTTTAGGTTCCTCAGAAGCTGGTATGTCCTCCTGTGAGCTACTCACCTTCGAACTCAAATGTCTGGCCTTCTTCCATCCCATTCCATGACATGGAAACACCAGGATGTCCTCTTGACAGTACAGTAGGACTCAAATCAAATACACTGGCTAAACTTTTCTTGCAGACTCATGTCTGATACAAATATATATTGCTTGGTCTTAGGCTAATCTGCACTCAGAGGAAAATTAATAACTCGTAAAATTCATATATCTTCACATACATTGTTTCATTTATTCAATTCAGTTCTATTCTATTTATAATGCACCAAATCACCATAATAGTCATGCAAAGGTAATGTATATTGTAAGCTAAAGATCCTGCAAAAATACAGAGAAAGCCCGTACAATCAGACAAATTCCAGTGAGAAAACGAATAGTTATGTCTATAACTTCTGTTCCCTGAAGGAGAGGAACGAGGTACAACACATAAGTATGGGATATCACGCCCTCGCGTGTCCTGGCTGAAGAAACTGTGGTGGATTTTTGTTTGATATGTATAACTATGTAACTATATACACTATATATCTATGCGCACTGAACATATATATTTTAACTTTCATGTGGAGTCTTAAGCACAAGACATTTTTGCTTCACCAAGGTTTATTAAGTTGGTACAGTAACAGGGCAGTTACTTAATAATTAATTAATTTAACGTCTTTAATGCAGCACAACCAAAACAGTAACATTGTAACAGAGATCCTGAACATATAACGATAAACTATCATACAAAGTACACACACACATACACACACACACACACACACACACACACACACACACACACTTTGAACCCAAACTGAAGTGTTTTTAAGCATGTAACCTATGTATTATATGTTATAAGATTGTGCCACTTGCTGAATAAGATTTAATAATTAGGATTAATGTCTGACCTTTGACCGTGTCATGACCTATTGTGATAAGCCAGGGCAGGGGTACTCAGAGTCCTGACTGGCCTTTGGCCAAGACCTTGGCCGCTATCTGACCCCAGCAGCTGTGCGGGGCGTGTGGGAAAGTTACCCAGCAGCAGGGGGCGGCGATACTGGTCCCTATATTAGGGGACCAGAGGACGCCCCCAGGGCTCTTTTCCTCCTGCTGCTGCTACCTGTCCGTCTCTGTGTTGCTCTACTGTCTGTGCTTAAGGCTGTACACCCCGGGGTTTTGCTTTGCTTGTTTTCTGCTCTGTAATTTTCTTGCTAAATGTCTGTATGTATTTTTCCTGCTGTTCATATGATTCAGTGTATTAAACTCTGTTCCAAGAATTCTACTCTTTTACAGAGCATCTTTTTGAGTGTCTTGAGTTTAATTGGATTTGGATCTCCACATCGTTGGTGGGAGAAGGTTATCAGAATGGCTTCAAAATTTGCGACCACAAAACCTTTATTCACGCCTTTAAGGCAGATGACGTGTGATGACACGCGCACGGCCCCGCCTGCACATATAGCCCCTGTCATCACAGTCATCCCTCAGTTCGATAGCCGCTCTTCACCGAGCCAACTGCTCAGTGGGGCCACCTTGTGTTGTACCTCGTTCCTCTCCTTCAGGGAACAGAAGTTATAGACATAACTATTCGTTCCCTTTCAGTCGATTCACTCGGTACAACACATAAGTATGGGACATATATACACGCCCCGCAGAGCAGCCACCGAACCGGAATCGGGCTACCACATCCTTAGTGAGTGGTAGACCCAGCAGAAAGGACAGCATGAGCCACCGAAGGGGCTGTAACGTCCAACCGATAAAACCGCACAAAAGTGTGCGGTGATGCCCAACTAGCTGCCGCACAATGTAGGTGCGTAGCACACGCACTGGACAAAGAGAATGCATCCTCCTCTGCTCCTCAGATGCAAAAGGAGGGGAGCAAAAGCTCAGCAACTCAAACTCCATTGAGCTATAAGATGCAGGCATGATCTTGGGAAAATAGGCAGCATTTGGACGCACACGACCTTGTGGCCATCAGAAGAGAACTGTGTGCAGGAGGGATGCACAGACAGCGCATGAAGGTCACCCACTCGCTTTGCGAAGCCAAAGCGAGAAGTAATGTCTGAGTCTTATATGAAAGAAATTTCATATCCACAGACTCAATGGGTTCAAACGGGGGCTACAAAGGGCCTCCAGCACCAAAGACAAGTCCCAAGCAGGGACACTAGACTTAAGCACGGGCCTCAGCCGGCGAACTCCTTTCAGAAAACGTATGGCGAGGGGCTGTGCACCTGGTGTCACCCCGTCAAAGCCAATATGACAAGCAGATATAGCTGCTAAATAAACCTTAATTGTCGAAAATGAAAGGCCCTTATCCAGCAGCTCCTGCAGGAATGTCAAAACATCCACAATAGAGCACTGAAATGGGAGAGTGTGGCGGTCCTGGCACCATTGCTCGAAGGCTCGCCATTTGTAAGCGTACAAGCCTCTAGTAGATGAGGCCCTAGCTCTGAATTGTCGCTATCACACTGGGTGGCAAACCCTTAGCAATCAAGTTTAACCTCTCAGCAGGTAAGCATGAAGGCGCCATAGATCTGGGCGCGGATGAAACACTTCTCCTCCCGCCTGAGAGAGGAGATCCCTGCGGAGAGGACGCTGCCAAGGACTCGCTGCTAGCAGGCTGATTATCTCTGCATACCACGACCCTGTGGGCCACCAAGGGGCCACTAGAATCAGAGAGAGGAATGCTGACGCACTCGCTCTGGAACTGGAGATATCATTTCCACTGGGGAAATGCATACAGGAGCACGTCTGGCCATTGGTGCGCTAGCGTCAAAGCCCAAGGGTGCATCGTGGTCGATTATGGAGAAGAACAGGGGGCAGTGAGTATTTACCCTGGAAGCAAAAAGATCTATTTGCGCCTTGCCAAATAGATCCCAAATCTGAGCCACTATTAAAGGTGTAACCTCCATTCTCTCACCAGAGGACCCCCTGAGAGAAGGTCCGCCCCAGGTTCAGGTGGCCGGGACATGGGTGGCTCTTAGAGACAGAAAATGAACACTGCACCATAACAGCAGCGAGCGAGACAGCTTCAACAGGGGAAGAGAGCGTGTTCCTCCCTGCCTGTTTATGTAAGACACCACTGTTGAATTGTCCATCCTGACTAAGACCTGCTGGCCCTCCAGGACTGGACGGAAATGCTTTAGAGCTAAGAACACTGCTAACAGCTCTAAGTGGTTGATGTGCAGCTGGCGCTGGGCTGCGGACCAGATCCCTCTCACTGATGCACCCTCGCACAGCGCTCCCCATCCTCTTAGGGAAGCATCTGTGGACACCACCTTGCGAAACAACACCCTCCCAATCCGAGAGCCCTGATGCAGCAGCCTGGGCTCCCTCCAAGGACAGAGAGCTAGCATGCAAGACGCGGTTACCAGCAGCCTCCTCCGGAGGTGACGCGATGCACACAAACGGTGAGAGAGTGTCCAGCGTTGAAACGCTCTCATTTTTAACAGTCGAAGTGGCACTACGGCGATCATAGATGCCATCATGCCCAACAAGCTTAATATCGTCTGGAAACGCAGTCTGCGTCCCAGCTGAAACTGAGCGAGGCAGCGATGAAACGCGGCCACTCTGTGCTCCGACAAACGTGCACGGCTGGAAAGTGAGCATATTTCCAAACCGAGGAAAGAAATCTGCTGACTCGGGATGAGCGAGCTCTTTTGAAAGTTCACAGAGAACCCCAGTGTCTGAATGTGTGACAGAACCAGCGACAGCTGTGTCTCCGCCTGCTCTCTGGAGCAAGCTACGAGAGCCCAGTCGTCTAGGTAGGCTAAGATGCGGATGCCTCTCTCTGAGGGGCGCTAGCGCTGCCTCGGCACATTTCGTAAAGGTGCGAGGAGCGAGCGACAGCCCGAATGGCAGCACTAGGTATTCGTAGGCTACGCCCTCGAATGCAAACCTCAGAAACTGCCTGTGTTTCGGGTGTATAACCACATGAAAATAAGCATCTGTTAGATCGATTGTTGCAAACCAATCTCCCGGGCCGACTGCATTCAAGAGCTGTCTGAGTGTTAGCATCTTGAACCTGTACGTTCGTAGATACGTGTTCAAGACTCACAGGTCGAGGATGGGACGAAGCCCTCCCCCTTTTTTCGGAACAACAAAATAGCGGCTGTACCAACCTTTGTCTGTCTCCGAAGCGGGGACCACTCGTATTGCTCTTTTCTGCAATAGCGCCTTTATTTCCTCTCTGAGTATCATGGCCGCCTCGGTGTTGACAGTCGTGTTTATGACTCTTTGGAAACGAGGCGGCTTGACCCGGAACTGCAACCGGTAACCCATGGCAACGGTTCGCAGCACCCACAGAGAGGGGGCGCAAGCGCGCCACTGAGGGAAGTGAGCAGCCAGCCGGCTGACCTGCAGCACCGTCGGCGGGGCGTTGTCGCCCCCCAGTGTGTCTGCAGGGGACTGCATCACCTGCCTGACCTGGCTCATTCTGCCTGCAGGCTGAGCATTTGTGATTGTTTGAGAATAAACAACACTCTTTATTGATTGTAACATGGAAACATGTACATTCATACATTTTGTTGGAGGCACCTTTTCTGGGGCACAACAATGAAAAACAGCGGGAACACTCGATGTGGTCACCTGAACATTTAACACACCTGAACAGGGAGTTACCCGAGGCATTTTGTGTGCAGGGGTTTTGTGCTTGGGAGACAGTGTTAGGAAAGTGCAGCGCCTTCTGGGGCTGACAACCTGAACAGAACTTAAGCGGCACCTCTTGGGCGGCAACAGAGGGGTAAAAGCAGCATCTCCCTGCTGCTGGACCCCTTCTCCACTTGAAACCACAGCTAGGAGGGCTGAGGCTTCTTCCTCCTGGGCGTCGGGTCCCGCCGGGGGCCCGAGGGTGGGCCTTTGCTCCAGGCCGACTGGCGTGGAGCTCGGGCCAGAGGATGTGCTCTCACTGGCGGCGCACCCACTTCAGCAGTGGGCGCCGGTCTCTTGCCAGTTGGCAGAGGAGCGGCGGGCCTGTGAGAGCTAGCTGCGGGCTTGGGCTTGGGCTGACATCTGGGGATGATGTCGCGCAGAGCTTCCGTCTGCTTCTTCCTCAGATCGAATCTAGCCTGAGTGGCTTCAAGTGAATGTCCGAATAACCCAGCCGCAGACACTGGTGCGTCCAGATATACAGCTCTGTCCCTATCCGGGACGTCAGAGAGGTCAGCCACAGGTGCCTCTGCGCCACTACTGTCGAAGCCATCCTCTGCCCAGGAGAGCGCTGCACAGCGAGACGCACGGAGGATGTAATCTGTGGCGACTCTGACCTCGTTAAGAAGAGGTGCCAGCGGGCTGTCATCAGGAACCAGCGATCCGAGCTCCGCCAGGCACATTGCCTGGTACGTCTGGAGCATGGTGACGGAGCTCATGGCGCGAGCAGTGCCGGCCTGAGCCCGATAAATCTTCTCCAGCTGCGAAGCAGAGAATCTGCAGTGCTTGGGACGGCAGAGTTGCGGGGCCGCCGACACCATGGTTATGGGGACGGGCCAGATAAGCAGCCAGAGACGGCTCCATAGGGGTGGGTTAGCTAAGCCAGCCCCCTCGGCGCCGTCCAATTCCATGTACTGTCCATAGCCGGGCACAGTGACGCGGGTAGACAGAGGTTTGTCCCATGATGCTGTTAGCTCGCAGAGAAAGTCTGGGAACATGGGAAGGCAGTTTTTGGCGTTGCGGGCTCCGGTGGGAGGAAAAAACCCCGAAACGCGACGGCTTCTGAGCTGGCGGAGGAGAGGGCCAGTCCACCTGCAGCTTCTCAGCAGCACGGCGAAACAGGGAGAAAAGAGAGGTGTCATCGTGGCCGACCGGCGCAGCAGCGGCGGCACATTGGCCCGACAATGAGCTCTCCTGCTCATCCTCCGACAAACCATGGATGTCCAGGCCGATGTCCAGCACGTCATCGTCTTCCTGGGGAGCGCTGGCGGGCTTCAACCCAGGCTGAAGCCCGTCAGCGCTCCTGCATGGTACCGGCTCGTCATCGGCTAACCCGTCAACATATTCCATGTGGTCAGCCCAGCTAACTGCGGGGACATCGACCGGAAAATCCTCGTCTTCGGACTCGGACGAAGCCGGGGCTCCAGACTCAGAAAGGAGAGGGTCATGCCGTGCGACAGCCGAGCGTCCCAGCACTTTTTCCACAAACGTCACCCGTCTTTCCAGGGTCGGCGCGGAGCTGGCGACAAAGCGCACAGGCTTCGGGCTCCGTCAACGCTCTCCTAGCGTGGACGATCCCCAGGCAGACAGGGCAGGCATCGTGCTGGTCGCTGTCGTGCAAAGAGAAACCGCATCCCTGAGGACAGGGGCGAACAGAAGATTTCTGCTTTGCTCGCTTCGGTTTGGAGTCCATTCCAAAACGCAAAGCGAAACGCTCCACAGGAAAAACTTGAAATTAGCGCTCCGCGGGCAGCCTACACACCAACTGCGCGGTGGAGGCTAACACCAACAGGGGCAGTTAAGCTAAATTCAAGTCGGCAGACAACGGAGCTAACTAGCAGCAGCTAGCTAGCCCAACTCAGCAGAGGTGTTCTCAGCGAGGTGAAGAGCGTAAGAACTGAGGGATGACTGTGATGACAGCGGCTATATGTGCAGGCGGGGCCGTGCGCGTGTCATCACACGTCATCTGCCTTAAAGGCGTGAATAAAGGTTTCTTCAGCCAGGACACGCGAGGGCGTGATATCCCATACTTATGTGTTGTACCGAGTGAATCGACTGAAAGGGAACACTTGGTGACAGTGGGAAGGAAAAACTCCCTTTTAACATGAAGAAAGCTCTGACAGAATCAGATTCGGGCAGGGGGCAGCCATCTACGGTGACTGGTTGGGGGTGAGGAGAGGGAGAAAGGAGGGTACAGTTCACATTAAAGGACAGTATTGCCCAGTCATAATGAACTTTGATAGTGTATTTTGGTTACAGTATTCAATTATGTCATGTGCTCATTAGAGTGGTCAGGTGCACAAACCCTTATGACAAAGTAGTCCACAGCTTGTGTCACCCACCATTTCCTGTCCTAAATAAGTTGAATTACATCTGATTGTTTATAAATGTTAAATTGTAAAAACACAGCTGTCTGTGCACTAGAATACAACTGTAAAAGCTAAAATTTAGACTTTTCCTTCACACTTGACAAATTAATAATTTTTATTGAGCATTACATTTTTTAAAGCCAAGCTGGATAAACAGTTAAAAAGATGGAAAAGATTTTTCAACTCTTAAAATGGCAATATTACTTTTTTTTTTTCCTTTCTAAGACTTTATGAGGCAATGAGGAAGGGTTTGAACACTGAGCCACCATCTTAGTCAGAACATGTTAAATCTGTTGTTAACGCTATGTGTTAATCTTTTTTGTAACAGTTTTTCTATACTATATATCCAGATATTTAAACACAGGCATTTTGGTTATACTTAGTCTGAATTTCAAGAAATTTGTAATTACAAATAAGAAAGGAAGGAAGAAAATACTGATCACCAACAAAGTTAATCCTATTTGTTTTGCAAGCTAATCCTACCATTATCCTATCATTAGAATCACTTCTGTATTTGCATGCTTTTTTGCTACATTAAGCTCTAGGTATGGGAAAGTTGGTTTGTCACCTACTTTTGGTCCAGACTAAAATATCTACAGTTATAAAGATTACAGACATCGATTAGTACAAACATATATGGTCTGTGCTTCAGAGCAGCTTATCTATGAGCACTTATTTAAGAAAAATAAGCATATCAATAGAAAAAAAATGTTTTGGACTAGTTAGTTCCATCTATCCATCCATTCGTCCATCTAGCCTCGATATTTTTTATAGATTATTACCGGAATGGTTGTATTGGTAGGCACGCTACTTTGCTCCTGTTTATTACTAGAATCCTCAGAGATTAAAGGGATCCCCTATTCTATTTCCTCTATCACTGTGAGGTTTGCATTTCCTTTTTATATCACCACCAAATATCCTACAACATATGTGCAGACAGACAGAAACGAAAAACCATCTAGCTCCTTCTAGCGTTTCTACCATCTAGCATTTTCATTTAGCTCCTTGTATACCAGCACTGTGGAGGTATAAACATAAGTGCTGTCGTTTCCATCCACCTAATCAGTTGTCAGTTATTGCTGATGTCAGCATCAATTTTAACATGCCGAGTATGTCGAAAACCAGCTAAATGTAGCATGCTAGCATTGTGATTCTGAGCGTGTAAGCATGCTGATGTAAGCTTGTACTTTAAAGGGACACCAGTTGCAGTATTCCAGAGCAGCTAGCTTGAATGTAAGGCGTTTATCTCCTTTGAAGAATAATTGGTAAACAGCTGAATTATGGGACATTAAAAAGATGTAAATGATGATACTGCTAAAACCACCATTACCGCTGCTACCGCTCAGTTTAGCATAGGCTGAGCTGCCTTGGGTTTCTTTGTTAAGGGAAGGCGCAGATGCCTTTGAAAACTCTTTAGGCTAATAGGCTTGCCCATAAATCTTGCCAATGCTTCTATGAAGACAAACTTTATATCTCTCGGCATAATAACCCCAAAAGCTTTTACAGTAAACCCTGTCTCTTGAGGAAGGCAGGATGGCTGTCTGGAGTCAAGGAAAAATAAAGATGGTGCTTAGGTAACAGCACACTGGAGTGCAAAGGGAGAAAATGATGCATCACTGCTTACAATAATTTGCATGAACGGTACTAATCAGACAAACAAAAGAGTTAATAAATACATGTGTGTCGGATGTTTTTTTTCTTTCTCTCTAGTCATAAAAGGGCATTGGAGAAGCTGTTGCATATATCTGTGAAAGTGAGGACCTTGCTCACCTGATACAGGGAGGGGATAAGGAGAGATGGATGGCAGCAGTAAAATGACAGGAAGTGTGGCACAGAAATGAAGTGTGCTGTGGAGGAGAAGAGATTTTCATGGGCAGATGATGGATAGTGCAATCCATGGGCAGGGACTGTGCTCTTTGTGTGCGTGTGTGTGTGTGTGTGTGTGTGTGTGTGTGTGTGTGTGTGTGTGTGTGTATCAAGTTAAACTGGGAGCTCAGGTCTCAGTTCAGTCTGACTAATATAAAATTAAGTGCTGTTGTATTTAAAATCTCCTGAATCAGTTACATTTTACCCTGAAGCCTCCACATATATAAAAAGTGCTCTTGTAGCATGGAGTAACTATTTGTCACCCAAGTCTGATATATTGTTCCACCACACAACAGGCATCACTGCCTTTCTGGAAAAATCTAAACCACACATTTTGACTGGTATTTTTGTACCCCTCTTCACCTAACAGTCTACAGCTATCATAGACAAATAAACTGCCTAAATTTCCCCCCTCTGTGTCTGCCACAGAAGCACATGTGAGAACATCATAATGGCAAACATTAAAGCACTATGAGCACTTTCTCAGCTTTGCACAGTATAAGCAGAAGAATTTTCACTTTTTCTGTGTGTTATCCTTGCATGCTAGACAGAAAAAACTGCCAGTAGCAGTAACTGAAGTATGTAAATTATCTTAATGGCTTTAAAAAAGGTTGTTCAATTTAAAGTGAGGGTGTGGGACACTGTTTATATTAAATCATCCAGCAGAATAGGAATAAAGTATGTGATTTTTACATTCTGTATTGCACAGTCATGAAACACAGTTTGACATCACTTTTGTGTGGACTGCACAGTTTAGACAATCTCTGCACTTTGAGGCTGGCTGAAACTGCAAACACAAAAGTAAATGAAAATAAGAAAATGCATCTTTTTTGGCTGACCAAGTCAGTGATACCATGTAACCAAGTTAAAATGCTGTGATTGCATCTCCTTTAAAAAGTTGAATCTTAAAATTCCACAAACACACATGACTTCTTACTAAAACTTACATGAATGATCACCAAAACTGCAAAAAATAAAGTTACATAGGATTTCTGGATATTAATGTTTTCATATAGTGAATAATTTTCTTTTCCTGAATTTAGAAAATAGTCTGTGTAGCTCTTCATACTGCTTATAGCAGACACTATCCAGACTTGAAGGAGAACTAACTGAGGAAAATGACTGCTGTGAATACTAATGTTCAGAATGACCTAGACAGAGCATTTGGCAGTCTGGGAAAAAGATGGCTGACCCTAAATGAGCCCAAGGAGAAAAACAGACAAAAGAGAACAGACTTTAAAATAGAGGACAGTAAGTGGGCAGATGAGAGACGAGAATTTAATAGATAGACGTAGATAGGACCAGCGGGGGAAATGAAACTGACTGATGAAATAAGACATTAAATAAAAAGATAGAGAGACTCTTACTAGCTTTGACAAAGGGGATCTGTAAATCAGGTTCTTACATGTGTACACAGCATCTCAAAAAGCGAGCTTGCGTCACACACGGAGCCCCCCCTCCACTTCCTCCTCAGGGAGTCAGGGCAAGCCCTTATTATCTATCACCAGTAGACATGAGCTTCATTAGAGGGCCGAACCGTGGTCTCTTTCCAAGTGACTCACCCACCATTTCTCAATGTCCTTTCTCTTCCATCACAGGATGGTAATTGCATTCACCATGGATAACGGGAATCCCGTGGTCACATCATCCACCCACTCCCCTGTGACATTCACACTGCTGCAATAAATGAGCTATGGAATCCCGGATATGATGGGGAGGATTAAAGGCCTTTATTCAATCATATGACGCGAGGAACCACAACACATGGAATGCCAAAATTTAAAACATCATGCTCCGCCCGTCAGTTATGGTCTTGATGTGTTTTGTCAGTAGGCTACTCATCACCCACACCTACTAATGAGACAGGATTGAGAATTTTGCAGTCATAGCTGCCATTCCTACAGGCAAGTCGTAATTTTAAGTGTTTCAGAGATGCTGTGGACACTACACTTGCTGCATACAAAGCTTTTCTTCCTTTCTTCTTTCTTGGTACAGTGAATCACTTTTGCAGTAGTGTGAGCACTGCATAGCGCAGCTCTAGATGGTGTTGACAGTGATGGGATGGCTCTTTACCCTACTAAGGCGGCTATTACTATCAGCCCTGTGATTTGTGTGTTCCAGAACTAAAACAGGCTCTCTCTTTTTTTCAGACTGCAAAGCTCAGAAGTGTCAGAGCGTTGCTCCGTCAGCTAGAAGGTCAAAGTGTCGCACCTTCCTCCGCAGTGGTCTTTGACAGCCTGTTAATTCATACATTTTGACTGGCAGTTGTGTACCACTTTGCTACTCCTACTGACCACACTGCAGTACAAGCCACATGCACTCATTCATAAATCAATCAAATATAAAATTCTGCTCTTCCATACAAGGTCTTAAATAATCAGATAACCTTATCTTTAAGACCTCATAGTACCACTTTCTGGAGTATTTAAAAGTAGAATGGGAGGCAGAGCCTTCAGCTTTCAGGACCCTCTTCTGTGGAACCATTTTACAGTTTGGATTTGGTAGGCAGACACCCTCTCTACTTTTAAAATTAGGCTTAAAACTTTCCTTTTGATAAAGCTTATACTTGGGGCTGGATCAGGTGACCCGGAATCCTCCCTTAGCTATACTGCAATAGGTTTAGGCTGCTCAGGGCTCCCCATGATGCACTGTTTCCTTTTCACTCACCATGCTTTATACACCACTCTGCATTTAATCATAACTTATTATTAATCTCTTTCTTTCTCCTACAGCATTACTTTTGTCTCGTCTTCGTCCCCTCCCCTGATTTGGCGCTATATAAATAAAACTGAATTGAATCTCAGAAATTGAGAAAGCCACCAAAACCAACATGTAGCAACAATAAAGGTATGCATTTTATTTGCCAGTTTATCTCCTTCAACAACTCTGCATGGCTGTGGTTTCATCAGAAAGATCAGCATTTTCCTGTGAATAATCAGCAACCCCACAACTCTCATCCGATGGGGATTTAGATGTTGTTAAATCCCGTGCACAGAATTGCAGGATTTTCAGTGGACAAGTCAGTTGAAAAATAAATGGATCACTTTTATTCAGTCTGACTGTTGCAGTGTAAGCAGGGGGATTTACGGTGTTGTAAGGGGTGATATAAGTCTAACAGGGCAGTCCTACAATCTCATTACTGGTCCAGAATCACCCCTGAGAATAATGGCATTCGTGTCGACTCTTAAGATTCAACTACACTTTGTGTGGTTGTGTATGTGGTGTAGATACAAGAGAGAGAGAAGTGAGAAGTCCTTCTCCCTACGTGACACCCATGCCTATTTCCACCTTCTCTCACCTTGGAACTGCAGCACACCTTACTCATCCATTTCTCCTCTTCTCCACCCTTCCCTCTCTACTAAATCACTTCTAACACTGGTTCCCCGGTGACATATTTCCCATATGGAGCTTAATAGATTCCTGTGCTCTCCTGTTGGCTGAGGAGAGAGTGGTTTGATTCTCTGAGAGGTAAAGGAGAAGCAGGTTGAAGAAATGGTGTGGAGTAGGCCTGTAGATATGACTGCAAAACATGGGAAAACTAAAATATTTGATGGTAATCACAAAAGACAACAGGTTGATGTATCATCTGTAGGAGCGGGTATGGTTTTTTTCCCTTTAAAAGTCAGCGGATCACCCAACTCTTTAACTCCAACCGTCCATCCATGCACTCATCTCCAACAATCATATAGCAGTAACCCAACACTTGAGGTCTCTTCTTGAGGTAGGTAGGTTTTATACTTTCAGACTTATATCTTCACCAAGCTGTAAAACTAAACCTCTGTAGGAAAAATAAAGTTCTGATTGTCTGTTTGCGCCATAAAAAGGGGAGGAAAAATCCAAAGTGCCATAAATATGTTTATTAGTTTATTGATATGTATGACCACAACAGCAGGAATGTGTTAAGTCCAGTTTTTAGAGTTCTAACCCCAGGGAGACTTACTTAACTGCAGAGTTTGCAAGGGTTATGTAAACAAGTTCCAGTAACATAGGGGTATACATGAATGAATGGATGTCGTTCTGTTATTGTGTTCTTTACGGCAGTTAAATGAATGATTTGGCCGGCTTACACGTTATCCTTCTAGACGTTCAGTGATGAATGATAGAATCCTGTTCGTCTCTGTTTACCCAGACAAATTTCAGCATTTATTTGCAAAGAGAAAAGGAGAGGGAAATATTGAGGTTGTCAGTTTCAAGGTCAAGATATAACTACGCATCTGTTGACAACAGATTTCTTTTTCATATTTGCAAACGCACTGTGGTTTATTCTATAAACTATGAACGTCAGGAACAATTGTCCTTTGCAGGAACAACAGAACAGTGTCACAGAACAGAACAGTGATTTACTGCAGCTTGGGGGACATCATGGTGAAACTGAATGTGAAGCCAAAGTGCCAGACAGAGTCCGTCTGTCCCGTAGACAGCACGGTCTGCCCTGTGCTGCAGCTTTCCATCATTTACTGCCTGTAACAGAGACAGATGGAGAGACAACATGAGAGAAAAAAAGATACAGAGGAATTTAAAATGACACAGAGAACACTCAAAAGATGACACGTCAATGTACATATCACATTACACTGCATGCAGACGGCTTGTTGTTGAAAAAGAAATGAAAAATGCTTCTTGCATAATTGGATATATTTGTAGTAGACAAAGCATGCACTGACCACAGCAATGTTTTTACTGTGTTAATTTGTAGAAAAGAAAAAAAAATCTTTTAAAAAACAGTGTCTTTTATCATGTTACATCAGTCTATCCAACCATCAGTTCCTCATTGAATCCATTTATTCATCCATCCAGTTTGTGGTCACAGGGGAGCTGGAGCCCTTCCCACCTGACATAGGACAAGAGGCAGGGTGCACCCTGGGCCGGTTGCCAGTCTGTCATGGGGTCTGAAGTCTTTCAACTTAGTTTTAAAAAAATATTCAGTGGTGCCACCATGGGGTTGACATTTTTTAATTTAAGCAAACTGATGAGAGATGGACTCATCTCACTAGCAAGGTGCCTCAACTCTTTGTGGCACAGATTCAGATGGAAACATTCCTCAGAGATTTTGGTCCATGTTGACATGATGGCATCACACAGTTTCTGCAGATATGTTGACATTCATGATGTGACTCTCCAGTTGTTACGTTAAAAGCAACGGCTTGAAATGATTTGAGCTTTGTGACATGGCGTGTTATCCTGCTGTAAGCAGGGTAGTCAGGCAGGCTCTGGCTTGGTACCGAGGGGCCCAAACTGTGCCAAATAAATATCCCACATTGCCTCCAGCAGCCTCAATCACTGATATGAGGCAGAATGGATTCATATTGTCATGTTAATTATATCAAATTCTGACCCTACCATGCGAGTGTTGAAGTAGAAAACAAGATTATTTTCAGGTTTCAATTGTCCAATTTTGGTGGAGCCTCAGTTTTCTGTTATTAGCTCATAGGAGAGGCCCACAGTGGAGTCATATGCTGCTGTAGCCCATCTCCTTAAAGGTTCAACATGAACATTAAGTTACCGTTGCATTCCTATCAGCTTGAAGCAGTCTGGCCAATTTCCACAGACCTCTGGCATCAACAAGGTGTTTTCTCTCAGAGAACAACCACCCTTTGGATATTTTCTCTTTTTCAGACCATTTTCTGTAAAGATTGGAGATGGTTGTAGGAAAATCACAGGTGATCAGCTGAAACACTTAAACTAGTCACTCGGACACAAACAGCCACATGCAGAGCCACTGAAAGCACCTTTCTTCCCTATTCCGATGCTCAGTTTGACATTTCATCACATCATCTTGACCACATCTACATGCCTTAAATGTACTGAGTTGCTGACATGTGATTGGCTGATGAGATATTTGCGTTAACAAGCAGCTAATGAAGAGGGCAGCGAGTGTAAATAAGCATCCCCTTAGCCTGAACTGCAACAGCTGTAGTGAGCCTCTGATTTTTAT
Source organism: Oreochromis aureus (assembly GCF_013358895.1). NCBI lineage: Eukaryota > Metazoa > Chordata > Actinopteri > Cichliformes > Cichlidae > Oreochromis > Oreochromis aureus. Next base: position 40,578,349 of record NC_052948.1, on the reverse strand, counting down.
TAATTGAGCACCATTATCAGGCCAAATTAAATATTTGTGTCTTGATTAGCAAACGTTACATATTTCATTGCGATTTCTGAGCATGCTGACAGTAGTATAAGGTCAAAGCAGCTTCACAGAGTTGCTACTCTTGTTGTAGACACTTCACATAAACTGCAGTTAAGATTTTACTGAAAACAGGAAATCAAATCAGTACTCGGTGATTTTACCCTGTGCCTTTAAAACAGCAGCAGTTCTGTTAGATAAAGGGCTACACCATCTGTTGCTGGACTCTGGCTCTATGTACAGGGTCGTTATCACATTGCAGAATAAATTTGAAATTAACATCTCCCTGGTGGCATTATGTGATGGATGTGACTCTAACCATTTAAAATCCTTAAAACCTTGCACAATGCTGTATGTTGGCTGACTCATTTCAGAGCAGAGATACCAAAAACATTTTAAGATACCGTAGAAATGGGGCTGCCTTGACAGTTCTGGTTTCACAAGCAAAACAGATCAAGCAAAATGAAAGACGGGCAGACAGACAGCCAGCAGATAGGCAGATGGATTATGCAGAGTAAATATAAACACTCAGCCAACAAACAACAAACGGGTAGACAGACACACAGACTGACAGGGCAGACAGCGAGATGGCAAAGGGCACATTGATCCGATTAAACCCCTTTGCTTCCCAGCTCTCTGCTCTTTCCCGTTGCTCAGCGGAGAAAAGGTCATTACTTCCTGACTGGGTTTCTCACTCACTGTGGCCTAATGCCTCAGAGGGCAGACCTGGCAAAATATCTCAGATCTTTCTGAGATGGCAAACAATGATGATAGACTGTTGCATGAAGGAAGGTTCTCCTGTGTCAAACTTATGATGGTATTTCAGGTTTGACACAGTTACAAATAAAAAGGGGAAGAGCTGGGGTACTTGGTGAATGAGATTAAAACATCTTATATGGCAGCTTCCAGTGATGAAAGCAGGAAGCAGTGTAAACCCCAATGAGAAAGAGCTATGCAAGTTCATAACTAAAAGAAAGAGGAGAGGTAGCTCATGATGAGAGCCCCGTCTGGAGCTTCGATGAACCTGCAAGCTATCAGAAAAAGAGGGAAGTGATAAATGAGTAGTCGTGGGTAAGCTGGGTCCTTGAGCTATGGGAGACCCTGGTGTTGACAGACGATGCACTGCTGCAGACCCCGACACTGATGCACACACCAGGCTTGTGGAGCAGGACAATAATGTGGTACCTGTGCTTGCTTTGTTCATTAAAGCCACATTCAATGATAGTGAGCATATAGGAAATAATGGATGCAATACTGGATGTGACATTTTGAATCTTGGAGTTAATAACATTTCTTCCTAATGGAGCAAAAACCCTTAACTTTTTTTTTTTTTTTTGCGTTAGTCACTTCCTGCTTTTTTCATATATCGTTTCCAGTCCAATTATTATAATGTACGCCTCCCCATTTCTGTGCCTTTACTTGTTGAATTCACAGTTCGTGGTTAGTTTGGTGGCCTAATTAAATCACAGAAAGAACAGAGGGTGGACTGATGATATGTATGATGCTTTTAGATGTGTTTCTTATGATTTCTGTTCAGACAGTATAAATTATATGGATTAGATCTTTAAATCTGAGTGAAAGCAATGGACTACAGATCTGCCTGGGATTCTTTGCCATCAGTCCAAGATTAGTACAGAAAATCTGATCCCTACTGTAAAAACAAATCGTCATGGGGAAAAAAAGAGAACATAATAGCCTCTCTTTTAAACTTCTCCATGGTGGTCATGACGTCAGAGCGCATGTCTCATGATCTAAGTATTTTCAACTTACAGCAGTGAGCAGCTACAGTTTAAAAAACACTGTAAAAATACATTATTAACGTCACTGCTTTCTGCATTTGCTTTTTCGACTTTAGCAAATGCGTGGGAGGTTTTTTTTTTATTGTGCCGAGAATACTTAAAACCCATGGCTGTGTTTCTATCTGGGGAAAAGTTATTCTTCTTTTAGAATCTGCAAACCTCGCTGACGTGCGTGGACAGTGAGGTACTCTCACCTCGTGTTCCTAATCAGCAGCTTCAGCAGGATATTATTAGCCTGGCAGAACTGAGAGAAGCAGCAGCTCTGCTCAGACCTTATGCTGCATCAACCAACAGCTGTGTCTGTGTATCTTTGTTTTCATCCTGACCTCGGATGCTTTGTGCTTGTTAACATATTGCACATATACAACACACAGGACCTGCGTTTTCATGCAGGTGCACACAATTTGCCAAAAGTGGATGTTATTTGTGCTTGCACTTTCCTTTCTGCAAGTTGATTTTGATTGTCTCATGTTAATTTTGGTGAGACTTAAATGGGCATATTAATGTCTATTGATCTATGATTAAAGATCTTTGATTACTGGTGGCAAATTTTGCATGAAAGTGGAAATAATGGCTTAATGGCCCATTACTTGTTCGCTGCTTGTTCATTTTTTATAAACATAGTTCTCCTGCCTGTGGGTTCATTTCAATGCCAAACAAATCGCGTGGCCAAAAAAAAAAATAAAAATAAAAATAAATGAACAAAGCCTTGTGTCAAAGTTGTTTTTTGTTGTTATTTGCAAAAACAGAACAGATTTGTGCATGAATAAAAGATCATTTTTGACTCATTTGATTGTTCCAGCTTTGTATTTTCCATGATTATGAAGAAATTAATTCCATTGGTTAGTTTTATCTATTTGGCAGGAGTTAATCCTGGTCACTACCATTCAAAGTTTAATCAAAGTGTTGTATTAATTGGTGGCATCTTGATTAGAACTGTTGCCTCACAGCAAGAAGGTCCTGAGTTTGTGAGGTCCTGAGTGGGATCAGGTTAACTGGTAATTGGTGATTCTACATTGCCCATAGGTGTGAATGGACGTCTACCTCTCTGTGTTTGACCTGCATCAGATTGGTGACCTGTCCAGGGTGTATCCGCCTCTCGCCCTATCCTGGTTAGGATAACCAGAAGAGAACAGATGGATGGAAGTTTTATGTAGTCTAATTTTTAATTAGTAGTTTAATTTTTTAATCTTGTATTAATTTCAGTCAGTGATAAAACAAAAGCTTTCAGGATCTTTATTTTAAAAGCTCTGTGTTGTTTAATGTGTGTAATAAACATAACTTTAGTTACTGTAATCGGGCTGATGTTTTTTTTTCTTTGTATTCATTTGACAAAAATAACCAGACACACTGTTATTTATTTATTTATAATTTGGTGGCACTTCATAATACAGACTTATGATATAATTTCCCAATATTTACCATATAATTCTTCAGAATAATAGTGTAATTTTCAGTGGTTAGCAGTTTTTAATGAAGCTTAAATAGTAAATGCAATAGAACAATGAGGTAACATTTGGGAGTTTTAAAGGAAAGGAAAAACGAGTCATATAGCGAGTAGTTTTGCAAGTAGTAACCCAGTGGGTATTTCTTTAAAGTGCCACCGAGTCTTTGGATTCTCATGAAAAAAGAAAAGAAAAAATCTCCGTCTCACATTATTATTCATGCATGCTGTGTTAGAGTATTCTAACCTCGCTTCTTATGTTGTAATTACACATTGTACTGGGGTGCAGGCTGGACATTTCAGTTGTACTCTGATGAAACACTTTGCTTCATGCCTCCTTGATCACAGTCTGAAGTAATTATCACTTCAATGAATTTGCAGTCTCAACTTAAAAGTTGTTTTCTCCATTTTGTACATTTCTTTAACAACTTTGATGGAGAGTCCTTTTAACTTTTTGAGACTTTGTATTCTTATATGAGGACAATTTGTTTTTTTCTGTATCTTGTGCTTTTGCTCAAAAATGTTTAATACTTTATTAAACAATGTTGACGGACATAAGACAAATTAATTGTTGGCTCAGGAGGACATAAATAAATGGTAAATGGCCTGTATTTATATAGCGCTTTTATGGTCCCTAAGGACCCCAAGGCGCTTTACATATCCAGTCATTCACCCATTCACACACTGGTGATGGCAAGCTACGTTGTAGCCACAGCCACCCTGGGGCGCACTGCCGGGGCTCGAGCTGGCAACCTTCCGATTACAAGGCGAACTCCCAACTCTTGAGCCACGATCGCCCCGTTAAATAAATAAATAAACAGACAAATAAATACAATTTCTATTCAGAAATGATGCTTAGTTTCTGTTCTTATCAGGTTGAGCCTATCCTTAATCTTTGTCACTGCTTTTCCATTGCAGTAAGGTACAGTGATGTTTTCTTGTTTTTGCCCAATTTTTTGCATCCTTTTTCACCAGTTCACCAGTTGCAACTAATCTCATTTTCTCTGCAAGAGAAATATTTCAGACATGCTAACTAACAATTAAATTCTTACAAGTGGGCTGCAAATTTCACACACATTTTATCACTGGAAATCAACTAATATGTGGCAGGTGACAGAAGGTGTGAATGCTTCAACCATCAGCGCGCCTGTGTGTGTGTGTGTGTGTGTGTGTGTGTGTGTGTGTGTGTGTGTGTGTGTGTGTGTGTGTGTGTGTGTGAGAGAGAGAGAGAGAGAGAGAGAGAGAGAGAGAAAGTGAGTTTCCAATTTTGCAGCATTGTGAAGGCATCTAAGAGGTGTAATGGACTGCATATGAGAGTGGTTCATGGTGACACAGTTAGATTCAGGAGTGCTTCAGTAACATTTCACCATGTTTTCTGTGAATATTTAAAATAAAATTGCATATCGAGCTTCTCATATCTGAAAATTTAAAAACATTGTCCAGACTTCAATAGGAAAGCAAATTACATTATATGGACAAAAGTACTGGGCCACTACTCATTATACCTATAGTAGCTGCTCAGCCATGTAAACCTATGGCATAAAGCACCTGGCTAACAGTTTTTGTGCTGATGTTAATGCCAGAGGAGATTTGAAACTCTGCAGTTACTGAGTCAGCAGAGCATTAGCACTTTGCATACTATGTGTCTCAGCACTCAGAAAGCCTGCTATGTAACCTTATAAGATCTGAGGTGCTGTTGTTTCTAAACACTTCCACTTTGCAACAATGCAACTTAGAAGCAATCATAGAATAAGGCCTTTCAGGTGAAATCATTCTACTGTAATCAGCTCTCTTCACCACCCTCCAGTTCACAGCTCCGTCAGCCTGCAGCAACCAGTTGTATCAACCTTTCCCAAGCAGTATATCTAAGTCATCTACAACATGAGAGGTGGAGGGATGAAGCAGAAGTAATGACCATATGATGACATTTTACTAAAACATTCAGTAGCACTTCATATTACAATACACTTATCATGAAAGTCCAACATTTACCATGAAATTTTGAGTTATGGTTTAATTAGGGTTTTATTTTTCAGCACATAAAAATTATTACCCTTAGATACAGCAGAACAAAGGGGATTAAAACAAGCAGAACAAGTGGAGAACAAGTGGAGATTTTAAAAACAAACTAACTATACTAGAATTTCATAAATAACAACTAATTACTAACTAACCTGGAATTACAATGTGAGAAGGGGAATTTAGGATACTTCATAATACAGCCTTCACCCCTAAAATCATCACTTGTTACATTACTTTGTTTTACTAGCAAGCATTTTTAGACACTGAAAATTAAAACCTAAATTCAATAAAAAACGATGCCATATTCATGATTCGATCCCCTCAGCGAGCCATCAAATCTGACACGTACCCTAAGCATAATCCACAGTCATGAAGAACTTACTTCAGCCACAAGAAGAACAAGGAGTCTCGCAGCAGATGGCGCGTCTCCCACAGAGCCTTGATGTCAACATCATAGAGTACATCTGGGGTTACATGAGAGGCATGAACTGTGATGAGTTCTCCAAGAGCTTTGGAAGGAACTGCCAGGAGTCTTGAAAAACTGTATGCAAGTATACTTAGTAGAACTGGTGTATTTACCAAAGCTAATAGTGGTTACATCAAATATAAATTGCATTGCACTCTGTGCAGTCAATAGGTTCTTTCACTGGTGGTGTGGGCTTTGGAAGAGCCCAGAAATTAACATACCTCACTGACTATTTTATAGCTCAGTAAATATAGTTAGAATTTAAACTGAAATTAAATAATTGATTAATCAGCACAACATTCATGAATAATACAGTTAATAACTGATTACTCATTTATCAAACATCCTGTCACTGACATTAAAACTTTTGTCTTTTGTACATGCCATGACCTTAGGATTCAGAAACTAGTAACATGCTCACTGCTTATTTTACAAAGTCTCCTTCTCAGTAATGAGAATTTTAGTTATGGTTTGTGGAAGTTAAACCTTTTAAAGTCAGGTCTATTGATCCGTCCATTTCTTCATGTCTTTCATTTGCTCATATTTTAGTAATAAATTAAGAAAAGACTCACAACTAATGACTATACAGATTACCAAGTTATCATCTTATTTGCATGAATATTTGCACATTTATAACAAATACCCTTGTGCTGTGTTACGTAAGTTAATACTTACATATATTCCTGACCTAAAGCTTGGTTCATCAGCTTGGGGTTCAGATGGGTCCAGCAATTTAGAAGTTGTTTGTTATCACTAGACTTTGCCTTTTTTTGGTCTACTTTTTAATCTGCCACAATCAGTGGATCGCTGCTGCAGGCAAGTACACGACAGAGCGATAAGAAGAAAATGAGATGCTGTATGTACTAATACCAAATACACACTGCAGCTCCAGTGAGGGTGGGCTGTTTCGTTTATGATTTCACTTCTCAGAAATAAAAAGGATAGTTAAATTTCTATTATTCCACTGGTTATTTTAGGAATTCTACTAACTGTGTGAGATTTTATTTCTGTCTCGGAAGGCCTGCTGATACACTTCTGTATATATAGGGAACCTTTCTGTGTGTTGACAGTCTATTTTTGCATTAACACGTCACAGATGTACTTTCACTACTGCAACAAAAGGTGTGACCCACTTACCTGTTTAGGTCCTTTTTGTCCCCATTTTCTAAAGCCGTGCAGGAGGGGGAAGATGACGGGGAGTCAATGAAGCTAGAGGGAGAAAATAGATGGCTGTTGAGGCAATCTGAGAGATGAAGAGTATGTCAGTGTTTGACCTTCTATTAATCAACCTGTCCCTCTGTTTAAGGTTAGAAATGTCCCCTTTTTTCCATAAACACTTCTTCAAATCTCTCACTACCTGTCACAGTAATCTGCTCAGGACGAGGTCATTGTCCACCAACACACCAGTGCTGTGACTCTTCTTGTTCTCTGCCAACCTTGCCATTCTGTCAAGAGACTGTAATTTTCAGGAAGCTTGTACTCATTCACCCCATCTTTTGGCCTTTCACTTTCTTCCCTGTGATGTATTGATTGAGGCAAGGGCCACTTATTACCCCCTTGTTCTCTTCTCTCAGATCGTCTTGTGACCTAAATCCCCCCTTGTGTCCTCATTAATTAGCTGATGTGAGTCTCTCTTCCCGGGGAGGGTGGGATATGGAAAAAGCTCATTAAAGGACGCGTCAATAAGTCGGGATTAAACATTTTGGTACGTGTAATCCACCGTGCTGTATGTGTAGATGTATAGTAAACAGTCCCACAGGTGCGACATCTCCTAGTTTATGTCTTTTTTCCTTAAAATTCACAAACACATTTTTTACAGAGACTGGGAAATATGTGGTTTCTCATTGTGGAAGCAACTTAACCCTTTCTAATGGTCAGTGAAGGGTGACTCCTCATGTCCCTCTCAAAAAAAGTTGGATTTTACAGAAGGGAATGAAAAAGCAAATGTTTAGCTCTTTTGTGTGCGGACTCAGCAAACTGTTTTTCTAATAAGTTTCTGCCAGTTTCAAGAAGTCCAGTGCAACATGATTTGGCAAATTATCGCCCCCATTAGTGTCAGAAAGAAACAGAAAGCAGGCCGTGCTTAGGTGGGCCTACCACACTGATATGTCAACACCCTATTGCAGTGTAACATCCTTCCTATTCTCAGCTAGACATACTCCTAGTTTATACATACAAAACTCACACATTTGGGCAGTAATTTTATATTACAGGCTCAACAGTAAACTTCTTCAGTCTACATCATTAGTATGGGAATGGGTGCCAAATAAGGGCACAAGTGGTCATTTTTCCACACGGGTCATCTAAGACTTATTAATTCATGGCACAGTTCCACACATTACATCAGCTCTTCATCCATGAGACGTTCACTCTGCCACACAAGATTGATTCCCTGTGCTGAGGGTTAGGTACAAACAATATCAGAGCGAACTCCATCACCTCATTGGTAAACAGCAAACGTTTTCTTGTCTCGAGCTGTTGTACAGACCATATTTAACCAAACAGCATATGAGAGCCCATAGTGTTTATCACAAGGTTTCTCTCGCCATGTACACATAATGTAAAGCTGCAGGCAATGTAGCACCAGAGTTTATAAGGAAATGAAAGACGAAGAAAGCAGAGTTGCATTGGCAAAGTACTGATTAGGTTATGTCTGGAGGGCCGCTGTTAGATATTGTTATATTGACATAGGGTGCAGCTAATAAACAATGGGTCAATTTTAAGTAAAGAAATTCTTAAGATGGGTTTGTGGTAGTGTAGAAAGTTTTTTTACAATATAAAAGGAATCACTGAAAGGGCTTGTTTTCATCCCCTCCAACTCTAAACCATCACACTCAGTCTATGTTTGTATCTGCTGCAAACAGAAGCGAGAAGAGAAAACAGCATTGGTCGAGTTCTGGTAATACTGGAAATGCTCCAGAAACAATTAAAAGTTCAACAAGAGCAATTTGATAATCATTCACCTCGTATAACTGGGCTTTTTATATTAAAGAAATTCAAATAATCTACTAAGAAAGCTTGATTTTGGGAGACAGACAGCATCTCCACTTTTCATATTAGGCTTGAAATGTTCCTTTCTGATAAGGCTTAAACTTGGGGTTGGATCAGGTGACCCCGAATCCTCCCTTAGTTACGCTGCAATTGTCATAGGCTGTATAGTCATAGGAATCCATGATCCATTGGGTGTTTCTTTTTCAGTCACCTTTTTCACTCACTTTGCCTTTATACACCTCTCTGCACTGAATCAGTAGTTATTATTAATCTGCGGCTGTCTTCCACTTTACATGGCTGCCCCACCCTGAGCCTGATTCTGTTGGAGGTCTCTTCCTGTTAAAAGGAAGTTTTTCCCCTTTCCCCTTTAGGCAGTTTTCTTTTTATTATTATAGCGCCCTGAGGCAACTGTTGTGATTTGGCGCTATATAAATACAATTGAATTGAATTGAATTGAACTGAACTGAACTGAACTGAACTGAATTGAATTGAATTGAATTGAACTGAACTGAATTGAATTTTTCTGACGCGACTCGTGACTTTTTTGTATTATTTTAGTTAGACCAGACACTGATGAACCAGCATGTCAGACAATTATTCTGGGCTTCAGCCTATTACAAGTAAGTGAGGACGTATCCATTTCCCTTTAAAACAACCAATAACCAACTAGGTGGGTCACTTGTTAAACTGAGCTGAGCTGTCTACACTGTCAGCCTATCACATTTTGTTTCACGGCCATATTACCCTTGTGCTAATCAATACACTTTATACAGCATATTATTTACGTGTAGTTATATTTTGGGAAAGCTGCATGTTAAAGCTATGCTGCAGCTACAGCACAGACTTAACACAGCACACAATGGCAACATACAGTATTATTGACTTAAATAGGTACGTATATTTATTACTCCTTAAATACTAAATACAACAAATCTGTATGACCTGAACATCTTTAATTAAAAAGACAAACAAACAACCAAACCTCCATATCACTTGGGGGGGGGGGGAAGCTAAAACTTGGGCAAGCACATGTTCCTGTCATAGCTGCTGTGCATAAACTGTACAGAGACAAGTTGAGCTTCAGAGTTCATTTGACAGATCCACACTGTCTGCTGCTCAGTCTGTGTCCGATAGACTCAAGCCAGAAAACAGATGGGGGGAGGCTCTCTCACCAGCCGAGGGGGAAACTAGTGCTTTGAAGTGGATTGCAATCATTAAATCCTTCCATGTCCCTGGCACACAGGGTACGACAAAACTGTGCTGACAGCCATGGATGCAGAGTATGCTGCTTGTTTTGGTCTCTTTCTATTTTTAAATTAGTGTTGTTTGGCAAGCTGCTCCTGGTGAGGATCATTACACAGGCATGAGTGTGCAAAACTTTCAAGCAGTGCTGCTTAACCTTTTTAGGTCAAGAGTCAACCTGACCGTTTAAGGATGAAAATATTTTAAGCTCCAAACCGACATGGCCAGGGCATAAAGTTTCAGACACAATAATAGCACAGTCAGCCATTTACGGATAGCAATTTAAAAAGGCTGGACACTTTTGCATTACACTGGCTAACAGTCTAGATAACGGCTACTTAAAATAGCTTTTTATATAATTCAGATTTTGTTTAAAAAAAATAGACATAGGTCAAACAGTGCAGGTATGTCATAAAACCTCTCAGTGTAGTGGAAATGAAAGTGAGATGACTGCATGAAGGGTGACTGAAGGGTGTTCTGCAGTGTTTGAGAAATTACTTGTCAGTCCTATGTTGCCCAGCTTTCTGCTCTGCACATGTTACTCATACTTTGGGGATATTTATGAAGCCAGAACCAGATTCTGGGAGCAGTTTTCAGGCAGTGATTTCAGTTCACATCAACAGCCAGGTGAACAACATTTTCCACATCCTTAACACCCCATTATAATTCTTGCATGCCAGTTTCTGAGCTGCTCCAAATATAAGTGATGTGAGTAAAATAGTATTCATGGTGCTCATAATAAAAGAATTTTAAAAAGTGACCAGTTTTGGATTGTGTCTACGTATTTCCACATAAAATGAGGTCATTTCTACTTGTGATTCCTCATTTCAGGTGTCAGCAATACTGTTAAAACTAGCTGCAAGTAATTCTGTCAAATAATGATTTGTTTTATCATTTAATAAAGATTAATAAAGTTCAAAGAAGAGAGGTAAATATTGAAATTCCAAAGGAAAACAACAAAATTTGTGAAAATTTTAACATTTTTCCACAGAGTGTGCTGATTTGTTTAGGTCATCTGTTAAAAAAAAAACTTTGTCAGGCAAAGATCTCAGAAATTGACATTCAAATTTGTGAACATCATCCCCAAACTGTTTGTGTGTCTAGAGAGAAGATTGAAAAAGATATGTTGTAATTTGGTTCCTTCAGCCATATAAAATCAAGCTGAAATTTCCCAAATAAAAATAAAAACAAAAATGCAGTTTTCACCTTCAATCCAAGGGATGTTCCACTGACGGTGTGACTCAGATGAAGCTATAAGAAATAATCCATATCAATATGTGAAATGATTGGGCATGCAGCTGCTCTATTAACAAGGGGTACATGTAGGTGTGAAATTCATACTACAGATTGTTTTTTCTAAAAGTCTGACCATTTGATGTCACGGAAGACAAAAGGACAAGTCTTGCAGGTAGAGTCTGGTGGTTCACATTGGAGGGTAAAATGTAGCAAAGACAGAATGCTTACATTGTGCCAACCTGTTTAAGCAACTTTTATTACTCCACCATTCACAAAAACGGACTACTTGGAATTTACTTGCTGGTTTGACATCACTTCCAGTGAACTGTTAGGGATAGCCGGACGCTGATGGTGGCAGCTGGTGGGCGGGGTAATGGAGCGTGTTGATCTCCCATCCAGTTCTACATTCTGAGAATCAGGTTGAGGCGTGCATAGTCGTCCCCATTTTTCTTTGTTCAATCTAAAAATGAATGTTTTAATTGTCAGACAGCCATAAAATAAATAAATACAAAACACAACCTGAATTGTGTTGTTGCAGGTATACAATGTTCTCAAGCCCCAACTTCTAAATGATATCACTTTAGTTGAACTAGGTGCCCCTGCAATGGCTTCCAATTAATTTTTAAAATAATTTTAATGATATTAATCACTTTTAAAGCATGAACTGGCCAGACTCCAGCATGAACCTCAATCTGACTTTGAATAGTAGCCAGCAGGATAGTCTGATTTCCCAAGAAGTGATTTATGAAAATCTTTTTACCGAGAGGACCGATCAAGTGTGTCGTCATTGTAAGCCAGACAAACCTTTGCAATAATGGAATGGAAATTTGTGTTGCAAAGCAATGAAATTAATGATAATGTAACCTGAAAAGCCTGTTTTAGACATGAGTAAAAACAAATTCCTCACTGTGGTTGCTTGCTCTTCTTCTCTTTAAAGAGAGCCCACAGTTTCTAATCTTACTACCACAAGTTCGTACCGTGTCAGCAGTCTCCTCCCCTTCAGTGTGCTCTCCATAGCGATTATACATCTCCATGTCAGAGAGAGCACTCTCCAGTGCATCCTCTTCATAGTCAGTGTGGTAGTCGGATTCTTCTGATGCAAGGAAAGAGTGGGGACAGAAGCACACTGTGGGTGAATAAACTGGAATATCTGGAGTGTAGAATGGTGACAAATACACGTGGGTGTGCAGGTGCATAAGTCAGAACATTAGAAATGTCATACAGGGTGGACTTTGATGAGTGATGAATGACAAATGCATTATAAATAGAGAGAACAGGAATAAGAACAAGTTTGAAGCTATTTGAGAAATCTACAACTGTTCTTTTGCTTAAAAAAATTATATACAGTTACATTTACATTTCTTTATTCGATTGCAAATGCTTACTTACTAAATTGTACAATAACAAGAAGTTCCCTTTTCCATCAGCGGGTTTTACACTGAGGCTGTGTAGCCAACAAGTCAGTCTCCTGACTTGTTAAAATTATGACCTAATAAAATATGACATTTTGTTTTGTGGGGTTGATTTGTTTTTCATTAGGTCAAGAATGACAAAGACAAACATGGAGACATGAGCGTACTTAAAAAGTACTTTGAGTGTGGCTGAAAGCTGCAGTGTTGGAGTGTGTGTCGGTAGTTTTACCATCCACAAGAGGAGGTTTGACGGGCTCGATGCGGGACACAATTTCTGCCAGGTCAGTGAAGGAAGCATTGGGACATGTCACCACCTTCAAAAAAACAAAAAGCCACAGTCAGTGACAGGGACTACTGAGGAGGCGTTATGGAATTTTATCGTCTTTGAATAAGCTTCCAAACTGTGTGCCAAGCATGCCAGCTGCAAGAAACAAAATAATATACTCCTCTATACTGCTGTGAGTTGGAAATTACAGCAAAGTATAATGGAAACTATCTGCATCAAAAAATTCTGCTGCAGACGTTTGTGCAATTTCAGCTTTTCGGTGAAGCACATCTGATTTTGCCTTTTTTTAAGCTCAACTAGTCCCACAACCTTGGTTGTGTTTTTAAGTCTTGATCTGCATAAAAATAAATAGTATCAAATGTATCACAGAAGGAGAAGCATTGCATCCCCTGGTTGTCGTACTCTCCAGTAGCATCTGAAAATAGAAAGGCATTCATTAACTGTGTGGGATGCCTATTGTTTTAAAGAATGCGAACAGAAGCCATTTAGTCTTAAACATTACTGTCTCAGATCTGCAATCATAAAAGTGGCTCCATCCTGTTTTCAGCAATTGTTCTGTTGCCTTTGTTGTTTATTATCAGGGAGGGGGAGGTTGCCAGTGTGAGTCCTGCTGTTTTACCCTTCATCCTCATGTTGTTGCTCAAACTGGGAGTAAATAACTCATCTGTCTTCATCATTCTCGTCATCTCTTGGTTAGGAGGCGTTTTGTCTTTCTGTGACATTGCTTGGAACAAATCTGATGCACAGAAATCTATTTTTGTGTACGTTAAAAGCAAACAATTTCATACTTTATTTTTATTGTTATTACTTTATCAGAAAAAGAAGCTTAAGGCCTAAAATGATTCAGCTAAAAATATTCTATATTATCTATATATATTATAGGGATTTGTAATATGAGTGATTATAGGTTCCTTTGGTGTCATTACACTAGATTCAGGCATGTGAGACTTGAATATGGCTACTTACTAATATTTCAGTAATTCCACAATAGTTTTTTCCCTCCATTGTTATTACTGAGTTACACTCATCAGCATTAAATTTACAGCATTTAATATTTTGCTAATTGATTAAATGCCCAACTTGATTGTTTTTGGCACAGAAGACACTACTGCAATTTTCTTCAGCATTCATACGTCCAAACAGGAACTGAACTACTGTGAAAATGTCATTAAATGTCTTTTTTTTAAGCTCTGACTTATGTAAAGCTCTGCAGTAATAAATATTGTGTGTACTTTGAACATAGAGCAGCATGACTGCCTGGTATACCGATAAGTGGTACAAATTACTTGTTATCACAGGCCGGAGGCCAGTGCGTGGTTGCAGACCCAAAAGCAGACTCAATGCGAAATTGGTTATTAACAAGACTTTATTTAAACAGAGTGAACGAGATATATATGTATATACACAAGGTGGAGAGAGGAGCGGAGCGGGATCTCTGAAGGAGAGTTAATATCAGAATGGTGATGCAGAGAACTATAGGTGAGTAAAGGTATGGCAGATGTTTCCCTACCTGCAGAAAAGAGGTGAGAAGCTTTGTGGAGAGTATCCGAGTGAGTGTCCAGGCTGGATTGAGGAGCGAGTGAGTGTGTTGAAGATCAGACTTTGAATTCCAAGGGAGTCCAGCAGGGGCACGGTAGGCAGGAGGGCAGGCAGGTAACTGTGGTGAGTCGTGGTTTTTCCACAAAGGCACATTGACCATGGACCGTGGAGGCCCAGTTACCACCAGAAGGTAGCTGACAAACTGGCAGAGAATGGGAGACCTGGCCTTAAGACTCCCTCTGCTGATTAGCCACCCGATGGATTTCAGGTGAAACACCAGGAACTCCACCCACTAGGGTGGGCACAGGAAAACATAGGCTCCAGATGGAAAATCCCAATGCACTCATTCAGACCATGCAACTTGTACCTCAAAATTTGGCTGTGAAAAAACACAGAGGACAAAAGTTTTCAATGTCATCACAACCCTGAAACAATGCATTGTGAAAAATAACTTAATTAAGTTGTCAACTCACAGTATTTTAGTTATTAATCTCTCAAGCATTTGGATTAGTTATTTCATTGCCGATCACAATATTTTGTGGTTTTAAGTCACACACACACACAAAAATCAAGCCCAGACTCTGCTATTGCTTTTTATTGAACTCTCCAATGCTTTCAGTTCAATTCAATTTTATTTATATAGTGCCAAATCACAACAACAGCTGCCTCAAGGTGCTTTATATTGTAAGGTTACTTACAATAACACAAGGAAAAAAAAAGAAAACCCCTACAATCATATGACCCCCATGAGCAAGCACTTTGTTGATAGTGGAAAGAAAAAACTCCCTTTTAACAGGAAGAAACCTCCAGCAGAACCAAACTTAGAGAGGGGGGGTGATCTGCTGCGACCGGCTGGAGGTGAGGGGAGGACGACATTGCAAAAACACACTGTGGAAGACGGGCGAGATATTAATATTAACCTAATGATTAAATGCAGGATAACTAAGGGAGTATTGAGGGTCACCTGATCCAGCCCTAACTATATGCTTTATCAAAAAAGACAATTTTAAGCCTAATCTGTTAGGGGGCCTGGATCGTCGACCCCCCGAGTAAGCATCAATTAGATTTTCAGGGCAGAGTACAATAACCTCTATCTGCGTGTGTGTTATCTTGGTTTATGGATAGATAAGTGTGGGTGTCATCTGCATATCAGTGAAAATGTATTCTATGCCTTCTGATGATACTGCCTAAGGGAAGCATGTATAATGTAAACAGAACTGGTCCTAGCACTGAACCTTGTGGAACTCCATAATTAACCTGTGTGTGAAGAGGACTCTCCATTTACATGAACAAATTGGAGTCTATTAGAAAGATATTACACGGTACATTTAATACCTACGGCATGCTCTAATTGCTGTAATGAAATATTATAGTTAACAGCACCAAACTCTGCACTGAGGTCTAGCAGGACACTCACAGAGATGAGTCCACTGTCAGAGGCCATAAGAAGATCATTTGTGGCCTTAACTAAAGCTGTTTCTGTACTCTGATGAGTCTGAAACCTGACTGAACCTCTTGAAATAAACCACTCCTCTGCAGGTGATCAGTTAGCTGTTTTACAATTACTCTTTTAAGAATTTTTGAGATAAAAAGGAAGGTTGGAGATTAGCCTACAATTACCTAATACAGCTGGGTCTAGAGATGGCTTTTTATGTAACGGTTTAGCTACTGCCAACTTGGAGGCCACCTGTGGAAATTAACTTATAAATCACTGAGACGATTTCCAAAAATATCCTTATTTTTATTGATAGAATTAAAAACATTGCTGCACAGCATGGTGTGTCTTTAATCCTAATCAATCCATCACCTTAACTTTCTCAGCTAGGGGGTTAAGGCGTTTCCATAGCAGCCACCAGCCCGAGAGTGAGTCGCTGTAATTAGTGAGATTGGTTTCATCCCGGCTGCCCACATCAATAGCTATTACCACTTTGGCCCCCATGGAGCGCACAACATCAGCTGCGAGAATCAGGGGAAGAAGGCATCAAGACAAACAGCATACAGTACTGGTAAAATTAAAAATATATTGCTATAAGCAAACAGCTGAGCAACTAGAGCAAAGTACGGCTACTTTTAATACTTAATAAGGGAAGGTACAAACTGAATGTAACAAACCAGGCAGGTTGTTAATATAGCCTCCATCCATCAGCAGGTGTCCATCTTTTGGGTGACACAGACGAAGGTGAAATCCATGTTGCATGACCCAGTTTCAGGCAAGTGTTAGCTGCCACATAAGGGGCCTCAGTACAGGTTTGACCAGTCCATGGGCTGTAGGGTGCCCAGGGTACTGTGGCTGCAAAACAAGGCAAGATCATCACCCTTCCACCACCGAGCGAAACATCTCTGCTTTGCTTCGTCTGTCCAAAGGACAAGGAGGCTTTCTGCTGGTAAGTTTTCCAAACAAGCCATACCTGTTCTGTCTTTTAACAAGCTAACTTTAACAAGCTAACTGGCTTGTAGAGTCTCAGATGCATGTCATGGGTTGTTTCTCTGAGCACAGCCTGACCTTGAGGTGAATTCGCTGTGATGTTGACTGGGGAGGAACGCTGTGATGTGTAACACACATACAATCACATCTGAATGATCCAGACCAGCAAACTGCTTAAAGTTCTGTTTTCCTTCCCCTTCAACTGGATATGTGCTCTCTTCCTCACACCCCTCCTCTCTTTCACAACAGCCATTCTTCTTCTGTATGCCCAAGAGTCAAATACAAGCCATTCACAGCTTGTCTGACCATTGAACCCCTTGGCAGAGCTATTATTCAACAACATAATGATGTGAAGTTATTACACCAAAAAATGCTTGCTCTAAGAAGATTGTTGCCTGATAACACACCTGATAATTGCTGTCATGTACTGAACAAGAGCTCAGTTAAAGGAGGGAGGGGCGTGTGTGTGTGTAATACTTATACTAGTAATATTAATAAGTCCATGACTTCGTGTAATCAAGTTGACCTCGCTGCATTAAGTGAATCAAAACTGTAGGTTCCTGTCATTATATTCATCATTGTACAGATAAATGACTCCCAAATGATTAAAATATTCTTTTGAGAATTATTTTAAACAAAAATACCAACTCAGTTCTTGATTTCTTAAATGAGAGTGTGCTTTTCTATGTTATACATGAAATACATGTCATGAGCACTATACCAAACATCAATTTGAAAAAATTGCCTCAGTTCTCTGAGGGACAGATTACACAAGCAGACTACACAATTTAAAAACTCGGACGTTACGGTCCATGATTATGTCATTGTCCAACATAATCCTTTCAGATTTATCAGCTACACAGTCATTGAACAAATCTCCTGGTCAATCACATCCCTAATGCGTTATGTCACAAAGAAAAGGCTGATGATGTTTGACTATCAGAGTCTCAGACCAGCCCATCTGCCACCATCCATGTTTTTTATTCCATGTTCTTTAATATAGCAAAATGTTTAAGCAAGTATGATTACTGAGTGGCAGGAGGATCCCACAGTTCCCCCCTCCCACCCTATTCTCCCGGCTGATGCTTGATGTCACATTGCCTGTAAGAGCTTTCGTTTCTCTAAAAAAGGCTCAACACTGCATGAATTACAGTCTGACTATCAATGCTTTAAAGGTTTCTTTTAAAAAGCTCAATGTTTTGAGATTCTTCTCCACATGGACCGCTTTCCTGCATGAAGTCAAAGATTGTTCAGAAATGACTTGGAGAAAAAAATAAACCAGAAAGCTTCCAGTACCAAACTTGCCAGTTTCACACAGAACTGGTTTTAATAAACTGCAGAATCTTTGTTAACTGAGTTACTTACCCTGTTTTTTTTTTATTTGCTAGTAGAGGTCACAAATTATTTAAACAATACAAATTAATAACAGTGTGAACAGGCCTTGATTTTTAAAATAACTAGATAGTACTGGTATTCCACAGTAAGTCCCTGTGAATGCATAGCACTGAATTTAGGTTAAAAAATATTTTGGGGTGTCTTTGCATCACAGGTACAGCAGTAAAATATCAGAGTAATTAACTAATTAATTATCAATAAATTAGTAATAAAATGAGGTTCATGCACTGTACATATAAAAACAAATGTTGGATTTGAACGTGTAGCTCTAACAGTTCCTAGTAATACACCTCTCTCTTCTCCTGGGAACCAGTGAACACCTCACCTCCCCTACAGTAGGGTCCTGCTCTCCTAGTCCCACAATAATGATGCAGTCAGCCTGACGGATGCACCTCTGTGTCCACGGGGTCAGTGTGTAGTCAGTCTGGTAAAGAACTATGCGATGGATGTCTTCTTGTTGGCCCAGCCAGCTGGACAGACGGTACTCATGGACACTAAAGAGGAAAGGAGTCCATTAATGACAGGCAGCATTGCTTTGCTGGCAGCATCCAAGAGATCCATTTTCCTCTTGTGCCAATAGAGCAAACTTTAGCAGAATTTAATGAGCATGAAAGACAAAGCACAAAGAAAATAAAAACCTACAGACAGCAGCAAGACACCGAAAAAGACTCATTTTATTTGAGGTTTGAATAAGAGAAGATGGACCTGCAAAATTGCATAAAATGTTTGAATCTGGCACAAAACATACCTGTCAAGTGCAGCAGTTCCAAGACGCTGTTTGATAATACCACTTGTCAGTAGAAGAGTGGGACCTTTATGTGAGAGATCATAGATTACACCCATGAATGTCTACTTCAAGGAGGTTTTACGTCCAGGTTAAGACAGCTGAAAAGTGATTTGATTGTTCAGGTGCATCTCAGATCTTTTAAAGTCAAACATCCACCACATTGTAAAGCATTGGTGAAAGGATTTTATGTGGTACATTATAATAAAGCAAGGAAAGGTACTACACTGAAAACACAAGTACCTTATTTAAACCTTTCAGCTGTTTGTAATCTCTAAAGTCCTCCTCCTTATATGGTCAATCCCTAAAGCCCTTAATGCTCATTAAAGTGAAAATCTAATCCCTTAATTTGGTGTTAATTTGTCCGTACTGTCTTATTTAACCAAAAGCAAATGAACATCTGTCCTGAAGGCTCAGTTCCAGTTCAAATTAGGGTGCAAACAGGAATCCATAATACTTAAGGAGAGAGTATTTCCATCATGGCAGACAGACAGCACATCTAATCCTGTCTCCATGCCTTGATAAGAAGTTTTGGAAAATGACAACAGAGTAGAGCTCTTATGTTTAACTGTTATGCCCTCCTCTTCTTTTTAGCCAGAATTTTGAAATCCGATGTCATCCATACTCTGTTGATGTATTTTACAGCCTTTCGACACCTTCGTGGACAAAAATGCACACATATCAAATCTGCTATAAAATCCTCATGCAACAATTTTTTCTTTTTTCTTTTCATAAACACACACACACCGAGACCAGGTAGGATGTACGATGGGGGGGTGGGCGGTACTCATCGACGCCTCCTCCCACAACACCTTCAGTGTCTAAGGTGCATGTAAAGTCAACGCACCAAAGACCAGCACCCATCATTCCTACCGAAAAGGGTAGTCCAGCTGTTCCACTCAGAGACTTCTTGGTTAAAAAAAAAAGGGAATCAAAGTAATCATGAAAATAATACAAATAACTAATAAAAAAAAATAACATGTTGCATTCACTGAAACTCAACATGATGAACATTTTAAAAATGTCATGGATTAAAGGTATGGTTTTAACCCTTGTGCCCGTGTCAAATTTTGACCCCCTTTGATATCTTTGTGGACTAAAATGTATGTGCACAAGACATGCCATAAAATCCTCATACAATATTTTTTTCTCCTTTTTTTGTAAATCACTTACTCAACTTGAGCCCTTTCAAAATGATCAAACATTTAATCGTTCTCAGAAATATAACCTTTTAAATGCCAGTTTAAACATGATTTGATTGATTTGATTGTACAGTATTATTATTTTTTGTGTAGTGCCAGAGACTCCCTCTCAACACCTTGGTGGAGAAAAATGCCCCATTCACTTGCATTGAAATCACATTTTTTTTTAAATCTCTCTGCCAATGCAGTACAAAACAATGCATTCTATAATGTCAGCATTTCATTTTGAAGAAAAGTTGTGATATTCCACCAGATTCATCTATTTTCCCATTTTAGGCCAATGCATGAAATTCTTGTTTTGTTATTTTATGGAGCCATGTGATTACAACAACATGTGATGTATCTGTGTGTTTGAGAGAAATAGATAAATGGATTGAGAGAGGGGGGGTGTGTGTGTGTGTGTGTGTGTGTGTGTGTGTGTGTGTGTGTGTGTGTGTGTGTGTGTGTGTGTGTGTGTGTGTGTGTGTGTGTGTGTGTGTGTGTGTGTGTGTGTGTGTGTGTGTGTGTGTGTATAAAGGCATGGGTCTGCGTGGCATTGTTGCAGTCTCTCATCCTCATTTTTCCAACCATGTTTCATGACATCACATACAGAGGGTTTATAGTATACCCAAACAACTCCTACATATTACATATATGACTAAATGCATTTTTACTTTAAGATTTTCAAGAAAAGCTCACTTACAAGTATGTAATTCAAGTTAATTAATTTAGAGTCTTGCTAGTCCACAGACCGGGTTTCTACTGATGCAGTAAGTGTGTGTGTGTGTGGGGGGGGGCTAAGAATAACCTCTACCCCTCATCTAAAACTGACGTCAACACAGCCGTACTAAATTTGTCTCACAATCTTATTGCCACTATTACAGAAGCTCCAATGACAGCTTTTCTCCTCCAGGTAACAGTAACCATAGCATCCATTAACCCAGGTATTATTAGAAGCATTGTGACAGGAACCAGTCACGCCAGCCAACAGGGAGGTGGGTGAGTGAAACCAAGTGACTTTGCTTTACACAGGTTGAAAATACCATTTTAGAGTTTAATATGAGAAAAACTTAGCAGTACTGTTAAAATATTTAGAAGATACTTTAGAATCAGATTTCATCAATATCATCGTCATCACATCGTGTTTGTATAAAAGTTGGCCATAAATTCATTCTGAATATTTTCAAATGTAACTGCATCTATCTCCTTATTATATTGTTTTGATTTTATACTCTTTTTAATTTTCAGACCCAACACTTTTGAGCAGAATTACATGTTAAAATGTTTTACAACAAAGTAAACGCAGTTGAGTTATTCGTGTTATTTAGGCTTTGTTACTAAGCACAATCAATAGGAAATGCATGCTACATACACCATGTTATCATAAATATTCACTCAACCATCTGAATAATTAAGCTCAGGTGTTCCAATCACTTCCGTGGACACAAATATATAAAAATCAAACACCTATCCATGCAAACTGCTTCTACAAACATCTGTGAAAGAATGGGTAGCTCTCAGGAGCTCATTGAATTCCAGCATGTTACAGTGATAGGATGCCACTTATGTTAGTTCAGTCATGAAATTTCCTCACTACCAAATATTGCACAGACAAATATTAGTGTTATTATACAAAGTGGAAGCGACTGGGAAGAACAGCAACTCGAACCGCCATGAAAACCACAGAGCGAGGTCAGCGGATGTTGAGGTGTATAGTATGCAGAGGTTGCCAAGTTCTGCAAAGTCAGTTGCTACAGACCTTCAAATTTCGTGTGGCCTTCAGATTATCTCAAGAACAGTGCATAGCAAGCTTCGTACAATGAGTTTCCAAGGCCGAGCAGCTGCATCTAAGCATTAAATCACCAAGCACAATGTAATGGATTGCCAAGACTGGACTCTAGAGCGGTGGAGGAATAGAGGGAGGGGGCATTATAGTGAGGGATTGTTTTTCAGGAGCTGGACTCGGCCTTAATTCCAGTGAAAGGAACTCTTAATGCTTCACCATGCTGAAACATTTTGGACAATTTCATGCTCCCAACTTTGTGGCAATAGTTTGGGGATTGCCACTTCCTGTTCGAACATGAAAGCTCACAAAGCAAGGTCACAAACACATGGATGAGCGAGTTTGGTGTGAAAGAACATGAGTGGCTTACACAGAGTCCAACCTGACAGAACACCTTTAGAATGAATTAGAGCAGAGACTGTGAGCCAGGTCACCTCACAAATGTGCTTCTGGAAGAATGGCCAAAAATTCCCATAAACACACTCCTAAACCTTGTTGCCTTCCCAGACAATTTGAAGCTATAGATGCAAAGTGTGTACTGACATTTTAATAAACACTATGGATTAAGAATGGGATGTCACTCAAGTTCCTGCATGTGAACACTATATTTTGCCAATGCAATGTATAAACTCAACTGATAGGTTAATTTGTGTCAAAATAAAAACAAGTGTTCAAAGCGCTAAAATTGCAAGGATTAAAAATATAATTGGATAATTTCAGCCAGCTCTGCATGTCGCATGCAAAAATTCAAACATAGCTCAAAACTTAATAAAACTTTATACATAAAAGCAAAAAACAAGAAACTCAAAGGGAGGTATTTTACTAGCAAAATTGGATCCAGTCAAATGCATCACAACACATGCAAAAACATTTAGTTATTAAGCAGGAAAACAACCCTAAACATACAAGGAATCTAGAGGGTGTAGAGAATGAGTGGCTTTACTGTCCATCTCAGTCACCTGATCCTATTCTAACGGAACTGCATACCACCTGCTGAAGACTAGACTGAAAACAGAGACCCCACAGCAACAAGAGCTGAAGGTGGCTGGGAGAACATAATGGGGAAGGATAAAGGATCTGGTGGCATTAATGGCTCAAAGACTTTAGGCACTCATTAACTGCAAATGACATTCCAAAACATCTACATAGATCTTGCTTTATTGATGTAAAACTAGACATACTGAACCTCTGGTGTGGCACATTTATGTAGTGTCAACCGCTTTAGCCATCTCCACATTATGTGTTTCAATATATTCAGTTTAATGTAAACTATCCTAATACTTAAAGGACTGGTAAATGAATTGATATACTGGATAACTCAACAGGGACTGAATATCTAATTTCCTTTTAATCAGATTAAAGGCCACTAAACAAAATGAGAAATGATTTAACTACTGTAGTACGCACACCCACACTCCTCTGGCAGCCTGGCAAATGAATTTGGTGCATGCTTTTGTCTAAATGCACTTGGAACGGTCCCAAAAAGAGCCCAAGACAAAGAGCATGAAAAAGATAAAATTATCTGGATTATTTTTTTATGCATATTCTATTTCAGCTGCCTTTTGGCTACATTTTTTGGACTTTTTCCCCCCCCCATTTGTTTAAATATATCCCAAGATGTACTGGTCTTAGTCTGCATTTACTGAAAGTAGAACATACAGGCAATCCAGTCTCATCAGCCATATGCGGTATACTGACAGCTAATAGGCAGTTCCATTTGTGATATTAACATTGTAATTTTTTATATCTAACCTTTTAACAGGTTCTTCTATGAAAACAAACAGCTAGTGTTGTTTGATACAGCATGGATATTAATAGTCTTCCATCAACTCTTCCCCAGCTGTCTTCCCTCTGGCTGTCACGGTGCTTACCACTCCAATCAGGTCACCACGTCCGTACTCCCCTATCAACTCTTTCTTGCCATCCTCCTTCATGATTACTGAGCGCAGTCGACCACTCAGCACTATGAAAGTGCTGTCGGATTTCTCTCCCTGCCTGCAAAAAGAAAAGAAAATACAGATAACTTCAGTCTACTGCAAATCTGCAAACAACTCACAATCACATTTCCAAATTCAGCTTCCCCTCCCTCTATTAGTATTTATTAACTTGTCCCGCATGAACCAAGTAATGCCTGTAATGTTACGAGTTGATTTCACACATGAGACACAAGGTCAGCAGAGGAATACCTGTAAACAGCCCTGCCAGCTTCGACGGCCATCCAGTCAAGAGCAAAGTCTATTTGCCTGACAAAAGATGACATCCTCTTCAACACAGCATGAGCAACATTCAGCACCACTTTGGGCTCCACTCGCATTATCCTAAGGAATAAAGAAGAATCCACAAAAGGACAAAGTAGAAGTAGCCATCTTTGTTTTTCCCTCCAACTCTACAGTGCTGAACATCACAACAGTGTGAGGATGTGTGTCCAGGTCACTCACTCATAAAAATGTGTTTTGGAAATAGAGAGGAAGCTGCAATCTCGCTGAGCTCAAAGAACTCGAGCATGTTTGTACATAAACACCGAAGCGAGAGGAATTACTCACCACGGACACCGGGAGAAGTCACAGCACGCGAGCGGGGAACGAGCACACGAAGAAAACACGCACAGATGATTATTTGCATCTTTTGTCATTTTGTGACTGTCAATAAACACACTTTATTCTACACAGGAAGTCCTGCGTGTGGGTCCTGCTTTCACCACTCTGACAGAACGATCCAGCCAGAAATGGACCCAGTGGACTTGGATCCCGTTCAGCAAGCCCTGTCACTTCAGGGGGATCAATTGGATCGGCATGAGAAAATGCTGCAGCATTTCTCTAATGTTACGACCCGGCTCATAGCCGCAACATAAAAGAAGATGAATACCAGATTGTGGGATGAGAAGAGGCTTTATCTTAAACTGGACAACCAGGTTGGCTAAACAAAATGGCTGGTGCCACTAAGGCAAACACAACAAAAGAGATGGACAAAATGGTAAACGGAGAACTAAACTATACTGGGAAAAACTAAACTACTAACCCTGAACAGAAACACAAACCTGAACACGAATAACAGCCAGCAGAAAACAGATGACGGTTGGGCAGCAGGGAAACACACGGATGAGACATGGTGGATACACAGACGGACCAGCCAATCTACAAAGACAGAGGACGCGACTTAAATACACACAGGGAAACACAAGGAGATTACCCACAGGTGGGGAACACAGCTGGGAATAATCAACAAGACGAGACAGAGGTAAAACTGAACACACTCACATGAGACGCGGACTTTCACAATAAAACAGGAAACGAGAACAAATCCTTAAACATAACATAAAACAAAACACTGACAACATTAAATCATAACACTAAGGAACAGAGCTATCTCCTTTAATGTGTAACAGAGATGAAAAGTATGTTACAGCCTCACCTGTCTGTGCCTCCTCCACCACATATACTGCCACATAGCATCGCAGTTGCCTGCCCGCTTCCTCCTTCGGTGCCCTCCGAGCCACGGAAACACCCACCACCCATCCCAGAGAAATTCTCGGGTGAGTTGGACAAAACAGATAGATTTCGGACTCAATGTGCACTACCGTTTCATCAGCAGAACCGAGCCTACACCTCAGACAGCTCAAAAATGTATTTTATGTAGGCGCTGTTGATGGGGTGTGCTCTGAAATGGGCTCAGGCGGTTCTTAAAGCTCACCCTGACATATTCTATAATGACTTATTCATAAAGTTCTGTAGTGTTTTTCCACAAAGGTTCGAGCCCAGATGCTGCCTCACACAAAATGTTCCTGTCAGGGTCCTGGGTCTGAGCGATCCAGGACCCCTGAGCAGTCATGGACTGGTTATGTTGTGTATATATATTTGGTGTTGCTGTCCCTCTTCTCCCTGTCTGGATGTGTGTATGTGTTTCTGCGGGCGCCTTCAGGCCTGGTGGGTGTGGCCCTGCTGGTGGACTGGCCACACCCGAAGCCACACACCTGCTCCTGATCAGGCCTCGTCGGGGGAGCTACTTAAGAGAGTCTTGGAGCTCCCACCGACGCGGGATCATTGAGTTAGACTCCCAAGTCAGTGTGTCAGTGCAGGAAGTCCTGATTGTGTTTGCCCGCAGGGGTCAGTGTCTAACGGCTGCTTCCATTATTTTTCCCCTCAGGAGGGCGTGGAGAGGAAGGACAGCACGCACAGGGTGTGCAGGGTCACGACAGCGGGGAGCACGAACACGGACGCCACTGGAAGACACACACGGGAGTGTTGGGGAGCACGGGGATTAATTGTGCATTATTATTTACTACACTGTAAATAAACGCACTGTTTGCATCGCAGAGCACCACATCTGGGTCCTCCTTCCCCACATCCCCACGGTCTGCTTGGCGGACCGTGACAGAATGATCCCGCCAAGCATGGACCCAGCGGTCTCTGAGGAGAGGCTTCGGAGGGAGGTAATGGACAAGGTTTATAGACTCTGTGAGCTATGGTGGAAGAAGGAGGGGTTGCGTCGCGCCGTGGAGAAGCGGCTGCAGGAGACGCTGTTTAAATTCCCCTGGCTGGTGGACTCACTTAATTCAGTTGTCCTGGACTTTCTTCTCTCTACCCTCCACCTCCACTCTCCTACTCAGGCTGCCCACCAGCCCAGCGAGCTGGGGATTCGCAGCCTGATACGCCGCCCCGACGTCTACCGGAAGCGACGTTCGCGCGCGCGGCGTTCCTCACCGCAGCCGACTTCCCGGACATCTCAAGAGCCGGCTGTGGTGAGTAATGAGGACACTTTTTCCATTTCTCACCCCATCTGCTTCTTTGTTTACAGTGGATGGGGACACCGCTAACGCTGCTGTAAGCCAGCCAACAGTACAGCTAGCATCACCTCATTCAGCGATCTCCTCACCGCTCACCTCTTCACCATCTGTAGCAATGCCACCAGCTACAACGCCGCCCGAGTGGGAGCTCAGCGAGCCGGAGGAGCTCGCGCGCCGCCCGGCGGGGGCTCAGCGAGCGGAGCTGGAGCTCGGAGAGGCGGGAGGAGCCCGCACCGCCAGCTGCGGAGCCCTGCGAGCCGGAGCAGGAGCTCGGGAGGCGGGAGGAGCCCGCACCGCCAGCTGCGGAGCCCTGCGAGCCGGAGCAGGAGCTCGGAGAGCGGGAGGAGCCCGCACCGCCAGCTGCGGAGCCCTGCGAGCTGGAGCAGGAGCTCGGAGAGCGGGAGGAGCCCGCACCGCCAGCTGCAGAGCCCTGCGAGCCGGAGCTCGGAGAGCGGGAGCAAGAGCCGGAGCCGGAGCTCGATGAGCAGGAGCAAGAGCCGGAGCCGGAGCTCGATGAGCAGGAGCAAGAGCCGGAGCCGGAGCTCGAGGAGCAAGAGCCGGAGCCGGAGCTCGAGGAGCAAGAGCCGGAGCCGGAGCTCGAGGAGCAAGAGCAGGAGCCACCAGCTGAGGAGCCAGCGCCGCTGCTGGACCTCGAGGAGCCGCAGGGACTGGCGTTGCCAGCAGAGGAGCTCAGCGAGCCTGTGGAGCCCGCGTTGCCACCGGAGGAGCTCGGAGGTCTGGAGGGACCCACTCAGCCGGAACTGGAGGTCAGGGTGTCAGAGGGACCTCCACGTCTGGCGCGCCCTCCACGCCGTCCACGTCTAGCGCTCTCTCCACGCCATCGACGTCCAGCACATCCACGTCAGCGACCAGCGCTTCATAGGCCACGTGCCACTCCTCGCCGTTGCTCATCGGAGCAACGTCGTCGCCGTCTCTGGACCCGGGGCAAGCCGCCGGAGGAGCAGCAGCACCGCCGCCGCCGTCACTGGAGCCGGGGCAAGCCGCCGGAGGGGCAGCAGCGCCGCCGCCGCCGTCACTGGAGCCGGGGCAAGCCGCCGGAGGGGCAGCAGCGCCGCCGCCGCCGTCACTGGAGCTGGGGCAAGCCGCCGGAGGGGCAGCAGCGCCGCCGCCGCCGTCACTGGAGCCGGGGCAAGCCGCCAGAACAGTTTCATCGGGGCTGCCGGACCCATGGCCGCCCGCCGGAGCTGCAGCGTTGTCTCCAAGGGGGTAGAGGTAGGCCGCCTGAACTGTCTTGCCGCCACCGCCTGACCCACAGCAGGTCCCGCTGGTCTTGCCGTCCTTTGGGTCGGCCTCCAGAACTGTTTTCGGCCACTGGACCGGGGGGTTGGACTGTCGAACTGTGTTTTTCGTTTTTGTTGATTAGTGGTGTTGTCGGAGAGGTTTTGGCAAGGCAAGAGAACTGTGGTGGACTTCTACACTGACTTTTGGATTTTGGCAGAGGAGACGGGGTGGGGGGAGAATGCTCTCTGAGGGGCAATAGCCTTAATGAAGACTTAAAGTGTGAATTGTCCCCTAAGAATGACCTAAATCACTGGATGCATTATTATCAATGTGTGTTAGGATGGATGACCACATCCAGGAGTACGGTGGGCAAGCTGCCGCTTTATGTCGATTCCATTGGGAGGTCGCCTCCGGGGGACAGAACCCTGAGAGGTGGGAGGCTGCTGGGAAGAGGAGCAACCGATGCAGCTCGGCCGGGCCCGACTTTCGCGCTCGGACTAGAATCAAAGGCAGTGAACGCGGAGTGTTTTTTCTGTGGGAAAAGAAGGACATTATGCGGACTCCTGCCCAGCTCGGCCCATCGGTAAACGTAGGATCCCACAGATAGATTGGTCCAAGGGTTGTATTGCAGGTTGGAGCTTGTGGTGCCATAAGAACTGTTTGCACTCAGTCACTCCCAGTGTCTCGCCATCCACTCCATCTGAACCGATCACAGTTCCTGATTTGTCCTCTGTTCGTGTCGTCGTATTTAGCAAGGACTGAGCTCTCTCCCTTCCTCCACCTGGATCCTACGATTATGGAATAGACCTGCTCTCTGGCGTGCCTCTCCCCACCAGTTACCTGTATAGTCTTTCCAAGCCAGAACAGGAGGCCATGGATTGTTACATAACCAGTTCACTAGCTGCCGGAATAATCCGCCCCTCCAAGTCCCCACTTGGAATCTCTCTGTCCATGGATTGACTTTTGGGGGTTAAACAAAATCACTGTTAAGAACAAGTACCCCCTTCCGTTGCTTTCTTCTGCCTTCTGCCACCATTTTCACAAAGCTTGACTTAAGAAATGCTTATCATTTGGTCAGGATCAGGGAGGGAGATGAGTGTAAGACAGCATTAAATACGCACCTGGGACAATTTGAGTACCTGGTCATGCGTTTTGGCCTCACCAATGGTCCCACAGTTTTTCAGGCCCTAGTGAATGACGTGTTGAGAGATTTCATTAATCACTGTGTTTTTGTGTACCTGGATGACATTTTGATCTTTTGAAGTCCTTGGCAGACCATGAGGGGCACGTCCGCCAGGTACTACAACAGTTGTTGGAGAACTGACTTTTCGTCAAAGGAGAGAAATGTGAGTTCCACCTACAGTCGGTCGCTTTTCTTTTTCTTATTGTCGAGCAAGGATAGCTGCGGGTGAACCTGGCAAAAATCAAGGCAGTGGTGGAATGGCTAGAGCCCAGGACCCGTAAACAGCTACAGAGGTTTTTGGGATTTGCTCATTTTTACATACACTTCATCCATGATTTCAGCTGCGTTGCTCTCCCCTTGACATGCTTATGCTCTCCCAAGGTCTCTTTCCAGTGGTCTCCAGTGGTGCAACAAGCATTCACCCAGCTCAAGCAGAAATTTGCCTCTGCGCCCATCCTGATTCAACCAGATCTCTCTGAACTGTTCATAGTTGAAGTGGATGCTTCGGATTCAGGAGTTGGAGCTGTGGTGTCACAGCATTCCGGGGGTAAGCTTCATCCATGTGCTTTTTTGTCCTGTTGTCTCTCACAGGCTGAGCGGAATTACGACGTGGAGGACCGGGAGTTGCTGGCCATAAAGCTTGCACTGGAGGAATGGAGGCATCTGGATGGACCACAAAAACCTTAAGTACTTTCAAGCAGCCAAATGCCTCAACTCCCGTCAGGACATGCAGGCTCTGTTCTTTACTCAGTTCAACCTAACCATTACTTACAGACCCAGCTCCCAAATGTGAAGCCACATGTGCTTTCCTCATCAGGTGAGGCCTTGGAGAAGGCTATCCTGCCCGCGGCCTGCATTATTGGGGCTCTTACATGGGAGACAGAGACCCTGAACAGAAACACTCAGCAGGACACCGCACGATTTTGCAACATCTGTTCTGGTGGCCATCTCTTGCTTCGGATGTCCAGGATTTTGTTTCTGCTTGCCCTACCTGTGCGCAGAATAAGACATCCAACTCTTCGCCTGCTGGGTTTCTCAGGCCCCTACCTATCCCGAGGAGGCTCTGGTCGCACATCGTCCTGGACTTCATAACTGGACTGTAACCATCTTCAGGTAACGCCACCATACTCACCGGTTTTCCAAGGCTGCACATTTTGTTGCTCTGCCCAAATTGCCCACCACTTTAGAGACGGCGAGACTGCTTATGGATCATGTGCTGCTCCGCCTTCATGGTATACCTATAGACACTGTGTCCGATCGGGGTCCACAGTTCACATCACTTAACACTTAACATGTCACAAAAGTAAATTTAAAAGGATCAGAACACTGGCACCAGCTGAATTTTCTCCAGTTAGCCCCTCACCTGCAGCTGGATGATTCCCAGCAGGTCTTTCTTAGCAGCTTGGAGGATTGCACTGCTTTTACCAAGATAGGTAGCATCAGCGTGCCCTCCACTGTCTGTATAGTGAAATACTTCAGATGGTGTGTGTTGCATTGTCACACTCTTCTTCAGACTAGACTACAAAGACAGGCACAGGAGAGAAACTACTATGGAGGAAGTAGGTAAGATGCAGCAGATACTGTGATATTGTGTTACATTTACACACAAGACCTGTCACCACGCTTCAATGTAAAAAGCAGGCCTTACTTTGTGAGTGATAGGACTTGATGGAGCCTCCTCAATGGTAACTCGAGCTCGTTCGCAGGCCATGTTCAGGTCATTACCTGTAACTCAGAAAACAAAGGATTAGGATAACAAGTACAACTGTGCAGGAAATTAATACAGCCATGTGGCATTTGATGATCGCTTATGTCCAAGGCAGTGACCCACCTGTGCATTCAGTGGGCATAGAGGTGGATCGCAGCTTCCTGTTTGAAGGGCTGTCCTTTACACCATCTGTTTAATGCAAAGTCAAGTGCCAGCACTGGATCAGTTTCAATACAAGACAAAGCTGAAATTGAACGGCATGTAGTGCATGTTTGGATGCACGTGTGCATGTTTGTGTGTGTGCTTGACCTGTCTCTACAGTGTTTTCAGTGGTTCCGGCAAGTAACTCGTCCTGGAAGTGGAGAATAATCTTTCAATGATGAGTCAAATATGGACGGGATAGGTAATCTTCAAGGGTTTGCTGGCAATTACAACTGTGTAGCAAATATCAAGTTAAAATAATTTTAAATAATTTTGAATTTCTTTTAAAATATGCAACAGAGCTCTGTATATTCCTCACCAACAGTTTACAATCACCAATAATGTCACTACCACACATTCAACAATATTTTACTTTATGAATTAATCTGTTTAAGGCTAGTTTGAAATATAGAAAAACTAAAATCTAAAGATTTTTAAAGTACATTGAAATATAGACTTTTTAAAAATAAATTTCCTAACTCTAAATCAAAGATTAGATTTAATAATCATAAATCCAGAGGTAAGTCAGATATATATGTTACTGCTCCCTGTTTCTGTTGAAGTGTTTAGTTATTTTATTCATTTTCTATGATCTATGATGGACCAGGTTATATTGCTGTGCTTAATGTTGTGCAAAATTAGCCTGTGCGTGTGTGTGTTCTATGCCTGTTGATACACAAGCACATAACAAGTCGTGTGACACAGTCATCGTGACCATGTGTATGCACATAAATACTGTAGGTGTGCACTAATTAAATCTCCTCCTACCGGATTGAAGAGCTCAGTTGTTAGGCCCAGATAGTTATGCAAAGCCAAAAAGGTGACTCTTTGGAGGCGCACCATAATTATCTGAAACAGGGAAAACAAATACACAAAAAAAAACCCCAGCAGAATATACTAAATATCATGTTGTAGCTACATCCAAATTAGAAGGTTAATTGGTGAAAAAACAAACACTACATAATGCAATCTGTTACCTGAATGACGCGTACAAGTGTCTCAGGGTATTTCTTAAACACCGACTCGAAGGCTGAAGCAGGTAAGCGTAAGATGGTGGAGCGAGTTGCAGCTCATGCCAACACAGTTTTATACGGAGCTGGATAACCCTGGCAAATCGAAGAAAAGAATCAGAGAAATCTCATTCACATCTTTCACAGCTGTCTATTTGGAACTGTCCTCTAAGTAATAAATTGGGCTAAGGATACTTTCCGCATGGTTTATTACGTGACCTGTGCGTGTACCTCTGCTTGCAGCATTTTAATGTGGCCTAAATAATTGTCACCACTTCAAAGCTCTATAACACAAGTGTGATAGTGTTTAAATGGTTTGTATGCAATTGCAACAAAGTAACAAGATATAAAAAAGTGAATCTTTCACTGTAATAACTGATGTTTTCTATACAATATACATTACATACGTGGTTTGAGTTCATTACTGCACAATCAGTTCCAAACAACATCAATCTGAGTGTGTGAAAAGGATCCCAACAATCCATTTTAAGAAGAGAAAAACAAAGTTGAAAAGATGCAACTTAAGTAAACAAATTACAGCAAATAGAAAGTACATTAATTTTGTTTCAGGGGCATGAAGGTAATGAATAAACAAATCAAAATGACACAGACACTTCAGAAGGCAAATGAGGACATAACCTAGAGAGAGAAAAAACAGCAGCTCACAGTGATAGTGTCTAGAATACTGAGCAGACTGTGGACACTGTGTCCAGGGAGGACATCCTTCACCGCTGATTCTGTGCCATCCTGCAATATAAAAAAGAAGAATACAGGACATGATGGCAACAACATAATATTAATAAGGTAAAAATATTTCACACTTTCTAAACAAATCTGCAGACATCTAGTTGGATGAAAGTAGGAATTTAAGCAAGCCAACAACATATTGGGATGCCACTCACTTGTTGTGATAGCAAAAAATGAAGTAGTTACTAGTTATTCTACTGCCCTCTGGTGTTTACACTTTATCACTAGACGTAAACACGGAAACTGGAAAATAGAAAAGGACACTGAAAATGAATGTAAATTAAATTAGGTACAGTTTTCAGTTGACCTTGCATTACACTTATTAAATGACCAGTGGACACAACTGTTGACATGGAAATACAATATAAGGCAATTAGGTTTCAAGATTAGCCTGAAGAGAGAGTCAAATGCAGATCAACATGTCATTTACATACAGTCCCGATCAAAAGTTTAAGACCACTTGAAAAATGGCAAAAAATCATATATTGCATGGTTGGATCTTAACAAGGTTCCAAGCAGAGCTTCAACATGCAACAAGAAGAAATGGGAGTGAGACAAAACATTTTTTAGAGCATGTAATTTATTGAAAACAACGCTTAAACTGAAACAGGCTGTTTTACAGCTGTCAGGGGAAAATTCCCAAATAGAAAGCTGCCAAAGTAAAACAGAGACACAGTGAGACAATATAAAAAATCATATGTACAATGGGTGAACTCTCGGGAGAGTCACCCAGTACTCTTCTTTATTGCAGGTTATATAGGCATGTAGGTTACACAGCAGACGGAGGCAGTCTCCGCCTGTTCTCAGAATATAGATTGCTTAACTGACAAATGCATATCTTACTAAACATTCTGTCCGTACTATACTAAACGTCTGCTTAAGTGGCATTTTCCGTTCTTCTTTACACAGGAACTTGTCTTCACAGGCATTTGATAAGCATAGGCAAGGCTTCATGTTTATCAGGGTGAATCGTCATTCAGAGTTTACACAATCACAAGCAAAGCATATTTGAATAATAAACAAAATCTTTTCACAACAGCTGATCAAAAGTTTAGGACCACACCTCCAAAAAAACCTGTAAACCCCACCAAAACAGAAATCAAAGTTCCAAACATGACCTCAGTAATGAGTAGCTCCAACATTATTGTTGATCTCTTCAAAAATTTGAAGAGTTTGATTCAAGCATTTCCATGAGGTGAGTGGGAACATTTCTCCAAGTGGTGAAGACGGACGCACGAAGGGCACCTACTGTCTGAAGCTGTTGTCCATTTTTATAAACTTCCCTTGCCATCCATCCCCAAAGGTTCTTAATTGGGTTTAGATCAGGGGAACACACAGGACGATCCAAAAGAGTGATGTTATTCTCCTGGAAGAAGTCCCTTGTCCTGCGGGCATTATGTACTGAAAAACCCAGTCGTTACCACACAGATGAGGGTCCTCAGTCATGAGGGATGCTTTCTGCAACATCTGGACATTGCCAGCAGCCATTTGACGCTTCTGCACCTCCTGAAGCTCCATTGTTCCACTGAAGGAAAAAGCACCTCAGACCATTATAGCGCCCCCTGCACTGTGGCCCGTAGAAGACATCTCAGGTGGGATCTGTTTGTCAAGACAGTAACGTTGAAAACCATCAGGACCACCAAGGTAAAAAATTTTCTCATCAGAAAATAAAACTTTCTTCCACCTTTCCATGTCCCATGTTTGGTGCTCTCTTGAAAAGTCCAAACGGTTAGTTCTGTGGTGTTCAAGGAGACGAGACCTTTGAAGACATTTTTTGTTTTTGAAACCCTTCAGTCTCAGATGCCGTCTAATGGTTATGGGGCTGCAGTCAGCACCAGTAACGGCATTAATTTGGGTCGAGGATTGTCCAGTGTCTTGACGGACACCCAATTGGATCCTCCAGCTGAGTGCTGGTGAAATTTTTTGTGGTCTTCCACTTGACTTTTTTGTTCTGTAACCCTCAGGATCATTTAAGAAATTTCAAATTACTGCCTCACTGTGTCCCACCTCAGCAGCGATGGCGTGCTGTGAGAGGCTCATTTCTTCTTGTTGCATGTTAAAGCTCTACTTGGAACTTTGTTAAGATCCAACCATGCAAAATATGATTTTTTGCCATTTTTTCAAATGGTCTTAAACGTCTGAAAAGCCTTAGTTTAATTTTTTTATTTTTTTTTTAAAGAGACTCCCTTCAGGGATCTTGCAGGCTCTGGGGTCAAAATTACTTTTGAGATGATATATTTGATATTAAACATTAGCTATAAATTAAATACTGAGCATCTTTAGCACAAAAATGCCTTTAACATGTTAAGTGCACTCAGTTAATTCTTTCCAAATGTTAATTCATGACATCACAGTTAATTTATGACATAATAATTTATTGCATTAAGGTCTTCATAGGGATAGTATTTACTCGTACTATCATTGTCTACTATTAGAATTTATTTGGTGATGTGTGACAAGAGACCAAAGTAAAGACATTCTGTACTTAAGTAGAAGTACAGATACTAGTGTTAAAAAAGCTGAAGTACTGACTCAACTTCTTTACTCAACTAAGTGAAAAAGTACTCAAAGAAAGTAAAAAGTAGTTTTCCACCAGCTATTTTGTGCAAAGCTAACTGAAGCTTGTACTGTATTAATGTAATAATTAAATATTACTAGTACATGGGAGTACAAACTTTAATTTTTAATCGGAATAAATGTACTCAGCTTGAATCAGTTAAGCAGAACATGAGCAGAGAAAAAGAAACAATTTTTTTTAAGTAGCTCTATTTTCTGTTGCCGACATTATAGAGGGTGAGTTTGCCTCTAAACATGAAAATGAGTACAGTCAGGGGTTAAAGCTGAATTAGCAGGTCAAGTCAATTTATTTTATTAGCACATTTAAAAAGAACAGAGGTTGACCAAAGTGCTGTACAAACAAACTAAAAAAATAGAGGTTGCAGTGACTCAGAATGGAGAAAGAATCACAACTTACAACAATTTCTATTGACAGCTGCAGTTGATTTTCTTTGTGTACAGGCTGTGATCAGCTGATCTGAGCTACTGCTGCTCTGATGTTTACTGCTCTTTGCCAGCGCTCCTGTCTAGCGGGCGCTCTTATGTGCAGCCACACAGTGGCACTGCTCTTCCAAATGGCACATTACTCACCACTGACAGTGCCAGTTGTGGCCCCTGTGCATAGCTGCAGTGAATCTGAACAGCAATGGCACAAGTACAAGTCCCACATAATGGTAATTTAATTAAGGTTAAAGAACACTTCTTATGACTTTTTTTCTGTCTCAGTTTCTCAGTGTGAACATACAGTATGGGTTACGCAAACACGCATCACAATTTTGCCGTACGTGAATTTAACTACAATTTTCAGTCAATGTGTAACTGTTTAAACTGTCCATAAAATTACTACTGTTAATGGTGTCAAAAGCAAGACGCAGACCTATCTACATCACCTCCTCATACACCAGACAGAGCCACAGAGGCCGGAGATGGACACCAGATACCTGAGGGGGTCAGTCATTACAAAGGTTTCCAAAGAGGTTATGACGGGTATGCCACTGTGGCACATGGATTCATTTTAGGAATCACCACTTCCTATTTCAAAAAAATGATTGAAGCAAAAACTTAATATAAATTAGCACTTTATACACACTATTATTAAATAATACAATCTGTATTTAAGGACAGTAATCAATATATGTTTGCTATATATACCTACATAACAAAACTAGCTGTAAATATGCTTAAAATACCTGAGTGACTTAAAGCTGTCAAATTATACTGGAGGATCAGCAGTCTTTCACATGATTATTCTAGGGATATGATTTGGTTGATTCTCCAAACGTGCACACTATGCAAATCCTACTGGGAGGCACCAACACACAGAAACTTGTTGAGCTAATGATGTGCTCAAAAAGAGATCAAGGGTGACCTCTACTGTTTAAATTTAAGATGATGCATGATGAATATGTATTTTCAGCTCAACACGCTATCCTGTCTTCTTTCTCAAACCCCTCCCTCGCAATCAAAGCAACCACAGCGCATACAACAAAGAAGCAAAGTTCTTAGCAAAGTTCTTGTCTCTGGGGCATCTTCACACAGCCTGCACCTGGGGTCTTACCTGGTGTGATAGACCCCACCCTCTATGGATCTTGTGCTCAGAGCTTGTTCCTGTGCTGCCATGATTAGTGCCTCTGTGCTGTCTTTCAGTCCAGCTTTGTCCAGCCACTGGTAGGATTTCTGGATGTCAGCCACTTCCTCTATTTGCCGGTGGTACATACCATGCAGGGGCCTGTCCTTCCATGATGGTTCCTCCTGTTCCTCCTCATTCTTGGGTTTCTGCTGCCTGAGGTATTCGCTGAGCATGTGGTCAGTTGGGGCCATCTTATTGATGTATTCGTGGATGTTTGTTGTCTCATCCTGGACTGTGGTGCTGACACTCACCAGTCCCCGGCCTCCTTCCTCCCGCTTAGTGTACAGCCTCGGGGTGCTGGACTTGAGGTGAAACCCTCCATCCATGGTCAGGAGCTTCCTTGTCTTGATGTCATATACAGTATATATACAGTGGAACCCCGGCTTACGAAGACCCCATTTAACGAAAAATTCAAGTTACGAAGGCACTTAACGGAAATATTTCTGCCCGTGGTACAGCAAAATTCCCGTGTAACGAAATCCGCTGGCTGAGCCCACAATGCCCACAATGCCTTCCGAATCATGTGATAACCCCTTGGCTTTCGTACTTGCATTTTGCTGTTCCACGTGAAAGACGTATTGTTGTTGCAGCGCGCTATTTCGTGTGCCTTTCGTTTGCAATTAGCCTATCGTTCATTCATAATGGGGCCGAAAAAACTTTCTGCAAGTGATTCGACTGAAAAGAAGAAGCGTAAAGTGCTCTCGATGGAAACAAAGAGAGAAATTATTTATAAATATGAGTGAGGTCCTGCTCCACCAAGAACTTCGTCTTCAGCCAGCATCGCCTCACTCAAAAGGCGATGGAAAAAGGTGCTTCGACTTACGAAAATTTTGACTTACGAAAGACCCTCTGGAACGAATTTATTTCGTAAGTCGGGGTTCCACTGTATATGTATGTATGTATATATATATATATATGTGTTTACATTGTGTGTGTGTTTCAGATTGCTCTCTTGTTGCAAAGTTATTGGTGCAAACCATTGGCCTGGGCATTCAGCCAAGCCTCCCAGTGGTGTGATTTCATTGCAGAACTTTAGTATGTCTTAAGAAATGTTAAGCTTCCTGAGAAACAAGACACAACCTTCGGTGAGTGTGTGCCCTTGAAGAAGAGAGTGGCTATTGCACTGTGTAAACTTGCTACTGGCTCAGAATACAAGAGTATTGGACATCTTTGTGGAGTAAGAATCACAACTGTGTGTCTGTGCGTGCAAGAGTTTTGTGCTGCAACTGAGACGTTGTTGGTGGCAGAGCAAATCTGTTTTCCTGATGAGGGCTTCAGAGAAATGCCTGCCTACATCAAGAACAGGTGGGGGCTCCCATACTGTTTGAGCGCTATAGATGGCTCTCACCTATCCATCATAGCACCACAACACTATCATACTATTTCAACCGTAAAGGCTGGCTGGCACTACATAATCATTCAGGGTGTTGTTGATGGAAAAGGTCGGTACTGGAACATGTTTGCTGGATTGCCACAGAGCTTGCATGACGTTCAGGTTCAGAGACTGTCCACACTGTGGGAGTTAGCCAGCTGGGGAAACCAGCTC
Organism: Oreochromis aureus; assembly: GCF_013358895.1. Classification (NCBI taxonomy): domain Eukaryota; kingdom Metazoa; phylum Chordata; class Actinopteri; order Cichliformes; family Cichlidae; genus Oreochromis; species Oreochromis aureus. The sequence continues at coordinate 40,539,693 of NC_052948.1, read as the reverse complement.
ACATGAGAAGCTTAGGTTCAGTGAATACTGCTTAATACATCCTTGAAGACTCAGTTTATCCCTTGCAGGGCTGGCTCGTAAAAACCCTTTCATGACACTAGACACCTGACAGCAGAACAACAGCTTTTCAACCAATAATTTTTTTATTTATTTTTTTTTAAACCGGTCAAGCAGCCAATTCCAGTTTCCATTGTTGGAAACTGGAATTGGCTGGGCCGCGCTATGAATTCTGGGATAGGTTGAGCCACAAAGGATACACCCGACCCATCCTTCAAATCTGGGGAAAAGGAGGACGCAATTGTCGGCCGCATTTGGAGGAGTCTTCAAATTTGGACAGCCTTCGTCGCATCGCTGTGACGTAATCGGCCTACAAATTCGGCTTCAGGAGGATGCAGCCTCTGAATTTGGACACAGCCAACGAGTTATTAAAAATGTACTTGCTTGTTCAAAGTTAAGTCGCCCCCAATGAAATATGTACCATTTCCAGACTTTTCGGTTGGACCCACTTCAACTGCCACACTCAGTAGCAACTAACTCTGGGTGACAGTAGGGGGCACTGGAAGTAAGACTCCTTGTAACAAAACATTTGGAAGATTACAAACATGTCATTAACTACTTTCACAATATTGCAAACGATAACAACGACATCTACAACTCGTACACAGTTATCCCCTCCTGTTCTGAATGGTCTATTTGAGTCACAAGTGGACCATCATAATGCAGATGCATTATCCTATGTACTTTTTTCAGTTGTGATGTGTTTGCATCAGTTTTTTCTGAAAGCCTTTTTGACAACTTACTATAAAGGCAAGTGAGTCTTTCGCAAGAGATGTTTAATCTGACCAATCCAAGTCATTTTCATAAGGAAATGCTGAGATGTTACCTTAAGGTCCAGCGAGTCAATATTCTTCTCCCAGGTATGTTAGCTGGTGTACATTGTATGTAAATGTAATGCCTACCACAGGCCCTGCATCCAACATAAAATATATGTTGTATGTGTTGTACAATGTATGCATCAATTTCTGACAACTCCCTCAGCTTGCTTCAACTCAACTGGCGTGTAAGGTCCCAGTCCTTTCAATTTTACTGAAAGTTACCTTACGGTCTGATTGGACAGCTAGTTGCAAGTACTTTGCCCTTCATCCATGTGTTTGAGTTTTCTTATGACTCCAAGACAACATAAATGCATATAATCTAAGGGAAACATTGTAACCCTTTTCACTATACCACCTAAAGGAGACGATATTTGATTCAAGTGGTGGTCTACATCAGTCATTAAGTGACAATTAGCATCAGTTCTTAACTTTGCATTAACGTTTCGTTCTTCCACTCACCCAGTTGAACACATTTGTCACAACCAGAATAACCATTATGAGCCTTTGTGTTTTTAATGAAAGCTATTGCAGGTGCATCACACACAAATGAACATACTTTGACTGTCAGCCATTGCAAATAATGTCATTCTTCAAAATGTGACTAAATGGGCCTAAAAACTGATCAACAGTTTTTGGCTTTTTAAGACAATGTTGAAGTCTACTGCTTTTGAAAAGGGGGAGTCCATCTATATTAAACTGCAGTGTTATTTAGTTAAGCAGTCAAGAATAAAGATAGCCATGACACCAAACCTATAGCCAGGCCAAAATGATGGTAATCCCCACCATCCATTATCATAGTTCTTATTTGACCTTGCGTCCTGAGAAATGCCCTGGCACCATCAGTAGCGGTTTTAGATACGGGCGACACGGGCGGTTGCCCGGGGCGGCATCGTGATGGGGGGCGGCATCACGGGCATCGGCAAAAAAAGAAAAAAAACGCTCGTACTCATGCTGCCCCTACGGCAGCCAGCGCATATTGGGAATGGCACAGGCATCGATCGGTTTTCTATCGCCCATTTGCTGGGAGTAAGGGCGCCCTCCGTTTGCGTGGTGCGCCTGCTGCTTGCGGCGCAGAGAGGAGAGGGCGGGGCGGCGGGGGATTCTCTGGCTGACTGGAGCGGCATCTAATAACCAACTAGCAAAATAAAACAAAATAACAAACACGAAAACACCAGACATTATGATACAGACTTATAATTTGCACCGTTTTTTCAAAATTCTATACACGAAAAGTGAGCGCGAGAGCCCTCGGTGCGCCTGCTCGCTGCTGAAGTCAAAGTAAACTTTATTGTCATCTCCGCTACATACAGTCCAGTATATAGAGAGACGAGACGACGAGGCTCCAGTTACAGCAGTGCAAATAAACAAACAATAAATATAAGAAGAGTAAGAAAATAAATATAGACTTTAGGACTCGGGGTAAAGGGATCAATGACAATTCAAAATTTACAGTTTGATGATTTAAAGTCTCACACATAACCCGTCGAAAGGGGAGGAGCCCCGGCTGCTTCCAAATCGAGCACATTTCATTCCTAATGTTGTAAATCCAAGTCTGTTATGTATTCATGATTTGAATCCTGGGTTGTGTGAAATCTCAGAAATGCACCCTAGACAAAGTGAATCTGTGAACTACGGTGTAGGTCTGTTAGGATATGTTGTGGTGATCCTCGGGTTGAAGGATGGGTGTTCATACTGGAGTGCAAAATTAAAACCAATGGAAGATGGACAAGAAAAGTTCAAAGCCATCAGGTGCTCAGTTTAGAAAAAATAGAAAAGAAGAGGAGGAGAAACGAGCAAAAGATACAGGTAAGCAGATGTGTCATTGGATAATGGCAGGTCATCCTGAAACAGTCAGAATCAGAATACTTTATTAATTCCTAAGGAAATTACGTGTGTTACAGCTGCTCCAAGAAGAAATGGTAAAAATAGTAACACTAACAGATTAAACTCCAAACAATACATTATGTTACAGATTTTAATATTAATTAGTCATTGTCAGTTGTTGATTTGTCCTGTTCTCATTGTATGAAGAATTATGATGTCTGTTTGGTAGCCGTTTGCATACTATGCATACTCTCTCTGTCTTCATATGTGTGTGGACAACAGTTTTATGTTAATGTACGATCCTTAATATGTTTTGTGTGTGTGTGTGTGTGTGTGTGTGTGGTGGAGGGGGGGGCGTCAGAGGGAGTGTTCGCCCAGGGCGCCAAACAGGCTAGGACCGCCACTGGGCACCATTATATATTTCTGGGTGAAACACATCCAAAAGGCCCAAGAGTGCAGTTAGTGCCCGTAAAGAGGCTGAAAATGTAGAAGCCAAGTGTCTTAAACTTGTTATTTAAAAGGTCAGTATCAGTATTATCTGAATCCACAGCTGATGCAGAGCAGCCAGAGCTCTCAAAACTACAGTCGTGAGCCTTGTGTAGTGATACAGAGTTTACACTCACTTCTGAACTCAGCACATAACCCCTTTCATCTGCGTTACAATAGTCTGAAATACCAGACTCCACTATCACTCTTGGGTGCTTAACTTATCCACTGATACAGCTACGTCTACTTGTAAGTTTTGTGTGCTAACCATCTCTTTAACTGCTGGAGTATCTCTGACTCTGTGGCCTCAAGCATTGATCTAAATATGCGCCTCCTTGGAGAGTGTGATGCCAATATGAATATAGTGCAAGTTCAGATATTTTTTTAGAAAAAAACCAATGGTTAAAGACTAAAGATATTTTAAGGACTTGACATCTCTGGGGTTTATAGGGAATAGTCTGAAAAAGAGGAAATATCCAGTGAGTGTCAGTTCTCTCCGCAAGAAAGCATTGCCAATGTCAGAGGAGAATGGCCAGACTGCTTCCAGCTGATAGGAAAGCAAGACTGAAAATAACCATTCATTACAACCGAGGTAGCATCTCTGAAGGCACAACACATTGAACTTTGACGCTCCCCCAGTGTAACTTTTGTTACATAAGAACAGGACACTGAGGCTACAATTCACAAGGGTTTACCAAAACTGGAAAAGTGTTTCCTTGTTTGATTAGTTTCAAGGATGATTCGTCCTGCTCTCCATCGGCAGGCTAGTGGTGATAAAAATAATCCTATTCATGCCAAGGGGAAATTAAGAGACAATGCTTAGACTGTTAAGTAATTGAAAGTATGATCTCTTATTTTAATTATAACAGTTATTAATGTTCTGGTTACTTACAGGATATTATGGCCATTTCTCAAACACATTTGTGGTGTTCCTAATGTTTTGCCTCACCTGGAAGGCATGGAGAAATCCTTTTCACCAAGAACCAAGTGCCTTAAAACATTATTCATAAGATGTGTCCTTTTAGTAACTAAAGCCCTTGATAGTTTCATTTTTAGTTACTTTCTCTGCAGCCCAAAATAATTCAATTTCTTTTACAATAAACTGTAACAGAGACGGTTAATTGGAGAGAAGGAAAACAAAACAAAAACAACAAAAAAAAAAAAAAACAACCCCACACATAATACAACAGTGTTTAATTAGTAAAACAGCTTGTCAGAACACACATTTGGGAAGTAATTGTACATTACAGGCTTAACAGTAAACTTCTTCAGTGTACATCATTAGTATGGGAATGGGTGCCAAATAAGGGCACAAGCAGTCATTTTCCCCCCCAACATGGGTCATCGAAGGTTGCATTAATTTCATGGCACAGTTCCACACATTACATCAGCTCTTCATCCATGAGACGTTCACTCTGCCAGACAAGATTGATTCCCTGTGCAGAGGGTTAGGTACAAACAATATCAGAGCGAACTCCATCACCTCATTGGTAAACAGCAAACGTTTTCTTGTCTCGAGCTGTTGTACAGACCATATTTAACCAAACATCATATGAGAGCCCATAGTGTTTATCACAAGGTTTCTCTCGCCGTGTACACATAATGTAAGGCTGCAGGCAGTGTAGCACCAGAGTTTATAAGGAAATGAAAGACGAGGAAAGCAAAGTTGCATTGGCAAAGTACTGATTAGATTTACGCCTGAGGGGGCCGCCGTTAGATATTGTTATATTGACATAGGGTGGAGCTAATAAACAATGGGTCAATTTTTAAGTAAAGAAATTCTTAAGACGGGTTTGTGGTAATGTAGAAAGTTTTTTACGATCAGAAAAGGAATCACTGAAAGGGCTTGTTTTCATCCCCTCCAACTTTAAACCATCACACTCAGTCTATGTTTGTATCTGCTGCAAACAGAAGCAGGAAGAGAAACAGCACTGGTCGAGTTCTGGTAATACTGGAAATGCTCCAGAAACAATTAGAAGTTCAACAAGAGCAATTTGATAATCATTCACCTCGTATAATGTCTTAATAAAAATAACATTTAGAAAAAAAAAAAAAAAAAAAAAAAAAAAAAAAAGCAGCACAAAAAGTTAATATAAGTAAGAATCTTTGGATTGTTGAGTGTTAGCCACAAAAAATAAAAATGAAATAAAAATAAAAAAAAAAACTTACATATTCACATTTATCATTCTCTGTTGGTGTAAAAAACAAAAGATTTAGTTTCAAGTAATACAAGAATAAATACAGGAAATAATAGTCAGCACTAGTTACCTCCACCACAGACATAACGCTTTTGTTGTAGTTTCTTATATTAGCAGGATTACACAAAAAGAAAAAATATAAAGGCAGATTTTTCTGACACTTGGAGAGGTAGAAAACGAGCAAAGGAAGAATTTATTACATTTTGTTGGAGATCAGGATTAAGCGGTGGAGCTTCCCCTTTAAAACAGCCAATAGAAAATTAGCTTAGTCACCCGTCACTTGTTAAACTAAGCTGAGCTGTCTACACTGGCAGCCTATCACATGTTGTTTCACAGCTGTATTATATTTATTGTGCTAATAAATATACTTTGTACAACATGATGTGTACATGAAGTTACATTTTTGTAAAGCTGCATGTTAAGGCTATGGTTACTACTAAGGTTATTTGTTACTATGTAGATTAAATTTAGCAGTGTAACAATTTAATTGTCATACAAGTATGCATGTTAATCAAAGCTATGTACTTAACCGATTGTGCATTGAATTGCATTTTTGGAATGACTGAACAACTCTTAATCGAGAAGGCCTACATGTATAATTGGCACATATATTTTATATATATGTATATATTCTTTAAATATATATATTTTGAATACATTGAAAAATCTGTATGCACAGATAATTTTTTTTAATTAAAAAAACAAAAATTACCCTAGCTTTACATCGCAGAGCGAAGAACAAAAAAAACAAAAACCCAAACAAGCAAAACAAAAACAAAAACAACCCACACTTGGTCAAACACATATTCCTGTGCATAAACTATGTAGAGACAAGTTGAGCTTCAGATTTAATTTGACAGTCTTGAGCAGACTCAGTCTTGACAGACTCAAAACAGATTTTTTTTTTTTAAAAAATTTTTTTTCTGGGGGCTCTCTCACCAGTAAAGGGGGAAAACTAGTTTTTTGAAGTGGATTGCAACCACTGAAAATATTTTAAGCTCCAATCCAACATGGCCAGAGCGAAGTTTCAAACTCAATAATACCACAATCCGCCATTTCAAGATAGCATGATGGCATTATACTGTCTAACAGTCTAGATAACTGCTACTTAAAATACCTTTTGATATAATTCAGCTTGTTTTAAGAAAAAAAAAAAAAGAAAAAAAAGAAAAAAAAAACACAACAACAACACACAAGTCAAACAATGCAGGTATGTTAAACAGTGTAGTGGAAATGAAAGTGAGATGACTACATGAAGGGTGACTAAAGAGGTTAGAAGTTTGTGCTTCGCTTGTTTTGCAGTGTTTGAGAAATCGCTTGTCAACCCTATGTTGCTAGCTCATTTTCTACCCTGTATCGATAACGAGAGGTGTCGGCAGAAATGCAAGTTATAAACACACACACACACACACACACACACACACACACACACACACACACACACACACACACACACACACACACACACACACACACACACACACACACACACACACACACACACACACACACACACACACACACACACACACACACACACACACACACACACACACACACACACACACACACACACACACAAAAAAGTCACAGAAGACAAAAGGACAAGTCTTGCAGGTAGAGTCTGGTGGTTCACATTGGAGGGTAAAATGTAGCAAAGACAGAATGCTTACATTGTGCCAACCTGTTTAAGCAACTTTAATTACTCCACCATTCACAAAAACAGACTACTTGGAATTTACTTGCTGGTTTGACATCACTTCCAGTGAACTGTTAGGGATAGCCGGAAGCTGATGGTGGCAGCTGGTGGGCGGGGTAATGGAGCATGTCGATCTCCCATCCAGTTCTACATTCTGAGAATCAGGTTGAGGCGTGCATAGTCGTCCCCATTTTTCTTTGTTAAATCTAAAAATGAATGTTTTAATTGTCAGACAGCCATAAAATAAATAAATACAAAACACAACCTGAATTGTGTTGTTGCAGGTATACAATGTTCTCAAGCCCCAACTTCTAAATGATATCACTTTAGTTGAACTAGGTGCCCCTGCAATGGCTTCCAATTAATTTTAATATCATTAAAATTATTTTAAATCACTTTTAAAGCATGAACTGGCCAGACTCCAGCATGAACCTCAATCTGACTTTGAATAGTAGCCAGCAGGATAGTCTGATTTCCCAAGTGATTTATGAAAATCTTTTTACCGAGAGGACCGATCAAGTGTGTCGTCATTGTAAGCCAGACAAACCTTTGCAACACAAATTTCCATTCCATTATTGCAAAACAATGAAATTAATGATAATGTAACCTGAAAAGCCTGTTTTAGACATGAGTAAAAACAAATTCCTCACTGTGGTTGCTTGCTCTTCTTCTCTTTAAAGAGAGCCCACAGTTTCTAATCTTACTACCACAAGTTCGTACCGTGTCAGCAGTCTCCTCCCCTTCAGTGTGCTCTCCATAGCGATTATACATCTCCATGTCAGAGAGAGCACTCTCCAGTGCATCCTCTTCATAGTCAGTGTGGTAGTCGGATTCTTCTGATGCAAGGAAAGAGTGGGGGACAGGAAGCACACTGTGGGTGAATAAACTGGAATATCTGGAGTGTAGAATGGTGACAAATACACGTGGGTGTGCAGGTGCATAAGTCAGAACATTAGAAATGTCATACAGGGTGGACTTTGATGAGTGATGGATGACAAATGCATTATAAATAGAGAGAACAGGAATAAGAACAAGTTTGTAAATACTTGGGAACTTCTTCTTATTGTACAATTTAGTAACTTTTTCCATCAGCGGGTTTTACACTGAGGCTGTGTAGCCAACAAGTCAAGTCTCCTGACTTGTTAAAATTATGACCTAATAAAATATGACATTTTGTTTTGTGGGGTTGATTTGTTTTTCATTAGGTCAAGAATGACAAAGACAAACATGGAGACATGAGCGTACTTAAAAAGTACTTTGAGTGTGGCTGAAAGCTGCAGTGTTGGAGTGTGTGTCGGTAGTTTTACCATCCACAAGAGGAGGTTTGACGGGCTCGATGCGGGACACAATTTCTGCCAGGTCAGTGAAGGAAGCATTGGGACATGTCACCACCTTCAAAAAAACAAAAAGCCACAGTCAGTGACAGGGACTACTGAGGAGGCGTTATGGAATTTTATCGTCTTTGAATAAGCTTCCAAACTGTGTGCCAAGCATGCCAGCTGCAAGAAACAAAATAATATACTCCTCTATACTGCTGTGAGTTGGAAATTACAGCAAAGTATAATGGAAACTATCTGCATCAAAAAATTCTGCTGCAGACGTTTGTGCAATTTCAGCTTTTCGGTGAAGCACATCTGATTTTGCCTTTTTTTAAGCTCAACTAGTCCCACAACCTTGGTTGTGTTTTTAAGTCTTGATCTGCATAAAAATAAATAGTATCAAATGTATCACAGAAGGAGAAGCATTGCATCCCCTGGTTGTCGTACTCTCCAGTAGCATCTGAAAATAGAAAGGCATTCATTAACTGTGTGGGATGCCTATTGTTTTAAAGAATGCGAACAGAAGCCATTTAGTCTTAAACATTACTGTCTCAGATCTGCAATCATAAAAGTGGCTCCATCCTGTTTTCAGCAATTGTTCTGTTGCCTTTGTTGTTTATTATCAGGGAGGGGGAGGTTGCCAGTGTGAGTCCTGCTGTTTTACCCTTCATCCTCATGTTGTTGCTCAAACTGGGAGTAAACAACTTCTTCATCATTCTCGTCATCTCTTGGTTAGGAGGAGCTTTGTGTTTCTGTGACATTGCTTGGAACAAATCTGGTGCACAGAAATCTATTTTTGTGTACATTAAAAGCAAATTCATAGTTTTATTGTTATTACTTTATCAGAGGAAAAAAAAAAAAAGCTTAAGGTCTAAAAATGTTGCACTGTTAACAGCAAGTCATATAGCACGACCAATAAAATATGAGAAAATGATCCCAAAATATTTAATTAACCAACTGGTCAATTGAATGTTAAAGGACTGCAAGTGGGGTGTTAAACTCACTTTAAGATTATTTATTTATTTTAAACTCTGGATGCAAGGAACATGGATTTTGAAGATAATTAGTCAGACTCGTAAGATTACTTAAGAGCATAAACTACAGCAGAGAAGTGTTCTCCTCCTCAAGCTTTCCTTTTGTAGAAAATAGCTTTATACCCTCTCATCTTTTCCTGATACATTTTGTTAACAGCTGTATTCTTTTAAAGGGATTTGTAATATGACTGCTTACAAGTCCATTTGTTGCCTTTACATTGGATTCAGAGGAGTGAGATTTGAATATGGCTACTTACTAGTATTTCATTTTTATTTTGCATCTCAAAATCTGGCTGCTAAAAGCCAGAGAACAAAAGTTTTCAATGTCATTACAACCCTAAAGCAATGCATTTTAAAACAACTTGATCAAGTTTAATATACTATATTGTATTGCATCACAATATTTTTGTGGTTTTAAGTCAAAGAAAAGTCTATAGTCTGATGTTGATTTTTATTGAACTCTTTCATGTTCTAGTGTATGTCCATGTGTTGTTCACTGCCAACATCCTTACATTGCTTCTGCTTTGCGTGTTGTGGAACTCTTCTTGATGTCTGTCTTTCAGCATTTTTTCCACCACACCACTGCGACGCCACACATCAAACACAGTCTTGCCATGCTGGTACCCCACCTCCTAAAAATCACACAAACATATTCACATATCAGTACCATTTTCTATTTGCCAAAACATTTATTTTTAAAAGTTGGTCTGGTGTTTCAGATAATGAAAAACATTTGTCTTACAACATCTGAAAGTTTCAATACTTGTTCATGATCAGGGGTAAAAGAGTTCAGATGAAAACAAATTTCTGAAACTTACAGCAATTTCATCAAACTTGCCAAACTCTAGTGTACGGTATCTGTCGATTGGAGGTCTGATATACTCGCAGTAATCGCTGCTCTTCACAGACTCCAACTGTCTCACACAGCACACATAGGCCAGCCGAGTCTGAATCTCTGCCATGTTCAGCACCTGTGGAAATTAACTTATAAATCACTGAAACGATTTCCATAAATATCCTTATTTTTATTGATAGAATTAAAAACATTGCTGCACAGCATGGTGTGTCTTTACTCCTAATCAATCCATCACCTTAACTTTCTCAGCTAGGGGGTTAAGGCGTTTCCATAGCAGCCACCAGCCCGAGAGTGAGTCGCCGTAATTAGTGAGATTAGTTTCATCCCGGCTGCCCACATCGATAGCTATTACCACTTTGGCCCCCATGGAGCGCGCAACATCAGCTGGGAGAATCAGGGGAAGAAGGCATCAAGACAAACAGCATACAGTACTGGTAAAATTAAAAATATATTGCTATAAGCAAACAGCTGAGCAACAACATCAAAGTACGGCTACTTTTAATACTTCATAAGGGAAGGTACAAACTGAATGTAACAAACCAGGCAGGTTGTTAATATAGCCTCCATCCATCAGCAGGTGTCCATCTTTCGGGTCACACAGAGGAGGGAGATATCCCGATAGAGACATGCTAGCACGGACATACCGCCATAGAGAACCTCAAATAACAAACAAGCAACTTAAACTTACTTAAAAAGGCATAAAGCTTAACTGCAAGCAACCAATCTGAGTCAACCGAAAATTAATCAGAGACTATTAAAAAGTTCGCCAGTTCAGTTCACCTATGATGACAAAAAACACAATTCAGAAAACTCAATCAAGACCAAAATGATTCTTTCAAACTAAATAAACTGAACACTGTATTTACCATCAGTGTGTACTCTCATGGCAGAGGCAGTGATGTCAGTTGTGATATTGAAATATGGGATCCAAAGGTCCTGCATGACACAGAATTTACACTGGCCTCAGATCAGTATTCCAACAGCTGGGTCACACCTACTGTCATTTAGCTCACCTCAATCTGTTTGCTTTTGAAGACGTTGTTTATGCCAGAGTTGAAGGAAGCACCAGAAAACATGGATGTGATTGGATATGTCAAATCCAAGACCTTCCTAAATACTGAAGTCATTTCCTACAGGAAAAGCCAAAGGAGTCAAATTAAAACGAGGTTCAAATAAATGTTTCCCACCTCTAAGCAACTCAAGAAACTACTTCCCTAGAAGTTGAACTTTATTTTAATACAAAAGAAAACTCTGGTAGATTCTCACCTTATACCCAGCACTACAAAAAAAAAAAACACATTGAATTTTTTGTCATATTTGTCTGACAAGTGTGTACATTTCTCAATCATTTGAATAATACTGACTATACAGTTTTGCTTCCTGTGACATCTTAATTTTCATCATTTGAGTCTGCTAAGAACAAACTTATTTTGAACCTTCTGTAGGCAAGAACAGAGCCAGAGTAGGACAGGCCATATACAACGTAGAAAACCAAAACCTACCAAATGCTCTGCCTGCAGACCTGAGACAGAGCAGGTGTCTCAAATCAGCTTTAATGGATATGTTCCAACAAAGTTACATTTTTTACCATATTAACATGTCCATATGAATTTGTTTTGTTTTGGGTTTTTTTGTTTTTTTAAACGTGCTAGAAGTAGGGCTGTGCCATATCATAACATCCAAAATACCGGTATCAATACCGGGAACGAGCCCTGCTAGTTGTCAATACTGTGTCACGAGTATTACACGTTAACGCTACTTCTGGCATCTTGCCTCAATGGAGCCACACTTCAAATTAGACACATGACACATTTCCTAATAACTATTAACGAATGGTAGCCCACTGGAGGAAGAAGAGAGGGAAAAAAAAAAAAAAAAAAAAAGTAAAACTTGGATGGTTGAATGGTTCTGCCTGAAAGCGTCAATAAAACAAGTTTAGCATTCATAAATTCTTCTTATATTGTCAGAAACATGGCTAATTTTTCAAAATATTGCAAAACTAATTTTGACGCCACACCCCCCCCCCCACCCTTGGTCAATTTGTTCACTCCAGCTTGTAAGCTAAAATGCTCATCTGTAGCATTACCTGCATGGTTAACTTTCATGTCTTCTAGCTAAGATTTAAGATATAACACATCAACACTGTCAACTTGTGAGGTGGGGCTAACTTTTAGAGCAGAAAATCCAGGACAGTGATGTCAAATTCACTTTGATCTTAAGCAGGGTGGACCAGTGAAACATGATAAATGTGTTAAGTTAAAGAAAAAGTTACGATAGTTCATTACACAGACAGTCCTGTAATTATAAAATATAAAGTTTTGTTAATTTTACTGTGGGCTCACTAATAGTTGAAAAATTTACTTTCCCGCCATTTAACTGTTTATCTGTTAGTTAATTACTTTGATGGATGGGTAGTCTTTATCAATAGGAAAACTTGTGAAATTATAGTGGGCTGATTCTGGTCCCCGGGACTAATGTTTTGACATCCCTCTAGGGTTAAAGGGTTATCCAAGATGGCACAGTTTCGGAGTACTCCCTTCCCCTGTTGATCACTGTGACAACTCTTTGCATTACTGTGTCTTTTCCACATGCAGCAAGAGAACATGAGAATGAGTGGGGCTTGCAAACACAGATCGATGCATACTAAATAAGAATACAGGTGAAGTGTTACATCTAAGTCATTCTAAGTCAGACAGCTACTCAAGGGCAGGAAAAGGACTTGTACGTGATATGAAATGGTGGTAAATTTGCTCAGCATGGTTTATGAAATTAAAAGCAGGTCTGAGATCTAAACTGGATTACACTTAAATCATTTCAGGAAGAAAGTCTCACATCCATGTATAACTAACCCAGTTTAAAGCAAGATTAAAACATCCTATAGATTGTTATCATTAAAAGTTTGACACTGATCAAATTCAAGACTTCTCTGCTCAATGTCATTCCAGGAAATCATACCTCCATTTTATTATTTATTTTTTAAGCAACAGTAGAAAGGGGGGGGGGGAGAAAACCCAAAACAATTACACTGTGGTTGAACTTAAGAGTTCTGGTAACTGCCTCAGAAGTGACTTTTAAAGAAAGAATGGGACAACTTCTGAATAGTTTATGGAAAACAAAGCAAAGCAGATGTCAGTGCATTCAGAAAGATTTAGATCTGAAACACTAGAGTAACTGCCACTTTGACTCTTACCATAGTCCATTCTCTAGCTCTTATCCTCAAACGACTGTGGCTACGGTCCTCTGCATATAGAGCGCCCATCAGGGAACCAATTGAAGTTCCGCCAATTAGGTCTACGGGGATGCCAGCTTCGCATAGTGCACGCATTATACCCACTTGAGAACAACCCCTGGTTAGAAGGGTGGGGGAACAAACATGGAAAGAGAAAAATTTAACAAAGAAAAGATTGACATAAATAACCAGCATCATTAGGAGCCGATGTTGTATAATGTTGTCTTTAAAATTATGATGAGAAACCGTGTGACAAACATTACCTGGCCCCTCCTCCTCCCAGGACAAGAGCAATAGCATTGCCTGTAAGAACACGAGCCAGGCGGGAAAAGTCAGAATGGCGATCTGCTGGTTTCTCAAACACACGCTGATACAGTTCCAACTGCAAAAAATAAATAAATAAATAAATAAATAAATAAATAAATAATACTGCTAAAAGAAGATGACGAAACAAGTGGGATAAGAATGAATGTACTGATGTTGAAAGACAGGAAATAAGAAAGACTACTAAATGCCAAGCTGAGGATGGATCTGAAAGGAGGGAGGAGAAAAAGGGGAAGGGGGGCCTTTCATACGCACAGCACATTCTGGCCATGTCTTCCATTCTCACCAGTTTGGGCTGGCTTCGTCTGGAGAAGACCCTTCGGGGACAGGCAAGGTGGAGGTGTCTGGAAATCCAGCTTCGCATGTTGAGCCAGTCTACGGTTCCTTTGGGTGCAGGACCATCTTCTCTGTGCAACAGCACAAGCTGCTTCTGCGCACGCACTGCACTTCCTTCCAACATACGCTCCAACTACAGAGAAAGCAGAACAGATATTTTAGAATATTTCATGAACTATAGGAGTTGAGTCCCTGGGGGGGAAAAAAAAGGAAGAAAAAAAGAAAACGCGGCAAACTTGTGCAAATCCTTTATACATTTTTGGATTATTGCAAAAGGTTTCATGAAACATACAACTACTTTTCTTAATCATGTCTGAAAAACTACAATGTTCTGTTATCTTTAAAAACTGGAGTGAAGGAATAAGCAGAAAAAAGTTCCACTAAATATACATTTTAAATAAATAACTTCCTGGTTTAGGCATTCTTGTGTTACACAAAGCTTCATAACGAAGAGCCTTATAACAACAAAACAAAACAAAAAGCTCATTGTTGCTCATTCTGAACAAAATAGAAACCAGAAAGCTTCCGGTACCAAGCTTGCCAATTTCATACAAAACTGTTTTTAATAAACTGCAGAATCTTTGTTAACTGAGTTATTTACCCTGCAGGTGGTGCATCTCACCACACTGCCGCTTTCAGGTATTTTTCTGATTTGCTGGCAGAGGTGACAAGAAGCCACATTCACAACAATAATTTGGGGGTGTCTTTGCATGATTTGAAAGTGTAGCTCTAACAGTTCCTAGTAATACACCTCTCTCTTCTCCTGGGAACCAGTGAACACCTCACCTCCCCTACAGTAGGGTCCTGCTCTCCTAGTCCCACAATAATGATGCAGTCAGCCTGACGGATGCACCTCTGTGTCCACGGGGTCAGTGTGTAGTCAGTCTGGTAAAGAACTATGCGATGGATGTCTTCTTGTTGGCCCAGCCAGCTGGACAGACGGTACTCATGGACACTAAAGAGGAAAGGAGTCCATTAATGACAGGCAGCATTGCTTTGCTGGCAGCATCCAAGAGATCCATTTTCCTCTTGTGCCAATAGAGCAAACTTTCATGCTCATTAAATTCTGCTAAAGACAAAGCACAAAGAAAATAAAAACCAACAGACAGCAGTAAGACACCGAAAAAGACTCATTTTATTTGAGGTTTGAATAAGAGAAGATGGACCTGCAAAATTTTTAAAAAAAAAAAAGAAAAAAAAAAGAAGTTTGAATCTGGCACAAAACATACCTGTCAAGTGCAGCAGTTCCAAGACGCTGTTTGATGATACCACTTGTCAGTAGAAGAGTGGGACCTTTATGTGAGAGATCATAGATTACACCCATGAATGTCTACTTCAAGGAGGTGTTACGTCCTGTATACTGTAAAGCAGTATATTATAATATACCACTTTTATGTGGTATATTATAATAAAGAGAAAAAAAAGGCACTACACTGAAAACAACTTATTTGAACAGTTCAGCCCTTAATGCTCATTAAAGTGAAAATCTAATCGCTTAATTTGTCTGTACCATCTTATTTAGCCCTCAGGACAGATGCTCATTTGCTTTTGGTTCAATTCCAGTTCAAATTAGGATGCAAACAGGAATCCAGAATTCTTAAGGGGAGAGTATTTCCATCATGGCAGACAGACAGCACCTCTAATCATGCCTCCATGTCCTTGATAAGAAGTTTTGGAAAATGACAACAGACTGGGTGAAGAGCAGCAGTAGGCTGGTCATATGTTTAAAATAAACAATCATCCATGACCTGAAGCGTTTTCTGTGTCGAGAACAGCATGAATGATTATAAGCCAAATTTGAGCTTCCATATCTCTTTCTTACCTATTGCAAGGAGTGCATGCTGCAGCTCTAGAGTAAAGGCAGTAAGAGGCACCTCTTCTGATACTGGCAGGACTGCCACAGTGGAGAGGTTGGAGGCTTGGTTTCCTGCATCCCACTTACTACCTGGTGTGTGCAGGGCCAAACTGCGAGCTGGAGATGTGTTACAGATTTGCAAAGGTGAAAAAACAGATTTAATACCAGAAATGATGGGAGAACCTAACCAATTAAAACACCTGTAGACCATGCATATGTTGAATCCAAAGTTTGTTTGTTTTTTCCCCACCCCTACATGAAGGACTTTCTGAGAGGTTTTTAGCAAGAGCCAAAGAAAAATTACAAACCTTATTAATGACAAACAATATCAAAACATTTTCAGTTTCTTATAATTAAACACGAGATACTTGTTTATCCATTAACAAACAGATGTGCCACACAATCACTGCCTTTATGGTACATCAACAAAAACTGCCAGTATGTCTAAGCCAGGAAAGAGCCTGCAAAATAGGCAGCATTGCACACAGATGTACACACCTGTCAGAGGACCATTGACCTGCTGCAGTATCTTCTGTCCGAGTAAGTGGATCAGCCTGGTGACAACCTGAGATGCACATTTTATAATCAGCCCTGTTACTCAGACTCTGCAGTACAAAGTCATTTCCTGACTTTATTTTAAATGTTTATTGTGATGAGTTTCAGTGAATGGAACATGTTATTTTTTATTAGTTTGATTAAATGTATTAATTATCTGTATTATTTTTATGATTACTTCAAGTCTTTTTTTGTTTAAAGGGACGGGTGAGGCAATGGCGCTTGTTCTCTCCAGTAAAAAGGATCACTTTAACAGAATTATTTTCAAACCAGATGAATTTAAAACATTAGATTAGGCCTACCTGAGGGAATTTCCTCTTGATAGAGCGAAGTGCACCTTCTGGTAGCTTGGCCAGCTCAGAGTCTCGTACAGCGTGTACTGTGGTCGCTCTGTTCTGACGGGTCAAGGCCTCCACCTGCGCACAGACAAGTCATTAATTACACAAAATCCAAACAAAACCTATCCAGGAATGCAAGTAAATAACTTATTTACTTTAAGTGAAATAATTGATACAGAAATGGCAAATTCCAGGTATAAATTCTGTTATATAACAGAATTTATACCTGGAATTTGCCTGTTATATAACAGAATTTATACCTGGAATTTGCCTGTTATATAACAGAATTTATACCTGGAATTTGCCATTTCTGTATCAATTATTTCATATTGCACTGTATATTCTGAACAGACACCTGATTGTCTCCTTCGATTTAAAATAAATAAACAAATACATAAAAATACACCCGAAGCTAAAAAGCTAAAATTAACCTCTACCCCTCATCTAAAACTGATATCTGAGTCGTACTAAGTTTGTCTGACAATCATTATCACAGAAGCTCCAATGACAGCGTTTCTCCTCCAGGTAATAGTAACCATATGATCCATTAACCCAGGTATTATTAGAAGCATTGAACCAGTCACACCAGCTGACAGAGGTGGATGAATTAAACCAAGTGACTTTGTTTTACACAGGTTGAAAACACAATATTAGAGTTTAATTTGAGAAAAACTTGGCAGTACTATTAAAATATTTAGAAGATACTTTAGAATCAGATTTGATCAATATCATCATCATCATCATCATCATATCATGTTTGTATAAAAATTTGTCCTAAAGTCAAGCTGATTTTTCCCCCCCTTTTCCCTTTGATTGTAATATGAAGTGCAGTAATTTCAAACAATCCATTTATTACGTTTTTTTCGTAAATATAAATATGCACATCATGGGACCCAAATCTTTTGACCAGTATTGAAGGTTAACAACACCCACACTCCTCTGGCAGCCTAGCAAATGAATTTGGTGCATGCCTTTGCAGGGCTCGCAAAATCGCTAGCCCGACGTCCCGGGGCTAGCGATTTTTCCAGTCGGGCTACCAAAATCCATCTCAGCCCTGCCCGTCGGGCTATCATAGGAAGGAAAAATATGTGTCAATGCTTTTGCATTTTCTTTCGCAAATGTAGCTGAGTAAGTATGTTATTGGCATCGATGAGCCACTGTCAATATACGACATACTGAAATCGCGTTTGAATTTGCGCTTGTTTTTTGCTTTCACTTTCACTTTGCGATCGCGCGAACAGTGTGTAGAGAGCGGCAGCACTGATTGGTGAGTGACGATTAATTGCGCACCAATTCCTCTGGCATCATCTTATCACTCATTAGCTTACTATTCAAACGCGACAAGTGAAATCTCCCACAGCAAGCTCAAACATGTGAGAGGTTGATTGCGCAGAATATCGCTGACCGTTATGTAAGTACGTGTGTAAAAGCAGCAGGATTTACGCCGGTATTTTAGTTCTGCTGAGCCAAATAAGACAGGTCAGGGTGAAGAAGGGGCAGCCAATGAAAAGCCGACCACAAAACGGAAAAGTTATGACAAATCAGACTATGAGGCAAAAAGAAAGCTCAGCTTTTTTGGTTTCATGGACAAAAGAATTTATGTGGCTGGAATATGACGAGCTAAATAACATCATGTTCTGCCGGGTGTGTCGTGAGTTTCATTTCATTTGAGTCGACAAGCGCCTTTGTAACTGGGACCAGTAATTTTAAGAAAAACCCCATCAGAACCCATGAGAAACACAAGAAATGCATTATTGCCCAGTCTGCAATATCTTTCCCAGAACAAACAACAATTGCAAAAAACATACTAAAAATAAACCAAGCACAAGCAGAAGTCCTGAAAAATCTTTCAGAAGCGTACTATGTTGCAAAGAGTGAACCACCATTGGCCAAATTTAGCAGTTTTTGCAAACTTCAAAAAGCAAATGGCCTCGATCTTGGTTCCACTTACCTCTTACCCTTGACTTCAGTGGAAATTTCAGATTCAGGATCTGACACAGACTGATTCATGTTCTACACAGTTCTTGCAAGTTCATAGAAATTCCTGCTCAATTAGAAACAAGTATTTGAGTTGATGATTGTAATTTTTATACAGTTGTTGTGATTTGTATTTTAACAATTTTCTGATTAATTTTTGTTTCCGTTACAATATTATACTTTAATGTATAATATTGTAACGGAAACAAAACATTAAAAAATTGCTCTCTTTTTTTATTCGGGCTACTTAAATTTATTTTGGGCTACCAAAAACTGAAGAGGGCCTGCCCGAAGGGCTACTAGAGATTTTGAAATTTTGCGAGCCCTGCTTTGTCTAAATGCACTTGGAACTGTCCCAAAAAGAGCCCAAGACAAAGAGCATGAAAAAGATAAAATTATCTGGATTATTTTTTTATGCATATTCTATTTCAGCTGCCTTTTGGCTACATTTTTTGGACTTTTTTCCCCCCCCATTTGTTTAAATATATCCCAAGATGTACTGGTCTTAGTCTGCATTTACTGAAAGTAGAACATACAGGCAATCCAGTCTCATCAGCCATATGCGGTATACTGACAGCTAATAGGCAGTTCCATTTGTGATATTAACATTGTAATTTTTTATATCTAACCTTTTAACAGGTTCTTCTATGAAAACAAACAGCTAGTGTTGTTTGATACAGCATGGATATTAATAGTCTTCCATCAACTCTTCCCCAGCTGTCTTCCCTCTGGCTGTCACGGTGCTTACCACTCCAATCAGGTCACCACGTCCGTACTCCCCTATCAACTCTTTCTTGCCATCCTCCTTCATGATTACTGAGCGCAGTCGACCACTCAGCACTATGAAAGTGCTGTCGGATTCTCTCCTGCCTGCAAAAAGAAAAGAAAATACAGATAACTTCAGTCTACTGCAAATCTGCAAACAACTCACAATCACATTTCCAAATTCAGCTTCCCCTCCCTCTATTAGTATTTATTAACTTGTCCCGCATGAACCAAGTAATGCCTGTAATGTTACGAGTTGATTTCACACATGAGACACAAGGTCAGCAGAGGACAGTGTTGGGAAGGTTACTTTTAAAATGTATTCCACTACAGAATACTGAATACATGCCCCAAAATGTATTCTGTAACGTATTCCGTTACGTTACTCAATGAGAGTAACGTATTCTGAATACTTTGGAATACTTAATATATTATCATGCTGTTTACAACTACATGAATGTCCTATTGCTGTGATTTATTACTGTTACTGAAGGTACGTAGTACGAAACGTAGTAAAGGGACCTCTGGCTAATACGTCCGGTTCCCTGTCTGGCTGGTAGCCGAAAACTAGCTTTACTTTGTTGTCTGGGTCAACTTTGCTTGCGAGAGACAGAGAGAGGCGTTGAAAGGCTCCAACAGAACTTATTGTTTCGGAGGAAAACACGAACACAGTGTACAGTTGAGTCTTAGTAGCTTACTTACAAATGGGCTCGTCAGGCACTCTTCTTGGCTGCAGTGGTTATTATATTTACATGCTCCCAGCTCCCGTTTTTGCTCCGTGACAGCTCGGACTTTTCCTTTCTCTCCCTCCCTCGCTCACAGACACATAACGGGTATGGCAGTCCATTCTCCCTGCAGCACGGACTACACTGCCCATCAGGCTACATGCTTTAGAGCTATGCCTGTAGCATTCTGCCTTTTAGCTTAGCACAACAACAACAAAAAAAGGCGCTCTCTCACCCAGGAAACACGCAGAGAGAGAGCGTCACCCTGTAACCATGGCAACCGTAACGCTGCCGCCTGGAACAACAGAACGTAGCTGTCAAACAAACCCAAACAGTCCTGACCCGCGACAATATGAAACAGGGAAGTACCGCCGTGTAATCCATTTATTTCAACAAAGTAACTGTATTCTGAATACCACCTTTTTAAACGGTAACTGTAACGGAATACAGTTACTCATATTTTGTATTCTGAATACGTAACGGCGGTACATGTATTCCGTTACTCCCCAACACTGGCAGAGGAATACCTGTAAACAGCCCTGCCAGCTTCGACGG
This sequence comes from Oreochromis aureus, assembly GCF_013358895.1. Lineage (NCBI taxonomy): Eukaryota > Metazoa > Chordata > Actinopteri > Cichliformes > Cichlidae > Oreochromis > Oreochromis aureus. The sequence goes on along the minus strand of NC_052948.1, from coordinate 40,518,743 downwards.
CCATCCAGTCAAGAGCAAAGTCTATTTGCCTGACAAAAGATGACATCCTCTTCAACACAGCATGAGCAACATTCAGCACCACTTTGGGCTCCACTCGCATTATCCTAAGGAATAAAGAAGAATCCACAAAAGGACAAAGTAGAAGTAGCCATCTTTGTTTTTCCCTCCAACTCTACAGTGCTGAACATCACAACAGTGTGAGGATGTGTGTTCAGGTCACTCACTCATAAAAATGTGTTTTGGAAATAGAGAGGAAGCTGCAATCTCGCTGAGCTCGAACTGTAAATATGAGGGGCTCTCCGGTCAGGACAGCTAGGTGACCAACAAGCTCTCCGGGATGCGTTACAAACAGGCGCGATTCTTCTTCACGGTCAATCATCCGCTGGTAAACATGGAGGAGGCCAGAAATCACGAAGTGGATGCTCACCTCCTAAAACACCAAGAGGGGACGATTGAGAGAAAATGCTCAGATTTAACACTGTGACTCTGAATGCTGTTAACAATCAGGTGGTGAAATACTGAATTCATGATATTTAAGATGAGTAATACCTGTGTTGAAATTCAGATTTTACTGTTGAAAGCATTACAGGCAAGTCGTTCCCAGTCATCCCTTTGATTTTTAAATGACTGATTAGTTTGTTTACTTTATAAGCTTAACCCGTTTCCCCTCTTGCCTATGAATCAGGATACCCTTTAGCCTTATGATAGTATAAGGTGACAGCTTTCTAATTCTTCCCACAAGCAAGTTCACATGCACACAACTTTACATGCACATTAGTTTCCCAGGTCCCATGTATGACCCTCTGCAATGCATCGACACTGTCCAATGGAGGCATAAATTAATCAAGAAGAGTTGAAATGAAGTAAAATATTAAACAGAATGAAAAGTAGCTAGGTTCTAAGTTGCTGTTCCAACCTGATCTCCCTGACGAGCTACCACAGAGCCAGCTTTGACATGGTGGACGGTTACTCTGCCTTCAAGCAGACTAGGGTCCTGCAATAGAAAAAGACACTCTAAAGACCCACTTATGATGACAAGACTTTGGATTTAACATTTTCCCACGTAACATAGCACAAAAATAAATTTAAAAGGGTGCATTGAAAGGATCAGAACACTGACGCCAGCTGAATTTTCTCCAATTAGCCCCTCACCTGCAGCTGGATGATTCCCAGCAGGTCTTTCTTAGCAGCTTGGAGGATTGCACTGCTTTTACCAAGATAGGTAGCATCAGCATGCCCTCCACTGTCTGTATAGTGAAATACTTCAGATGGTGTGTGTTGCATTGTCACACTCTTCTTCAGACTAGCCTACAAAGACAGGCACAGGAGAGAAACTACTATGGAGGAAGTAGGTAAGATGCAGCAGATACTGTGATATTGTGTTACATTTACACACAAGACCTGTCACCACGCTTCAATGTAAAAAGCAGGCCTTACTTTGTGAGTGATAGGAATTGATGGAGCCTCCTCAATGGTAACTCGAGCTCGTTCCCAGGCCATGCTCAGGTCATTACCTGTAACTCAGAAAACAAAGGATTAGGATAACAAGTACATCTGTGCAGGAAATTTATACAGCCATGTGCTATTGGATGATCGCTTATGTCCAAGGCAGTGACCCACCTGTGCATTCAGTGGGCATAGAGGTGGATCGCAGCTTCCTGGTTGAATGGCTGTCCTTTACACCATCTGTTTAATACAAAGTAAAGTGCCAGCACTGGATCAGTTTCAATACAAGACAAAGCTGAAATTGAACGGCACGTAGTGCATGTCTGGATGCACGTGTGCATGTTTGTGTGTGTGCTTGACCTGTCTCTACAGTGTTTTCAGTGGTTCCAGCAGGTAATTCGTCCTGGAAGTGGTGACGACGAGTCATCTTTCCAGTATTTGCTTCTGCCATCACATTGTTTATATTGGTCAAGGGCACTGCTTGACTCTCCTGTCAGTCAAGGAATAAATAAATAAATAATCACATCATAACTTGTGTGACAGTCATCGCGACCATGTGTATGCACATAAATACTATAGGTGTGCAATAACCAATTCTCCTCCTACCGGATTGAAGAGCTCAGTTGTTAGCCCCAGATAGTTATGCAAAGCCAAAAAAGTGACTCTTTGGAGGCGCACCATAATTATCTGAAAAAACAAAGAAAACCCTTGGCTACAACATGATATGTAGTATATTCTGCTAATTGTTGTATGTTGTAGCTCCAACTTAGATGTTTAGCTGGAGAAAAAACAAACACTACATCATGCACTCTTTTACCTGAATGACGCGTACAAGTGTCTCGGGGTATTTCTTAAACACTGACTCGAAGGCTGAAGCAGGTAAGCGTAAGATGGTGGAGCGAGTTGCAGCTCGTGCCGACACAGTTTTATACGGAGCTGGATAACCCTGGCAAATCGAAGAAAAGAATCAGAGAAATCTCATCCACATCTTTTACAGCTGTCTATTTGGAACTGTCCTCTAAGTAATAAATTGGGCTAAGGATACTTTCCGCAAGGTTTATTCTGTGACCTGTGCGTGTACCTCTGCTTGCAGCATTTTAATGTGGCCTAAATAATTGTCAGCACTTCAAAGCTCTATAACACAAGTGTGATAGTGTTTGTATGCAATTGCAACAAAGTAACAAGATATTAAAAAGTTATTCTATTGTAATAACTGATTTTTCTATACATTACATACGTGGTTTGAGTTCATTACTGCACAATCAGTTCCAAACAACATCAATCTGAGTGTGTGAAAAGGATGACAATGATGTATTTTAAGAACAGAAAAACACAGTCTATAAGATGCAACTTTAAATAAACAAATTACAGCAAATAGAAAGTACATTAATTTTGTTTCAGGGGCATGAAGGTAATGAATAAACAAATCAAAATGACACAGACACTTCAGAAGGCAAATGAGGACATAACCTAGAGAAAGAAAAAACAGCAGCTCACAGTGATAGTGTCTAGAATACTGAGCAGGCTGTGGACGCTGTCTCCGGGGAGGACATCCTTCACCACTGATTCTGTGCCATCCTGCAATATAAAAAAGAAGAATACAGGACATGATGCCAACAAAATAATATTGATAAGGTAAAAATATTTCACACTTTCTTAACAAATCTGCAGACATCTAGTTGGATGAAAGTAGGAATTTAAGCAAGCCAACAACATATTGGGATGCCACTCACTTGTTGCGATGGCAAAAATAAAGTAGTTACTATTTATTCTACTGTCCTCTGGTGTTCATACTTTATCATTAGAAGTAAAACTGGAAGATAGAAAAGGACACTGAAAATGAATGTAAATTAAATTAGATACAGTTTGGAGCCGACCTTGCATCACACTTTTTAAACTGAACTTTGATAATGACCAGTGGGCACAGTTGTTAAAATTGCAATATAACTTTTGAATTTACCATTTTCTATATAAATTGATGTAATGTCACAGGTTAGTAGGGCTGGGCCATATCACACCGTTCACAATAATACCGGTATAATGTTAGGCAATGATAAGAAAATGAAATATCGCAATGTGCAGTGCCTTTGTTTTCATACGCACATGGCGGAAAAAGCATGGTGGCGACGGAGAATGAGAAGGGCGAAAGCGGATTGTTGAATGAAGCAGATGAACCAGAATTGGAGTGTAAAAATGGTGCAACTTCAGTGGTGTGGAACTGGTTTTGGCTTTCGTCCATCAGATACACACCAAAGCACATTTTTTGGTAGACCATGCAAGCGGGCTGTCGTTATTACCAAACCGATTTTAGGTAGTACACCGCGCTCAAAAATCTGTCAAAAATGTTTTAGTTCGACTTTGCTAAGCTATGAAGCCGCACCGCTTGATGGATTGTCGGAGCATTACGGCTACCTTAGTTGGGAGCCTCGCGGAGTAATACGTACTGTGCTTCAACATAATATTACCGCATTGTGTGTGTATAACCTCTTAAGTTTTGTGGATATTATACATGGTTATGCACAGGATATGTCGGCCAATTTGTACTGGAAATGCCTTTTGGTTAAACTGTCAGCAAGGAATTTGCACTTGCACTGTTAAATTTTTATATAGCTTTAATGCACATAAAATAAAAAAAATAAAAAACACCTGCTTGTTTAAGTGAAAATACATTGATGGGGTTTTTTTTGCACTAATAAAGTTGTGGAGTTGTAAAGTATTTTGTCTCACATCAGTTATATCTTCAGTTATATTGTTATCGCAAATTTTCAAATATATATCATGATAAATATTTTTGGCCATATTACCCTGCCCTACAGGTCAGAAAAATAACAATATTGCTTGCATAAAAAGGAAAAAGGCAATAGAATCTCAAAGGTAATTAAGTTTCAAAATTAGCCTGAAGAGAGAGTCAAATGGAAGACAACACATCATTCACATACGTTCTCTTGTATGCAGAACTCAAGTCTTCCATCCTGGACCACATAGATGCTGTCATCATCATCCCCTGGTTTGAACAGGCCTTCACCCTCCTGTAGCTCAATAAACACCATATGCCGACACAGCTCCAGAAACAGAGGCTTCTCAAAATGGCCCAAGACCCTACAAGTTGAAGAACAAAAGTAAACACACACACACACACACACACACACACACACACACACACACACACACACACACACACACACACACACACACACACACTATTGAGGAAAAGTTGACATGCCTACCTGACATTTTTCAGCATATACAGGACCTCAGAAGGCAGATTCGAGCTCTGCACTTCAAACTCTGTTAGATCAGCTTCCAGCAGGGAGGGAGGGGGTTCCTTGGGCTGCAGGGTGGGAGGGTCTCTCCGGATCCTCAGGATTCTGTCAGAAGGAGAAAAACAAACAAACATGTACTTTAAAAACAAAACACTAATTTCACAAAAAGCCTTGAGTACACAGAATATAAAAATGTGTTAATTCTTCATACTTGCGGGCTATGTTCAGAACTTTGGTTCTTTTTCGTATGCGCTGTGGTTGCTTTGATTGCGAGGGATGGGATGGAGAAGGAAGCGAGGAGAGTGTCTTAACCTACAAAACAACATTTAAATATATTTTGTTTATTGCACACAGAAAAAATTTTATCCAAAGTTGTACTTCTAATTAAGAAATACTGGAACTGATTTTTTTTTTTTTTTAACTGCTGGATTAAAATTAGAAAGGCTGTTTGTGATTTATCATCAAGCCAAATTACTGAAGGCATTTTCTGTCATTGTGTATTAGGGTTAAGTTATAGAAGTCTTAGTAGTGTTACCTATGAAATTAATAGAAAACTACAACTAGATGTTACCATCAAGTATTTTTGGACATCAACTGTTTGCATAAAAACATTAAAAGCAAAACTCACTAGTTTTTATAGAGCAGAGAACAATCTACTAGACTATACTAGTAGACTATACCAATAGAGTGTGTATGAGCCATCAACAGAACTGAGGAGAAAAAAAAGAAAAGAAAAAAGACAACCTTTCGCATTATCTTCCTTCCATAGAAAAGCACTTTATCTCGTTTCCTGAATCGATAGTGAGGTACACCCGGTTGTTGATCACCTTGTCGGAAAATCCAAAAATATAATGCAGATAAACAACAAATGTCGTTCTGCAGCAAGTGTAAAAGAAAATGTTTCATTTGGTAAACAAAAACAAATGATATATATCATAGAATAAATATGAAGTTCAGCAAGAGGTCAGATGACTCACGGGCATGTTTGAATCTCCTGTAAAGGAAGAGCACCACAATCCCAATCAGCACAACTGCAACCATAGCTCCAATCAATACACCTGTGAGCTAGAAGACAAACAAGACTGATGAGGCAATAGTATGATCACACGACAGCACAGTTACATAGAGTACAGCACATTTGTAAAATTATTGTTTTTAGTCCAACTTTGCATCACAATTAAATTATCTGTATAACTCTAAGCAAAACGAGCTCTACTGAGTGGAAAACCGCCTGATTTGATAACACTGTATCCAGGGCCCTCATTTCTTGTACAAAACACAGGCACTCAATTTCCACTTCATACCATGCTGGTCTGCATCCTCTCCTCCAAAAACTGTGGCAGCCGTGCACGGAAGTCAGTTCTGCTCATCGTTACCACCTAAATATAAGACAACAGATTCAAGTAATAAATGTTCAACACTGGTAGCTTCCAACTAACTGACTTTTCTCCTTTCAAACAAAGTTAGGAATAATTTTAAATGGAATTATGCGCTCACTGAACTGGCCATTTTGCACGGGTCTCCATCATCCTTTCCATGACACTCTAACCTATAAGACACAAATCTCTATTAACGCTGAGTCTGCAGCCCAAAAATCACATGCCATCGAGGGGAACCAAAAGTTGCTGAGGAAAAGGCAAAAACTGAGAAGGGGAACACGGATTTGTATGTTAGCAGCCACTCTCGCCATGTAGCGTTGTGTCACCTTCTTAATTCATCTTAATAAAATTACCAAAACACGATGAGGTGTTATAATTAGCCAGCAACAAAGTAACTTTCGATAGACGTCAAGCTTTAAACGATTTACTGAATACGTCTGAATGGAGTAGCTAACGTTAGCTAAAATAACATTCGCTAGCAGCTGTCCAGCTGACTGAGAGTAGCTGCTTCACAAGTTATCTTGAAGAACTAAGATAGTCAAACTCTGTGAAGTTGACAGGGTGTAAAAAACAAACACGACGCTTACTTTTCGAGCATCCTGAGGTGCCGTTTTCAAGCTGATAACATAGCTAAACAGAAGCTAGACTAAAGTTAGCGAGAAGCTAACAAAGTTTTATGCTGTCAGTCGCTTAGCTCCGCCCTTATCCGCTGTTACCTTGGTAGCGCTCAGATCATTTATCCAATCAGAAACGCACTAGGCACATCCTCGTCTTCCTGTTTTTAACAAAGCATCTTTGAAGGCTACAAACATCCGAGAGGAAGTGGACTTTGTTTATTTCTCGACCAGTCTCTTATGGCTTTTAATATTTCTATTGCATTTTCGAGTTACCTTTGCCTATTTTAGAGCTTAGACATTTAATATTTATATTTGTCACACTTACTTCACATGATCAAATACATTTTAATATTGAACAATGATAACATATGTAAATACAAAATACGAAAGCTGAATGAGCTTTAACTAGCCACACCCAGGCCTGATTTAACCTAGAACTTCTTTGTGAACTAGCCCAGAAGATCTCAAAATACAACACACTATATCACGAGCTAAAGAAACTTAACTTCCCATGGATGCCAAAAATGGCATCCATGGGAAAATCCAATGGCAGAAACCAATGATAACCAAAAGGAACACAGAGGCTCATCTAAAATTTGTCAATAAAACATCCTCATCATCCTTAAAAGCTTGGGGAAAGTACTCTGTGAACTGACAAGACAAAAGTCAATCTTTGTGGAAGACTTGGGGCCTGTTAAATCCCACGTAAAACAAACACAGCATTTGATAAAAGGAACGTCATACCAACATTCAAACATGGTAGTGTGATGGTCTGGGGTTGCTTTGCTGCTTCAAGACCTGCATGACTGTATCACTTGCCATGAATTCCTCTCTCTAACAGAAAACCCTGAAGGAAAATCTCCACCCATCAGTTCATGCCCTCAAGCTCAAGAGCAGTTGGGCAATACAGAGAGACAATGATCCAAAACACACCAGCAAGTCCACCTCTGAATTGTTCAAAAAACAAAACAAAAACAAGGTTTTGGAGTTACTTAGCCAAAGCCCGGACTTAAACCAGATTGAGATGCTTTGGCATGACTGTAATCAGGCTGTTCAAGCTCAAAAACTCTCATTGTGGCTGAAGTAAAACAGTTCTGCCATGCAGAGATGATCATTCCTCCACAGTGATGTGAAAGACTCATTGCCAGTTATTGTAAACACTTGACTGCAGTTCTTGCTGTCAAGGCTGGCACAAACAGGCATTAAGTTTAGGGGGCAATTACTTTTTTATATAGGGTCAGGTAGATTTGGAAAGTGAATTTTACTGTTATATTGCATGAAATACTGCTTCCATAGAAATAAATACGTCAAGAGTCATATAGACATGTAATCAATAATTTTATTACTATAATTCATTTGCTATTAACAAACTGATTAAGTTTCATCCGGTGTTTTGGATTTCATGATGATGAAAAATCTGCATTCACCATACACTTTAATATAAAAACGATTACTCATGACAACTTTAAAGCAGCTAGTAGCTAATAAATTCATATACAAACATTCATTTACCAACATTAGCCACTTTTTCATATTTAACCTTTAATGTATGTCCATAATGTCCATATAAATAGATATACTCTTTCCTTCACCCTCCACTTATGCATTTAAATTAAACCATTCTCAAACTGTCACTGCTAATATGCAGTCACTATATAAAAATATGTAAAGAGGAGTTATGTACAGCCATTCATCTTTTTATGTGTATGCTAAAATAATGTGTAGTTTAAAATCTGATTTGAATGAATTAAGTGCACTTAACATTACGTTCAGACACAAAACACGAACGTACACGGCATTTACAAAAACACTCAAGAAACACTAGAGGGAGCCAAAGTCATGGAAACAACCATACTTTTTATAGAAAGTAAATGATTAAACTGCCAATTTTTTTTATTGTCCAGACAGATGTAATTTAAACAGATATCGAACTTAATTTTCAACATGGTATATTTGAGTCTTCTGCATTTTATCTCTTTCTGTTTTTACTTTCCTTCATTTCATGAATGCTGTTTTAGTTTACTCCTCTATTTGCTTAGGTACTGGGCGACAGAATGGTAGGCGAGGAGAATCTCTGAGTCATTTGGGCAGGTGTGGCGAAACTCGTCCCGTTTGTAGGCATTCTGTAGGTAACGTGTCAGACCTTTGAGCTCTGCAGGGATGGCAAAGTCACGGTACTCCTTAATCACCACCTGAGGGAAGAGCGATTTTTACAAATAATTCCAGGAATGACCCATTACATTTCTCAAATCATCCCTACTATTCAGATAACAGTGAAAATGTCTCTCTTCTTTAGGATTGCTGAATTCTGTTCACCTTGACAATGTTGAGTTTGGGAAGCAAGTTGCAATCTGCCAAGGTAAGGCTGTCACCATCCAGGAAGAGGCGTGAAGACACAGTAAGATCCGGGTTTTGGTCCAGCTCGTGAGGGAGAGGAGTTTCTAGATACATGTTCAGCTTCACCAGAGTGGAAAGAAATTTCTTCTCAAGCACTGAAAGAAGTTGCAGGCTTTCTGTTAACCCATGGTGGCTCTTTCCATCATGCAATCATATATATAGCAGAAGTGACTTTCAAAATTTCAAAATTCTTACTGTCATTCAAACCAGGATTGGGATTCTTGATATATCCTGAGAATTTTCGGAAGATGTCTTCTCCAACACTGTTGGACTCTTTGTATCGACAGCACAATTTTGGGTACCTGTCGTTAATCAAATAAAACATTTTGTTAATGTTCTGTGGTGCAGTGATGAGTTTGATATGCAGTGTGTTTCAAGGACTGAAAACACTGTGGTTCACTTTACTCACTGTGGTGGGGCTAAGGTCTCCTCCAGGAACTCCTCAATCTTATTAGTGTCTGTTTTGACTTCATCATTGTAGATGAGAAAGGGAGGCTGAGAGCCTGGAGCCAAATCCTTCAGTACATCCGGAGCCCTGCAACAGATCAGTGAAGGCTTATTTGGTACACTTGATCAGAAAGTTAAAATGCTTAACTTCCCAGCCTAAACCAAGCAAATGCTATTAAAAGGATGTTAGGATCATTTTCTAATGATGTGTTTTGACACCTCAGTATATATAAATAAAACCATGCTATGATGACTATTAATGATTAGAGTAATTTCTGACTTTTTTTTTTTTCAAGGTAGCTGCATAGGTAGAGACCACACTCGCTGACTTCTGAGGCATGCCCAGTGGTTTTTGTTCTATAAGTAGGCCTGAAATATTACAAACATTACTCTATTCAGAAAAGGGCTTCAAGGATTAATCCTAATAAAATTTTAAATGGGGAAAGAGTTAATATCCACTGCAGTTTCTTTTCACTACCAAATGTGTTTTATGGCCATGAATTAGTTTGTGTAAGTGTGCAAGTGTTCTTCTAATGCACATTTACCACTCTAAATTTGGTTTGTAGTGACTCCTACTGGGTGAAAACTAGACTGACATGATAAGTTGAACAAAAAAATACAAACACGGGTTTGAAACCTTTGAGCTGTTATTGTTTTGTGTTATAAATTAACAGGGCTTCATTATTTCCCTCTTTTGCAAAACATGAAGAAGCAATGACTGCTTGAGTACAAGCAACCATCTTAACACCTTCCTACAGAATTTTTTGAGACACCAGAATGAAAGCTTCCTATTTTTTATATGATTTTTATATGATTTTATATGATTTAAATTGTGTACTTTATATACTTAACTTTCATGTTGTTTATGTTAAGTGCAGCATATTTTGTTCCTTCCCCCCTCCCTTTCATCAGAAGGACAGCTTTAAATTTTATGTCAAACCTTTGTGTGTGTGTGTGTGTGTGTGTGTGTGTGTGTGTGTGTGTGTGTGTGTGTGTGTGTGTGTGTGTGTGTGTGTGTGTGTGTGTGTGTGTGTGTGTGTGTGTTAGTTTTTGTGTTTCTTATGCCTGATTCTCACTCATACATTGTAATTGTCATTCAGCTTCCCGTGTGTGTTTTTGTTTTCTTAAACCTGTAATACCTGATTTTACTGACACTTGGGGGCAGTGTCAACAAAAGAACACAACATTTGTGTTTTGCCTTTTTAAAAATTGAATGGAAACTGGTTTGCTTTAGATGTGAACCTGATTATTTTGAGCTTGTTTGCTTTAATTTTGTGTCACTTTTAAGTCAGTAACAACTGTTTGCCAACCATTTGTTTTTCTCACTAGTGTTTTTCTAACCTTTTTGTTTTTTGGGGGGTTTTTTTGACATTTTTGTAATTGCTTTGAATCTCGTGGACCTTTTGTGTTTCTTTGCAGGTGTGTAAAATATTTGTTTGCATCATGTTGTTATCTGTCTTAACAGATATCTCTTTGTACTCGTTTTCATCATCTTATCATTCTTAACCTATTGCAGTCATTTGCATGACTGCTTCAGAATCTCAGCCCTTTGGCCTACACCAGCCTGCAGTCTCGTCTCTTCAGTAATCTGCATTTCACATAATAAATTGCTTTTACCATTTCTCTTTACCAAAAACTGAATCCTGTATGAATGTAATTTGCCTGCCTATATGTTTTATTGCTGTGGCTGTTTCTTGCATAGCATTTAGTGTCCCTGTAACCCTTCCTGAACTCAGTGGGGTTGGTGGAGGGTGAGGTGTTGGCAGGTTTTCATTGTTGTGTGGCTTTTATAATGTAAATCAGACTTTCTTCCCATTTCTTTTACAAATGCAACTCTCTGTCCATGAATGCAACTTGTGAAAAACAATGTAAATAGTAGTTTTGTTGAGACTACATCAAAAAAAAGCAGTATGAAGCCAGACTCCTTTGTGTCCAGCTCTTAAAGATTCTACAAGACTTTTTGAAAAAAGAATAAAATGTGCTCTCACCTCTTCATGTCTACAGTGGTCAGGGTAAAGTTGGCCCCTTTTAACCAAAGAATCATGAAGAGTCTCTGACAGAAAGGGCAGTTCCCCACACTCTCAGCATCATAACTGGCCTGACAGACAGAAACAAAGACACTTTGCAGTCACAGCAGATGAGTATAAGACAAGCTTTTATGATCATAAAATTGCGCAATTGTACGTGGGTTCTGGTATCAGGATCTAACGAAAACATGAGCACCTACACAGGTATTCTCGTCAAGCCTGCTCTGCTCTGGCAGTTTAAGCTAACTGCAAAGGAATTTCACACCCAGATTAAAAAGCCTATTATTCTAATACTGGTTTGTATCTCTGCCCACCTATTATTCTAATACTGGTTTGTATCTCTGCCTACCTATTATTCTAATACTGGTTTGTATCTCTGCCATATCCTGCATGATATGTTTTAGTACAGTTTAAATACACTGAAATACTGTAGTTTGCTCAAGTTAAAAGCTTTTTTTTGACATATTTCTGTCACTTCAGATGTGAACAAACAGGAAAATGTCACCTTGTTTTACCAAGTAGCTGGGAATGAGCAGGGTTTTTGCTTAGACTGTAACACGTCAAGATTGTCGCATGTCTTACCTTTACAAAGAGTTCAATCTTTGGCTCCTCGGCCATCTTACTTTCTCTCCGTCTTTCCACTGATGTCCACGTACCTCTGCTGGTTCCACAAACTGATCTCTTTCTGTCACTGCTGATGAAATGACAAGGCAGAGCTGTGATAGTGACTGAAGTAAAGACAATTGCAGTTTTCTGACACACCCCCTTACCTATTTCTTCCTCTCTGTTTTTAAAGAAAGTACGTATACTGAAAGATATACTCACACTGGTGATCACAGCTAGCACTGGATGCAAGAGTAGTACTTTATCTTCCCTCCGCCTGTATTATTTAATATCTCTATTCTGCACCTGTTTCTGTTTTATTTGTTCATCTGCCACCACACCTCTCCAGCATTGAGTGGCAGCCTACACCTCCTCTGGTGTTACCAGTCAGACCAGCAAATCTGGATCTGGCTTCACTTCCAGCATATTCTGTTGATGAAATCTTTCTGTCTGTCCAATCTCTTTCAGCCCTGGCTTGCTCTTTGTCAATTGCTATCTAGCAGAATAGATCAGTTAGATAGAAAGGAGTCATCAAAAAAGTGGACTACTTCTGTAGTTTGAAGCTTGCTTACTTTCAGTTCAGTTCATTTCACTTCAACTTTATTCATCACAAATCACAACAACAGGTGCCTCACAACGTTTTATATTGTAAAGTAAAGACCCTACATTAATAGACAGAAAACATGAGCAAGTGTTTTGGCAACAGTGGGAAAGAAAAACACCCTTCTAACAGGAAGAAACCTCCAGCAGAACGCAGCCATCTACCGCGACCGGTTGTGGGTGAGAGGAGAAAGAGAGGGAGCAAGAGATTAATAATAACTAATGATTAAATACAGAGTGGTGTGTGTAAACACATAGTGACTGAAAAAAGTGAGTCAAGAAGAAACACTCAGTGCATCATGGGAATCCCCCAGCAGCCCAGACCTATTGCAACATAAATAAGGGAGGATTCAGGGTCACCTAATGCAGCTCTAACTACATCCTTTATATCCAAAACAGAAAGTTTTAAGCTTAATCTCCCGAATCCAAACTGGAAGCCCAGAAAAGAGGGGCCTGAAGGCTCTGCCTTCTAGTCTATTTTTAAAAATGCTAGGAACCACAAGTAAACCAGCAGTCTGAGAGCTAAATGCTCTAATGGAATTACACAATACTATGAGGGCTTTAAGATAACATGGGCCTGATTATTCTCTTGAATTAAACCATTCCTCGATGATCAGTTAGCTCTGTTACAACTACTCTCTCATGATTTTTTTTTAGATAAAAAGGAAAGTTGGAGATTGGCCTACAATCAGCTAAGACATCTAGGTCAAGTGATGGCGTTTTAAGTAACAGTTTAACTACTGCCAGCTTGAAGGCCTGTGGTATGTTTCTGGTTAATAGAGACAGGTTGATCATACGTAAGACTGAAACATTAATTAATGGTAGAACGTCTTTGAAGAATGGAATCTAAAAGACATATTGATGTTTTGGAGGAAGTATTGCAGTTATCTCATGGGGCAAAGTCTGAAGTATATCACATGCTGCTGTAACATCAATAGCATGGTTTTCCAAAGGATGTTTTGACTGCTTGTGGCTGCTTCCCCATGCTATAAAGAAAAATTCTCCACTAGCTGATGAATCACATTTTGCACACTGTGGTACCCTCACAGTGGAACTGGAAGGAGGGCTATCCAAAATACTGCCACAAAGGTGATATTGTATCTTAAAAATGTTGTTGAATTTATTATGAACTCTTTTTTTCTTTCCTCTTTTCTCTTTTTTTTGGGGCCACATTATTTTCCGCATGCTTTCCATTTCAGATATAAATTAAGAGAACTGAGAGAGCTGTTGCACTGAAGAAATTTTGTGACCCAGTGTTTTCCCATTCAGTTTGATATGTTTATATTGCACATTTTCCACAGCTGTTTCTAGCTGTTGATACTGAATAAAAATGCTCTGGTGTAACAAGCATTCACCACAGACACCTGTGTTCCTGTTGGCAAGAAGAGAAAGAAACACCCTCAAGGATGTAAAGAGAAAAAAAATGGTGAAAGCTGAATGAGTGAGATAAACATCACAAACTAGAAAGAAGCAGACTGCAGTAGCTGTGACACAACCCCTACACATTGTATTATTCCACAGGCGAGGAAGACTGAGGAAGGAAATCAGAAGGGTGTGACCTGTCTTTATCAGTCATCTGTGACTTTCTGTGCTGTGAATTCCGTAAGCTGAATTCACACACTCAAATAAATGTTAATCAAAGCGTTTTAGTGTATTGTTTTGTCCCGAACAGGATGTTGTTCTGCTTTTGAAACGCTCAAATATTCTTTGAATAAATTCTTCAGCAATTGAAACTAAATTGTCATATGTGCAACAAATATGGTGTAAAAACTGTTTAACATAAGCACAACATAAACCAAATATGTTATATAAAACATGGTTTTACTAAAGAGATGACATATTAAACATACGTGCAATTACCATTATTTATAGGGTATGACTATGACTATGATGTTCCTTTATCACATTGCTTCATCTGAATTGGTTGCACAAGCACAAAGATGGACTTTATTTAGTATTTGATAATCTATGAGATTTAAATATACTTTCAACCATTTTAAAATCCTATTTTTTGTACCCTTTGACAAATTAAAGGTGAGACAAACAGGTCAAAAAAGAGGCTACTGGGAGAGAAAAACAGGTAAAAGCAGTAAAATCTGTCTTCAAGCATGTGGAAATGTCTAGTTTATGCGCTAAGGTGGCGACTGGGAAATGCAGGAGAAGCTTATACACAGATAAGAGTCGGGTGATTGGGACTATTGTAAAGGAAAATTAGTAGTTAAAAGAGGCAGATAATTTCTTCTCCATGGGGTCCAGAAATCCCACTGGGAACCACCAACATGCACAAGCTTGTTGAGCTAGTGATGTGCTCACAAGAAGATTAAGGATGACCTCTACTGCTCAAATTCAAGATTACACAAGACGGAAAATAATTTTTTGCAGCAACACAGGAGATCCAGCACACCAGTGCACATACTTACATATTCACAGATACACTGTTACAGATTTTAAACTACAACTACACTATCTGCAATTCATTCTGGATCGAATACAGACTTGTTCACAACTTCTTGCAGCTGCTTATTCATTACTTAGCAATAACAAACCACAAGTGATAATCAGTGACAACCAGGCATGTATATGTAAATAATACACTATATATATCTAACGTTTTGCTGCATCTTGTCTTTTTCCCACTCACTGATGCAAACAGAAACATGATGTTTCCGATTCAGGCCCTTTCCCCTTTGTTTTGTGTATTAATTAAAGGAACATTTGCAAAATATTTCTGCACAGTAGTGCCGGTGTTGAGTAGAAACAGGGGATTGCAAACAATGTTTTCTTCCACCTACAGCAGCTTCCCTGATTGTAACTCAGTCTTGTGTGAGCTCCCTTGTGTAACCCCCATCTTCATATGTTATGCACTTCCTCTTTTTTTACAGCCATGCACACATGCAACAAACTCGTCTTGAATATACTCCATTTTTTCTCATAGAGTGAGGGTTGCTACAGACATTAAAGAAAAACAATGTTCCGTACTTACCAGAAGGCAGGAATTTAAATGCAATGCAGATTTAGAAAGAGGGTGGGACCATGTGGACCTTTTTATCTAAACACATATTCAGCAAGATTTCAGAAAAGCCACACCTCCGATTCTTTAAAAGGCTTTGTCTTTTTGGTTTTCTAACACAAGTTTACCATCGTATTTCTACTGGCAACGAGCAGACACAATATTCGTGGTGGTAGAAGACAGAGAATAAACTACTCGTCTCATCATCAGGTTAGTGGAAGAGGTTTGGGGTTTTGTCTTTTATGTCTTTCTGGTCAGTGTGGTTCATCTAAAGAAATTTCTTGCTAAGCAGATACCCTTTTTAAATCTTTATTTGTTTATGGTTTTTTAAAGTTTTGTGCAAAACACACTTTGCTTATTTAATCTGCCAGCTTGCATTTCATTGACTGCTTGAAATAAATAAAAACATGCAGGTTTAAAAGTACATGGTCACCGGCCAGTGACAGAAGAACAAAATCTTTTACAACATCCTGTAGCTGATCTTTAGGTCTGAACTATAGACGTTGCCTGTTTCTTAAGAATATTGCTATTTAATACACATGTTGACATAGATTTTGAATAAAAAAATATATAATGTATGAAAGATATATACAAATGTTTTTATGAAGGAGGCTCATTTTTTGTTCTTCTATTTGTTTTTCCAAACATGTGCTTTCTTCCTCTACCATGCAAATGTAAGGAATAAATCTGTGAAAATGTTTCTTCAGGAGTTAGTGTGGAAAGTCATTTTAAATGTTGCTCTTCTTCATTTTCAACAACCTGAAACCTTGTAGTTTCAGGTATTGCAAAATCCCATTTCCTTAAGTCTGCATCACAGTGTACTTTCTAAAGACACAGACACAGACAAGTTCCACAGACAAAAGAACAGCACACCATTTAAGAAATCTAGAGATTTTAAATGATAAAGGCCTTTAGTTTAGAATTTAATATGCAATTCCATGCAATGCAAAAACAGGATTAACTAAAATATTTGAATTGCATTTGTTCGAGCTTACACCAGGTGACTTGTAACTCACTTTGTGTCATTTGTGCAACTGTTTGATTCTGTCTTTTGAACATGACAGTAGCGATTAACCAACAGGAAGATAATAACGTGTTTTGCACACATGCAAATACTGACTGAAAGAGATTTTTTCCCCTTCTTATAAAGTAATATTTACTTTTTGTTTTGTTCATTTAAAGCAAACGACAGGCAAGGTGCTGATCTGTGTAGGAGGTGGTGAATCGTGTTCATACTGGAAGCCACATGTTAAGTTAAAGTCCCTAATGGTGAGTCCTGAACACAGTCACCACTCTACCCAAAACTGAATACAACACACTTTTATTTACTTTAAGAGAGACTTCTGATTTTCCATATAAATTTCCATACAAATTTACCTTGTGAAGAAAGTGCTTCTTTTTTCAGTTTCTCCATAGTTTGATGAGGTGTTGGTCACTTAATGACAGACCCAAACTCTATTCCAGGAAGCAAGCTTAGCGCTGACATTATTAAGCCGATAAGATAGAAAGAAACCCTCACATTCTGCTCCAGAAAAAGTAAATTACCAGGTTAAAAGAATCTGTGAACTAAATCTGTTCACTGGCAGGTTTTCATCAACAAACTCTGAATTTCTGTCTGACTGCCACGCCGCCACCACCACAGCTGAATCAGTGACTGCTCTTTCACTTCTTCAGTCATAAAGTCCCTGGCGAACCTCAGAGCGACGCAGATTCGTTTCCAGAAGCTTACAGGCTGACAAAGACCGAAATCTCACTTAGACGTTTGCTATTTTTTGCACTTAACATCAACACTTTTGCAATGATTTAGTCAGCAATAACAATGGTATGAAGTCTTGTTTCCACCACTGAAAAAAATCAAAACCCAAAACATATTTTTTGCCAGTTGAAATTTTGAGATAATAACTCATAATGTAGTTAATGTAGTTACACATAATGGAGATAATAACAGAAATTTCTGATGCATGTCTGGGTTTCGATAGTTTTTTCTTTTTGTTTTTTTAATTATTCATTCATTCATTCATTAGCTGAAACAAACTTCCATAGGATGGAGACAGCAGTTACGTCACTAATTTATTATTTGAATATCTTTAAATATTGTTTATATTAATTCTATTTAAAGCTTTAGCTTTAACACGTTGATCACTGATCACTCATTTGACAGTGAGAAGGAGAAAACAAATGCCTGTCACAGTTGGATCTCGATGTGAATATTTGAATGAAGATGAGACCGAAATGACTTTAAGACTCTAACATCATTAAATGTTGCAGGCAGTCTGACTGTGTTGTGAACATTTCAGGTTGGACCTTGTTCATAGATGTACTGAGGCATCTACCCAGAATGGGCTCTGGTAGAAGGTATCTTTGGCAAACCAGGTCGAAAACCACTTGCACAGCAGGATTTAAAACAGATAAGCATCACTGTTCCTCAATTTCTGAGTTTCCAGACAGAATTAGAAACTAGAATGCCCCCTCAAATTTGATTTCCCCAAAAGGGCGCCAGTGACCGTAAACAGCTGTAAACTGTGAAACTTTTCATTGGAACTGCCATTGTTCTCCATTTGTGACTCACTAAAAAGAGCACTGACCAGCTGTGGCTGTAAGAGAACAATCATCTATCAGTGAAGGTTGAGATTAGATCAGATTAGAAGTATTTACACAGGGAAACATTAAAGCAAAGTTTTGTTTTTCTCTTTGTTTTTTCTTTAAACCTCACTAAGCATTTAAGTATGTTGGTTACATCCCATCGTTTTACTATTACTTTAAATTAAAACGAAAATGGTGATAAACTGTAGCAAAAAAAAATTTTTTCATTTATTTTCTTGTTTTTTGTTTTTCATCACAGATGGCAACAAATAGTGTATCCACCGTAGTTTTTAAGATAAACATCATTGTCCACACTGATGCATTTTCACATCCTTCGGTCTGCTGGGTTTTAATCGGAGGCTCTGCTCTTTATTTACCCATTAAAATGGTGAATCTGTGGTCTGGGACCTCCACTGTAGTATTGATTGTATTGATCACGCTAGCATCAATTTGATACCAATAACAGCATGGCTATTGATAATACTGAAATTCGGATTTTCCCACCTCGACTCCACTGATGATGTTTTTCTTCCTCTGGTCAGGCACGCCTAAACTCAGAATTGAATATACACAGAGATAATTGACTTAACACTGATAAGCCTCTCTGGAACCAAAAGATCAAAAGACTTTATCAGAATTAATCATCTTAGATTGACTTTTAACATATAGAGTTTTGTGAACATGTTTCCTGGAAGAGGCCTCTGGTGTCTTAACAGATGACATAAAGGGATAAGCACTAACATGTCTTGTTTCAGGAAGTTTATAATGAGGTCACTGCAACACCTTTTTTAACCTGTGAACTGTGCATAGTGCTAGAGGAAGAATTTATATACGTCCAATTTAAGTGGACCTTTAGAAGGATGCATTTACTGAAAATTTAAGGGATTTATATTTATATTTAAAACAGATCATCCTTGAAGTCTATGCAGCATTCAAGAAAAAATCGTGCAAGCAAGCCATGCCTTTTCTTTATATATCTGCTCAAGGCAAACAGTGAAGCAGGAAAAAAACTGATGTGTTCATTCTTTTCTTATCACAGGGGTTTCACGCCAAATGGATACGCAAGTTGGTGAAGAGGCTAGTCATCCTCCCTTTTCTCTGTATTTTACCACTGCGTCTCTTCAGTGGGTGGCTGAGTAGCTCTATGAAACCTTTACATCATGACAGCAGAAGTAGAAATGTGACTGTCCTGCTGTGGTATTGGCCCTTCAACAGATCATTCAGCCTGAAGGGTGACGTTTGCTGGGATCTCTACCGTATCCCTCGCTGTATTCTGGTGGACGAGCGCTCCTACTTCCCCTCTGCTGATGTAGTGGTGTTCCACAACAGGGAGCTGCAAGTGGGCCTCCACAAGTTGCCTACTAACATCTCACGGCCACCAAGCCAGAAGTGGGCCTGGATGTCCCTGGAGGCTCCTTCTCACAATGGAAACTTACATAAGTATGCAGGTATCTTTAACATGACCATAACCTACAGAAAGGATGCTGACGTCAGCATACCCTATGGCATGCTGCTACGGAGGGAGGCTGAAGAACATGTGAATGAAGACAACTCTGTAAACAAGAGCTCTCTGGTTTGTTGGGTGATCAGCAACTATAAGAGCCACCACAAAAGAAGCCAAGTGTACAACAATCTCAACGCTTCAGTTCCTGTGGAGGTTTATGGGCGCTGGACTAAAAACCGCCTCCCCTCCTCAGAACTTTTACCTACAATATCTCGCTGCTATTTTTATTTGGCTTTTGAGAACTCACTTGCTAAAGATTATATCACAGAGAAGCTGTGGAGGAATGCTTACGAGGGAGGGGCAGTGCCCATTGTCCTGGGGCCACCTTTAGGCGATTACAAAGCTGTGGCTCCACCTCATTCTTTCATCCATGTTGATGAGTTTGCATCAGTGAATGAAATGGGAAAGTATCTACAACAGCTTGCAGAGGACAAGAAACGCTACAATGAGTATTTTACCTGGAAGAAACGGTGGAAAGTGAAACGGTACACAGACTGGAGGGAAAGACTGTGTAATATCTGTTCAAAGTACAACAGTTTACCTAAGCACAAAGTTTACTCAGACCTAGACGCGTGGATCAATGCTAACACGAACTTAAACATTTGATCAAATTTTACTGTATTTTTTTGCAACATTTGTAGACATGACATCATTCTCCGAATTACTTTGAAAACAGTTCAGAGTGAATGTGAAACTTAAAAATCTGAAATATTGTATCTAAAAAAGATATTTTAGAAATGTGTTTATATGCACACAACTTAAACTGCACTGTAACTACAATGCATTAACAACAATGACCGAGTGATCTGCCACACCGTGATCCCTAGCACTTTACTTCAGTACACTAAGGTTAAAAATTACCTAGTATTTGGAGATATTTAGAAAAGGGATGTAGTGGATACCTGGATAAAGTGTAACCTGCCTCTTGCATTATGGAAATGTCTGTAAACACACACTGTACTGTAAGTGCTATTATGTACAAACTATGAAAGAAAACATCCTTTTCCTGTGTTGCAAGAAAGGGATGTTTCATTAAAATGATGCAACTACTTTTACATCTACAGGTTAGTTATTAAAGAAGCTGCTGTTGCAATATTCTGTCTGAATATATAAAATACTGTGAGCTACTCAACCGCTCCAGCTTCATAGCATTCAGTTTCATAGCTTTAGACAGAGCCAGGCTAGCTGATTGTCTCGATTATGTTTGTAAATAATTCAACATTTCAAATGAGCTTTGTTCACAGCGCCTCATGTTCTACCAAGTGTAGAAACTGTCCAGTTCTCAAACTGCCTCAACAGTTTACAATAAACCAAAACCTTGAAAACTTTCTAAAACTGTAGTCATTTTTCATTGCTGAAATGTTGAAAGACTCAGACTATGTTTGCAGTTTATATCCAGGCCCCATAAAAAAAAAAAAAAAAAAAAAAAAAAAAAAACACCACCCCACAAAACACACCACTTCCTTAAATAATATATAACATACATGCACTTACTACACTGTAATGCCCAAGTTCAGCAGCATGATGTACTTAAATTCCCCTGTTTAAGTTCAGCTACAAACTGCTGTTTACCCTCTGATGAGGGTTTATCATGAAAAAAAAAAAAAATCATACATTGTCTTTTGATAACATTTATTGGGGGATAATAAGCAATTCCGTAATTATGCATACATATGATTACAAACTTTTTTTTAAGTGAAAAATGTCACTATCCCAGATTTTCAATATATTAATCAATTTAGTTTTGCTAAAAACTAACAGCTAATGCCTAACAGTTGTGATTGCACTCCCAGTAAATAATTCCAAGCCGATAATTTCAGCTTGTAATCAACACTGAGCTATCCTGGGCCAAAAATAAATTACAGCAGTACATATTGTTCCATTGTTTGACAACTTTAAGCTGATCCTGCTAATAATTTTATTGTCACCTAGGGACTTCTTGGTGTATTTTGAAGTTGGAATGACATTTAACATCGTTTTCAAAGTTTTAAAAACACTGAGTAAAGAGTAACATAGGAAATAAAAAAATAAAAAAAATGATAATAAAAAGTTGACAGAGTAGTCAGTAAACATTAAAATCTAAATAAAGAGAAGAATCATCCTACAAGGGTTCCTAAAAGCAGATGGCAACAAGTCACATTTACTGTCACTCATCTGAGAAAGAAAGTGTGTACAAACAAAACAAGTAAAGGGTAGCAGTATTTGCCGGATTCCTTCAAAGGATTACACTAACACCTACTGAAGCGCTTTTTCCCCCCTTTTGCTTAATGCTAATAACCACAAGGGAAGGGGAAAAAAAGCAAGTTTGGTATACAAATAAAAATGGAATAAAAGACTTGTAAAAAATTTGGACAAATGAATCTTATAAGAGCGCTTTCTGTTGCAGTGATAGTTTAGACAAATACTACAGATGCTCTCTTCAAACATGACAGAAGTATTGCACAAGTATTGGCTAAACTGTCAAAAATGAATACTGTTTAAGGAGGTGTCCCTCACGGTGTCAATCCCTTGCTTTTCCCTTGTTGGCACCACAGAAAGCCTACCCAGAATTTTGCACAACTAAAACACCCCAGCTCTCGAGCATTTACAGACCAAGCCTCATTCCACATCTGGTCCATATAGTCACAGCACATAAAACTCAAAACTATGGACTCACTGGCCAATACATAGTCATGTAATAAATGTGCAACTTGACATCCTCTTTTGCTATATGAGGTCAAAGTAGTTCAAGGTCACAGAACACAGTGACGCAAGACATTTCACCATCACCACAGCTGAAACAGGAAACCACTTTGATTTCACCCTCACAGAACTCAGATACGATCAGATGGTTTGATTGCTGCATTTGTAGAGCTTCCTTTCCGAGGAAAGTTGGGCATGTTTTTGAAAGGCAATCTGTGGTTCTGGTTGGACTATGGCTTTATCTAGTTGGGTGCCCAACCACTCCAGGATTCAAGGCTTGTTTCATGAGATCAGGCCTGGGAAGTTGAGGCATGTAGAGCGTGGGAGGAGGGCCTCCAGTGAAACTGGGCCCTGGGTAGGCCTGACTGGAAATGGGGGAAGGACTCTGCTCATACAGCTGGCCTTCCAATTCTTCATCCAGCGGCAGAGCCAAGCGCTTCCCCTTCTGTCTCCGGTTGCAAAACCAAACACGTACCACCTGCCAAGAGCAAAATAAAGTGTTAGTCAACAAAATGTGAACCACAAGAGACTTGTGGTGAGACAAATAAGATATGCTTACATCTCTCTCTAGGCCCAGATCATCCGAAATGTGCTTGATTGCTTGGGTGTTCGGTTTGGGACACTTGATGAAATAGGACTCTAGAGCAGCACGCACTGCCCCCTCCAGACTGGTCCGCCGCTTTCTTTTTCTGGTGTCAACAAAAACTCTCTCAATCTTGTACATCTGGGGAAGCAGAAACATGTAAGTGGGATGGGGAGTTACTGATTGTGCTCTTCAAGCACCTAAATTTGTATCACTAGAGGATTTGACATATCTGCTTCAGTTTGGGCTTAGCCTAAAATTAAAAGGAGCCCCAGTTTGGCGATCACCTGGTCCCAAGCTGGTTGTTTGAAACTTACATCCTGAGGATTTTCCGAGTTCTCCGCCTCATCCAGCCATTTCTGCAGAAGGGGCTTCAGCTTGCACATGTTCTTAAAGCTCAGTTGCAGAGCCTCAAAACGACAAATGGTAGTTTGGCTGAACATTTTTCCTGCTCCAGAAAAATAAAAGATAAGACTTGACAGACATAACAGCCAGCTCCCCAAACTGCAAAAGACACTTCATGAGCATATAATATTCATAACCATTTTAAATTGCCAACATTTACCAAATCTGCCAATCCAATCTACTGAAGTCAGATGCCACAGAATAAGATAAAAGAATAAATTTACCATAAAGGCTTCCCAGTGAAAGGCCAACATCTGACTGGGTAAAACCCAGAGTAATGCGCTTGTGTTTGAGCTCCCTGGCAAACTGCTCCAGCTCTTCAGTGGAAACAGTCTCCTGCTAGAAGGAGAAAAATTTAAAAAAAAAATTAAAAATTATACAAAATTCAAGCGAAACATCTTTGGCTGATAGGTAGCGCACATTTGCAGTGCTCTTGCAAAAGGTCCACGAGATGAAGACTTACCTCTTCCTTGCATCCTCGATT
Source organism: Oreochromis aureus (assembly GCF_013358895.1). Lineage (NCBI taxonomy): Eukaryota > Metazoa > Chordata > Actinopteri > Cichliformes > Cichlidae > Oreochromis > Oreochromis aureus. The sequence continues at coordinate 40,494,713 of NC_052948.1, read as the reverse complement.
CGAGGACGCGGCATTTCGTCGGGAGGTGGCCGGCCTCTGCTGCTGGGCCTCGGGGACAACCTGAGGTGTGTTCACGCTGAAATACCCGTTCCCCGGAAGTCCGTTGCTCGGGGGTGAGGGGGACAGCGATGGGGAAGATGTCGAAGATGTGGAGGGAGTTTGACTACCGCTGCCAGGTGAGGAGAAGGACCAAAAGGACGGGTTCCAGGTCCCAGTCCTAGCGTAGAATAATCCATGGGCCATATCGTTGGAGGCTTGTGGAGTCAGGTACTGCTGAACTTTCATCTCGGATGAGTAGTCCTCGCGGGCGACCTTCTCCATCTTTATTTCAGGTAGTTTGATTTGCTCCGCCGTCTCGGCTTCAGGGGTGCTAAGGTTTATAGGCTGGATTGCTGCAGATACGCCAGGTAATTGGCCTGTGTAGTCTGCAAAGGGATACCAATGCTTGGGTTGCCCAAAGTCTCCAGTCTGTAGCTCAGAGGGCCTGTAGTCGGTGGAGACGGATGGGAAGGGGAAAAAGGCTTGAGCAGATGTCGATGCGATACCACTGTAACAGCTTTTGTTGTAAATGCGGCTCGGGTCTGGCAAGACACCATGGGGTACCTGGAAGGAGGCACTACTACCAAAACCCTCCTGACCCAAAAGCTGCGCGCAAGCGCTGGTGCGGCTGAAGTCATAAGGCCGGCTGTGGCCCTCGGGACTTTCAGACATCTTCCAAAAGACGAGAAAACCTGGCCGAGCAACAAACGCGCTTCCAGAAAGTGGGGAAAAAAAGTTGATCTAGCGGTGACTGATTTTAAAATGTCTTATCCGTTTCGGGATCCAGGGGAGAAAAAAAATAAATAAATAAACCAGTTCAAACGTGAAGGCCTGCGTCTGGATGCAGCATAACTACCAATAGCCCAACGACCTAGTCCATAAAGCTTTGTCCTCCCAAACGCTTATCTGCCATCAAGCTCAAATGCGTCTCTACTCCACAGATTTTTTCTTATCAGCGCCACAAGTGTTAGTATCGTCTTACAGCCAATCATCGCCCATTGGTCGGCTAGTTGATTGGGCACAGCTGAAGGTGCATTTGTAAATGACCTTGACTCCTCCCAAAGAGGTGGGCGTGTTTTTTTCACCTGAACTTAAAAAGGTTATTTTTAGCACGGTATTGATACTTTATGTATGTGAAGTACATATATTTTAAAGTTAAGCTATTGCTTAGAATAAACTGATTTACTTAGAAGACCATAAAAAAAACACTGCTCAAACACCACACGTCACTGCTGCTGTAAAAAGACAATTTAACATCCTAAGTCGCTCATTTCATACATAAATTATAATGCAGCGTTTCTTTACATTATTCCCCGTTAATGGCATGGCTTTGACATTAAAATTTCTCACACACAAGCTTCAGTGTGGCTTGAATCAATGTATTTAAACAAATACCAATGTCATCCCGAGTAACTGTGATGAAGCAAATTAGGCCAAATGTAATCGTAAACACACTGGGGTCGGGTACTTTTTAACTCTAACAAACATAAATTGCTCATAAATTAGGCATCACTTGCATAATGGAAAGAAAAATGGTTTATGGCTACTCGAAATAAAGTTTTTCCCACCCATTGCAGATAAAGACATGTTCTATCTTGTTGTGGGAAGCTTCTCGAGGATGAAGTAGTGAGAAATTATTCATGCCCGTGGCACCTTTTTTACAAAGTGTATGTTTTCACTTGTGTTTGTTTGTTTTGTTTTTTGTTGGGGTTTTTTTTGTCTTCTTCTTCATTATCTTAAAACAACTGAATATAACTTTGTTCAGAAGGATCAGTTTAAAATCTGTATTTGAATTAGAGGGTTGTGTTACCGAAATAAAAGACAGTATACAATTTTTATGGTTGTTTAAAAAAAAACTCAGATAAAATATGTGATTATGCATAAGATTTTACATACTGGGATAAAAAAATAAAGGAAAAGGCTACAGTTGCCAAGGTTATGGCTACTTTTTTATATTGAGCTTATTAAAAGATTCGGAATGGAAAAAAACAAGCTTAACCATAAAACAATCGACAGCACTCAAGTGAACTTCTCCCATTCACCCCCTATCAATGGCTATTCAAAAGCCCAGTACAGATGCGATCCCCCAGCGCGAATCGTTGGCCGCAGATTGCGGCAGGAAGACGCACTGCGGGAAGGGAGTGGGGGGTGCAATTGTACGACGAGGCCCCGGGGGCACCCCGGGGATTTCAGATCCCGAGATGCGATGGTCGGCCATTAGCTTTTCACGTTGAAACAAAAAGTCCTCAACCCTTTGATTCCAATCCCCACACCCATCAACCCCCCCCCCCAACACCCCCATCATCTGAGACACTATCCTGAAGTTTCGATGGAAGTTTCCCCCTAGTCTGCAAGTCCCACTACAGGCACTAACTGCAATATGACCTAAAGGTGTAAAACTGGTCAAGCTGTCTGCAGGCTGTATAATCAAGTTCTGCTGGAATATAGGTTGCATATGTAGTGCCATGTGTTCTGTCCCCTTGTGGCTTGTGGCCTTACCCCCCCCCCCCAAAAAAAACGTTTTTTCTGCATTTATTTATTTATTTGCAGATAGCCCTCATTATTATAGAGGTCAACCTTAGACTCATATGTGTAGTTTCACAATACGTATTTGGACAATAAAACAGAGAGCACCTCAAACTCATGTTATTATATTCTTGGTGTTTCATGTGGTCTAGTTTAAGACGTTCTTGCAAACAAACAGAATTTCTTCTTTTGGAGCTTCTGAAATTAGCTCATCACACTACATTATAACCAGCAGATGAGCACTTAACACACTTTCGGAGAGAAGTCAGTGGAGTAAAGGACATCAAATACCAGCTATACAAGCATTGTTCTGGGTACATGGACTTGGGGGAATAATTGTTATGCAAAAGACAAACACAGCAAGGGAGATAGGCTGGGCTAGAAAGAGAGAGAATGGGACAAGAGAGCGCAGAGCTCTCAGGGTGTCCAAAGAAAAGGAGTGTTGGTGGTGTTGGGGGCAAGAGGGGGTGGAGGGTTTAGTGTTGAATGGCTCAGTACAGTGAGGAGGAGATGTGTGAGAAGAGTATCCAAGGATTTAGCTGAATTCCTCCCCCACCCCCCACCTCCCAAATGTCTCAGATCTTGCCTTTAGTTCTCTTCAAGACTCATCAGAGCCCTTCAGCACAATCAGAGGAGGGGAGAAAGTAAGAGATAAAAGAAAGCCCGCTGATAGGGTGGCAGTGTGAATGTGTTGCACATCTCAACTGATCAGATCTGTGAAAGAAACACCTCCAACTTGAGTTTCATGACCCTTACTTGTGAGAGTAAATGTACTTGCTTTTTTTTCTGGTCATGTCTTCCTTTTCTATTTGCAGATGCATGATGTGTAAAATGACTCACTTAACAGTAAACATGCACTTCTGGGAAGATCTCTGTAATTCCTGCAAGTAAGAAAGAATTTAAAACATGTAATGAGTGTACCTACAATCTTATATTCAATCTCAGGGACTACCTTCAGATTGTTGCTGATTTAATTGGTAGGATTCCTAAAATCCACCCTTCCTGTTGAGCAGCACTATCACTATCATCTCACAAACAAGTTTGATGGCTTTTTGATTTCCCCCCTAACAGCCCTGCCGTTAACACCCATGTTCACACACCTCCACCCACTCAAGGTTTCATGGCTGATGGCAGCCTTCTTCTCACTGTCCACCAGCGAGCACAAAGAGGTTTACTGGCATTTACATACATCTCAATGGAGGCAGAAGACTTGACACATCCCCTCCCGAGCACACACGGAAATTCAGCCACATACACAAAACCCACAAACCTTTCTCTCTACTCCTACCACACACTCACTCACACACACACACTTTATGGGCGTAGTCAAGGTAAAACAAGGTCAGACAGGATCACTCAGGACTGAGGCAGAGTGGCAGCACTACATGCATCATACTGCCAGGGTAAAAGAGAATGTATCTGTGATTGTTTAAACTGAGTCCTTCTCTATTCAGTCTGTTATTTTATTGTTATTTCTCCATATTTATGTCAACTATGGGTTAGTTGTTATATCAGCAGGGAATATTTAGATGTCTTGTGGCATTTCATGAATATTTAGTATGAAAAATAAAGTTGGCTTTCAGTATTGTTGGATTGCACAGATTTTCATTTTTTTAAATCTTTGAGTGTCCCAGAAGATGGCAACGTAGATCAACATCCATTTTTATATACATTGTATCTAAGAGCACAGTGTTGTTGTATTTTCTATGATTTGATGTTTCGTTGACTTGCTCCAGTCAAACTCAAAAACAAATCCTTAGTCTTAAGAAATGGACAAAAGAAGAAGACCCATATTTGATCAACATCTGGAAAACTTTCTTTAAAACTGCAAAATAATGCACTGGCTTTGGTAGAACATGTAACTATGACGCTTTAACTTAGTACCCCTACTATGATTCTCACAAGGGGCCACTGTTGCATCTTTGTCCTAAATTTCCTGTAATTTCTTTACTAAAAACACCCAAAAGAAGCTTTACCTGTGAAAATACATAATACTATAGAAAAGTCTTGAGTCACACCTTATTTATTTTGCTTGAAAATTGGAAATCTGTCGATTGATTAATTGAAACATGCAAGGATAATCTGGAAAATAATATGTTCTATTTGAACAAGCTTGAAAGGTAATATTTGGTAAAAACACCTTTATTGTTCAACACAGCCTGAACTCTCTTAGGGAAATGTTATTATAATTTCTTTAAAGAGACTTCAGGAATAGTTCTCCAGGCTTCCTGAAGGACATTCACAACTCAAGTGGTGTGTTTCGGATCACTGTCGTGCTGAAAAATGAGAGTATTCCCAATCAGACGCTTTCTAGATAGAATTACATGGTGCATGGATCAAAGTCTGATCAGCCCCTCAGACCCAAACCATGATAGAGTCTCCATGTTTCACAGATGGCTGTAGACACTCACCGTCTCCTGATATCATCTGTAAATACTGATGAATGGAACCAATTTTTCAAATTTGGATTCATCACTCCACGAAAACCTGTTACTGCTGATTTTCAGTCAGGTTCTTGTGCAGCTGTTCACACCTTAGCCTTTTCTCCATGTTTTCTCCCTTCCTGAACACAACAGGAAGGTTAACAGTGGCTTGTTGACAGACACTCTTCCACTGACACCATTTCTGATGAGGCTTTGGTGAACAGTGGATCCAATATAGGGGCAGATGCATCTCTTAGATCCTGTGTCAGGATCTTTTCCTCTATAAGGATTTTTAAATTCTGTTCATCTGCTGTACATAGCTTTTTTAGACCTGACACTTCTTCGTTAATTATGGATAATTTATCTGAATTTCAGGAGCAGAACCACACCTTACATACACCCTTTCTGGCTCTATGACTAATATAAGTTTTCCCTCCTCCTAAGTTCTCACAGCCCTCATTAGTACCTGGGCCTCTTCCTGGCCCAGGAACTGCTGGCAGTCCTCACCGAAGCTTTCCCCAGCTTGCAGTCTCCCATTACATCTGCCATTTTCTTTCAAGGAAAACTGTCAAAACTAATTGAGGATTCAATTCAATTCAATTCAATTCAATTTTATTTATATAGCGCCAAATCACAACAAAAGTCGCCTCAAGGCGCTTTATATTGTACAGTAGATAGCACAATAATAAATACAGAGAAAAACCCAACAATCATATGACCCCTATGAGCAAGCACTTTGGCGACAGTGGGAAGGAAAAACTCCCTTTAACAGGAAGAAACCTCCGGCAGAACCAGGCTCAGGAGGCGGCCATCTGCTGCGACCGGTTGGGGTGAAAGAAGGAAAACAGGATGAAAGACATGCTGTGGAAGAGAGACAGAGATTAATAACAGATATGATTCGATGCAGAGAGGTCTATTAGCACATAGTGAGTGAGAAAGGTGACTGGAAGGGAAAAACTCAATGCATCATGGGAATCCCCGGCAGCCTACGTCTATTGCAGCATAACTAAGGGAGGATTCAGGGTCACCTGGTCCAGCCCTAACTATATGCTTTAGCAAAAAGGAAAGTTTTAAGCCTAATCTTAAAAGTAGAGATAGTGTCTGTCTCCCGAATCCAAACTGGAAGTTGGTTCCACAGAAGAGGGCCCTGAAAACTGAAGGCTCTGCCTCCCATTCTGCTTTTAAATACTCTAGGGACAGCAAGTAGGCCTGCAGAGCGAGAGCGAAGTGCTCTAATAGGGTGATATGGTACTACAAGGTCATTAAAATAAGATGGGGCCTGATTATTTAAGACCTTGTATGTGAGGAGCAGGATTTTGAATTCAATTCTGGATTTAACAGGAAGCCAATGAAGGGAAGCCAAAACAGGAGAAATATGCTCTCTCTTTCTAGTCCCTGTCAGTACCCTTGCTGCAGCATTTTGGATTAGCTGAAGGCTTTTCAGCGAGTTTTTAGGACATCCTGATAATAAAGAATTACAGTAGTCCAGCCTGGAAGTAATAAATGCATGAACTAGTTTTTCAGCATCACTCTGAGACAGGATATTTCTAATTTTAGAGATGTTGCGCAAATGGAAGAAAGCAGTCTTACATATTAGGATGTCACCTATTCCTTCATTTGTCCAATTTCTTTAAATTATTTAAGGACACACTGCACACCATGCACATATGTGCCAAGTATGTGCTAATAACTCTTTTGGAATCACCTAATTGGGGCTAAAATGCTATTTTATGCCTGTCTCACTGCATTATTGTTGATCATTTTCTGGAAATTTAAGTAAAGAAATGGTAAAAAATGATGTGTTTTAGGGACAGGGGCCTAATAATAAAGTCTCTAAATAGACTATTTAAAATGTTTTGTTTCCCTAAGTTCTCTGTTATGTGTAGACTGACGCTTCAATTATTCATCATTCCTCTGAAAATGGTCAGAAATGTCTTCAGAAAGAATGCAATAAAGTCCAGGTCTATGGAAGCAAATTACTGAGAGGTGGCACAAATTTCTGCACAGTATTGTATTACCAAATGTTATCCGCAGAAATAAAAGGCTAAACAACGTCCATGTTGCATGTGGTAAAAAGTTTTAATTCCAGTAGTTAGTCTGCATGTACAAATATCTATAAAAAGTGAACACTATCACTCTTTGTATGTACAATTTGCAGCATGAGGTTAACTTGGGACTGCTAAGAGGCAAGAGAGACGATACAAGACAGAGATTATTACCACCTACACGTCTATCACAACAGCCTGTCTCCAAAATTTCATTCAAGTGCTTGGAAGTCACTTTTACTGTACATTTGTCCTGCAGCAATAGGATGCATACATACATACAGGAGGCAGAAAATTCATTGCAGCATTGCCATGTTTCAAACACTATACAATCAAACCATGCAAAAGACATCACTGAGTACTTCATTTTCATTTCTATTCAGTATATCTATAGTCTTAAAAATCTTCATGTGCAGCTTATGTGGATTAAAAAAAAAAAACAAAAACAAAAAAACTCAACAACACTAACATTTTTAATGTCAAACCTTGTGTTGTGTTAGGGACTTTTTCCTGGGTATCTGTTCAGGCTGTCGACTTTTAGGACATTTTCAGCTTTTTTATTTGTATCTGCGTGGTACACGTTTTAGCTATTGTATCATATTCTTTGGAAACAGCTGCAGATTTTTAGGAAAATAACAAAGGTAAAGAAGGAAATCTTAACTTAGAGTTTGACATTTAGGTAGGACAAACACCTAGCGGGGTTTGCAAACTTACATTAAAAGACAAAGTGGCTTCGAAACAGACACAGAAATAAATTAACAAGGAAACCACCACACATTTGTAGTATTAAAAGCCGTGCTGGGGGAGATAGAGTAAAGGGTGAACAGGAAAAAGTCAGTTTTATCACATCATCTTCTACCAGAATCCTTCATTTCGATGCATGCAGTGTGAAATTGCAAGGCATCTTCCAGAAAAACGGCTTGTATGCCTGTGTGTGTGTGTGTGTGTGTGTGTGTGTGTGTGTGTGTGTGTGTGTGTGTGTGTGTGTGCGTGCGTGCGTGCGTGCACGTGCACTGTAAAGTGCTCAGCATTCATTTTGCATTCCCCTGATAAGGTACAGCTGAATCATCAAACAGAGGGTTCTTCACCTCCATCTCTCCAGTCTGTTGAGAGAGCGCAGAAAATGAGCAGCCAGTCATAAAACATTAGAAATGTTCAGTGCTGTAAATATGTGCATGTGCGACTTTATGCATGCGTTTACTCACTGGTGCAAGTCCGGGGCACTCGTATACTGTGAAGTCACCTCCCACTTCTTCCTCATCTGATGTGCCCTCAGTTTCACCGACTTTCTGTTCTGGCTTGTGACTAAAAAAACGAATTGACACTTGAGTTAATGTGGAGGTAATGGCGACAAAGGGCACAGGGAAAGGATGTGGTTTTAAGTCTATAAAAAGGCAGAGAGGTGTTGTAAAAAGAGAGAAAGACAAAATAGCAAATAACTTACTTTCCCATTGAAAGCATCTGCTGTTTTTGATGTTGATAGTGAAACATTTGAGCACTTTGGGCCAGAGTCTTATCTCCCATCTGTGGAGCAAACAAAAGCAGGAAGTGTGGATCACACATTTGAAGATAGAAGCTTCAGCTCACAAACCTTGTGGTTAAAGCAGAAGAAGAAGTGAGAAACAGAACTAATAATACCCGTTAGGCAAAGCTAGAGATGGGCGCTTACCGAAGTACCACTGGCAGGTACACCCGCCCCTCCAAAAGCAGGGTAGTCTACCTTCTCAGCAAGATGTGATTCTTTTTGAAACCTGTGGGCATCATCAGCTTCCTTTAATACTTGAGGGGGTTTTCCACTTAAAAACAATCTTAAACACAACCTCAGAGCTTATGGTAGGTTATAGTGACAGCAGATTCAAGCAGGTTCTGATCTCACGGCCACGTCAGAGTTCCTGAATGTTCTTATACAGCATGTGTCTTTATAACTTTAAGTTATTAAATGCATAAAAACTGTGAGAGTAAAACCAAACAGGACTAAACATTTCATAGATTATACTGCATGTAACTGTGTAAACTATTAGTTCTTTTTGACTTCAAAATGTAAAATAAACTGGACATAAAACATGGCCAAGCAGACTACATGTTTTTTTTTTTAAATATAAATTAACTAACTGCTGTATTGCTGCAAACACACTAGATTTGGCTTTGTGTTGCACTCAATTCATTTCAAATGAGAATTTCATATTCTGGTAAACTTTATTCAGCAGCTTTCTCTTGCATTACTTCAGATTTTTGGTATTCACACTTACTTGATGTAGCAGACAGTAGCCAGGATCACTGCCACCGTTCCCATCACCACACACACAGAGATAATAACTGCAAATTGATACAAAGAAAGAGGTAAACAGAGGGGAACAGAGCCTGTTAGGGGCAAATAACGAGTAAGTGAGTGAGAGACTGATAACCACTGTGCTAGGCATTTATGATGGCTAATTTAATTACCTGTTAGCTAATTCGCTCAGTATAATTGGACATCAAAATGATGCGCAACATTGACAACAGTGATAAGATCTAAGGCAAACTTAGAGCTAGGAAGCAACAAACTGCTTGATAAGAAATAAGACAAGGCCCAATTTTTATCTGGTTACACCCTAATGCTGCACCAGAAACCTGAATTTCCTGCTAACAGAGAAAAGGTGTTTTTTCCCTTTGTGGGTACACAGAGAGGCCTCTTGAAGCCTCTCGCTGCAAACATCAGGCCCCTTGGCAATGTTGTGTACTGAGAACATGAATTTATACTCACTAATAATTACGGTGTCTGTCATGGGTGCTGGCACAGGTATAGGCCCAGCGCGGCCCTCCACATCAGTGGTCCTGGGTTGTGGTGTTGCTGCATTAGAAGGTGGAGCTGCAGTGGAGATATTCAGGTTTTCACTTAACATTATTCCCTGTATCTTCTTTTTGTGTTTGGAGGCATCCGTCTTGCTGTTTTTTCTATCTGTTCGGGAAGTCATGGTGACTGGAAAGAGAGAGTAGGAAGCAAAAAGAGCAACAGAATCACAATCACAGGCTTCAAGTAAAAGGAAGGAAAAACATTATCTGATCAGTCAAAGTGCAGTCAGAGTGCTTCACAGATGACTGTTATGCAATAATCACACAGCTGAAATGTAACATGTAGCATAACATAATAAAAGAAACACTTCAGTGAGACACAAAACACTCGATGAGCTAAAAAAAAAAAAAATGGAGAATAATGTGTGATTACTACTTCTATACGATTCTGCTGCATTTTTCTTACCTGGATGTTTGGATTGCTTTCTTGTTGTTTGTTGCTTCATCTCCAACACTTCCTGTCTCTCAATGATGGAGTGAAGGAAGTCAATTTCTTCATCCAAGTCGTAGGTTTTAATCTTCTCTAAAAATGAGAAAAGATTCAGAAGTTTTACTGAGAGAATTAATGAATTAAACCACTGATCATAAAAAGCAATAACAATCGCAGTGAAAGTCAAAGCCTTTAACAATTCATATAGCATACAAATTGGATAGCAACCACAGACTAATTTTATATGAATAACAAGGGCACTTAGAACAAAGCTGACTGCATCAACAAACACTTTAGCCACAGTCTGCAATCAAAAACATCCAAAAAATGTTTTCATCCTATTCCATTAATTACAACCTCTTTTGAAAGTGACTCAATTATTTGGTCCAAAATACAAACCAGTTTACAGGAAAGTTGGGATGCTGGGAAGTGAAAACTAATTGGTTTGCAAATCTCATTTTTGTTCACATTAGAACAGAGGAAATATAACAAATGTTTAAAGTGAAACATTTTACTACTTCATGAAAAATATCAACTCATTTTGAAATTGATGGCAGCAACATGTCTCAAAAAAAGTTGAGAGAGGAGCAACTACAAGCTGGAAAAGTAGGTGGTGCTAAAAAGAAACAGCTGGAGGAAGATTTTGTAACTAATCAGGTTACCTGGCAACAGTCTGAAACATGATTGGGTATAAAAAGAGCTTCATAGAGAGGCAAAGTTTCTCAGAAGTCACCACTGATTTCTCTGGGCCAAAGCTCATTTTAAATGGACTGAGGCAAAGAGGAAGAGTGCTCTGTGGTCAAACAAATCAAAACATCATGACCATTAGCCTTGCTCAGTTCAAAAGCCTGCATCTCTCATGGTGGCATAGAGAGTTAGCTTGTTGACAATTTCATAGCTAGCACATCTGGAAAGGCACATCAAGCTTTCATCCAGATGACATCTTTAAAAAAAGAAAACAAATGTGCATATTTCAGCAAAACAACATTAAACCACATACTGCATTTATATCCTAGCACCCAGACTCATCATAGTAGATGAGTCTGCGTGCCTGCCTGCAGCCCAGACCTATCACCACCAAACATTTAGCACAGAATCAGAATCAGAATTGCATTTATTGGCCAAGTATATGTGCAAACACATACAAGGAATTTGGTTCTGATCGATGGTGTCTCTCAAGCACAATAATGTTAGCAACACAATATATGAGCGACACAAAGAATGTACATAAAGTGCAGTTGCAGTCTGGCAGTGTGAAGCAATGTGACAGTTCAACTATATACTATATAATGAAATGAAAAACATGATAACGAGGACTGTTGAGCAGCTAGAATCTCATACGAGACAAGACTGGGACAACATTACTCTCTTTGTCCAGCTGGTCTTCTCAGTTCCCAGATGTTTACAGACTGTTGTTAGAGGTCAGAGAGTTTGCTAGACAGTGGTAAACATGGTCCTTTCCCACCTTATTGTAGAGACGTGTTACTGTACATTTGACACGTCTTCTATGTTCTATTGTGAATAAAATCTGGGTGTATGAGGCTTGCACATCATTGCATTGTGTTTTTATTTACGTTTTGCAGAACGTTACTTGCATCAAGACTTCCTCTCCTGACTGACTATTTGGGTTTCTTCTCTCTTTCTTTTTGTCATCTCTTTCCCGAAAGGTCTCAAAAACACAACTTCAAAGTTCATCCAGTTTAGTGACTGCAGGTAACAGGTGACTATTGTTGTAACCAGGGGAGGGACAAGCACGACAAGAGCGTTTGCATATGGTTGAGGAATGTATGCATAGATTTGCATGTGTTTTGACTCTCAAGTGACAAACAGTGAGCATGCTCGTGCCTTCTTTTCTCCGGGGGACTGATTAAAAAGGACACAATGCTAAACTGTTGTTAACATCCCTTTAGGCCAGACAATGAGCCACATTCCTGCAGGACGGCCAAAGGCTCCAGGGCGACCGGGGCCGAGAGCGTGTGTGTGGCCACAGGAGGAAGCACCGCAGGGGGGCAGGAGCAATCAGCCAAACCCTGGCTTCACTGGGATCCAGTTGCTGCCCTCACAATAGACCCCACAGCTCACTGCTAATGGAGATAATCAAAGAGTTGTTTCCCCCTGTAAAGCTTATGTGCTATATATCAAATACTATAATTTGATATTATTGGTGTTTGCATAAAATCCTAGTGAGACAAGAAGCCTCGAGTAAAATAAAGAATCAAAAGAATTAAATATAACTACATGAATGATAATACATTATATCACCATTCAACATTATTCTCATTAGATTCTTGTTATAAATAAAATTTATTTGATAGGAATGATGCTGTTTAAATTACAAAGAGAGCCTATAGCCAATTTTCATTTACAACTTTTTTCCTAGTTGTTTTTAAATACACAATACACAAAAATGTTTTACAGTATTCAATTACATAAAACTACAACATTACAGAGATAAATGACTACAATCAATACATATTTCTCAGGATCAGAACAGAAATATAATGAAATACAAATAAAAAGACACATTAAGTAGAATACGATTCCTAAAATCTTTACTGTGAACGATTTAATACAGTATCTATGAAAAATCTGATTTCAGTTGGAACAAATTTAGATCCACCTTGTGTTTTGTTTTTGTTTTTATATTATATCTACTGTCTTGTATTTGGATGCATATGGCAGAAAAAAGTATTTTAAGAGAAAATTAATGAATCAAGCAAAGAATTTATAAAAGGCAGAATCTCTCAATGCATTTGAGAGATTCAGATTTTTTAAAGATGTGTTAATGATGCCAATGAAGAGCCTTTTTTATCCATTCATCCTGTCTGATCCTTGAAGAATACCCATTCTATGTTTCAGCACAGGTTACCCTTCTCAGTCAACCCTTCACACAATCAACATCCTGAACAAATATTTAGCATAGTGTGCATTTTAAAAACTCCAGAGGAAAAAAAAAGGCATGGGGAGCACAACTCAATCTAACTAAACTAATACGTTATTACGCCAGCATTACATTATTAATTACAGTGTCACTTTCACTCCAGAAGGCTGGCCATCTGGCCAAGCTAATGCGTATGCTATGACATGCCAGCACTTTCACTGAGTGCTTTGTTACTGTGTCACCCCCCTCACCCCTCCAATCACACACACCACCACAAAAACACTACTACACACACACACACACACAAACACACACATACACCATTGGCCATTTAGTGCACTCCATAGCAGGTGTCTGTGGAGGCGGGACGTACCATCTGTACCCTGCAGGTGGATAAGAGCACCAACTGTGCCTCTGTGGTCGCCAGGAGCGTGTGGAGATGTGGGTTTAAATTCTAGTGAAACACACAAGAGTTAGCAGAGCCTGGCTAGTGGTGTCACAAATGTGTGGTGTTACTAAAAAACCTGCAGCTGATATGTAAAAAAAGTAAATAAAAAAATTATCTAATAACAGTATTATACTTAAGAAAAATCCCTCAGCATCCCACCGAGGCTAAGGTTGATCATTCACCCAACAAAAGTGGTGACTGTAAAATGTGGGTGGATTGTCACTCACCAAGTATGGACACTTCTCCTTCTAAAAGAGAGTTTCGCCACCGGCCTGATAATGACCCATAACCTCTTGCGAACACTCAGGGGGCAGTTGGGTACAACAAACAAACACTAAACATCTCAACAGGCAATGTGGGTCACACACACATGTGCTGTTTTCTTTTCCCACTTAAAAACCATTCACATTTCTTCCTCCCCCCAAAATCACACATGTACACACAGACACGCACACTTACTTCCTCCTTTCCCTAAATGAGTCTGACTTATCGGATTAGTCGCCTTGTTTGCAGGTTCTTGATTAATTCTACAGAAACGTCAAAAATACTGTGACACAATTACACGTTTTCACACCAAAAAAAGGAACAAAACAAAACGAGGAAGAAGCTCTCAAAAACGAAAATATTTATATCAATTATATCACTGCTCTTTCATAAATTACAAGCTATAAAGCAATTAAACCTAGTTTTATGTCAGCATGCTTAGAAGCAGTAGGACAAGAGGTAACTGAGCTCAGGCCTGTTGATGTATAATTGGTGTGTCCTGCTGCCACCTAGTGTGTAGTTGAATTAATGGCAGTAGATGAGATGGAGACTAAGCGTCAATTCAGGGTTTTTGCAGCACAGTAGATTTTTTTTTTTTTTTTTTTTTTGGCGTGACCTCAAGAAGTTTAAGACAAAAAACAAGGAGAAAACTGCCAGCATTGTAATATTATTTTTAACCTGACCATTTTTTTTAATTGGTCTTCATAATCATCAATCATAATAGACACACTTACTGCCTTTATTATCTGGAGGTGGCTCACACTTACACTCACTCCCAAATGTTTAATTCTGAGCCAGGAGTAAAACTAAGAGTTGAAAATATTCTCAGATTTTTCTAAAGATCTGTGACTAAACAGTGCTGGTCACGGCTGTGAGATCAGTACATGCTCTTTTCAGTGGGTTTGGAAAAAAGGTCAAGAAGACAATTAAGCCAGAGGAAAGCAACCAAAAAAAGGTCACAGTTTAATCAGAATCTTGTATTTACTTTATAAGGTGGTGTGTGGAGGGACTGGTGCGTAGTTAAAATGCCATTCTGCCACTTCATCTCTCAAGTTGGTTCCTGTGTACTTTATAATTGTAGCAGCGAACCATTCTCCGCCTGCTATAACAGTTAGTCGCAGCTGAGTGCGCGCTTTTAGGGCAGTGCGAAACCTAACCAGCAAAATTTCTAACACAAATAAAGAGCCGCACCCGTTTTTCCATGCATACTTACACAAACGAGTACGCCTACTAATATAAAGACGAAAAAAGCAGTAAAAGTCTAAGAAGCTGGCAATAAATCACACAGAATGCTTTGGTCTTTTCTCTGATCAAGTCTTAGAATGGTGATTTTTAGAGGTCAGTCAGTTATTAAAATCTGCAAATATTCATACTGATACTTCATCCATCCATTTGCTTCCGCTTATCCTTTTCAGGGTCGCGGGGGGCGCTGGAGCCTATCCCAGCTGTCATAGGGCGAGAGGCGGGGTACACCCTGGACAGGTCGCCAGTCTGTCGCAGGGCCAACACACAGGGACAGACAACCATTCACACCTAGTGGCAATTTGGATTATCCAATTAACCTATCCCCACAAATTGCATGTCTTTGAACGGTGGGAGGAAGCCGGAGTACCCGGAGGGAACCCACGCAAACACAGGGAGAACATGCAAACTCCACACAGAAAGAGCCCGGCCTGATGGTGGAATTGAACTCAGGACCTTCTTGCTGTGTGGCAACAGTGCAACCGTGCTGCCCATATTGATACTGTTATGTAAAATAAGTACACAAAGCAGATTATTTAAGTAAACTAAGCAAACCCAGCATAGCAACAGTAGCTCTAAAAATGAAAATTAAATTTCAGGTATATAATAGACAACAGAGACAAATTTATTTGATTTCTATCGACTTCTTTTTCCTGATTTTCAAATGTCAAAAAAACATAACAAAAAAAACAAAACAAAAAAAACAAAAAAAACAGCTGGAATATTTGCTGAGGGCAAATGTTCTGATGGTAAAACTGATAAAATGAATCATGCTTCTTTCACTGGTACATTCACTATATGTACAAAGTACTGGGCCACAGTCCCACCTAGTCATGCAGCCTGCCTTCACAAACATTTGCAAAAGAATTGGTCATTCTACAGAGCACAGTGATTCAAGTGTGGTACTGTATTAGTATGCTACTGCTACTGCAAGAAGTCAATTTTTGGTAAATTTCTTCCTTCCTAGGTATTCCACAATCAGCTGTAAGTCGGATTAATGCAAAGTGAAAGCATTTAGGAATCAGAGTAGAAGTAATGCCAAGGTGACCCAGTACTTTTTGACCATTTAGTGTTGAGCATCATACACATCATTGATGATTTACAAGCTGTAAAACGTGTTATAAGGGAGTTATTTTATTTTAAGTTTTACAAAAGTAGAACAGTAGGAGTGGTATAAATGGTGGGATTGATTAACTATGATAAATCTGTATACAAATAAAACTGACAAAAAAAGAGCATCAAATTCGCCCAATATGTTTTTTTACACACCACGCTGCATTTAATCATTAGTTCTTATGAATCTACGGCTCTCTTCCACAATGTTTCTTTTGTCCCGTCTTTCTCGCCTCACCTCAAGCCAGTCGCGGCAGATTGCTGTCCCTCCCTGAGCCTGGTTCTGCCAGAGGTTTCTTCCTGTCAAAAGGAACTTTTTCCTTCTCCTTATTGCAAAATGCATGCTCAAAGGGATTTCTCTGTATTATTGTAGGGTCTTACCTTACAATATAAAACACCTTAAGGTGAGCTGTTGCTTTAAATTGGCGCTTTATACATAAATAAAATGGAATTAGACTGAATTTCAGATGGTGATCATAATTTTTCTTATTTTTAATACAGTGTGCCTTGTTAACATTTCATCGATTCACTTAAAAGGAAAAAAAAAACAACAACAAAAAACAAGCTCATTTGTAAATACAAACTGAAATAATGGAAATCTGGGTTACAATTTTTCTAGCCTCATCTTACAAAAGTAAATGGCTGCAGGATATTTGCAACTGTCAGCATGTCATGGCCTTTTTGTTATTGACGGCTTGGTTTTATGTTGCAGGTCAGTATAAGCATGTGTACCTAACAGAGGAGGGGAGGGGGGCAGTCTCACACAGTTCCATGTAGATATAAAAAGGCAAAAAAACCTCCTGAAGAACAAAAGGAGTAAAACACCCATTAAAGGTGTTTTACTCCTTTTGTAAAGCGAATGCTGTGCCTTTAGCATATACGGTTTCACAGCAAGCATGCAATCAGGTGACACAGCTTTCAGTCATATTGTGTGTTGACAAATGGCAGTGCACACCTCTATGTCAAACACAGGCTGGCCCAACAATAAAAAAAAGTGCTGCTTGCCTGGCTTGCTCCACTTCCAGTGCTTGCTTACAAATAACTTTGCACAGGAGAAACTCGACAGTCGACTGTCACCATAGAGGCGAACAGTCACACAACAGAATTTTGATCTAAAAATTTAGGTAATCGCTCATTTAGTTGGAACAATAGGAATGACCTCAGAAGTGCAATATGCAGGACGTAATATAGCAGAGGCAGCCACAGCCCCGTACAAAGAAAATTCACCAAAAACCTACTGACTGTATGAATGAATCTGTTACAGTTAAACAAATTCACATCTTCCTTTTGTGTGTGTTTGAGGGCATGTGCATGTGAATGTGAAAACGAGAGAGAGACTCTCATGTGGATCAGTGTATTCTGCAGTCTCTCGGGGGTTTATGTAACCACTTTAGGAAGCTTAGAGACCTACGATGTACTAGATTCACAGCACCACATACGTAAACATCACAGAGACACAAAAGCAGAAATGCCACCCAACATTAAAGTAACTATACTAATTGATTGCATCTTATCATCCCAGCAGACAGTTAATAATCCTCTCTCCTTCTGCCTGATGTGACCTTTTATCCACTGACACTTATCTCACCCTCTTGTTTACTTCGCTCTCTGATGCTGCTGAGAATAATTTGAGCCAAGTTCGCACTGGATCCTCTCCTGCTGCAAATCTATAGAAATTATTAATCCTTAAAAAGCCACATGTGCTCCACCAGCTGACATAAACACACACGGTTCAAACACGCAGACGTTCACACTCTTAAACACAAGATGCTGCCTTTTCTCTGTCCAAAGTCTGTTGTGGAACGTGGAGTGCGTGCCAGCAGTGTAATGCCACGTCATGAAAATCTGAAAAATAGCATTTATTTCTGCAGCTTGGCTCTTTCACTGAGAGATATTGGATTCAGTGATGGAGATGAAGGTTAACAGAGACGGAGAGAGAGAAAGGCATGTCATCTGAGTGATTAAGGCCGCCAGTGCGGGGGCACTGCACGTGTGTGTGTGTGTTAGATGTAGCAGGGGCAGGGACGGATTAAAATACAGAGAGAATCAGCCTGCGCCATAGTTGCCAGAGGCATGGGAGGAAGAAGAGGAGGGTGAGCGAGGACCACAATAAGATGCCCTGACAAAGAATCACACCATTAGGATAAGACAAGAGCACGTTTGCCTGTTTATTATCAGAGAGAAGCCATTTAAACCTCACACAGGTAACCAAACTTCAGAGTGTTATTACCATACACACAAAGAACTAATCCAAAATTCTCAGTTTACTCTTGTCAGGCTGATTTTTTTTTTTTTTTTTTTAAATCTCAGTTTTAACTGACTGGAGAGTGGCGTGCATTACAAACAGTCATAGAATTCAAATGTTCCTAATTATTAGCTTCCCTTTCACTTCAACGATTAATGATTTTGTCAGTAAAAATTATATACACTTTTAAACTAGCAGATCATTTCCATCCCATGCACTGGTTTTATCCTGGAGCTCCAGTTTTTCCCAGTTGAAAAACATGCCAACAGGCTTAATGAATCAAAGACACTCGCACAGTTTATTTCGACGGTTTTACTTCCTGGTGGTTAAAAAAAGGTTGGAAATGTTTGAAGATAACCAAACAAAATTACAGTTTACAGTAAAAGAAAAAGACCCGTGAGATTATTGTGTGGTGGATAATATCTAAGAACACCACATTACTTCTGTCTTAGTTAAGTCTTTAAATCAAGTGCTAGTTTGAGCTGTAATGTCCTCACAGGAAATGAGGAGTTTGTGACCATAGTAAGTTCAGAGCCGTGTGAGAGCACGCTTATCCTTTTTTCCACATACCATAACGCATGCAGCGTCCTTCCTCATTCTCCTGCAGAGGAGAGCAGCAGGGACCACAATCTGAAGAAGCACGCTTGTAGGAGTCGTGCCCCTGTTTAGCACAGACTGAGCGACACCCACCTGAGAGGGAGTGAAAATAAGTCTCATCTGCACCACAGTCACACTGATGTGATGCAGAAACGATGCTTTTAACGTGGTGGTGAAATAGCTCTCTTCACGTTGAACGAATAAGAAATGCTTCTCCTTTACTGGCAGTCCTTTTATTAGTGGATGTGTCTCTGTTTAGAAATAAAGACCTGCTGTGGAACACAGTGTCTGTTGATGTCAGAGTTACATCACAGCTTCACAGAGATTTGGAAAACTGTTTTAAGAGTTTAATGTAACCTCTTAGGTTTAATATTGTCAGTAAGAGAGCCATGCTTTTTATAGCTATCTGCATTTTATAACGCGGTGAGCCCCACCTGTTTGGCCGTCGATATCTGGTTAATCACTTGACCTGATTACTGCCGGTTTTACAGAGCTGCATCTGGATATATACACAAACAGCATGACAGACACACAAAAGAGGGAGTGGGTCACAGAACCACAGCAGGTCTGTTGGTAGCAGAGGGCAAGTGGAGCTCTGGTATGTTATCAGAGTGGATAATGAGCCCAGCAGTGCTGCACAGCTAAAGGTGAACAGCACAGCGGGCAGTGGTGCCGGCTTAATGAACACGAGGAGACTCCAGTTTTTCCAAAGAATAACAGGTCAGGACTGGTCAAGTATACAGTGTAATATACGACTACTGTAAAAACTTGGCTCAAGCTAGTAAGGCTGCCACAGCAGGGACTGAGTTTAGGCTCCTGGGAAAAGGGTGAAGGTGCAGCAGGGGTGTCAAACATTAGGCTCAGGGGCCAGAATCGACCCGGACTACAATGTGGCCAATTGGCTGGATTTGCAAAATGTGAAGAAAGGCATTTATTTTAATAGTAGTCATTCACACTACACCAAAGTAATCAAGTAATAGGTAAAATTCCTGTATTTCCATTTACTATAGAAATTTCTGGGTTTTTTTTGTTTGTGTGATTTTTTTTGTTAACTTACAAATGGTTTACACAAAAAGACATTTTCTCGTAATTAACAGAAACTTTCTGTTATAATTACAGGACAATGTGAGCAATGAGGTACCAGAACCTTTTGTGTAATTTTACATAATTATTTCTTATCATTTCAGACCAAATCTTCACACTGATTGATTTCTTTCATTTACTGCAGCAGCATTTCTTCATCATGTGGAAAAACGGACACATACTGTTGAAAGTGCGCTGACAAAATAAGGAGTTTCAGTGGCCCACTTAAGATCAAAGTGAGCTACATGTGGCCCATTACGTAAAATCAGTTTGAAATCCCTGCTGTAGAGGAAGGGATATGCAGTACTTATAATGTACGGAAAAAATGAAAAGAGTGCATTTAAAGAAAATTTTATATTGATTATTTTGTTTTCTTAACAGCTGTAACCCAAAATTGTATCTGAAAATAAAATTTGATTACCAAAAACATCACAAAACATCAAATATTTAAGAATTTAAATATCACATATAAAGTTAAACTTATTTACCACCATAAAAACACTCAGAAAACCACTGGAGTAAAAGCGAGATCACAAAGTTGAAATTTTTTGTTTGCCAATCGTTTCCAAACTGTTACTGCTGATCTGTTCAATTTATTTCTCCTCGTCATGTGCATATAACCTAGGGATGCACCGATACCGATACTGGTATCGGGTATCGGGGCCGATACTGTAAAATGTGTGCGTACTCGTACTCGTAAAAGTTAACCGATACCATGAACCGATACTAATGTAGCCCGGATGGGAATTTGGGAGTGGATACTCATAATTCCCATGGACTTAAACGCCACGGTAACATAAGGTGTTCACAGTTGATGTTATGTGATGTAACTCTACCCTGAATATAATTTGCCCTGTAATATGTCGCAAGGTAAATACAGGTAATTAGAGCAATCAAACTGTTACGTTAATCATAAAAGTATTATTTTATGGTATGTAACTCTGAAGGGAGTTAAAATATTTTTCAGAGTTCTAATTTTCTGGAGGCCTGTGAAGGTAGCATAAAACGGGACCTGTGTATCGGCATGGAGAGACGCACGAGGTTAGCTGAACCAAAGTGAGAGACTCGGCTAGTTTTACTGAGGTTAACCAGCACAAAAGAGTGTGTGACTAGAAAGCTGACCGTGTGAGAGCTTCACAACAGAGTGTGGGTGAAGTGACTTTTTGTTTCAATGGTTGCACCACCGTGCTGTGTTTCCAGCTACGACCACCGAGGCTAAAGGCTAGCCCGGACTGCTTGGCTTCGCCAAGGAGGCAGCCGCTATGGACTGTCGGAGAGCTGGACAGTGACTCGCAAAAGGGGCTGTAGCAGAGACAGCATCGGGTCCGCAGGGAGTGGATTTAGTGTGGGACTGGTGCACGGCGACCTACCGAGCAACGGAACTGTAAGTCAGACTTTTGTGCTCTTACTGGGGAGAAGAGGATTTTTCTCCATCATCCGGCGTGAGCAACAAACAGGCCTGCAACAAGTGTGAATGTGAGTGTGTGTGGGGCCCATGTGTGAATATTGTATGTTTAGTGGATTTATATAACGTGTTTTGGAGTGTATATTAGTGAGTCACTTACCAAAAGGTGATAACATAAGTTGGGTTGTTTAATATAATTTGAAAGGGAATTATGTCATTTATACAGTGTATTTCATTTGGTTAAGGAATTGGAATATCATTTGAGTTTAAAAAAGGGATGTGTTGTACAGTATTTGTCTCTGCCCTTACGTTCAGTAAACGTTTCGTTTGGGTTAAAGAGTTGTCTGGGGTCGTTTCTTTACTACTGGTTAAGTTTAAGTTGTGTGTGGTAGAAGTATCGGTTTTTGTACTCGGTATCGGCAAGTACTCAGATCCAAGTATCGGTATCGGATCGGTTTGAAAAAATTGGTATCGTTGCATCCCTAATATAACCCAAACGTTTTTTGGTCCATCTTTGTTAAATTCATCAGATTTTCAAGGCAAAATTTATGAAGTGATTTAAAAGATTGTAGGTGAATTAGATGATTCATTCTTTGAATAATAAACGTTTTTTTTTTAAAACAGACTTACAGTGAAAGTCTTACTCAATGAAAATCTGACACTCTCAACAGCAGCACATACACATAATACATTTGACAAGGTTACACGCTGCCACGACTTTGCAATCGGCAGATGGGCACACATCCACATCTTCTTATGTCACTGACTGGCCTGGCCTGCGAGTGAAGGGCGAATGTGTAATCTGAGAACACTGTTTGACAGACAGTATCTGGAGATAATGGAAACAATGGGCTTATTTTTGTGAACCATTGGTGCCTGACAAAAAGAAAATGGTTTATTAATCATCTATTAGCGGAAAAGGCAAATATTTAACTATGATTTGCTTTAGAGTAGCACGCAGGTAGAAATCTCCCTGAGCATCCTCGATTCAAAGTCACGCTCTGTTCTCTCCAGTTTGCACTGAAAAGCAGCAGCTCTATCACCTCCATCTTTCACCGCCTGCTTAGTTATCCCACAGCACTGTGAGTGTAGCATGCTCATACACCAAATTCCCCTCATTTCTAATTACAAGATTAGAAATTCTCTCTGTTGCTTCTCTCCACTTCCTTCAATCTGTAACCTTACAGGAAAAAAAGCATCGCTAGAAAGAGCTTACTCTGTCCTTGTCCTTTTATGCAACTGCAAAAGCTTGTGTTACTTAACTGACTGAGTACCGTTCATTGGAGGGTATGTGTCAGCTGTAAGACCATGCAAATGCACTTAATTTAGAATTCGCCAAAATTTAGAAAATATCGACTTTCTTTTTTTTTTCTCCATGTGAAAACCACACTGGTAGCTCCTATTCTTACTCCCAAAGACAAGTACAGAGACGCTTTTGGTTTAAGAATGCGTTCCTCTTCTAAACAGCTTTTCAAGCTTATCTGTCCTCTCTCATTCTCTCTCCCAACAATCATCAATCAATTTTCTTTTTCCTCCTCCACCATCTATTTATTTAACACCTCTTTGATCACAAGCCATTCAGGCCCAGATTAGGTGTTGACAAATGCACTCATGTCACAGATCAAACAAGCTGTTCTCGTCTGCAAATGTGAGTTAATCAGTCCACTAGTTTGGTCCTGAAGTGCTTTGATTGCCAGTGGATGAAGCCTAATGCTGTGGTTCTCAATGTAACAGCACAGGACAGCAGTGCTCTAAAATTTTGCCATATGCTCAGAAATGTTATAGCTGCTTGCGGCAATAAAATAAATAAAAGCAAACCACAGTCATCACCATGTGGCACAAATCATTATCAGGAAAATTAAGAAATGATGATGATGATTTTATACCTTTAGACTTAGAGAAAATTGTCATTTTTGCTTCCATTGCGCAGTAAATACTGATGATGAAGTGAAAGAGGTTACAATTTCTACTGAGTCACTCCAGAGTCTCTGGGCTTTTTTTAAGGAGTCATAAAATCCAAGTTTCAAGCTCCAAATTTGTTTCTTGGACTCTAGTAGAGTAGCTTTGTATGATTTACTTTCAAAATTATCCTTATTTATCTTACACTGGCTCCTTGACAAGTCATTTTAGCTCCTTGTCCTTTTTTTGTTGTTGTCAGATTTCTTCCACTTTTAGTCTAAACGCCAGTTAGCAGGGGCTTCGGTGGACCAGAGTTGACCATATAAGGATATCTGCTCTCATGACATCATACAGAGCCATGAGTACAAAAAACCCATAGTGCATACTAAACATTTGTAACAGAAACATTGAGTAACAGAAATTACTTAAAGTGGCCTTAGCATATGAAACACTGTAACCATTAAACACAGAAAAGCTGACATCCCCCGTAATGTTCAAACAAAATTACACAAGACAATTCTTCATTTGTTTGTCATATAAATTTTACAAATGTCAACAAAAGATAAGAACAATTTCATTCCTGTCAAAGTGAGAGATCGGGAATTTTTTCTTTATTTTTAACATCCTGATTATAATAAGACTGCTAGAATTTCGACACTTCTGATCAGCACTTCATCTGTTATTCATCATGTGGGAAGTTAGTGTGCTGAAACCTACTGCAGTCACATGAGCGAGGAAAATTATTCACCTCACGCACAAGCAGCCATACAAACACAAACCCACTCTCCGTGCTCATTATGAATGTGTGAGGCTGACAACAGAGCGAAAATGATGGTTAGAGGTGCAGCAGTCAAACAGAAACTGCATGCATTGCCATTTTCTAGCATAAAAAGGTTTATACAATAATTAATCTGCAGTAGTAGGCCTTTGGTGCTCCAGAAAGCCAAACAACAAAATGCATATGATGATACTTTTCGAAACACACCTGAACAACATGGCCCTGAGAGCTTAATCCACTGCATTATGAGAAATAGCTGAGCAAATACATGCAGTGGGCATTAGTTGAAGTGTACTGTATTTGCCTAATGCTGAACATATGTTATTAAATCAGCAGAGACGTCTCCCAATTTGCTTCTGTTCAGTCTACAGGCATCGGTTTTCCTCGCGTATGTTCTGAGCTGTCAAGGCCACCATAAATGAACAAATAAAGATGCTCAACAACGTGTCAATCGTATGACCAAGCTGCTCAAATCTGTTTGCCGCCGTGACAAAAGTGAACGTCAAACAGGCACAAGAGGTGACCTTGCGTCCACATGCCTCCCACACAGTGTTGATGCTAATTAGGAAGCTCAGTTAAGGTGACAAAGGAAGAGGAATATAAAACAAGACACAGAACAAGAGATGGAGAAAGGATAAACATTAATAATATAGATATACATTTGAAGAAGCAGATTTTCTGCACTAGATAAGGACGTTTACTCTCAGCTAAGACAGAGGAGGTGTGAAAAAAAACATTATGCAACTCAGGGACTCAGAAGTCCTTGGAACAAGTGAAAAATGACTTTACTAACCATCTGCTGCTGCTGTTGCCAGGCTGTGTGCTAAGCAGCAGCTTTGCCAGCAAGAAATGAGAGGCAAGCAGAGGCATTCTCACACAGCCTGGTACACACCTACACTCCCAGACCAACACTAAGACACATGCACACAAAAAATCTTTGAGTTTTTTTCCTCTCACTTTTGTCACATTACTGTGTACACATTTAAGCTGTTCTACAAATGCAGTACAATAAATCACACAGCCATGTGTGTGAATGTAAGCGAGTTAGAGGAAGCAGGAAATGGGTATGCCAAGAGGACCATACACTCCCATTGTGTTCATTTCCTGACCCTTTGATAGCAGACAGGAAGCAGCCCAACAGTCCAAATCAAGTGAAAACATTAAAGAGGTCTGTGCACAGCTCCTCACTTGATATAGTCCCCATGGATAGTAGATTTGACTCGATTTGAGTGTTTTTATGCTTGCTTATGTGGCTTTTTGGAATTCTGTTTATCCACTATGCTCTAACAAATGCCAACAACTTGTTTGTAGTGGTTCGTTTTCCCTGGCATCTGCTGGAAAAAGACCTGCTAATGTACGCTTCCATGGAAGTGGATTGCAGCAGAATAATGTAACACGAGCCAATATACTGGTCAAGTCATTATAAAGAGCCTCAGAACAAGGATGGCTGTCAAGACGTCATTCTGAAGGAAGTGAAATGGGAAAATCATGCTAAGAGAGAACAGAACAAAAGCCAGCCAACATCCAAAGAAGAACTTTGGATGTCCTTCAAGAAAGCTGGAGAACTGTTCCTGAAGACGACTTCAAGAAATGACAAGAAAGCTTGTGTAAGAAAGTTCAAGCCTGTGTTGAAGAATAAAGTTGGGCATATCGAATATTGACTTTCAAGCTTGTTAGAATTGTGCAAATTTGGTCTTTGCCTTTACTGCATTTCCATTTATGCATGCACGTTTCAACAAATCCAAACACCTACTTTCCATTTTCTTCGCAAAATATAAAGAAATTAGCTAGAAAAAACCCCACATTGGCACATTTTATACAGCTGGGATAATTTCCTTTTTCTGCAGTTAAGTGGTTATTTAAAACCCCTTCTGATTGGACATAGAGGCAGTTTGACAACTGGCAGCAACATATAGGTTTCAGAGCCAGCTTTATTTATCGCAGAGATAGAAAAAGTGGACATATTAACTGTTCTGTAACCCCCAACCCACTTGCCTCATTTCTCAGAAAACCATGCCAAAAACCCTGAAGCCAAAATATAGAGCTATACGTGGCTATAAATGGCTGAGGTTGTGAAAACTGTCTACATTATCATTTTCAGTAGCGTAGGTGTTAGTTTCCCTCGGTGATCTGGTACGATGACTCACCTAAAATTAGGGTGGAAAATGGGGCATGACTTTACACCTGCTAATCATGCGAGCAAAAGCTCATACAGACATGCAGAAACACAGACAGTCATGCTCAAAAGACAGAGGCAGGAAATACACTGGTAGCTTGAGGCGAATAAATTTTTTTTTTTTTTTTTTTTTTACATGATGGAAAAATGAGGTCGAACAAGGTTTTGTTTTATTGTTTTAAGCAGGCCCATACCTCGTCTGGCTTATCACTCCCAGTCTGTCATTTATATTTCTGTTCCAGTAACTTCTGTCATTTCAGACAATGATGAGTCTAACCCATTACACGGGAGACAATTACTATGTCATTATCATTAGAGTGAAGCAAAGCAGCACATCCCACAGCGAACAGAACAGAGGTTAAAAGGATTTATACAATGACGGTGTGTCGGCAGCAAATGAAAGTGCCTTTATTTTGTCATTTTTTCCCCATTTTATTTTTCATGGTCATCTTGTTTGTTTGCTCCTGGCACGATCAGTTGTTGCAGTACAATATTTCAATTATCCATCCTATGATATTCATTTAGTGAGTCTTATAAAATATTATATATTAGATTGACTAGTGACTCCAACTGATTGCAGTGCTTTGGCTTAATATAACATTCAAATGACTCAGAAATTACATTTTACTAGCAAACATGCTTATTGTACTGCAACAGACATATATACACATATACATATGTATGTAGAGGCAGGCAGACATTCCTTCTAACTATATGCACAACGGAAAGAGTGCAGTGAAACTCATGCATGAGATATTGCTAGTAGTTCTATTTAAAATCAGGCTAAACCGATGCAGACATTCTTGTTAAGGATGTGGCTACACACAAATGCAAACTTGCTGACAGAGAAAATTTGGTGCTCTGAATTTTCACCTTTTACTACACAGCAGTAATAAAAAGAAAGAAGTGCAGAGAAACTAATTGAAGGTAAAATTCTGCTGACTCTGGTTTGATCAAACGTGTTTGAAATTAGCTAATTGTGGCTTACAGCGCGAGTGAAATGAGTCAGCAAAATACACAGCCGACTTGAGGGGGGGGTTTCACACCGAGATATCACTGAAAATGATCGTTTGGTTAGGGGGAAAGCACTGAGGTCACTGCAGCTCCCACATATTAAGACAATGGTTTCGAGTAAAAGTTGTCAACGTAACATCTGGGGCTTCGTGCAGCTGTCTGTCTTGGTTGTTCAAAAGTTCATCTGACTGTAGTAAAAGGCTTTTAGCTAATATATTAGGACCAAACTGGACTGCACTGGAGTGAACTGGAGCAGAGTGGATGAATGGATGTTGAGAAAAGCAATAAACAAGAAGACAGTCAGAAACAAGCACACAGAGTCCTTCATTTCTTGAAAACATAGCTCTAGGTGCTCTGTAAGTTAATTTTGGCCCTTTAATTTCCCAGAGAGGTCTGCTAGTCCACAGAATGCTCTCAGATACGAGGGGGAGCGGGAGCTTTAAGGAAGCCACTGCAGCAAAACCTTGGCTGGTCACTTATTTTTCCAGACAAAGACCTCAGTGAGGTAGATCAATATTATTGGTAAGTGTTTCCTGGCCACTGGGTAATTTCAATAATCTTCCCTTTCTCTACCGAGTGACGTCTAATCCCATCAATGACTGCACAAACCACATAACAGGTTCATCTGAAACCAGAACGAGCACTTTCTTATCTTTGATCTGCATTGTCCTAAAAACAGAGTTCATAAAGAGTCCAATAAAAATAAATCACGGTATCTGTGCAAATCTGTGTATGAATTTGGTCATTTTGCTCAGCAGATGCTGAGTAACCTAAAATAACTATTATTTCCTTACTGTTTTGAACAGAAATCCCCTTTGCAAGATCTAGTTAATCCACTTGTCTTGTTCCTCATTCCAGACAGATTTTTTAGCTCATGTTTCCTGAAGTCTGTTCAGCAGTGTCAGTGATTGTACAGGTGATAGACCGGTTCAGTTATGTCATTTCTAAAAGAGCAGTTTTGTTTTTAAACCCAAAGGAAAACACAAATGTCTTTACACACTTAGCAGGTCTTTAACCGTATCCAAATGTGAACATACTGTATGTAAGCTTTACCTCATAAGACTAGATGGTGATACCAGACAGCGCGTACTAACCCAGTGAGAGTTTTTAAATGTCCTGTGTTTTTTTTAATCAAAAGAAAACAGATGAGTATTGTTGCTGCAGGTTATAAAAAGGTGACTGAAAAACAGAGGATGGTGGCTGTGTGTGTTTAAAGGAGAGAGCGTGTGACAGCGAAGATATAGATCCTAATCCTAGTGGCAGAAACAGCCGGAGGCAGAGGCTTTCTGAATACTAATCACTCCAACTCTATGTGGGTTTAATGAATGACAAACTTGGCATTTAAGCGTGGCAGCACAATAATGACCAGACTCAATTAGAATATTGAGAAGCGGAGATGATGCTTCTAATATGAAATGCTAAAATTAGACAAACAACGCTTTTTTTTGAGTGAAAAAAGGTGACTCTCCCCGTGTTGCTAATCTAGTGCACACCCCTGAGCCTGAATTACACAACAAACTCTGCGTGCTAAATTAATTCTGTATCTTGGCCACCAGGATAGACATACTTTATGTTATCAATTGGTTAAATTGAGGTTTTGGATTACTTCCATCCCAAAAAACCCCAGTGTTCAGTGAAAGCTCTATGGCTTACTTAAGCACGATGATGATGTGTCAGTGCCTCCTGAATAAACCACCTGATTACATTGGCTCATTCCCAGTCTCTATGTTTACAGTCTTTTAAGGGCACTTCTCCACAACAACAGCGACGGCTTTGGCCTTTCCCGTCATCAAAATGTTAAGTCCACTTTCCGTAAGTCTTCTCTTCATTCACGAGAAAGATCATTTTACTTCACAGTTTTAGCTTTCTGATGTCAAACACGTTTTCAAGGGAAGCTAGTAAGCGTATAAACTATCACTGAAAGAGCAACCAAACCTAATCTTATAGCTCAGAAGAAACCTGAGAATTTAAAAAAATATTCCATACTAAAGAAAGTAAAGAACTGGTCGCAACATATTCAGCGACCACTTCTTTAGATTTTTGACATTCAAGCAGCAGTTTCTTAAATGACCTTGGCTACCAAGAAAGCACAAGACAGAGCAAATTCACACCATTTGGAGCCCAGGGGATGTCAGTGAAGTCTCTAAGGGTTTACTGCTTATTTACATGATTTACATCTATTTCAGGAATATAAAGAATTGGATATATTCACATTACTATGGGGCATGTTATCGACAAGAGTCTGTTGATACATATAATGATACAGCAGGGTTATGAAACAGTATACTGCAATGTGTATTCCATTAATTCAGTGGCATTAAAAAAGTAAACTTTTCAAAGAAATGGAACCTAGCAGGAAACAGGGCAACACAAATGAACCACTGGCTGCCACAAATCTGTGAAGTAAACTATGATTTACACGTAGATGAATCAACACAGTATTCTAAAGCTTACTATTGTACTCAGCTGTAGCTCTGACTTGTAACAATATTAGTCTTTTACTAGAAATTAGTCAGAAGTAGCCACAGAGTGGCAGAAACGACCTGGCTACTGTTATTGGTCCTTTTTTGTGGCAGCCATTATTAAGGTGCAATTCCATCTTTCTTGGGATGTCAATCAAATAGCCATTGGCACTGGATTATTGACAGTAATTCCATAAATTCCATGAATATCATGATTACTGTCAGTACCGATGTATCGCGGCATCCCTATCTGCTGTGACTGAAAACCAAGAATTTATATTGCATTTCATTTAAAGCTTTCATTTCTCCAAGCTGTCGTAGATCAGTCAAAGTCCATTCACACTGCATGTGCAACACAGGCTTCAAATTTAAACACTACGCACATTTCATTTTGGACTCCCAAATCACCACAACGTCACAAAGCACATCAGAGCACACGCCTTGAACAACCACTTTAAATTGAAAACAGGCTTCTTTTTTTTCTTTTTACACATTCATTCTTATAGAAATCTAAAAAACATACGTTAACATCAACAAAGTCATACTGGTTTGGGTCAATAGAGGCAGTGAATGTTGAGTATAGCATGTATTCGTGTGTGTGTGTGTGTGTGTGTGTGTGTGTGTGTGTGTATTGATGGGTGCGTGCCTCTAATAAAAGATAAAGATTACATGAGTCCAGCTGTTGGTTCTCCCACGGGTTTTCTGCATTAATGGCTGAGAAGCAGATTATCTCCCCTGCACATATTAACAGCAACCACCTCTGTGTGGTAAAACATTAGACACACACACTCACATATAAACTGAAATTATCAAGAAAACCTGAAGGCTGGTAGTTCCCACATACTTAAAAATTGGCACTTTGTTTATACATCACTTCATTTGTCTTACATTTTTATAGGGTTATTGTGACATTAACAAGAGTAAAATTGTCAGCACAGAACGAAACAGCCAGAGTAGCCTGACAAGGAAGGAAATTTGAATTTTTTTCGCCTTTGTCTTTCCATTGTGCGCTTGTCACTCATTCAGATTCACACGCACTTGCTTAACCTGCCCTCAGCAGCAAGACACATACACAACAAAACGAACACCATAACCAAAAAATAAAGTGTGAAGAAATCACACGTGTGTAGTTGAAAATCTCTTCCCCGGGTTAATAACAAAAGCTCTTTGGTGACACATGTCCCAGTAGCGTTAATTGGAGCGACAGACAGTCGCGCTACAGTTGAAAACAAGCTCAGGCCACGGATGTTAAGGTGTCCTGTTGGGGATTTACCTGGCAGTCTAGCGCTGACGGGGATGACACAGAGGAGGACCGCAGAGAGCAGCGGCAGCAGCAGCGAGGCCCGGCGCCTGCGCCCGCACCGCGGGCTGGAGAACAGCAGCATCCTTGGGTCTTCTCGGGGACGTTGAACCGCGGACGGGGTTTGTTGTCATTCCCCCATCACTACTTCTTCTTCTTCTTCCTCTTTCTTTTTTTTTTTTTTTAAGGTTTTTGTTCTGTGATGCAGGAGAGCTTCAGCGCAAACAGCCCACAGCGATAAGCCGAGCACGTCGCACCGGAGTGCAGTCTCACCACACACACACTGCGTACCGTAATCCTTACAGTGCTAAAGATAGCGGAGCTTCAGGCAGGGGAGGGTTTGTGTTTGACGTGCTGCCTTCAGGGCCTCCTCGGAAACTTACGGATAAAACACAGACTCCCCTTGACACGTTTACAGTTTGAACATAATGTTTGTTTTTTTTTCATCACAGCTATAATAATGCAGACAGTGAGTGGCTGCTAATTCACTTCAAATATATTTTAAGTTTTTGTTATTGAAATTTATTTGAAATTAATTTAGTTTCCCTTATTTTAGCCAAAATAAGGCCCACCTTACAAAAGGTAGGTTGACATTTTATCTTAAAAGCTTTTATATGGACAGATGTCGGCAAAGTTTCATTCAGTGTGTGAATGTGTGTGTGAATGGGTGGATGACTGGTTGTGTAAAGCGCTTTGGGGTCCTTAGGGACTAGTAAAGCGCTATACAAATACAGGCCATTTACCATAGTTAAGCTAAGAGGTCTACAGTATAATATGTCCCGCAATATTTCGCTTTATATATTGTCATATGAAAATTTTTGTGACTTTACAAAAGCATTGGGACCTAACTGTAGCTTATTTCACAAATTTCTTGAAAAGGAAAAGTTGCCTTCACTGGTGCTCAAATTTTTCTAGTTTCAAACGCTCTAATCAAACATCGTGTCAGGGTATCACGTTGAATGTAAAGGTTAAATAAGTGTGACAGATAAAGACAAAGGAAATGAAAGTCAACAAAAACTATAATTCCTAAAATCCTGATATCATATATTAACTGCGAATTAAATATCACCGGAATTTCCCACCTTTATAAATGATGGAAAATTCCTAACCTAACCTCATCATCATGATGTCTTAAATCTTAAATCGCAGATTTCCCACATGCACCTGTGATATCATCTTAACTAACTTCATTGCCGTGATAACCAGGACATTAAAAACAAAAAAATGCGTGTATTGAATCATCAGAAGTTATATAGAGATATTTCTACCACCAGATCGAGATCGTGTCTGATCAGATTCCCACTTGCACTTGAATGCAACAGTTTACCGAGCGATTATAATCAGGATACCACGTAAACTCATACGTGAGGCGTGATGTCGCGGAGGAACCGGTTTAATAATGTGATCTTCTTGGTTTGATGGTTTTCATGCGGGTGGATAGAGCCGTGTGTTCATGCAAAACTGCTAGTCTTATTTTAATGCTGATAACTTTTCACATCCATAGTCTACGCATTGCTATTCTTTTTTTAATTCTTATTTATCATGTTTTTCTTCTTTCTAGCAGTACTGATATTATCCACATGCAGATAGGTGCAAAGGGAGACAGCTGAGGAGCAACAGGTAGCAGCAGGTGGGGGTAAAATTATCTCCGGTTGTATTTTTAAGATGTATAGATGGACATCGAGTAAACAAACATGCATATATAGGCCTCTTTTTTTCCATTGTTGTCCCTCTTGTCTGCCAAAGCCATTATTGTTATTTCCCAAACACAGACCAAATGGCGAATAGCTGCTGGAGCCTGTTTGCTTGCTTAGTGCTGAAAGACCATTGCCAAACAAAGAGCGGAATTAGGTCAGCAAGGATCTTTAGCTGTCCGGTTCAAATTAAGTCAGTCCTCAAACCGGGCTACTAGTAGCCCTCAGTCTTCCTTTAAAAAAAGAAAGAGAGAGTATCGCCTACACCCTCTGTCAGTTCAAATGTTTTACATATCAGGACATAATAAAAAAAATTATCTAGTCTTTAGCAGCTCTTAAAGTTAGGTAAGTGCAACCTGACATGAACAGGCGAACATGGCATACATAGTACGCATGACATATGAAGTAATGGTTTTCTCTGTGGTGAAGTTTTCACCCGCTCTTTCATACAAAATTTGCTTCAGTTCACTGAGGTTTCATTTATGCACAGCTCTCTTCCCGCCACAGTGTTTCAGTCAGGCTGAGGCCTGGGCTTTGACAGGGCCACAGCAACACCTTGATTCTTTTCTTGTTCAGCCATTCTGTTGTAGATTTGCTTGGGAACATTTTCCTGCTGTGTGATCAATACTGACCAAGCTTCAGCTGCCGCTCAGAAGGCCTCAAAATCGACTCTAGGATACTTTGGTATACAGAGGAGTTCATGATCGAGTAGTGACTGCGAGGTGTCTGGGTCCTATGGCTGTAAAACAAGCCCAGATCATTACCCCTCTGCCAGCGTGTTTCACAGTTGGTGCGAGTTGTTTGTGCTGATATGCATTATGGTCAGACACTTCACATGGCTGCTCCTCACCCTCATAATTCCTATAAAAGCAGTTTGGGTTGACTTAATTTTTCACACTACTTCTGCATTATGGCTTAACTGTTGTAAAATAAATAATGACACAGTGTCATATATCAGGGCACCATGTTCTCCCTGGGTCTGCATGGGTTTTCTCCAGGTACTCTGGTTTCCTCCCACAGTACAAGGACATGCGGTTAGTGGAGTGAGGTTAATTGGGAAAGCTAAATTGCCCATAGGTGTGAATGTGAGTGTGAATGGTTATCTCTACTTTAGCCCTGTGACAGACTGGTGACCGGTCCAGGATGTACTCCACCTCTCACCCCAGAGGAGATAGGCTCCAGCCCCCTGCAACCCTTAATTGGATAAGCAAAGTGGAAAGATGGATGGATGGTGTAATATGTCATGTTTTCTACTTCATATGAGGCTGTATTTATCTAATTTTAAGGCTTGATAAAGACCAGATTCCTGTCCTGATATGTAAAATCCTTGTACTTTTTTTTTTACTATGACTATACACGCACTTAAAAAAGCTGTTTAATCAAATGGATTTGTGGTATACTTTATTTTGACACACACACAGAAAAAACCCCAACCACTCATTTATCATGCAGTAAATTAGATTGCTCTAGGACTACCACTCAACAATTACAACCTCTTTATTCTAAAAACTGTCCAGAGTCCTTACTTGGTGGGGCTTTTTGTGGGTGAAACAGCATCAGCAGCGCTATTATAACTGATGATGTCATCGCAGGCATCATCATTCTTGCCACGTAGTCATCTGGAACAAAAATGTGTCAAGGTCTGTCTGATTTTTCCCGGACAAAGGTAGTCAGACAACATTCTGTTTTTTTGAAAAGCTCACAACTCGCTGCAGTGCCGTGGCATGGATGTGATGCATGTGGGTTTTAGAGGAAACTGATGTTACGTGTCTTATGTATATGTTTTACGTAGAGCTCAAACTCTACATAAAACATATACATAAAGAAGTTATTTTGCTCTTGCACAATATTTATGTTCTAATAAATTTAAAAAAAATACATCAAATTACAAAGATGTGTGTACTTAATATGAAACGTGTCACAATCAAATTGCAATTCCAACCTATGTACACAGCTGCACACATTTTATTGCTTTAAACTACTTTTAAAGAGAAAACTAATACAAAAGGACTTTAAACCAGATAAATGCGTCATTATGAAGTGGGAAATAAAGTATCAGAAAGATTACGCTGGATGATTAATCGCAAAAGCCTACGACAGGCAAAGGGCAACCACATCCTTTAAACTATGACCTCATAGAAAGCCATAACTGCCACTGATGATAAAAATGCAGAGTAATGGGGAAAAAAAAGGTTGGTCGGGTTAGGAATTATGATTTTTAATTTAAGTTTACGTCTCGGAAAGTGATTTCAGAGAATCTCTCTTTTGGCACTTTATGAGCTGCAGGACACAGACCAACAAAAACCTCAAAGAGCAGCAGAAGAAGCAGAAAATCTTTTAAAAGAAGAACGATCCATTTTTTTTGTGCATGGTCCTTTTATCTGCATGAACATTTACATACACAGTCCTGAGGTAAACAGGTTGGCACAGCCTTATAAAAGACCAAACAAATATCTGACTTCAAATTAGCTCAGCAGCATCAGGAAAGGGTGCACTGTACAGTTAGGTAAGGAATAAATGACAGCTCACATTTCCATGTTACACAAAAGTTTAAAATCAAACAAACTACTATTAGTGAGGATGAAATAGTTATGCAGTGTTGTGAGTTTTAATCCAAAGTTATGACAAGTAACCCTAATGGTGTAAAACAGGTGAGTCTGCAAGTAGTGTGTGAGAGTCAGAACGGCAGCTTGTAAATTTATGCAAAATGCATCCACTATAGATTTCAGTCATACGCTGGGATAAAGGATTCAGTCGGCTTTTTCCGCTCCGGTAAATGTTAGATGATCCAAAAACTCACCAAATCTACTTGCTCATAAACGTGACAATTTGCATGGTTTTGAAAGTAGCATTGCAAAAAATTTGGCATTTAAAGGAAGATACAAAGAATCGATTGTTACACAGTGAAAATGCAATAAAAAATGACCATAATTAGTTACTACATTTGACCATAAACAAATGTAAGTCTCAAAGTGCAAAGCAGCCTGAACAATCCTTGATGCTGCACCTGAAACCAGGGGCGTCTGCTTGCATGAAAACCGCCTTTGATCACAGTTTCAGTGTTTCTAAGAAAACGTGAGTGATTACAACTTAACCGTGTGACTATTTTTGGGTTAGAAAGCTGAACTTTAAAAGATTCATGATGGTAAATCGTACCGGCTTTCTGACTTCATAAAGACGGATACATTTTTGTTTTAACTGAGATGCCTTCAAGGGTTTCTTAGTCATTACACATACACACGCACACGGACAGACACTGCTCACATAATAGCATAAAAGCAGAGCACACGTGCGCACACACACACACACACACACACACGCACACACACACGCGCGCACTTCATCAATGCAAACTGTATTCACTCTTAAAATTCCCTGAAGTTGATTTCCAGTAAGAAAGAAAATAGTTTTTAAATTAGCCCAACTTCCTGTTCTTCAATAACCAGCATTACATTACTGAAAAGCTCTGGTAGCTAACACCACCTACTGACCATGTAATATTCTACTCTCTATCAATAAATGCTTAAACAGTACTTGTTAAAGTGAAAAGGTGCAATATACACTAAAAATTCACTGCATTGCATAACAACCGTAGCTGAGGACATTTTTGGACCCTTATCTACAGTTTCCTCTGGATGTACTTTATATAGGCCCACAGGAGCAAAAACTACAGGTTAGGTTTAGGTTTACACATTAACAGCCTATCCTTTTGAAAGGTAAATATAGACCCTTCAAGGCAGGCGTAAACATGCCAGCTGTGTCAGTGAGGGCTCCCTGTGCGGTAGGGCAGTGAGGGGCTCTGAGGCACACTCCATCCAGAACCTGACAAGATACCAGTGGCAGCAAAGTTCGGGATCCGCACAGCTCGTGGATTTGTGTTTGGTCCGACATTAAGAGTCTGGGATTTGGGAGGGTTGAGTCCTGTCACTCTCCTCTGTGCATGACTGCTGCTGTTCTGACTGCTGTTTTTCTCTCAGCTCTTCTTCTCCCTCATCCTTAAGAAGCACCTCGTCATTCTCCAAGACAAACTCCAGGGTGGGGCCGCTAGCTGCTCCCCCCTCCATCTCCCCCTCCTCTGCCAGGCGGAATTTTAAGTTCATGCTGACGCGTTCCATTTTATCTGTGGTACGAGGACAGACAACGACACACGTAAACAGGAGAAGAGCTCACATCTGCAGCGCAAACTAAGTTTTTCCATATCATTTCATTTTGTCCTCAACTTCAATTCCATTTTGATATTAACCCAAATTAAAAACAACTGAATTAGTGAATATGCACTTTGCTACCAGGTAAAACAATAATAAAATGATGCTAGCTATATGTTCTGGGTCAATTTGGGACCAGCACCTATGTCAAATCCACAAGAAAATACATTGTTGCATGCTACATAAAGTTAGATTTCTGTATTGTGTCAGAGGAACTATGACGTACAACATATCCTCTGTGTTAAAACATCTATGAAAGAACAGAAGCACAAAGGCCTTCCTACCCTTTACAGTGTCTTTTAGACAATATTTGATCAAGTATATATCTGGTGATGTTCTATATTTTTTATCTTTCAACAAACATTAAATATATAAAATCAATAAAAATTGTAAGTGACAGATGATAGTAAGTGTTTTCTGTGAAGCAGACACTTTTTCTCCAAATGTCATTCACGTCTATTGTTGGCCAAAAACTTAACACATTGGTGAGTCACATCACAAAGAGTTCATACACCCAGCATTATCTTTAATACTCTTCACTACATGAATTCTGAAAACAGCGCTATTTATTTTTCTTCCTAACCTTTACAGTGACTTTTAGAAAACACATGATTAAGTATAAATCGGATGAGTCTATATCCTTTTTGTTTCCAACAAACATTAAATATATGAATAATCTTTTCCTTTGATTCTGTAGACCCTATTAGGGGGTCACAGGCTAGTGTATAACTGGTGTTAGGTAAATGGGAGGACACTGGGTGTAAAATCTGTGCCAAAATCTATCCACTGTGGCTCCCCCACAGAAAATTAGGGACCAGTCACAAGTACCACATGAATTCTGAAAATAGTCACCGACTCCTGGCCAGCTTTGAACAGGGTTAGTGCCAAATTATCCAAAAGACTCAAAAAGTTTGACAGTATTACAAGAAAGACCAACCACATCATTTTTGAACTCTTCATGGGATTTGTTGACAATACCATAAACATTATATGTAATCTAATCTTCCTCCAGATGCTCACCACGTCCGAGCTGCCGCTCTTTGGGCAGCAGCAGCACATCCACGTTGTGATGTTTCTCCAGGGCAGCTGTGAGCACGGCACCCTCACGGCTGAACAGGAAGACTAAAGGCAGGGTGATGTCTTCAGTTGAGTCGCCATCTCCAACCATCTGGAAGAGAGGGGTTTCCTCGCTGTTGCTTCCTTCACGGTGGTCTGAGGAACAAAGGCATATGCTGAGCTCATGAACATCTTTGAAGTCCACTTATTCTAAACTTTGAGAAATACTATAAGAGCAAATGATTTCAGGTCAACTGATAATGACTCTCACCTATGAAAATAACTCCTATGGCTCCTGCCTTCTGTAGCCAACGAGCCTTTGCAGCAAACATGCAGTCACCTCTCAGTGCTAGAGCGATGTGGCCTTTTAGGCCCGCTGCATTGTCTATGGGTCCACACGCAGTGTAGGGAGAAGTTTTCACTATGCTGCCCTTCACCTGCAGCACAAGTGTTTGTTTTAATGTGATTTTGTGTTTGCACGTTAGAGAAAAGAATTCAACAAGACCAAGAGAACAAACATGCATACATAAATTAATAATTTTATTTAGTAGTTCATATTATATCAATTATATGTCAGATTGTAATCTCTTCAAACATACTGTTGAACAAGTGTTGCTCACATTGTTGTAATGAAACACATGTTTCTGTTTTTGTTCCTGAAAGCTACACTAGCTTTGACACCGATACCATGTAGTGTGTTATCTCACCCCATGCTCCTGCTTGGTGAGGTCCATCCCAAATTTGGCAGGTCCTGCAGTGAGGACCGTCCTTCCCAGAAATGGCGGGGATATGAGCTGAACGACATGAGGCACCACAACCTCCTCCTCTGGTGCCTGGCTCAATTCTGCTACAAGTTTTACCCGGTAAACTCCTTTATGCTCCTGCAGACATCAATATTTAGAGACCCAATTGAAAACTAGAGCTGGTCAGGTCAGCCATTCCCAAAGTCAAGAGTGCTGCAGCACACTTAAAAACCAGAAATACCCATGGGGCACCACCCAATCTTCACTCTAATCAAAATGCAAGACAAACTGATGGATTTCCCTGAACATTTAATTAAAAAAAAACCCAAAAAACGTCACATTTAAACTACATCTCAGGCGGATTTTGCTTTAAAAGAGTGGACTGTTATAAGACAAGCATAACAAACTAGATAACTATAATGGAAGAAAATATATTCACAGAGTGTGGACAGTGCCTCCTGGTGGAGTATGAAAATACTGCAGCTGGAGCACTAATTCATTTACAATAAAAAACTATCCATCCATCCTCATCCGCTTTATCCGAAGTCGGGTCGCGGGGGCAGCAGCCTAAGCAGAGAAGCCCAGACCTCCCTCTCCCCAGCCACCTCCTCCAGCTCATCCGGGGGAACACCAAGGCGTTCCCAGGCCAGCCGAGAGATATAATCTCTCCAGCGCGTCCTGGGTCTGCCCTGGGCCTCCTCGGTGGGACATGCCCGAACACCTCACCCAGGAGGCGCCCAGGGGCATCCTTGTCAGATGCCCGAACCACCTCAACTGGCTCCTTTCGATGTGGAGGAGCAGC
This sequence comes from Oreochromis aureus, assembly GCF_013358895.1. NCBI lineage: Eukaryota > Metazoa > Chordata > Actinopteri > Cichliformes > Cichlidae > Oreochromis > Oreochromis aureus. The sequence continues at coordinate 40,455,011 of NC_052948.1, read as the reverse complement.
GGCTCTACTCTGAGCCCCTCCCGGATGGCCGAACTTCTCACCCTATCTCTAAGGGAGAGGCCAGCCACCCTTCGGAGGAAGCTCATTTCTGCCGCTTGTATCCGCGATCTCGTTCTTTTCGGTCACTACCCACAGCTCGTGGCCATAGGTGAGGGTCGGGACGAGATCGACCGGTAAATTGAGAGCTTCGCTTTTACACTCAGCTCCCTCTTCACCACGACGGACCGGTGCAGCGTCCGCATCACTGCAGCCGCAGCACCAATCCGCCTGTCGATCTCGGCTCCCTTCTCCCATCACTCGCGAACAAGACCCCGAGATACTTGAACTCCTCCACTTGGGGCAGGAACTCATCCCCGACCCGGAGTGGGCACTCCACCCTTTTCCGGCTGAGAACCATGGCCTCAGATTTGGAGGTGCTGATCCTCATTCCTGCTGCTTCACACTCGGCTGCGAACCGTTCCAGTGCGAGCTGGAGGCCCCCACCCGATGAAGCCATCAGAACCACATCATCCGCAAAAGCAGAGATGAGACTCTGAGGCCACCAAGTGGAAGCCCTCCGCCACTTGGCTGCGCCTAGAAATCCTGTCCATAAAATTATGAACAGAATCGGTGATAAAGGGCAGCCCTGGCGGAGCCCATCACCCACCGGAAACAAGTCCGACTTATTGCCGGCAATGCGAACCAAACTCTTACAACGGTTGTATAGGGATCGAATGGCCCGTAGCAATGGGCCAGACACCCCATACTCCCGCAACACCTCCCACAGGACACCCGAGGGACACGGTCGAATGCCTTCTCCAAGTCCACAAAACACATGTAGACTGGTTGGGCAAACTCCCATGCACCCTCAAGTATCCTCGAGAGGATAAAGAGCTGGTCCAGTGTTCCGCGACCAGGACGAAAACCGCATTGTTCCTCCTGTATCCGAGGTTCGACTAACGGACGAACTCTCCTTTCCAGCACCCTGGCATAGACTTTCCCAGGGAGGCTGAGGAGTGTGATCCCCCTATAGTTGGAACACACCCTCCGGTCTCCCCTCTTAAAGATGGGGACCACCACCCCGGTCTGCCAGTCCAGGGGTACTGCCCCTGATCTCCACGCAACATTGTAGAGGCGTGTCAACCAGGACAGCCCTACAACGTCCAGAGCCTTCAGGAACTCGGGGCGGACCTCATCAACACCAGGGGCTCTGCCACCGAGGAGTTGTTTAACTGCCTCAGTGACCTCGACCCCAGAAATTGGCGGGTCATTCCCTCATCCCCAGACTCTGCTTCCTCCTCGGAAGACGTGTCAGTGGGATTAAGGAGGTCCTCAAGTATTCCTTCCACCGCCTGACAATTTTCTCGGTCGACGTCAGCAGCGCACCGCCAGCACTATACACAGTGCAGGTAGAGCACCGCTTTCCCCTCCTGAGACGCCTGACGGTTTGCCAGAATCTCTTCGAGGCAGTCCGAAAGTCTTTTCCATGGCCTCCGAACTCCTCCCACACCCGAAGTTTTGCTTCAGCCACTGCCCGAGCCGCATTCCGCTTGGCCTGTCGATACCTGTCAGCTGCCTCTGGAGTCCCACAGGCTAACCAAGCCCGATGGGACTCCTTCTTCAGCCTGGTGGCTCCCTTCACCCCTGGTGTCCACCATTTGGTTCGGGATTACCACCACGGCAGGCACCAACCACCTTGCGGCCGCAGCTCAATGCAGCAGCCCGGCAATGGAGACGCTGAACATGGTCCATTCGGACTCAATGTCCCCGTCTCCCTCGGAATGTTGTTGAAGCTCTGCCGGAGGTGTGCGTTGAAGATCTCGCGGACTGGGGCCTCTGCTAGACGTTCCCAGCACACCCTCACCACGCGCTTAGGTGCACCGGGTCTGTCCAGCGTCCTCCCCGCCACCTGATCCAACTCACCACCAGGTGGTGATCAGTTGACAGCTCAGCCCCTCTCTTTACCCAGTGTCCAGAACATATGGTCGCAAGTCTGGTGATACGATTACAAAATCGATCATCGACCTGCGGCCTAGAGCATCCTGGTGCCACGTGCACTTATGGACACTCTTATGTTCGAACAAGGTGTTCGTTATGGCCAAACTGTGATTTGCACAGAAGTCCAATAACAAAACACCACTCGGGTTCAGATCAGGAGGCCGTTCCTCCCAATCACGCCTCCAGGTCTCGCTGTCGCTACCCACGTGAGCATTGAAGTCTCCCAGTAGGACAACAGAGTCTCCAGGTGGGGCACCTTCCAGCACCCCCAGGGACTCTAAGAAGGCTGGGTACTCTGAACTGCTACTCGGGCGCATAAGCGCAGATGACAGTCAGGACCCGTTCCCCGACCCTAAGGCGCAGGGAACAAACCCTCTCATCCACTGGGAAAAACCCCAACGCACCGGCAGCAAGCCGGGGATATTAGAATACCCACCCCAGCCCGCCGCCTCTCACCAGGGGCAACTCCAGACTGAGACAGAGTCCAGCCCTCTCCAGGAGACTAGTTCCAGAGCCCAAGCCATGCGTAGAGGTGAGCCCGACTATATCTAGCCGGTACTTCTCAACCTCACGCACTAACTCAGGCTCCTTCCCCACCAGAGAGGTGACATTCCATGTCCCTATTGCCAGTCTTGGCAGCCGGGGATCGGTCCGCCAGGGCCTCCGCTCCTGGCCGCCGCCCGACACACATTGCACCCGACCCCTATGGCGCCTCCCTGCGGGTGGTGGGCCTGCGGGAGGATGGGCCCATGTCTCCTCTTCGGGCTGTGCCCGGCCGGGCCCCATGGACTAAGGCCCGCCACCAGACGCGCCCTCGGGCACCCTCCCGGGCCTGGCTCCAGGGCGGGGCCCTGTAACCCTATCCCGGCAGGGTAAACTGTTCCCTCGATGTTCTTTTCATACGGGTCTTCTGAATCGCTCTTTGTCTGGTCCCTCACCCAGGACCAATTTGCCATGGGAGACCCTACCAGGGAGCAAAAGCCCCCAGACAACATAGCCCCTGGGATCCCTGTGACACACAAACCCCTCCACCACGATAAGGTAGCGATAAAAAACTAAATCAATTTAAATTTAATTTATTTTACCAATGGCATTAAATATTGAAAAAGAAGTATTGTATAAAAATTGGCTGTAGAATTTAAAAATTACATGTAATTGTATGTTTTCGGACCTATTTTGACCCTGAACTCATCATTTCAGTTCATACTTGGAGTGCAAAGTAATCAGTGTGTACCTTAAGCCTTCCAGTGTCTCCCATATTGGCTTCGTTCAGTGGAGTGAGAGAAATGCCCATGCTTTTAAAGAACTCCACTGGCTCCATGCCATTATCATGGAGTGGAAGTTCAATTTCCCTGCAAAGTATGAAGGCAGTCAGGTAAATAACTTCACAAATCCACCAGAGAATTCACTCTGGAATCAAAAGTCTCTTGCAGCTGGACACACCTGATGGGTAAAGGGTGGAAGGCTCGTCCCACCCCAGTGAGGTACTTGTAGCCGTCCCTGATGGTTTTGGCAAATGACGGGTTGTTTGGGAATAGCGTGTCAGTGCTGGGACAGGAGTGTGTAAACAGATCTTCTTGAGAAATACGAACAGTCTCCTGAAGAAGAAGACACACCTTTAAATAAGTATGCACCTACTATAAAACTATGCCAGTGAGTTTTGCTGTAAACTTCTAAATATACAGCACTGTCATATAAGTGAGACTTACAATAATTACAATATTCACTAAATTAAGATCAACTTCCTTCTCTATTACAAACCCAAACCCTTGTACTAAAAAACAAAACTAAATTTGAGATAAATTAGACTGGTGGCATGCTGTCATCCTCATTTTCTTCACATTTCTGTTATCACAATATCAGTATTAGCACTGCTAATGTGAGACATACAAACAAACCAGGTAGCACTGTTTTTGACCTCCTTTTTGCCTCAGTTCTTCGTAGCACTGATTCAATAAGGTGCTGGAAACTTTTCTCAGAGGTCTGGGGTCAAATTGACATGATAGTATCACACAATTACAACAGATCCATCGGCTGCACATCAATGATGCAATTCTCCGTTTCCACCACATCCCAGAGGTGCTTTTGATTGAGATCTGGTGACTGCGGAGGCGTTTTGAAAACCGTGAACTCATTCCAGTTTCAGGTGATCTGAGCTTTGTGACATGGTGTGTTATCCTGCTGGAAGCAGCCATCAGAAGGTGGGTACAACGGGGGATGGACATGGTCAGGAATAATGCTCAGGTAGACTGTGGTAGTTTAAAAAAAATGCTCAGTTGGGCTGGCTGAGGCTGAGGAGGTAGAGCAGGTCATGTACTAATCAAAAGGTTGGTGGTTTGAACCCTGGTTGGTTGTATTTCGGTGTGGGGTGGCTGTAGCTCAGGTGGTAGAGGCGAGCACTAACCGGAAGGTTGGTGGTTCGATCCCAGGCTCCACCAGTCTTGGGCAAGATACTAACCCCATGTTGCTCTCCGATGCATCCATCGGAGATGCATCCATCGGAGATGCATCCATTGGAGTGTGAATGTAGACAGTAAGCACTTAACAGTTTAGCTGGTGTGACTGGGTGAATGAATTAGTTGTATAAAGCGCTTTGAGTGCTCAGAGTAGAAAAGCGCTATATAAGAACCAGTCCATTTCTTTGAATGTTAATGTGTTAATGTTAGAAAAAAAGTGCTTGTGTGAATGAGTCAATGTTGAACAAAGAGCTTTGAGTGCTTGAAAAGTGCTATATAAGAATCATATACTCAGACTATTCTTTGGAAACCCTTGAGACAGTTGTGAAGAAAATCCCAGTAATATTCAGACCAGCCCTTGTGGTACCAGCAACCACATCACATTTAAATCACCTTTCCTCTCCATTCTGATGCTCCATTTGAGTTCAAGGAGACAGTCGAGAATAGGTCTACGTGACTACGGTAAACAACCCTGGAAGTGATTCTCAGCAACATGTTGATCATAGACAAGAGTATGAGTACCCGGTGGTGAAGATATTAAGAGGGTCACGTAGGCAACTGGAGCCTGGAATATCCACAAGCAACCAGCTGTCAGCTTCAAACGCATTTCCAATGGGCACTTCCGTTTGTGGACGCAGCTTTAATGAATTGAATTGTTGACATGTGATTGCCTGATTAGATATCCATGTTAAAAAGAAATTTGACAGGTGGACCTAACAGAGTGGTTGGCATACACGAGCTTGTATAGAAAATAGAGGAAGATAATGTTTGCACTGGTGTTTGTGACAAAGTGAGCGCTCTCACCGTATCGTTTCCTGGACAAGGTGGCTGAGTGGTGGAGAGAGATATAGGCAGTAGGTGAGCCTCTGTAGTGAAAATGTAGCCGTCCATATCAATTGGCAGGTGACTCTTCTCAGAAAACATTAGGTACAGGTATTTAAACATCTCAGCCAGAAAAAACGAGTCCATCCTAAACACAGAAAAGCCCACATATATAGAAGAAAAAAAATCGTCACATCTGTTTCTGATGCTTAAGGTTACGCTTAGGTTACACTTTTCAGTTTTTAAATGTTCGGAACAGAGTTCGCCCCACACAGTACCTGTCTTCATGTGTCCCTGTGCGGACATCTTGCACAGCAGCAAACCCGCAAGGCACTCTGGCATAGGCATTGAGCTTTTCCACTATGGATTGTCCCACTCTGAGGTAGTAGGGGTCGCCAGTGGCCTGCAGACATCAAAATATAATCTTACCTACATGTCCTACAGGATAAGCGCTTCATATCCTTAAAAGGAATAAAATACTTGTATAAATTAGCCAACTTTTAACAAAGTTGAACCTTTACAACCAAAGAAAATGCAATATATTTAATCAGCGACACTGTTAGTGATAGAGATTAAATATACAGGGTTACCTTATAGAGGTAGTAGGTGCTTTCTGCAAACTCTGGTCTCAGTAGATGTTGACCCCAATGAACTCTGAACTCTGTAGTGAAAGCCTTGAGTGAGATGAACAAAAAACAAAAGAGGTTAGTACCACTTTTCCTGACTGCTGAAATGTTCTGGGATACAGAGGAATATAAATACTGAGTCATTACCTCTGGAAGAAACTTGTGCTGTTTGGTTACTTGGTAAAGCATTTCATGAGTTTCAATGGCTGGTTTCAGATCCCCTCGCAAAACCTATATAAGCCAAAGCGGGACTTTAGAAACTTTAAACAACAAACTCTTTCACTATTAAAAGAGTCAATATGATTAACTGAGCACATCTTAAGACCTGCAGGCCAGGGAAGAATGCCAGGAGAGAGTCCATCCAGCTCCGCACACTCACTGTGGGGTTGTGCATGTGTACATTGAGCAGCAGAGGAGGCTGACTGATGTACTTCATAATGGCACTGTAGTGCTGTAGAGGAAAAACCAAGAAACACAAATAATTACTGTAGTGTTTTCAGCTCAAACAATATAATACGACAGACTATGTGAGACAATGATGTTACAGCAAGGAATGCTTACAACGTTGAACCTGTCCAGAAAGACATTGTCTCCGAGAAGAATGTAGGCCTTCATCAGGTATTCGTAGTATGAATCGATGCCAGCGCCAACTCCACTGTCTGCAAACACAGAAGCGACAAGACTCAGTAAGGCTCGATTTGTGTGAGAACCTGCATGATTTCAGTGCTGTCGATGTTTGTGTATCTTTGTGTTTAAACTGCCTCACCCCTCCGGACCCATTCTCCATTGTGGATATTGATGACAGTCCCCACCAAGTCACTTCCCCTCTGTCGCCTCTCCCAGAGGACATCCAGAGCTTTCCTTGCATGTTCCTGTAAAAGTATTACATGCTTAAACTCTTTGAGGTGAAAACTACTTTCAGCTATAATTTCTAACCTGAAAAAGTTAAAAAAAAGAAAGAAAGAAAAAAGAAGAAGAAGGAAGAATAAGGTAATACCTCAAACACAGAGTTTCCTGACAGTCTGCTGAGGGCAGCGAATTCCAGGATCATTGTTCCTGCACATGCTGTGCAGGTGTCGGACTCAGTGCCTGTCCGGGAAAGCGGGTTTAGGACGCCGTAGCGCAGATTCACCTGGTGAGCCAAATAAAGCGAAATTCATATCAGTTACTTTCCAAAATGATAAACATGTTCGGTGTTTATTAGTGCCTAATTTTGAAGAACCAGATAGCATATAATGAATCTGCAATAAGGTTTGTGATATTTAACAATAAAATAAGCACTACCTTAGGATAGGGAAGGCCACTTGTGGTGTTAAAGGCAGGCAGTAATCGATGGCCCAGCTCTTTGGCCATATGTAGGAGCTCGTCACGATACCATTGCATCCTCTCCCCACGTTGCCGTAGGAGGTCAGCCATCACATGCCCCCCTAAAAGCCCACTGGGAAGAAGAAATACTCAGGATATTTCTTTCCAGTGACAATAAAACGATGTACTGATGTCAAAAAAATACTACATTTGGAATAATGAGCCAAGAAGAAAAGCACTTCAAATAAAGCCGTTAATACAAATCTGAGGAAAATAACAAATTCATACCCTAAAACTCTGATATTGGTCTCAAACACTGACACCACCACATCGTTGTCGAGGCGTACATCACTCACAGCCTTCTTCACTGCCTCCTCAAACTCATCAAGCTTGTTTAACACCTGTTTAAAATTCATGCGAGCGAAAGAAAAACTTGTTCAAAAACACAAGCAAAGCAATTTTCTGTGTTTTTTTTATGAGAGGAAAATCAAATACTCACCACCAGTGTGTCAAGGGTGTCAATCAGAGTGAGAGAAAACCTAAAAAGATGGTGGAAACGAATATTATGACATGTCGATAGCTAGCACAGCGCAGCAGAGCTGGTGTCCTACTTTCCACTGATTCAGTTAAATTTGTAATGACTCATGCTGAGTCTGAAGCGAAATGTTACATTATAAAACACGTGTTGTACATAGATCTGTGTATGGCACTCCAAGATGCCGATTCATTGCCTTCCTGTTGGTTTAATTGTTTAAACTGGCGTCTCATTCAGCATCTCTGAATACTAGGGCATCTTTGAAGAGAATAGCAGGGCAAGACTATAGTTCCTGTCTTCTTTCAAGATGCAAAATCATTCTCAGAAGCATTAGACCGGGGTGTCCAACTCCAGGCCTCAGGGGCCAGTGTCCTGCAGGTTTTAGACTTGTCCTTGATCCAACAAAGCTGATTTAGATGGCTAAATTACCTCCTCAATGTGCTTTGAAGTTCTCCAGAGGCCTGGTAATGAACTAATCATTTGATTCAGGTGTGTTGACCCAGGTTTATATGTAAAACCTGCAGGACACTGACCCTTAAGGCCTGGAGTTGGACACCCCTGCATTAGACAAATTAGACTTGGCATGCAAAACATTTTGCACCCTGGTCAAAAATTCTGTTACTGTGAATACTTCAGCAAGCAGGAGATGAAATGATCTCTAAATGGCTTCAAATTGAAAATTAAACATACTTTTCATAGAATTTTAAGCACGGTGAGTGTATCATTTTTGCCCTGTCGAATTTAGGAGTGAAAGAAAGTTTACAAAAGAGATCTTAGCTGTCAGATAACTTCTAGATATCATGTAGCTTGGTACAGCTACATCCTGTTCAGAGACAGTGGAGGTAAAAGTGTTTCCACAAAGCTCTTTTCTCAAACAATAGGAATGGTGAAGGTCAAGTTGTGGTCTGGAAAGGCAAAAGAATTACTGGAAAAAATACTCACAGGATTCCTAGAAAGCCAAATCAAAATTGTTCTATGACTGCAAAAGACCTTCAGGAAGATTTATCAGGGTTCTTATCATGCAGGGTAGACGAACTTTTCCCTCTCTCTCTCTTATCTTTTTGTCCTTTCAAAACTTCAGCAGATAAGAGATGATGAAGTAATCTTGCTCAAAAAATCAAAAATATCTCATCTCTTACTTGATGCCATTTGGAAATCAGGTCATCTTTTATCTCCTAATCTTAAACTGCTCACACTCAAACCTTTGCTGCGATACTTTGGTCTGGCTGCTGCTTGAAGGGATTTAAATGTATATGCTTTTCATGCTCCAAATGTCAATTAACGATTTACTTACTTCCCCAAGGAGTCATCTATGTCCCCTCTGTTGGGCTCCTGGCCTCGCACTCTCCCTCTGCAGCTTAGAGGCATCAGTTCATCAGCCGGATAGGCATATTTCTACAACAGAAACAAACATTTGCCTCCATGCTTTCATTATCATTTTACATAAAATGTTTCATTGAGGAAGGATGCGTGGAGATCAATAGCTTATACAACTCCCACTTCACCAGGCACATACAGTTTTAGTTCTCACTCAACAATGTCCCTTAAGTTTTCCATCTAAATATTCAAACTATTAGAGGACTCAGTTGAAGAAATTTTTGACAGTTTAACTGAGGAATGTACTTGTGTAAACTCCTTGTAGTGATAATTTTGCCTCTTTATCACCCTTTTACATGCAATAATCAGTTAAACATTAGCTGCTCTACTTAACCTATATTAAATATACACTTGGATTAATTTATGTTAGGTCATAAGGACATCTAATTTTTACTTCTACCAAACTCTTTAGGTCATGCGTGCCTCTTTGTCCAACTCTGATCATCCTATAAAGGCACAGGTGAGTCTGACCCTCTCCAGCAATACTAACAGCAACCTCACCCAAATCCAGCATGCTTGCTTGCATGCACATTTCCAACTGGAAGCAACCGACTCATCTTTTCTCTGGACTGTTGCAAAAAGCAAACATAAACATAGTGGTAATTACAATTATTATGCTGTAATGAACACCTTACCATGTAACTGCCATAAGCGTGATCAAACATTTCAACAATCTGGTCCCTGCACAGAAGAAAAAAAGGTAAAGATGCAAAAGTTAAATGCTTTTAATAACTTTACAAAAACGCACTCAGTGTTTATATGTCTATGTGAACATTCATCACCTGATTACGCCCTTTTCCTCGGGTGTCATATTCTGGCTGTCTTGACATTTTCCCCAGCAGAAAAGACTGACGACCAGGAGAGTTTTCCACATCATCCCTGTGGTAGAAGCAGAGAGCGATTCCCAGCACTGTTTGTTTCCAGTTGTCCTCATGTAGCCTTGCATCACGATAAACTTTTAATAGGGACAAACAAAGCTCCTGCTCTCCGTCCAGCGCCCACACAAAGTCAAACAGTGGAGCTGGCACAGCTGTCCTCCTTTAGAGTCCAGGTCATCTTCTCAGAGAAATGGCTCTGAGATGCCGACGTTAACTACCTCCAAGTTCCATGTCCGTATTTACAACCCGGTTGCTCTGTAGTTCATCCTGTGTTGTTACAACCATCACATGCCCACAGAGCACCCCAGGTGACCGGTGTTCATGTAAACAAGGGACAGCGAGCTACAAGTGACGTTAGCTTCCCTATAAAGGAAAAACGAGACTAAGCACGAAGCTCTGGTTAAGCGCAGAAAGACCGAACAGGTTTAGTAGTGCACTTCTTTTAAAAGGCGGTAGTCTGGAAAAAAAATAAAATAAATATTAAGACGTTACCAAAGTGATGTCACAGTGAATGGAGTGGCTAATTCTCGCTAGCCATGATACTACTGGGAGGTTCCCTGCTGCTAGTCGGCTATCCAGCCGCTAGTTCGGCAAAGCTATTTAGTGAGCTAATGAGGTCGCTCGTTGAAAAATAAAAGTGAAACAGGCCAAAACATACTCTGGGATTAAGAACGAATGCTCCAGTCGCCGCATTAAGTGAAAACGAGTGCTAAACAGTTTTTTTTAAAGGGCCGATGACACGTCTCCAAGTGTCACTACAGTACTGAGCTGTCAGAGAGCTGACAGGCTTTGTCGCTACCCGGCTGAAGTGGGTAAATTTCTCCCCCGAGTTTAGCTCTCAGGATAAGTTGGTGCCACGTAGAGCATCTGTTTTCCTTTCGCCCTCCTCTATTTCCTCGAGTTCATCGGGTTATAATTAAGATTTCAGAAGGATAAAAATAAGATTATGTTTCACTCACCATGTAACAGAGGTCAGATTGCTATTACAGCAATCTTCCTTAAAGGCTTTAATTAGGGCGAAACAGCAACATGACCAATATCACAAGGTAGGCGGTGTCAGCGAGGAGGCCTTTTGTAACGTCCCAAAGATGTATTGGATGTATTTACGTTTATATAAATTCACACTTATCAGAAAAATAGATTGATGCACCATGCAAAAGGAAGGAAGTAAAAAATCACGAGACAGATTTTACATTTCCACGGGAATTACTTAGAGCTCATAGTGGAAAATATAATCTAGATTATATCTTTAAAAAAAACCCAAAGCACCCAAGATCCATCCAGGAAATGCAGCCTAATGCCTGCTTTTTTCATGGTTCCTTTCCTAATAAGGTCTGTAGTGTCTCCAGTTTACCGAAAGATGTCGCAGCTGTCTCCTTTCCTTTTCTTATCAGCCTACTTTCACACATCAATTGGAATTTACGCATTTCTTTATCCATATAGACATCTGACCACAGAATGTTTCCATGCATTAGCTGTTGCTGCTATATAATCTCACTTTAATCGGTAGCCTTGTTTTCATAGTGGCACACTCTCCTGACAGCTGTGGATGCACAAGCCCGCTGGGTGCGCCTCAGGAGGGAGGGCATCTTTGAATTTGGCCTAGGCTGAACTAAACCCACGTGCTCCTCTCTGTTTTGTATAATAATAAAATGTATGGTTTCGCGTGCCTCATATTCACTAGGTAAATACATTTGCGTGCATAATTTAATCTTAGCTGTGCTGAAAGAATATTGCGAGGAAGGATGTAGGCTAGGCTGTGATCTCATTAGGCTGCTTAGGAAATTATGCGATAAGGCCAAAGCAAATATTCATCCTGTTACATTTCCTTCCTCCTTCTCTCTGACTCATGTTTTTACCCTGCCATGTACTTTAGACCTACTAAAAAGTTTGTTAGCTTGGATTCAAAAATGTAACCAAACATATTTACTCAAATGGACATTACTTTAGAAGTCGTACTTGATATTTTCTCACTATTTTAACTCTACTATCCCCCCTATTTGATCAGTTTATTTGCTTTGGGCTTAACGAGTACACAGACCTAATCAACACATACTTGTTAGAAAACGTAATGACATATATTTTAATCATACTTATGGGAAATTTATATAGATATAAAATCAAAGACAGGATTTTCATCCGTACCAACTAACTGTGATCTACATCGCATAAAGAGTATTTTCATTTTGAAGCTTGATAAATTACTGATAATAGGTGTTTAAATACACCTATTACTACTACTATCAAAGTAAAAGCTCTATGTGGCTACTAAATGGAATCCAAAATATTTCAGAAATGCAGTGAGTTCGGCTGTTGCGCAAAGAGCCTGTCATAATCTCTCTTGCTTTATTTCTATGGTAGCCTACTGGACTCTCTGCAGGAGTGAGGAGTTCATGAGAGACGTACTCTGTGATGCACGGTACGCCAGCCCACAGTGGGCGTTGCTTATCAACCCCTTTGAAAGGTGTGGCGACTTTTTACGCATTTGTGAAATTCGTTCTCAGACTTCAATCTTCTCCTTGTTTCTAGGTAAGACGAAAAAGAACACATTTTTAAAACTTTTATCAGCTTCCTGTATGTGCTGTTGTTGTTCTTTTTAAAGGAAATTTGCTCTTTAGATTTGCCTTGTCCACATTCGGATCTTACTTGTTTGCTTTTCTGTAGTTCCTTTTGCGCACATGTTCTCTCGACTTTAGTTAGTTTTGTATTATCGTACCCTGTACCCTACAGATTTATTTGTGATGCCACATCAATGCCCATAAAAGCGCTGCCCTGATTAGATGGAATGGCGATCTGCAGCTAGAACAAAATCCATTAAAGCATGAGTCAGCTCTTAAGAAGCTACATTACAACACGATTAAGGTGCTAATAGTTTATTTTCTTTCTTCTCTGCAGCGTAAAACGCCTCCCTTAAACCACCAAAATGTCTGTTTGGGTAAGTACTTCTACATAGATGTCTGTTTGTATCCGTGTAGGCTCAAAATAAGAGAAAATGAAGGTGGTCACCATCTCTGTGTTTCAGGATGACTTGGACCTGCTCTTAGACAACCCCTCTTCACTGACTGTGACAGTAAGTACAACCTGCTCTTCTTTTATAGCACGATACATGGTACAGTTTTTACCTGTGGATTAGTTTTCATTGGCATGCATCTGTGTCTATCAGTCCAGTGCAAGAGGAACTGTGAAGGACAAGACAAATTTCAACGTGGATGAAGATGTATCTGCTCTCAGGAAGGCCATGGAGGGCCTTGGTAAGCTAATGGTTTACCATCATCGATGTATTTTTGTAGATGCTCTACTATATCTGACTGATATGTAAAGCACTTCAGCAAATGTGCTAATGTGCCTTTTGATTGCAGTATAAAAAGGTAGGAAGTATAAAGCAAGGTGAACTCATTCACATATACACTCAGGTACTTTATTAATCGAAAAGAAAAGTTGCCATACATTCAAGTTCAAAATGGAGTGGATGAACTATTAGGGAAATCTTTATCTGTTATCCAGTTCAAATAGCAGCAAGAGTGTTAAGGGAGGTTTACAGGACGTTAGTGAGACCTGCTATGCTGTATGTTTTGGAGACAGAGGCACTGTCCAAAAGACAGTAGGCTGAGCTGGAAGTGTCAGAACTAAAAATGCTCAAAATTTCTTGGGAGTGACCAGGATGAACTCTCTTAAGAAAATAGAAAAGATTACAACAGATGGACAGCTCAGTTTGAGATCTTTGGAGACAAAGTTAGAGAGGCAAGGCCGAGATGGTTTGGACATGTGCAGAGGATGCTGAAGATGGAGCTCCCAGCAAGGAGGCAAAGAGGAAGGTTCATAGATGTAATGAAGGAGGACATGCAGAGAGTTGGTGTGAGAGAGGAGGATGCTAGCGACATGGTGAGACAGAAGCAGGTGATCTGCTTTGTGAGCAGCTGAAAGGAGATCCAGTTCAGTTCACCCTCACCATACAATAGGAGGTTGATAATAGACATAAAGTAAAATGACAACTTTGATGAAAGTTCTACACTTTTTTTTAAATAAACTGAAAGAATTAAAAGTTTGCTTGGTGTTGTTTTCTTCAAAGGTACAACAGAAAAGACTCTGATCGATGTGTTGACCCAAAGAAGCAATCCTCAGCGTCAGCTCATCGCCAAGGCTTATGAGAAAGCCACAGGAAGGGTATATAAATACACTTGCCTGTTTAATTTTAAAGCTTTTTCTTTCTTTGATGTTGACACAGACAAAGGCCAAAGTGAGTTTCTCATTATTGGAGCAGGACTTGATTTTTTTCCTCCCAATTAGACATTAATAGATGATCTGAAGGGTGACACTCATGGAGACTTTGAAGACCTGTTAGTAGCCTTGGTAATGCCTCCTGCTCTCTATGACTGTCATGAAGTCATCAAAGCTATGAAGGTAAGACTTTGTTAAACTAAGATAATTTGAATCATGTTTTTAAAACTATTTTCTAAAAGGTGATTTACTCAGTGATTGAAGAAATAAAAGTTACAAAAATAATTTCTAAATTTGACATGCACTATAATTCGTTCACTAAAGATTTGTCTGGATTAAGTATAATGTGAAATGTAAAGAATATTAAAGAAAGAAGATCTATTGGAGATTACAGCCCGGTTTTAATTAGTGGAGAAAAGGCTGAACAAGTGACAACTTTTAAGGGGTTCACTTTGATTGTCAGTTACAGTGGCTTCATCATGTGGAGCATGTGTGCTCACAAATTAGTCAGTGCTTTAAGAAGGCTTAGTGTCCATGGAGTGGATAAATATTGTGTTACTCTTCCATAGGGCAACTATTGAATCTAATATACGTTATGGTGTTACTGGTTTGTCAACCTTTCAGTCAAGCTCAGATCCCAAATTCAACATTTGATTTAAAGGGCTGATAACTGGGATGCTCTCTTCATCTTCCCCCTGAAGATATTTGAAGAGTCGGTGTAAAACACGGTCTGAAAATTAAGGAAAAAATTACATCCTTTATAATGAGGATGAATAGATGCCCTCAGGAACAAGGTTCAGGGTACCAATCTGTAAGTTTAAAAGGTTTAAATTTTCTCTAGTGCCATTATCAGTCAAATTATTGTTTGGTAATAGGTGAAGTTGTAAATAAGTGTTTGGTGCTTGTGTGTGTGTGTGTGTGTGTTATCTTACATGATATGTTCCACTGGCTTGTCCAAGGAAATTTCTTCTAAGTAGACAATAAACCCTAATCTAATCTAATTTTGCTATACTTATGGTTTGGACTTTAACAGTTCAATATATTTTTTTTATTTATATAGCACATGTCAACATCGGGTTGATAAGAGCTTGATCTTCAGTGTTACATGTATTAAACTGTATTGTTGTGACATTATCATTTATTTATTCATTTGTATATCCTTGTGCATACAGGGTGCGGGGACCACAGAAAGTACTCTGACAGAAATATTTGCTTCGAGATCCAACAAGCAGATCCGAGAACTGTCTGAAGCATACCTAGCAAGTAGGACATTTTAACACACAGTATTTCAAATATATCTGATGAAACTGAAATCATAAATGAGGTGGCAGCTGTTTGTGATGTACTGCGGTATTGTGAAATTTTCATGTATTGCGCCGTCTCATTGGAGAAACGGGAAGATCGATGATTCAAGACCTGCAGTCGGAGGTATCTGGAGATTATGGAAAAGCACTGCTGATCTTGGCCGAGGTATAGCACATGAAATTACAGCAGATGACATAACATTCCCAACAATAAGAACCACACCCACATTGAAATTCGCTGCAGTCAGCAGGTGTGCAGTCAGCGTTTATGTTTTAGAAATGTACTTTTAAAGCACCTTGATTCCTTCATATCCAAATACTGATTGTAGGAAAAAATGCAGCAAATAAAAATAATGTCCTGTGTGAGCTAAATGAATTGCTCCATTGTAAATAATTTCAAGAGCTAAATTGTTGAGAAAAGCAGAAGACGACTTGTAGCTCTTTGGTGAGGTCTCGATTATTAAGTTACAGTGTTTATTTAGAATATTGAATTGTGAGGATATCATTATAGCCTATTTCAAAGTTTCATTTTTTTTTCTTCGACTCACAAACCCGTCCTCCCTCACAGGGGAAGAGAGATGAGACCACCAACGTCGATGCTGCCAAAGCAAAAGCTGACGCTAAGGTATGCTTTTTCACGTTTGGTTCATTTGTGTATGAACCCTTGCTTTTCAAACTGAGGTAACTTTTTTTAGGTTAATTCATTCAGAGTTTGGTGGCATCACTCATCTCAGCTAACGCACCTCGCTGGGTGATGCAAGTCTCAACCTGCACCTATGTTGAAAGCATGTTGAAATTCTCTCATGTTGGATTCAGTTGATCTAGTATGCTTGCGTTGAACTTTAACTCTGTGTGTTTGTGTCTTTCTTTTTTAGTTTAGTCCAACAATATTGTACTCATACTTCTTCTGAATCCATGCAGGCCTTGTATGAAGCAGGAGAGAAGAAGTGGGGAACCGATGAGGGGAAGTTTATTGACATCCTGTGCCACAGAAGTGTTCCCCAGCTCCGGCAAAGTGGGTAGATCTCCGACCTATCATTCATCCTGTGGATAAATAGCATCTTAGAAATAGTACTGAGAGTTTGCAACTCTGAGGCTGTTTAGGAAGAGCAACATGCTAATATGATCACCATGACAGTGCAAGTATGCTATTTATAACTAAGAAAGCTACGGCTGATGGAAGCGTATTTGATTAGTAGGTTTTTAGTCAAATGCCATGGTGACACTAAAAGGCATTTTATCAGGATTTATTCCCACTGACACCTGATCAAAAACATAGATAGACTCCAATAGTTCAGACAGTATCTATCGATAGAGTTCAAGACACAAAAACCCAAAGACGCAATCTCATGATGGTGCAATAAGCAAAGTCATTATTCTTCTGTGGGCTGTTGAAGTGAACTTATTATGCTTTTTAAAATTTTCTGCTATTGGTCGCTCTAAATTGTTTGTTTCAGACACTTTTTTCTAACTCTTGGCTTTGTATTATGCCAGTGAGAGGGGATATTCTTATCCATTCAGGGCAATCTAAGGCAGCGGTCCCCAATCCCTGGGACTCGGACCGGTACCGGGCCGCGAGAGTTGAGCCTCGGGTGTGAAATTTATGGTTTTCAGGGTTTTTATCGGTTTTCATCATTATTTTTTTTTAATAATCATTAACTCAGTTTCCCTGGGTCTTTTCCCGTGTGTTATGTGTCCGTAAAAATATTGTCGGACATAAACCGGTCCGTGGCGCAAAAAAGGTTGGGGGGCCGCTGATCTAAGGTACACACCTCTTGCTGTCACCATAGCAGATCCAGCCAGTTTAAACCTTCTTTTAAAATGGCACTGTTGCTCAGAAGAAAGCTGGCTTAAAGAAATTGCTTATTATGACAGGCAATGAACCGAGGAGCTCCACCAAAGCTCGTTTTAAACTGAATCATGAAAATGGGCTATGATGGACCTACCAGCAGATACACATCCCACTGAGAACCGCTGCCAAATTGGCAAAAATAAAAGTGTATTACAAGTTCAATATGAGAAAACTAATCTCAGCTCAATGTATTTTGGCAGCTCTGATTGAGTACAAGAATATTAGCAAGAAGACTCTGCAGGAGAGCATTAAGAGCGAGATGTCTGGAAACCTGGAGAAACTACTTGTGGCTGTCGGTGAGCAAAATGTTACATCACTGGCTCGTTTTTATCGCCATGTCTTCCTCATCTGAGCACTTCAAATTAATATATTAACTCATTTCTTTTAGTTAAGTGTGTGCAGAACGTCCCAGCATACCTCGCTGAGAGGCTTTTCAAGAGCATGAAGGTGAGTTGTGCAACTGGTCAGTTTGTCCATCTGTGTCATAAGGGCCTTTCTAAACCTCTATGCACACCAGAAATGTCTGCCCAGCAAAATTCACATTCTGTATGGTTGCAACATACTCTTTCAGTCACAGCAGACTGTATTGGTCACCAGTGATGTGGAAAGGAATGCTGACCACATTTTATTGTTAGTGACTTGACCAGCACAGCCAACACTGGCTGAAATGTGTCAACAGTCTGAATAAGAAAGCATAGGCTAACTATTGACAGTAGTATTGCAAAATAAATAACAAACAACCCCCCGCATCTTCACATGTGTAAAAGGCCTGCAAGCCAAATGTGGCTCTTTGCAGATTTGAATCTGGCCTGCATATAAATGTTTATAAATTATGGGAAATCTGGTCATAACTATCTGCGTAGCATGTCTGTCTGTGCACACCGAACGCACTAGTGCAGCATAACTGCATACGCAACATAATACCAGAAGTCTGCATAGTAACAAACTACATCTTTGAGTCCATGCCCATGTCAGACTAAAATAAGAACAAATTTTAACCTTCATTTTTATTAGAATTTATTTTAATTAAATATGCCATTCTGTCAGAAGTTGTAAAACAGGTTCTTACCTGTAAGGTAGCCTGCATTGTATCTTGTTGAGACCATTTTTCTATGTGAAACAATATGAAATTAACGCATGCCATACCATGTCTAGCCAGAGTTTGAAGCCCTTGGCTTAAAGGACAAATGCCTTTGTTTTCCAAATTATACTTTGTCCAGGGTGCAGGGACCACCGAGTCCACTCTGACCAGGATATTCGTCAGTCGCTCAGAGATCGATTTGATAGACATCAAAGTAGAGTACAAAAAGCTGTTTGGATGTTCCCTCTACAGTCAGCTAGAGGTCAGTATAAACAGGAGTTATGTTATGAATTTATAACATTAGACTCAACATAAACATGTTTAAATGTTAACTATTGTTTATTGTGGTGTGCGTCACAAACAACCAATTAATTTATTTTCTCTCTCCCCATCCTTGTGTAGTCTGAAGTGTCCGGTGATTATGGAAAAACACTGAAGTGTCTGTGTGGCCAAGAAGAATAACTCCTCCCAGCTCCGTTGTTGGGTCGTTCAGCTTTACATCACAGCAGATGTGATGACCTGTACCTGACAGCGCGACCAGCTACTTATCTAAAGAATAACTTCATACTGATATAATTGAACTAGTTAGGAAATGTAACTAATTCTCATGAATTTTTTAAAGGTTAGGGTGAGAATGTTTGTTTTTTTTGAGACTGGATGATTTACATTTAAAAAAAAAAAAGAAGCTGTTATTAATGGATCAATAATAGCACTTAAATGTCTGACTGATATCTGTTAACTTCACTTTTCTTTTATACACACAAATAACTAATGTCATAACTTTAACATTTAATAAAAACAAAATGAGAACATTTATGAAAAAATAATTTATTTCAAGGTTTTGCTAATGTTGCTGTATCCAACACCTACACAGGTCATCAGGACCTTATCGCCCCCTTTCCGTTCGTCTTCTAAAGGCTTCTGGACCTCAATCTTGAACATAATCTGGAAGAAATCTCTGATGTGTCGGAGGAATTCAATCCTGTATAGACAGAGAAAGGAGAGAGTTTCATGTTAATAAAGACCATTAGCCCTCGATTTTCTCATACAAAGTTTTTTAAAGCTAAAAACTTAACAGGTGCATGTTTTTGTTTTTAAAACTGTAAACCTTGACAGGAATTATCCAAAACTGATGTAGTGTTACCTGAATAACAGGAAGAGTGTATTGTGATGGCACTGCCAATCTTCAGTTATCATAGTACTGTACTTGAGAGGGACACAGCACCGGTACCATGATAACTGAAAATGGACAGTTCATAGTTCGCTCCTCATTCAAGAAGACGGACATCTGGAACAAGGTTAGTGCTCAGCTATTTTTATACTGCTGTACTTTTATTTATTTTATTTGGGTTGTTTGCAAGTAATCAAACACACACAAATCATGCATTTAAAATGCAGCACACCCAAAGAGGTTAGAAGTAGAAGCAGGGTAACAAAAACAAGACTTATTAGACTTTATCAAATATTTCACAGTATTTATTAAATTATTATAAACTACAAAAATGTAGTTTAGCAAAAGTTTACATTATCTTAAGTGCCACCCATTATGAGCCTATTAAAAAAAATCCCTGCAAAGCCATGTGAATCTGAACAGTTTGATCTGATCGCACATGTTACTCAAAGTAATCAAATTAAAATTGGACACTGAGTAAACAAACCCTTGTGGTTGCATGCCACCATCAGAGTGCTCTTACCAGAAACCCTGAATCTTTAGTGGAGTGGGTTAAATTTCAGTGGAAATGGATTCATTTTGTGCTCATTTAAGAAATGCAGACTTTTTTCCCCTCCTCTCTGACGATCCAGCTGTACAGAGTATTATTCAGCTTCTTATTTTGGCATTTGATGCACTTGATGTGAACTTTGGGATATTGTCATCTGCCAAAAGAGGACTAGTAGAAGAATAACTAAACGTGGGATTGAGCGGGTTCCTCATTTGCCATCTGTACATTTAATTTTTGAATGGGTCTTACGTGTATGGGGAGAGGGGTCCCAGGAGAACCTTCGACACGTCCTGTTGGCCAAGGGTCATCAAGAGCAGCGCCAAGCTCTGATTGGATGAATCCACGCAGCCACCCTAAAACAGAGGGAGACAGGAGGGCGGGGGTCGTGTGTCAGCAACCAAAAACAACACTGAAATGCGTCAGGGAGGTGGAAACGTTCAGAGAAATCAACTTCTTGACAGTGGGATTGTAGAGTGAAAGCTGTGTAGATTTGTTTGACTAACTTTTCATTAAAAAAAAAAAACAACTTTTTTCCAATTAAATATAATTAAAATCTTGAAACTGTTTGGCAAGTTGTCACTAACGTGTTTTTTTCTTCTTTCTTGCACACATAAATGTATTATAGTCGACTTTCCAGTCATCTTCCTACCATTTTCTCAAATGACACTAACACTCCCAATTCCATCTACATGTTAAATATTTAGACAGATGATCCACTCAATATCCAAGAGAGCACATGCTATTGCTCTAAAAAAGCTCAGTGTGTGATTTCCCACTGTGTGCAGTGCACAACTGGACACACCCAAGAACATTTTATAGTCTGACCTTTAAAATGGTTGTCCACTGGTAGTTTTACTCATTTCTTGACATGCGATATGCAGCATTAACCTGATCCGTTCTAACAACGTACTTGTGTAGCTCAGTCATGCCCAATTATGGCATCAAGACAGCTCGTCAGCAGAATTTTGATTCAATTACGTAATCACATCATGGAAACCATGGTGACGTTTTCATCATTTATTAGGTGAAACACATTACAACAATGACTTGTTGTTAGAGGTTTACCGTTGTTAGTCTATGTAACATTTAACCCTGTCCTGTCCGCTCTGCTACTGCATCTCATCTTATCCCCTCTGAAAAGCTATTTTACACTTTACTCTTCTCAGAGCTGCTCTGGACCAAACAGGAAAAGAAACCTAAAACGGTTTCTGAACAAACTAAGAAACATGACACAACAGCACCATTTCTAACCACCAGTTTCAGGCCCTGCCTTCCAGAGACCGTCTCCAGAGGCCATCAGCCAACCACAAGGCCTAATGGAAAAGTCCCTTAATTCCTTTGAATGAAAGTTAATCCCTTTCCCAGCCGCCCAAAAACAGACAGTAAAGCAAATAATTGAGGGTTAACTTCTAAGCATCCACAGATATATTTGACCTGAACCTGTAGGTCTATATAACACATATTAATTTAAATTCATTAGAAATGATAGATTAGGTAATATAGATATATTTTTTTTTTTTTTCACAAGTTGCCCAACAGGTGAGGAACATAGTGTTTCCTAAGCAAGCTTATGAATTCATTAGCATTAAATGAAAAATAATGGACACTTTCTCCACAAACCTGTTCCATGATCACCAATACAGTTAATCTCTTTTTGTAACTCCTTTTTGGAAAACAATGCAAATAGCAAACACAAGTGTGGTGCGTTCTGCAAAGTATTATGCAAAAATTTATTCCATGATGAAAAAAAAAAAAAAGAGTAAAAATTGAAAGAGTGCACCACTTACGTCAGCTCCTGTGTAGATGCTGCTTCCAAAAACAAAATGTCCATGGAGTAACTGGTTTACAACTAGAAGACTGTACTGATTAACCATAAAACAAACAGAGCCAAACATACAGGGCACCTGCGCCCTTTGATTTTCCTCAGATTTCAAAAACAAAGTTTTCCAGCCCCCCAAAATAAAATTAAATCCTTTTAACTCCAGAGTTTTCTTTTTGCTTCTCAGCTCTAGCAATCACTCTGTCCTCCTGCTACAGTTCGGTATAACACATAGCAGTTATTCAAATGATCTACCCGTTCTTCCAGCAGCAGTTAAAGCTTTTAAAAAGCCAAGCAACTTAAAGCAGAAGGCCCCTGTTAACCCACCACCCTCCAAGGAAGCTAATGAGAGATATTAGCTCTGCACTCTGTTGCCTGGAATTAAGAAGATGTAGCCAACAATATTCCCCTTTCAGAGATAATCAGCACTACCCTGATCAGCTAACTTGACTCACATGGCTCCTATGAGAGAGGCCAGAGAGGCAGAACCATGTGGAGGCAAGCATGATTCACAGACTCCCATTGTACGTATTCTGGTGAAATGGCTTTTTCCCTCTGTGTGGCTATGCGACGTGACGGTTTACACACAGCAAACCTTTCAACACACACAGAGATAACTAAATGAATAAAAGTCTCACTTTTTGGATTTCTGTGGTCACAACCATCAGGAATTTCTAATCGATTAAATCTGTTTGAACACAGCCTATTCAGCTGACACGTTACCCAATCGGCTCGCGTATTCGAAGAATTAAACAATTTATGAGCGCAAATCCTGTCATTGGACATGAGCTGTAAGGTTGAAAGAAACTGGGGCAATATGTAAATGTACAATTATAAACAGTACAATCACAATCCTGATCCATATTATGAAATATTATTTGTAAACACTGCTACTACTACGGAAGCTTCGCATATTAAACGTTTTGGGCTGATACCTTCCCCAAAGAATCTGCCTCTCTTCCCAGGAAAGTTTTCGCTTGTTTGTCAAATGTGTGACCCACTGCACTCTGAAACCACAAATATTTATATACTCCGTTGTAATAATGGCTTATTGGACCCCATACTGCACCATTTTTTTTCTTGTTAATACATTTTAAAATTGAAGGAATGACTGATTATACTACATTACATTACACTTTTTACATATTGAGGGAGGTAATTACTTGATATTAAGGCAGAACCCTTTGAGGCTACTGTAGATCTGAATGTACAAACTTAATTTTGCCATTTTCTTGGTCTTCAGTCTAGTTTAACTTAAAAATCTAATTTGATTTCATTTCAGATGTCTCTCAAATGTTTTTCCTCAGTTGACACAGGCCGACTGCTCCTCCACAAAAAAATAAAAATGAAGGCTTTCATGATTACTTTTTTTTTTTTTTTTTTTTTTTAAACATAATGTCCTAATTAAAAGTAGAAAATGCAATCAAGTGCTCTAAAATCTACCTAAACAAAAGCTGCTCTCCACATTGCAAGTCTGTCCACAAACAAGTTTCTTTCAGTTGAAATGCAGGCGAGGTTTATTACCAGGGAATGCAGGAAAACAAGTGCAATCTCATTGTTGCCTAATGTGTGCTGACAGTGTATCTCAGGTATTCCCCAAGAATTCAGGAGTTTTATTTAAGCAGCAGCAGCTTTTCCAACATTGTTTCAAGCCCATATTTACTTTAAGTGATAAGAGAGTTCCCAGCACAGTAAAAAAACTAACAAAAAGTGGAATCATGAATGAGTTCAACTTTGTAACTATAATGCTGTATTCTTTGCAATAGAAAATCTATATCAATAAACTCAGTGACACGTGCTCTGGCTTATATCTAAAAAGAATGGTGTTGGTTTTACAACTGCAATAAATATATCAATATTCTACAACATTCACTATTCATGATTTCAAGCTTTATTGTGTGTACACAAAGACAAAATAGGATGGGGCTATATGCACAAGAACAACAATGCATTCCAGCTAAGGGCAATTTCTAGGAACAGCTGTGCTCACAAGTGTACACACACACACTGTGCGCATGTATGCTGCAACTTTCCTTCTGAGAGGAGTTTTTACAGACTTCACACTGCCTGGTGTGGGCTGTTTGATGCAAAAATTTGCAAATCCAAATCACTCACGCCCTTTCTTCCATTTCATGTTGTCAACATCTGATGTTTCACTGTTAAAGCTCACATATGAGTGTCTCATAAAACTGTGACAGCTCACCATAAACGATGTTAAGAGTTGCTTGTGATGGAGCAAATGGAAGCACATATATACAGCAGAGTCCTTATGGTAATGTTTTCAGTCAACTACTAGCAGACTTGATGAAGACGGACAGAAATCAGCTTTGCCTGCTTGTGATATGCAAATAAAACAGGATAGGCTTGTTATTTTGAATGGCAGTTCCCTTTAGATCAGCTAGTTGATTAAAGCGCTTTCAGTTACCTGCATTATTCAGACATTGCCAGATTTAACAGTCTGTTATGCTGACAGTATTCTGTCATTAGGAGAAGTCATGTCTATGTGTATTTTGCTTTGGCTTCCTGCAAACATGTCCATGTAACACATGTCGTAACAGTATTATTTGTGCAATATTCTGAATTGTGTGCGAGTTCCCTACCTTCACACAGGTCCCGAAGTCAGAGAAGACTTGACATGACAGCTTAAGAAGCTTTAGTTAACCAAAGTATTCAACTGTGCCGTATAACTGTGGAAGCTTTAAAGTCTGAGCTGAAGTTCACAATTTAATCTGCTGTGACATCCTGATACATATTTCACAATCATCTATACGATTGTGAAATATTTAACATCAGTGAGCAGTAAACTAGCAGCTGTTTTTTCAAGCACTTAAATGTGCATATCTCTCACTTTGGAAATGTGCAAGAAATAAATTGTTGTCTAATGCTGCAGGTAATACATCTAGAAATACCTGAAAGCAGCAAACGTCAGCTCCCCTCCAAGTCAAAAACTGAAATATTTACTTAAATGCAGTAAATATTTGTATTTGTTAAATGCTCAAAGAAAGATGTTTTTTTTATACTTGCATGCACCCCCAGGATTGAAGCAGTGATGTTCAAGCTCTGTCCTGTTTGCACAAAGAAATCCTGTTGGCATATCTAACCATTTTTTCAGTCGCAGTTCGGATCCGTCCTTGTTTAATAATATCATTATTTTTATTCACAGGCTTACTTTACACACACGCACACGCACACACACACACACGCCTGTTATACCTTTATATACAGCCAGGCATCAAGAGCCTTTACACAGTAATAAATGTGCATGTGTGCATTTACCCGATATATCTCCTCCAAAAGCAGTTTTGCGCAATTTCTGCCAAGGTCTTCTGGCAGTATGGGGTCTCCCTGCCCCTGTGGCGTGGATGACATCTCTGCACTGAGGAAACAGCCATTGAGCGTCTCTGCTACCAGTGTCAGACCAAACCCTGGAGACCTGGGGGGTTGACCAAGTACAATGATTTAGTCTGTTTCCACAAATAAGGGTTGAGAGTTAAAAACACATAGAAAACCCCTGTAAAGCTTAGCAGCTTATAAATGTAAGCAAAGATACCCACTTTCCAGAGTTGGCTCCTTTCATGTGGTCAGTATAGATATAGATATCTGGAAGAAACTGGTTGAGGATGCCTCTGGCTGACTCCACAATCCTGTTGCCCATCTGAGGAGAAACTCGCACTGAATATCTGTGTTTGAAATGTCAAGGACACGCCATTCAAAAGTGTGTGTTTGTGTTCCCACTTTGTGATGTAGAAATTACACCAAAATCAAGCTAGTAGCTAGTATATTGTAACAAGTGTAAAATCATGATGGCTTCCTACAACTCATATTACCAGTAATGTGTAAACTTCACTTCATCAGCAACATTGTGCTCATTTATAACTAGATACTGAGCTAAAGTTTAAACAAATGATTCGTGAATTGATTCAACATAAGCTACTCTGGCCTTTTGGGTTTTTTTTTTAAATACTAATAACACATCAGTTGTGTCATGTTGATGTAATTGTAACTAGGCCGGACTTATAATTGTGCAGAACTGATCTCTTTATTATTACAAAAAAATGACTCATCAAACTAAAATGAGCACATAAAAGCTACCAGGGCTAAAATGTAAAGAGGCGTTTCTGTATTTCTATCACTTTCATTTTGCTTAAGGTGAAATAAAATGCAAGTCTAAAAAGGATACGCCACTCCCCTGATCCTCTTGATCTTGCCAGGGTCAGTCAGTTGGACGGGCCTGACGGTTTTGCGGACAGGACATGTAAACACTACTTCTCCACCCCCACCAGGTGCCATTCCTCTCTTCGCCACCTGAGGGGGTAACACAAGAGACAGATTAAGATATAAGATGACATGCATGGTTTCCTTATCTATCCCTGGGTTTGAATGCATCTCTACAAAAACAGAATACCATGAGGTCCTCACCTTGATGTCAAAGCCTTCTCCATCGATCCCAAACTTCTTCATCACTGGGAGGGCTGTGGACTTCAGCAGATCGACCTGGCAAGGAACAGTGAGATTGAATCCTGACGCACACTCTTGTGCAGAGAGTTGAAAACTACCTTCCAGAACCCTAGAATAAACCCAGTCTCATCACAACAACAGACAGACGCTGTTCAGTTTCCATGACAACACCTCTCTCCAATGTCCTCAATTCATACTTCGCAAGGCTTCCTTTTTTGTATGATATGTTGACAATATCTAATTTGAAACAATGCACCTTAAAGAAAAGGGTTGAAGAGAACGATACAGAGACTGGCTTCTGTGCAAAGGATGTGGCAAAAAAGGGTGTTACAAGAGGGAAACCAGAGAGCAGTTGCATGTTACACAACTGCCTCAAGTCAACACATGAGTGTCTAAATTATCACAAAAACATGAACCCCAGTGACATCAACTTCTGAAAATATGTGTACACAAACTGTGCGCACACCAATTCTTATGTGAAACACTGTTGATCCTAACTGACGTATAACGTGCTCATCATCAAGTGTGCACTAGAGGGCAGTGTCCATATGGAAATGGGAGGTGTGTACTCCACCACAAAACACGCAGTTCATTTCTTTGCAGATGCACGGCTCAGCTCCACCCAGTGCGATCATGAGGTGGATGAGTTGCAACTAAATCAGGAGAGAAAAATGCAGAACAAAAGTTGGAAGGTGAACATATTTATGAGCTTACCGTTGGGTCAGTGAGGTCATTGGTAACTCCCCTCAGAGTGGCCTTCAGAGGGGACTTCATGAAAGGACCCAGCATGAGGAGGGCCTCCAGATAGTACCCAACTGAGCGTTGCGGGTTACAGTCATGTTCCACAGTGCCTCCATACAACAACCCAGGCTGGTAAACTAAAACGGTACCTAAGAAAGACAGTGAATGGCAATATTTGCTAAGGTACAAATTTATACAGCACATTTCATTACACATAAAGCTAATATACCTAACATACAAAACTCCAGGTTTAAGTCTACAAAGCCTTAAGGCAACAAAAGTAACAAAGAAATAAAATACAGCTTAACCTACACAGTCAAGAACACACAAATTATTAAGTGTAATCCACTTTACATCCACATATATGCTGTATTAAAATCACATAAAACATACTGTAGATATAAAACAAAAGCAATAAATGCTTTATTTGGAAAAATACAGAACTGCAACGAAATACGCATAAGATTTCCAATGAAGACATTTTATTCGTTAAAAATCAATAATAATTATGTGTCAATTTAAGACATTATTTAAACCTTGCTACAGGCCCACAATTTCACTATTTGAGCATCCTTACAGTTTAAAGCTTTAAATAATTTCTACCTTTGGATTGCGAGCTTAAAGAGAGGCATAATTGACAAATATTATGGGAGAAGATGTATATTAAATGCAAAAGTTAATCATGGAGTAAAACATAATAAAAAAAATCTTAATTTTAATCATGCGTCAAAGTTGTCGATGAGTTGGTGAAATCTCCCCTCCGTTGCACCTTAACAGTAAACAGTCATTACTGTGCATAAAATACAGTCTGTGACAAAGGCAACACCGAAATCACACCCTCGCTGTAACACTCACCTGTTTGGTTAATCTCTATCGTGGAGCCATTGGTCACCTTGTCCAGCAGTCTGATAAAACTGGCCTCAAAATCTGGAGAAGACAGAATTTATATGTAGAGATTGAAAAAAACGTCAACTGGTAATTTATTTTTTAATTTGTCTGGCACTCAAAAACAATCCACCCACAGTGTGAACTTTATTCTGACACACCAAGACGCCTCAAACAACTAACAAAACTGCCAAATCACTGCTTCGACGCCCCTTGACACGCTTATCGAAGACACAACTTCATAAGGCAAATGTACGACCACACTCGTGTCACTATCAAACTACTGTCCCATCATTTTCCCTCCTCTGACGCCCAGCGACTGAACACACTCCCAACTGCGTAACAGCTAGCCAGTTAGCCACGGAGCTAACTGCGACGCCACATGCGGAGCGAATCTGTAAAAAACTCACCCCTGAGTCCCGGCTCGTCATCTTTAGACCTGATGTTTTTTATCTTAACGCGCTTCCCACTGAGCGTGGACAAAACCAGACGCTGTCTGAGGAAATTGCAGCCTTCGTAGGTGAGCCCGTGGCTTGCCATGTTATTGTTGTTTGTGCTTGGCGTCAGTAAAATCCACGTGTGTTTGTCCAGGAAGACGTTAGTGGGAGGGGGAGATTACGGCAAGGCAGTAGGGTCAAAATAATGGTTTCTACGGCTGCGTTGCCACACTACTGTTACTAGATGGCACACTGTAACCATTCACGAACGCTACGTGGGCGTGGCTAAATGACGCACAAATTAAAGGCACAAATCTCATAAAAAATGTAAACAAACAGCAAAAATACGAATTTCTGGTTTGGCCTACAGTCTTTCTTTAATAAACAGAAATAAAAAAAATTAAATTAAATTAAAATAGCATTTTCGAAATTATTTGTCGTTAATAGACAACAAAGTAAGGAAAACAAAAATGTTTTCTAAACCATTACGGGTCGTACCATTGCTGCTAATATAATTTAATTATTTGAAAAGTCCCAAGTTATTTTTTTTTAAAGATTAGTGTGAGGAAGCAAACGAGTCGTCGTTCAACCTAGCGTGCCTGGGCTGCCAGCTAGCCAATCCGCTACACAAGGGATCGGCTCGTACAGGATTAAACACCGCCACCTTGCCAGCAAGCTATTTATTCGACCAGTAGACCAATTATATAACGTGTTATACAATAAATACATGTCCGGTAAAGCGCAGTGTTTAAATGGGAGGGTAAGTTTCTCAGCACGCAGGAGAAAGGAGCTCATTTTGCTCGGTGTGCGTCGTCTGAGGGGTGCATCATCTAACCTCCTCTCTCTGGCTGGCTGGCCCTAAACCCGCTGATTGTAGTTCTCATCATCTTTCTCCTCCTCCTTCTCCTCCTCTTCCTCCACTTTGTGCAAGCGCTGCGCAACATAAAAGGTCCACCGAGAGTTCAAACTAGCTGCTTAAGACGCGCCCACTCCTTGCGTTGTGCAGTTTTGCAAGGAGAGGAGAGAGTGGATCTGCTCTGCGTTTCATGAGAAGGGAACACTTGTTCTGTTACTCGATAAAAGTCAGTTCAAACTCGGTTGGACATGGTGCTGCCAAGAGTTATCCGTGCTGTCATCATGGGACCCCCGGGGTCGGGGAAAGGAACGGTGTCTGGGCGCATTACCAAAACTTTTGGACTGAAGCACATTTCCAGTGGGGACATTTTGAGAGCCAACATCAACGCACAGACCGGTAAGATAGCGTGTCCTCCCTCTCGAACTAAAACTAAGGCAGTGCAAAAGCTTTCAGGAGTTTACGTGTCAAACTGAAAGATTTAACTTAGTATTTATCAAGCTTATTTTGCTCAAAGCCACAGCTGGTCATTACGCACAAAGTGCGGAACTTAAAAACGAACCAAGGCTCGTTTTCTGCAATATTCTGATAAGAGTCCACGCCTACAACAGTGTGATTTTTATCTGGCTGTGAAATACTAAACATAGGATACAATTTAAACATGTTGTGTCCTCTCTAAACAAGGTCAGCGTTGTGTCATGTTTCCACTGCCAACATTTGCGCCGGAGTTACCTGGACCTTGGAGGAAGGCCCGCTACTGCTCAATATCACCTTGGATGTGGCTGAGAGTTGTAAAGATAAGATAGCCGTGAACTTTTGCTCCATGAGAGGAGGAGCTACACATTTGAAGGGAAAAAAAGTCCTGCATGAAGAGAATCCCATGTTGGTTGATTTGGAGTGTGCGGTGTGTAATCGAGCTTTAACCGTTATTTATACTGGGAAAGCCTAAACCACACAGAGTGCAGACGTGCAAGTTTAACTTAATCCACTTGAGCATCTGGCAATGAAAGCAGTATTTATGCAGTGTGACTGTTCGGTTTTTAAAAGTCAGACTTTTTATTTCAGCAAGCGACCCCCCCACGCATTCTACTTCCTCATTAAATCCGCTTAGAAGAATGCACTTTTGGATTTTGGTCATGAGTACTCCATATAAGTGCCGGCTGTAAACTGCATTTCCCAGCTGGCATCGTCTTTTGGCTGTTGCTTGGCAATGCTTTTGCTGTCCAAACAAGGTTCACTGTGCAGTCCAAAGAAACGGCAAAGTACAAGACATTGAGTAGTCACTGTGCCATAGTGCCTTTTGCACTGTTTCTGATTAGCACAGCAGGTCATTTCTACAAGGCTTGTCAGGAAATTCCTTTCCTCTGATGGACTCTGGCCAATTAAAGTGGGAGTAATAGAAAAAAGGCCTCCACTTTAACCTCCTCAATTTGTATTATACATTATACCACTTTTTTTTTTTTTTGCATATGAAGTGTAAATATGCAGTGTGGTATTTGCATCATTTTATATTTTTTACCTTGTAATTCTGCATAGCTTATCTTTGTAATTATAACAGCTGTGTGTCACTGAGTAGCTATGCACACTGTTTATAATGATGGAGACACTGCTGTTAGAATAGCTGAAACATAAACAAGGTTTTCTGGTGTAGATGCATGTTATCAGGTGTCTGTCAGGCACATGCAGCCAAATTTTGATATAGTATCCGTGTTGGCTTTATGAAGTATGGATTAAAAATTGAGGCATGAGGGGAAAATGGTACATTTTCTAACACAAACATTCTTCCTTTCGCTCTTCCTTGTGTGTCTCTCCCCCCCCCCGTTTGTTTCAGAGCTCGGGCTGCTAATGAAGTCCTGTATTGATCAGGGTCAGCTGGTACCTGATGACGTCATGTCTCGTCTCATCCTGAATGACCTGAGGGCAATAGATGGCAGCAGCTGGCTACTCGATGGTAAGTTTTCACAACTTTGCATCAGCACTCGTTTCATCTGGTAAAATGAGTGGTAGGTGATCATATTATCAGAATTCCTAGTTAGGAATTGTTGAATTTGTTCTATAAAAAAATAGATGTAACATTCGAGGAAAGACTTAGACTTTAAGCTGTTTAATTAAATTACTGGCATTGATTGCACCAACCTTGATTCCTTTTTTGCTTTGCCTAGATTTCCTCTGTCTCTTTCACCAGGTTTTCCTCGTACAGTGTCCCAAGCAGAAGCTCTGGATGATGTCTACACCTTGGACACAGTTCTCAACCTCAATGTACCTTTCCAGACCATCAAGCAAAGGTTGACTTCACGTTGGACTCACCTTCCAAGTGGCAGAGTATACAACACAGATTTCAACCCGCCTAAAGTCCCTGTAAATATCTCTTTCCTATCACGTCCTGATTTAGTTTCTATTTGATGTTTTATATTGTATTTAGCCCAGCTTTGCACAGATAATTGCAAAAATCTTAAGTTTCCGATAGTCAGACCAATTTAAGTTTCATTACTAACGCAGCATTTCATAAAAAAAACAGACATGGTGTTAGTGTGATGTCTGGGGCTGTAAGTGATAGAATCATGAATTGAACGTCTGCCCATCAGTTTGTGCCCTGAAACTCAAGCGCACTTGGGTTATGCAGCAGGACAATGATTCAAAACACACCAGCAACTCCACCTGTGAACGTCTACCACTGTACCAAAAAATAAAGAATAAAAAGGAAGGTTTTGGAGCAGCTTAGTCAAAGTCTAGATTTGAATCTGATTGAGATGTCTTGGCATGACCTTAAACAGGCCATTCATGCCCAAACCCTCCAAGGTGACTGAATTAAAGCAATTCTGCAAAGAACAGTAAGCCACAGTAATGTGAAAGACTTGTTACCAGCCATTGTGAAAGCTTGACTGCATTTCTTGCTGCCAAGTTATTGGGTTTTTGGGGAAGCATTTACTTTTTCGCACAGGGCCAGGTAGGTTTGGATAGCTTTTTTTTTTTTTTTTTTTTTTTTTTTTTTTTTTTTTTTTTTTCCCCTTAATGACAGAAATAATCATTTAAAAACTGCATTTTGTATTTACTCAGATTATCTTTGTTTAATATTAAAATTTAGTTGATGGTCTGGACCACATAGTGATGCGAACAGGAAAGACGGGACAAGAGGCCATTCAGGTTTCTCAAATTTTCATAAATTTATATATATTTGCTGAATAAAGATGTGGAAATTCAGACTAAAGGATACCAGATTACAGGGGGAAAAAAACAGTATAAATCTTAGTAAGGTATTTGGCCACCACATGCTGCCAGAATGACTTCAGCATGTGCTGGTAATGGTTCAAGTCTTTGGTATTCATCCTTCCAGCAAATTTCCAATCTTCCAAGAGATATTCCCTCACTTTGCATATTTGGTAAATCTCCTAAGAGTAATGGTAAACACACTGAGAGAGCCTTTAATATAATACTTAGTCTCTCATATCAGATTTCTAAGTTTAACTTACTGCCTCAATAGACTAGAATTGCTTGAGGCAGCTAATTCTTTCACCATGTAAACCATTAATTTTTGCAGAATTTTGGACAGCATGTTTACAGTGCTCCCTCTTGGCCTCAGAAGTACCCTTCTGGGACTGTGTCTGCTGTCTGAGTAAACTAAAGACACTGTCATATTCCTGGAACTGTCTGAGCCCATTTTATTACAGTCTACCCTCCTGAAATGTATAACAGGGTGACTGATCCTATAATGGAAGCAGCTGGTAAAAGTTGATGTTTAGATAGTGTCATGGGGCAGAGGTGTTGAGAATATATCTAGAGTCCTCTCAATCCTCCGATGGTCATAAAATGTTGTAAAGAGTTTGGAAGTTTAACCGATCAAAAAAAAAGTGTGCTGTTAAAATAAAAACGAATTGCATTAATACACTTTAATCAAAAATATCATGTTGAAGGTCAAATTGTACAGGTTCATTAGCAACAAATGTCTGTCTGAAATTCAGAAATTCAAGGTCCTAATAGAACATCAAGTACTTCTTAACAAATAAACAACATGAATCCAGATAAATTTCAACCTTTCAGTTCCCGAGAAATGTGAGATGAATATAGTTTGTTTTAGTTCAGTTGAGGATATTTTGTGTATGTGAAGGGTTGTTTTTGTTTCGTTTTAGTTCATGGGTAGAAGATGAAGGGTAACTAAACATTAACCTAAGGCAGGAGATTATAAAAAGCCTTGAGAGTTGCAAGAAGTGGGAGAGAAACGTAACCTTTGTAAGCCCCACAGAGACAGACAGGTTATGTATCTGAGTACGTCAAATGGGTCGATTTAGGGTGCTGGTCAAGTTCACTGGGTAGAGCAGGGACACAGTGTCTGCCTTTCACACTATTATTATCATTCCTGACTAATAGCTTGTGGTTCATGTTTTTGTAAATCTGTGTTTTAGTAGAAGTCGCTGTAGCTCAAAGCCTCGCAGTGCTTTCAGCACAGATGGAGACTTGTTTACACTAGCCACCTTCTAGTACTGCAAGGTCAGTACTATCCCTGCAGGGGAAAAAAAAAGGCATCCTGTGAGGTTTTGGAAAGTAAAGAAGCCAGCCTGCAGCAATCTTTGTAGCTTTCAAATTCTTAAAGTCAGAAATGTGCTTGGCAACATGGGAAATGAACTGAAGGCAGCCCTTTGACACTGACGTCTCTGTCACGTTTCATTCTACACTGATCATACCCTACAAACGGTTGTGGATTAGTTAGTTGATTTCTACTCTTTTCCAACATGTCTCATATTTTTTTATGTTCCAACATTTATTGCATAATATATCTCATTATTAAAGAGCCAGTATGCAAAAAAGTAACTAAAACCCTCTTTGCAGCACATAGTAAACATGCGCAAAAGGTCAGCATTAAGACACCTTTATCTTATCTCTGCAGGGCTTCGATGATGAAACAGGGGAGCCCCTTTTCCAGAGGGACGATGACAGACCAGAGACGGTGACACGGCGATTGAAGTCTTACGAAACCCAGACGGAGCCCGTCTTAGAATACTACAGGTAGAGCACCGCAGATACCTTAAAACTTAGTGCCAGCAGTATATGCAAAAAGTCTCTCTACTACTCAGCCTGGGTCCAGCTAAAAGTCAAAAATATTGAACCATGACCTTTTCATCCCTGCGCATTCTTCAAAGCTGTTTGCATGACTGAAGAAAATGCTTAAGAACCACATTCCAGCAGCACTAGCCAATACTGCAGAGCATTTTCTCTTTATTAAATCAGGTGACAGACATATAAACATTTATCTTGAAAGGTTAAAACACAGGCTGGCAAATTCATGGATCTTATTTTCTGTTTCTGGGCCAGGAAAATGTATGACTGTTTCCACAGAAATGCTTTTATCCAGTGTCCCACTTTCCACTATAACCACATTGCTTAAAAGTCTGTCATTTGCAGGAAGTAGAGATAATAACAGACTGAGAATAGAAGAAGATGCAGATTTAATGTTTAAAATAACTTGTTCTGAAGTTTAGGAGCATTGCCAGCTGATTAATAGGAGATGTACATGCATTTCTAACTCCTGCAAGTTGCACTAACAGTTCAAATGCTGGTATTGAAATCTGATTTGTTGTGTTTGTTTTTACCCTCCAGGAGTAAAGGTGTGCTAGAGACCTTCTCTGGGACAGAAACCAATAAGATATGGCCACACGTTGAAGTTTTCCTTCAGAGAAAATTGTCTTCAATCAATCAAAAAGTTGTATAGAAAGCCTGAGAAGAGTTTATCGACAGAAACCACTGTGTGCATTGTCCAGTCAAAATGCCACTTTGCATTAAACAAAGGGAGTAATATATTCTGAATGTTTAAAACGGGGATTACACTCATCTTATGTGTACAGGAGTACACGACAGTAAAATGCCACTTAAAACAAAACATAAGCTTAGCTTAGTAATGTTTCCACGATGTTGACATTGGTTTTTTGAACGTCTCAGGTTGTGTGCAAAATCTTTTAAACACTAGTTGTTAGACTTTGCACAGATTGCCTCTTCACTCCATAGTGTGCCTTTTTATGAAGCCAGCAGAAAACTGAGTGACTCCAATATTAAGGTTTGTAACAGTAAGTGAAGGCTGCGTTTGCAGAGTATAACAGTTTGACGCGTGCCGGTGAATGCAGCCAGTTTTAAGGAAAGTGTAAAGTCTTAGCTTTTCTAATTATAATCATTACTTCCTTTCCTGTTTGATTCTGATGAATAAGAATGGGCACACACTACAAGACTGACTTGTTTTTTCCTAACATGAAAAATCCCCTAAAAACAACATGGTGGGCTCTTATTTATGTTTTTGCTTTAGCATTGCTTTTCCAGAACTGCCTTGCTGGGTTTGTTTTCCATGCACTAGGCAGCTACCCCAAAGGGAAATGTGCCACATTCTACAAATGACTGTAAATTCACTTTTGCACTCAAGTGCCTTTTGCTGCTTTTGACAAAATAAGAGGTAGTTAAATGAATGTAAATGATTTTTGACGTAGTGGACCAGATTAAATGACCAGATTACATTTATTATGATGTTATTTCTCTTTAATTAATCACAAGAAAGCATTATTGTGGAACAGCTTCTTTAGCTAGTCTTAAAAGTGATTGCTCTTAAATTCTGCCAGCCATTCCTTGTTGTCATAGACTGATATTAACCATTTAATGTGAATGTGACAACTAAAAATATATAAAGTTTGTACAAGGCTTCTGTCTTGTTTGGGAGATGTTGCGGTACTTAAGTGTCGTCTGCTGTGTTTTTGTTTTTCCTCTTGTTTTTGCACTCTCTTCTTAAAGTTTCTCCTATATTGTTAAAAGCCACAGAAATGCAAACCTACCTTGGACCGTACTGTACAGATCGATGCAGCGAATGTTTCCTGTGTGTATTCTGAAACACTTGAAGATAATGTTTGAAGGCGTATCTCCTTTCATAGGTGACTCACAACTATGTTTATAAATGATAATAAATGTCTTACCTAGATTCCTGGTCATTGTTTTGTTTTTTGTTGTTGTTGTTTTAAACATACATATGACTATAAGACAACATAAAACGCGCCATCAAGCACTGTATGCAGACTTTTTTCCAAAAACAGTCCTTTAAATATTTTTGTTTTTACTAAATGTATCGATTAGAACACAAGACTAGTCACTTTTCTCTCTCCTTTCTCAATGATTTCAATGCAAACACAAGTTTTTAAGTTCCACTGTTTTCATCTCAGACATTATTTGTCACTTCCACTTAAGCCAAGTCTGGTGTAAGTGGGATGATATGTAGAATTTGTTATGATTTTTAATCAAGCTTCAAATTGCGGTGCATCAGACTGTAGTCAGAGCTTTTATCCCCTCCAATACACAACGCTGTGTTTGGTTTTGGAGCAGCCTATATCTGAGATGTTGGCAAGGGTAGAAAGGGTAGTTTTCCCTTTCACACATTTTATGATTTCTCCCATTCTTCCACAAGTCTATCTGGCTTTATCTTCTCATGGATCTGTGATGTGTTGGGTGTTCACTTCTGCAGACTCGTTGAATCACTTGTAAGGTTCTCAGTTTTTCTATTTTCTTGTTTGTATGTTGATAGGAAGACATTCAATATGTAAATTTAAACTTTTCCCAACTCTTCCTGTGACTTCATTTATCTTGTCTCATTTTACAATATTTAAGAAAATTTTTCCAAGCTGTAAGTTCATTTTAAAGCTTCAAAGGTATGAATACAAAAAAAGAGGCCTAATTATGTTGCACAGTAGGAGACCTTTAAATTAGGTAAAGCCAAGCTCCATTTTGCTCCTAAACAACTAAAAAGAACAATGAATGTGGAAAGTTTAAAGAACAAGTCAAACCCCGGCATCGACAGTACCGACTGTGCAACTCGTCTGTCGGGTTGGCATTAAATTTGGCTGTGCTATGCTAACAGCAGTCAGTATTATGAGTTTCTAGCCTGCAGCAAGACGAGCAAGGCACAGACGTCTGGCAAGCTCACATCTTTCCACTCCAACCTCCTCTTTCTTTCCTTCATTCTTGTCTTCAACCACAATTGACTGTCTAAATATTTACTGGACTTCACAAAGCTCACTCTGGAGCCACAAAGCTTTATAAAATTTTATTTTACATATGTATTAGTACTCCTCAAGATCTGACAACAAACTATGATGTGCAAACTTAGTGGAGCTTCCCTGTAAGGACTTAACCACTGTAGGTCCCAAAAGACATCAAGTGCTGGTTTTATATTTGAAGTTTTCTTTTCTTTCTCTAGGACAAGTCACTGTAAATGTGATGGGAGCTAGTGACTAAACTCACAACTCACTGTAACCTGGGAAGCCAACACACCAGTGGCCACAGGCTGTTCAGCAAGCCTTAGCCAATTATTTTTCATAGTTAAGTAGTCTTTGTGGAGCAAAAGAAAATATTTATGTCCACATCTAAGTTCACTGCTGAGAACATATATATTTATCAACAGCATTGAGTGTGTGTATGTTACTTAATATACTAAAAGACTACTTTTTAGGGTGGGGGTGGGAGCGATCATTATTAAATGACAACGATAGCTGTGAAGCAGAATCATCAATGCATCATGAAGCAGCTCTAAGTCTGAACTGTATTTAATACACATGATATTTCTACATCCACACACTGCAGCAAATGTCTTACTGAGCAAATGTCTACAATGTTTTTGTTTTGTTAAATAATGAAAAGCATTGTGAAAGAAAGTTGAAACTTAAACAAACAAACAAAAAAAACCCCAAGGCTGATAGAAACCGAATACAAAAGCAAAAACAAAATGTCACGCAACTCACAAAAATGCATTCATAATTTCTAATCCGTTTTTTGCTGACCAAGAACAGAAAGGTGATATACATTTAGAATGCAGGATGAGACGAAATTACAAAGCAAAAGCTGTCAACACCCCACCCCTTTGTATTTGTCCGTTTTACAAAAGAAACAAAGTGCAGGACACATTCAGATGCAGAGAGCTCCTTTCTGCAAACACACATACAGTGAAAAGTGTCTTTTTTTTCTTTTTTTTTGAGAGCTCAGCCCTTTTTCTCACATCCTCAATACAGGCGTCTTTCCTTCAGCTCTGGTGTCGATCATCCCAAAGTGAAGAACTTTAACCAACTCACCACAGACAAAAGTCTGTACAAAGCACTTATGAAAGGAAACAGTTGGTTGCAACTTGGTTTCAGGAAACGAGTACGGATGCCAGGCTGGTGAAGAAAGTGTAGTTATTCTCTGGCGCATCATCGAAGCAGACACAAATAAAATGCACAAAACAAATGTAGAAAGATTTTGGTAGGATTTGAAGTGTTCGGGTTGAAATGCAGACTCTGATTACGTGAGAGCAAGACAAAGGAGCGAAACTCAGCTGACGATTAGTTACCGAGTAATGTAGTGTCCTCTTTACGTCTCACGTCACGATCCGGACAATAACCAGATGTGGTTAATTGACAATTACACTCAACACCAAAACTGGGCGGATTTTGCCTTTCTAAAAAAGGACAGCATTGTAATATTATTTGCATCAAAAGCCGAGTGCTTTATTATCACAGAATTATTATACCGACTCACATACTATGAAGCATGCTATTTTACTCAATATTCAACTTAAATTAATCACCGCCTATCGTCCTGAGACTCTTATTTTTGTCACAGGAAATCCCAAAGCTGTTAAGTGCAAAACAAATACTTTTTTGTGAATACACAGTAGATAGTCAGTTGTAATTTAACATCTGGTGAGCTTGTATTACGGCTCAGCGTAGGTATTATGTTGCATTTGAGTGATTTTTATCACTTATCTGCAGTTAATTTATCGACATAACACCAGACTAGCATGGATGTCTCTTAATGGACGAAGCGCTTCCTTTTTTTATCCTTACAAACTGTGCTGTGTTTAAGCTTCTCCAGACAACACTAAGGAATACTTCTAGGAAAACAGAACAATTAAACCATCCTCTTTCTCCCATCACATATGCTGTTCTGAAGCTATAATGTGCTTTAGTCCTCTGAACCTGTCGCACCACACAGTGTTCAAAGCAAAAGATTTAAGGCCACAATGATATCCACAGCTATAGTGCATGTATAATCGGAGTGTTGTCAGATCACCTGAACCCATGATGTTTTTCATGATTTTCTGTTGTACATGCTGTTAGAAAGTTGGATGAACATATTAACCATACCCAAAAGAGGCTCCACTACTCTGAGTACTCACATTAGCAAGTTTTTCCTGACTCTTGTCTCTGTTTGATATCAATAAATGCATTTCTTTCCCTTAACAAGGTTTAGGCATAAGACTCTAGTTGTGAACACAGAGGCCCCACCCATCTACTATTCAAATGAGGAGCAGCCAATAAGGGCCTTTGTAAGGAGCAGAGCCGAAACCTCCTGCTTCACAAAGAGGACGAATTGATGGGCTGCACAAAGGCCCAGTTTAACAGTTCAAACAGAGCTGGAAATGAGCTTAACACGTCCTCTTGGCCTATTTAAAGCAATGAGACAGACCACTCACGATGGCCTTTCTGGCTCAAAAAGAAACAATCAGGCAACGAAACTGCAACTGTATGATAGAAATGAAAACAAATTACACCTTAAGCCATCATCCTGAATCATCCATTCTGACTGCTGATTTGGACTGTCAGACAACTACCCTGCCACCCACACATACTGCATTGTTCATCCCTTCCCATAATCAGCCTTAAAGAACTGAAATTTGTGTGCAGTCTCTTTATATGAAGATCAATCTGAAAGCTGAAAGGGTCTTACAAGAAGAAACTGACTAAAAAAAATAGGGACTTTCAGAGCTTTAACTTGGCTTAGACTTTGAATATGTTGATGGCTGGTATACCAAAATGTTACATCACACTACAGATTCAGAAATTATTCTTATTCACTCTAACTGCTCTTTGCACACTAGCATAAAGTCAGTAGCTCTGGTTGTATGTTATGCATTGAAAATTTCAAAAATGTATAATAAAGCTCCATATCTCACAAACTGAAGCCCTATGACACTCTATTGATAACTCAGAAACTCTCCCTCCATTTCAAACATGCTTTGTTCCTAATCACAGGTAGGTTTGTTTTCCTCCTCACGATTAAAATCAAATAATTCAGGTCACACCCACAAAACACTCCCCACCTTTTTTTGTTTGTTTGCAGTTGTTACTGTTTACCAGAACAGCAGCATTACAGTTACAAGATTTGCAATACTGTTTGGCTCCAACTGAATCTTCTTGTACTTCAGAGGGTGCAAGGACACTAATTTTCATCAGTTACTCTCCTCAGACTTGACATGATTTTTTAAAGAGTACTCTTCGTGACCCCTGACCTCTGTCATACTTTAAGCAGTGGATTTGCTACCAAAGTGATTTTTATCCAGAGACTTTACTGGTTAAGTATTCATTGTGTTGTCTGGATGAATTCTGTTCTGCTTTTTAGTGAGGATATTTCTCTTTTCTGAGAGAAATAGCTCTAAGAATGCAATACCTCCAACTGTAAAAACAACAGTTATGGCACAACATGCATTTAAGCTGGCAAAAGACACTCCAAGAAACCCGCTTGCCAGAGGTCAACCACGCCGACATGCTAACAGCCGCACTGAGAAACGTTTGCCATTGGCACAAACTTACTTTCTGCGGGCTTTCTACTGAAAACTGTGGAATAAAAGACTGAATGTCTGTTTATTCCTGCTCTATGATGGTGTTTTTAGCCTAGTCTGCTGTATAAACAACTCAGATGGTTCCTAAACGGAGAGATTATGATGACGATATTAGAAAAGCAGGGGGCGGGGCTGAATCCCCTAAGACGTCTCCATCATGCGCATGTCTTCCGTTTCTGTAGTGTCGTCCTTTGTCCACCTCCCTGTGCTTGTCCAAAGTCCAGCTTCTACACAGCGCTTCATAGGAAACTCTGCCACCTGGTGATGAAATGCAAAGACAGAAAGTGGTCACCAGAAATCAGAAAACCATCACAGATGAACACTGTCGAGTGCAAACCAAAATTAAAATTAGACTCAAACAGAGCTGAGAGATTTAATTATTT